>NW_027361814.1:3382500-4115000 GCF_039654945.1 Dendrobates tinctorius | reverse complement strand
AAGTTTAGAAGGGGTAACGTATCCCCGGATAACATGTATGGATAGCGTACACATTCAAAATATATGTCTATACATCAGGAGGCAGGCTCAGACGGTGTCAGGCACAGTATGGATTTGACGGCCCAGATTACACAGCGGAGGAGCAGGGAGAGGTAAAGATTGCAAATGCTGGGGCCCTGGCCAAGCAAGGGGGGCCCACTCGTGGGCGTCGGTACTGGCACTGGGCCCCTCATAGTACAGCGGTGTGTCTGACGGCGGGTGTGCACCACCACCGTCAGAGACACTTGATTGCACTATGAGGGACCCTGTGCCAGTGCCCGCGCCCAAGAGTCGGCCTACCCACCTGTCCAGGGCAACGGCACTTGCACGGTGTCGTGCGCTAGGTGGTGACCCCGGCCATGGGGGGGAGGCAGCACAGTTAGGGAGTTTTAGAAAGTGGCATATGTTGATGTTGGACATTCAACTGATGCAAAAGGCGAAATAGGTGAAGTACCAGGAAGAGGTGGACCAAAGCAAGCCATTTTTCTGTCACCCTATGTGTCATCAGGGGAAGGTGGGACAAAATCCTTGGAAACCCATGCGTGGTTCATTTTAATGAAGGTTAGATCATCCACATTTTGGGTTGACAGACGGGTACTTTTTTCTGTCAGGATTGATCCAGCTGCACTGAAGACTCTTTCCGATAGCACACTTGCAGCTGGGCAAGCGAGCTCCTGTAAGGCATATTGGGCCAATTCAGGCCAGGTGTCCAGTTTAGTGGCCCAATAGTCAAAGGGGAATGACCTGTGTGGGAGAACATCGATATGGGAGGAAAAGTAGTTTGTAACCATAGTTGACAACTGCTGTCTCCTGTCACTTTCCATCGATGCAGTATTACCAGTTGTGTGAGCGGTATTTGAAAAATCAGTCCACAACATTGTCATGAAACCCCTGTCTCCAACGCCACTTCTGCTGTGTGCACCACGAACACCTCTGCCAAGCTGCCCCCGGCCCGTACGGCTCGTGTGAGAACCATCACCGCTGCTGTGTGCTGGGAATGCCTCAAGCAACCGATTTACCAGAGTTGCTTGTTTATTAGCCAATATTAGGTCAAGGTTCTCCTGTGGCATGATGTTTTGTAATTTGCCTTTATAGCGTGGATCCAGGATGCTGGCCAACCAGTAGTCGTCATCGTTCATCATTTTGGCAATGCGGGGGTCCCTTTTTAGGATCCGCAAGGCATAATCTGACATGTGGGCCAATGTTCCCGGTGTCAATGATGCACTGCGAGTGCTGGGTGGAGGAGCACTTTCTGGCAAATCCACATCCCTCCAGTCACGCACAAACCCTGTACCAGACCTTGCCACGCCAACATTTTCACTTGCCCCACGAGATGCATCCTCCTCCCCTAAGTAATCATCCCCATCATCCTCCTCCTCCTCTTCTTCCTCCACCTCGTCCAGGAGAGGTCCCTGAGCAGACAATGGCTGAATGTCATCAAGGATTCCCTCCTCCTCTTCCTCCTCATCAACATTGGCTGCAGACGCCTGCTCCTTAAGGTGCGTCAAAGTTTGCATGAGCAGATGCATAAGTGGGATGCTCATGCTTAGGATGGCGTCGTCTGCGCTTACCAGCCGTGTGCATTCCTCAAAACACTGAAGGACTTTACAAAGGTCTTTCAGCTTCGACCACTGCACGCCTGTCAACTCCATGTCTGCTCTCAAAGTGCCTGGCCGTGTATCCTCCCACAAATGCATTATGGCCTGCCTCTGCTCGCACAGCCGCTCCACCATGTGCAGGGTGGAGTTCCACCTTGTTGCAATGTCGATAATGAGGCGGTGGTTGGGAAGGTGGAGCAATCGCTGCAGCTTCTGCATACGAACGGAGTGTACAGGCGACCGGCGGATGTGCGCGCACAGTCTTCGCACCTTCTGGAGCAGGGCTGTTAACTCCGGATAATTTTTGAGGAAGCACTGCACCACCAGGTTCAAGGTGTGAGCCAAGCAAGGTATGTGGCTGAGTTTTGAAAGGGCTATGGCTGCCACAAAATTACGGCCGTTATCACTAACTACCTTGCCTGCCTCAAGATGTACACTGCCCAGCCATGACTCAGTTTGTCGCTTCAAGTACTCGGCCAGCACCTCGGCGGTGTGTCTGTCGCCCAAACACATCATCTGCAACACAGCCTGCTGATGCTTTCCACTAGCTGCTCGATAGGGGGACACATCGTGTGCAACAGTGGCAGCTGCAGATGGAGTGCTCGTACGACTGCGCTCTGTGGACGAGCTGTCGCTTCTGGAGGAGGAGGAGGAGGAGGAGGGTCGAACGCCTACAGCCAACTGTTTCCTAGACCGTGGGCTAGGCAGCACTGTCCCACCACCGCTGTCCCCTGTGGACCCTGCATCCACCACATTAACCCAGTGCACAGTGATGGACACGTAACGGCCCTGGCCATGCCGACTGGACCATGCATCAGTTGTGAGGTGCACCTTTCCGCTCACTGACTGCTTGAGTGCATGGACAATGCGGTCTTTCACATGATGGTGGAGGGCTGGGATGGCTTTGCGAGAGAAGAAGTGGCGACTGGGTAGGTCATAGCGTGGTACTGCATAGGCCATGAGTTCGCGGAAAGCTGTGCTTTCCACCAACCAAAAGGGCATCATCTCAAACGAGATTAGTTTGGCAATGTGGGCGTTCAAACCCAGTGTACGCAGATGAGAGACTGAGTACTTTCTTGACCTACTCATAGTGTCTGGGAGGGTGAGCTGGACTTGAGAGCTGCATATGGTGGAAGTAGCGGTGGACAGGGCGGACTGAGAGAGGGTTGATGATGGTGATGGAGTTGGTGTTCTTTCTGATGGCCTAGAATCAGTCTTTCGTTGATATAACAGTGGGATTCCCTGACTGCTGTGGCCTTGCAACGACACCTCAACATTTGCTGCTGTGCTAACCGGTGGGCTTACAGTGGGGGAAACAATGTAGCGTTGCTGACTACCTTCGTTGTGATCAGTTGCACATGTGGCACTTGAGGTTTGGTGTTGTGTCCACGCTTGCAAGTGCATGCTGGTTAAATGTCTAAGCATGCAACTGGTATTCAAATTTTTCAGATTTTTCCCTCGGCTAAAGGTCTTTGCGCACTTCTTACAGATAACCTTGGCCTGATCATGAGGATTTTGTTCAAAAAACTGCCACACTGAACTCTTCCTACTTTGGCAGACATTTTGTGGCCTAGCACGCTGTGATCTTTTGACCCTCTGGACAAGCTGTCCAGCAACTCTTTTGATGTTTGGAACCTGTCTTTGGAGTGCTCCGGGCCTGCCAGATAACAGCTGTTGCGATGTCGATGTCTGCTGTGGATGCTCCTCATCTGAGCTATTGGAAGCAGCACCCTCTTCCCCCAATGGATGCCAATCTGGGTCAACAACTGGGTCATCCATCACCTCCTCTTCTATGTCATGTGCACCTTTCTCTGTGTCACCGTGTATGGTGGTATAGTGTGCGGGAAGGGGCACCTGAGTCTCATCAGGGTCAAAATCTGGCTCTGTACACTGCGAGGACAATGTAGTGCTCTGAGTGAATGTACCAGCAGAATCATCCATCAGCAGCTGTTCTTCAGTGCACTCCATGTCAGATTCATCTTGGCCTGGGTAATTCACCATTTCACTTGATAATCCAGGCATGGTATGTGAAAACAGCTCCATGGAGTAATCAGTAGTATGGCCTGCGTCATCCTTCAATCTTGGTTGGGGTGAAGGACACAAGGAAAGGTGTGGTTCATGAACATGAGCCTCCAATGACGACTCAGTGCTTTTACTTTTTACAACTGAAGAAGAGGAGGCGATAGAGCTGGAGGCTGAGTCAGCAATGTAAGACAAAACTTTTTCCTGATGCTCTGCCTTTAAAAGCGGTTTGCCAACTCCTAGAAAACTAAGCGTTCGAGGCCTTATGTAGACAGACGATGACGCAGGGTCAGCACCTCCTGCATTCGGTCCTATTTTGCTCTTGCCACTACCATCAGATCCACCACCAACACCATCATTACCAGCTGCCAACCCCCGCCCAATTCCACGGCCTCTTCCACCAGCCTTCCTCATTTTTGGTAGAAATGTAGACAAAATCCAACAAACTATATAGTAATGTAAAACAAGGTACAAGGTGTCTATAGGACAGGGGAGTTTTAGAATTTCTGCACACACTTGTGGACAGTGGACACTTGTGGATTGTGTGCGGCCCACTGATATCTGAGCGCTATGTGACACGCTCGATGGCACAGCTGCCTGTGACCAAAGTGACGAGAGGATAATGGAGATTTTGAATCTCTGCGTACACTTGTGGACAGTGGACACTTGTGGATTGTGTGCGGCCCACTGATATCTGAGCGCTATGTGACACGCTCGATGGCACAGCTGCCTGTGACCAAAGTGACGAGAGGATAATGGAGATTTTGAATCTCTGCGTACACTTTTGGACACTGGACACTTGTGGATTGTGTGCGGCCCACTGATATCTGAGCGCTATGTGACACGCTCGATGGCACAGCTGCCTGTGACCAAAGTGACGAGAGGATAATGGAGATTTTGAATCTCTGCGTACACTTTTGGACACTGGACACTTGTGGATTGTGTGCGGCCCACTGATATCTGAGCGCTATGTGACACGCTCGATGGCACAGCTGCCTGTGACCAAAGTGACGAGAGGATAATGGAGATTTTGAATCTCTGCGTACACTTGTGGACAGTGGACACTTGTGGATTGTGTGCGGCCCACTGATATCTGAGCGCTATGTGACACGCTCGATGGCACAGCTGCCTGTGACCAAAGTGACGAGAGGATAATGGAGATTTTGAATCTCTGCGTACACTTTTGGACACTGGACACTTGTGGATTGTGTGCGGCCCACTGATATCTGAGCGCTTTGTGACACGCTCGATGGCACAGCTGCCTGTGACCAAAGTGACGAGAGGATAATGGAGATTTTGAATCTCTGCGTACACTTTTGGACACTGGACACTTGTGGATTGTGTGCGGCCCACTGATATCTGAGCGCTATGTGACACGCTCGATGGCACAGCTGCCTGTGACCAAAGTGACGAGAGGATAATGGAGATTTTGAATCTCTGCGTACACTTGTGGACAGTGGACACTTGTGGATTGTGTGCGGCCCACTGATATCTGAGCGCTATGTGACACGCTCGATGGCACAGCTGCCTGTGACCAAAGTGACGAGAGGATAAGGGAGATTGGATTGCTTTTAAAAAAGCAGTTTGCGGAGCAGTGGGTAAACAGCAATGCCAGCGTGTCAGGAAGCCTTAGAAGGCAGCCCAACAACCAACACCACTGATACACCACAATATAGCCTCCCCTTGCACTGCACACACAGTGACTTGTGTGTTGTGCAGGCCAAATTGCTAGCAGCAGAAGCAGTTTTTTTGTCTTCTTCCCTGCCTAACGCTCTCCCTACAGAATCAGCAGCAACCTCTCCCTATACTAAGATCGGCAGAAGTAAGATGGCGGTCGGCGTGCACGCCCTTTTATACCCCCTGTGACGCCCACCAAAGCAAGCCAATCACTTGCATGCCCTTCTGAAAGATGGTGGTGACCCGTGCCTATGTCATCACGTTGCCCACAGTGTCCGTGGATCCTGATTGGCTGAAAAAGAGCGCAAAACAAACTTTTGAAACGCGACTTTGGCGCGTAAGTCGCCGACCTCGTGGCCGACCTCATCCTAGGGTCGGGTTTCGTTTCATGAAACCCGACTTTGCCAAAAGTCGGCGACTTTTGAATTTTTTCGACCCGTTTCGCTCAACTCTAGTCATCACAGGTTGATGCAGTCCAGGGACATCTGGCATGGGCATCCTAGGACGACCTCTCTCTCGGCCCACGGGAAAGGCACAGGCACAACAGGAGAACATCAGACACCGACCTCAGGCAGACTTCAGATGATAGCTAGGGTCATAACGGGTTTATGCAGTTCAAGGTTATTTGGCACAGGCATACTAGGATGGCCTCTTTCTCAGACCTCAGGCGTAGCACAGGCACAGCAGGAGATCATCAAACACCGACCTTGGACAGCCTTCAGACAATGGCAGGAGATATCATGGGTAAGACCCCAAGGAACTGGCAGGACACTAGAACATAAGACACGGATAGCACAGGTCCAGGAACGTTGGCACTACAGCATCGGGCATCGGCTGGTCAGGTCCAGGGCTCACTGGCTGGACCGTCACCGGGAAACAGAGCTGGAGATTCCCAGGAACCACGGAGGAGGAATCCATCCAGGAACACGAGCGGGACCGACTAAAGTGCACAAATTGGACCACCAGGACCATGGACTGGACATCTGAACACAGGCTGGATATCGGAACACAGACTGGACATCAGAATACAGACTGGACATCGGAACACGAATGCGACATAGGAACACGGACAGACATCTGGACTCCTGCAGGACATCAGGACACAGGCGGAACATCAGGACACAGGCGGGACATCAGGACATCAAGACTCAGGTAGGACATCAGGACTCAGGCAGGACATCAGGACATCAGTACTCAGACAGAACATTAGGACATCAGGCAGGACATCAGAACTTCTGGACTCAGGCAGGACATCAGGACTCAGGCAGGACATCAGGACATCTGTACTCAGGCAGGACATCAGGACTCAGGCAGGACATCAGGACATCAGGGCACAAGCTGGACATCAGGACATCTGGTCTTAGGCAGGATATCAGGACACCAGGGCACACGGCAGACATCAGGACATCAGGTCTCAGGTAGGACATCTTGACATCAGGACATCAGAAATGGGATCTCAGATAGAACATCAGAACACTGGCATCGGACTCCGGATATCTGGCAGTGATCGACAGGCTCTGGACATCAGGCCGCGGACATCAGGCTCTGGACATGAGGCTGCGGTCATCAGACTCCGGACATCTGGCAGCAATCGGCAGGCTCTGGGCATCAGGCAGCAAAGGATAGGATACGGACATCTGGCGGAGGACGTCAGACACCGGACATCTGGCCTCGGTCATCAGGCTCCAGACAAGAGGCCACGGTCATCAGGCTCCGGACATCTGGCAGCGACCTAAAAAGGAACTCAAGCAGTCTGGTGCAAGCCCCGAAGCTTTGGACTGGAGCTGGCCGGGGATTGCACCGAATAACAAGCTGAGTAAAGAGTAGCAGAAACTCAGCAGACACATCGGACTCCTACTTCCAAGATGAACCCAGGTTAGATCAGAGAGAGTCAGCAAAGATTCACAGTCACTGGGTACAGGGTTCAAGACACAGAAGGACTTCAGGAACATAACACAGCAGGAATCAGAACTAGGACTTTGGTACCAACACATAAACAGGACAAGTCCAGGAATTCAGAAATCAGCTGTCCCAAAGCTGATAACAGACTGAACAGAAATGGATCTGGGTACTCTGCCCCCAGAGCAGGAGGAAAACAGGCATCAGCTCTCCTAGAACTGCAGGCAGGCAGAACAGGAGCTGAACATCAAACACACACAGCAAGACTCAGAAACTTGATGGGAAGCTCTGGCAACATCCCACAGGGCAGGGGAACTTTATATAGGAGCTGCACCACTGTGATAGGCTGGCAGCAGCAATTAAAGCACACACCCATTCCTCATAAATGCAAGGGAGGTGTGGCTGCGCGCACCCTAAGCACAGTCAGAAACAAATAAGAATAGCAAAGGACACCTGGCAGTGGCTGCAAGCCTAGACACATGTGGTATGTCATGCACAACTGCAGAGGGCCTAGCAACCTGCAGGTAGCTTCCACTGCAGCAGCCAGGGACCGCACATGCGGGTGGTCATGCAGCACAGCAGAGACACTCACGCATGTACGGCTACACAGCAGAGCCGGGAACTGAGCAGCATCCATACAGGTAACTGAAAACAGCATTCCAGCTCATTAGAGGGAAAGGAGCAAAGGGATAAAGCAATGATATGCAGAGTAACACGGGGTAAACAGAATACAAAAACAGCGGCGTTACAGTAATAATTAGAACTTGTCATTTTATCTAATAAACAGCATTTATCACACGATTGATAAGTGTGTAAACCCTGAAGATTCAACTACTGAGCCCCCACTTTTCATTAGAACAGAAGTCTTAAAGTTCATTTAGCATTACTGAGCGTGTGTGTCATTTTTCCTTACACTGACTATAGGAGTGCTCATCACACATGCTCACTACAGCTCAATTCACAAAAGAGACTTTAGTTCTCGGAATTGTTTGGGGATCCAGTTTTTTAGCAGGTATACCCTCTGCAGTCACACATTTATCATCCATCATGTGGACAGGTTATAAATGTTCTTTATGGGACAGCCCCTTTAACACATTTCTAGCACTTGGGTAGTTTTTCTTTCTTTCTTTCTTTTTTTTTTTTTTTTATTTCCATGACATCCCCTTTAATTATGTGATGGGTCCTAGTGACTTCCCAGAAAATAGGAATCTGTTCTTATGATATATGGAAAAGGATTCCTAATAAGACTTCAGCTTAGAATAAGTAGCGAAATAAACACAAAACCTCAAAATCAATATGTAAAGACTGAGAAATTTCTGATTAAAATTCCTTGCAGGCAGTGAGCACATGACCCGGAGCTCCCATGATCAATATTTCTACACATCAACTAAATCACTTATACAGTATTATTAAAGTACCTTCAACCTCACTGTAATATACTCATTCGAGGGCAATGCCATGGCAAAGCTGGGAGGGGTCAGACATGTAACACCATAATGTAGAAGCCTTATTGTCATGAGACTGTCCTTGATATACGGGAGGCCCTCCTCAAGTACATGGTGAAAGATATTAAAAGAAAGCCTTGTGGCAATTAAAATGGGATTTACAGTGTGAGATAAAAGGGATTCCACATTGTTACCTTGTATATGTTTATTTATTTATTTTTCTATCGATACAACTATGAAATCTCCAAACGCTACTTAGATGAAAATCTATAGCGAATACAAAGGGTTTATAAAGTGCATCTGTGAAGAGAACAGTCTTGCATACCATTTTACATATTACCAGCCAATTTGCATAGTATTTTACATTCTCCCTAGACCTCTTCGAGCTGCTTGTAAGGCGTGAAAAATGTCTAACTACCACATAATTTATAGACTCAGAGTAAAGGGTGGATCCCTTGATAGAATAGTGAGAACAAAGTATAGATGACACACAAGGAAACGTAACTGCTTCCGACCATAATCTTTGCCCCCTAATGTTCACAGCGGTCCCTCATGGCATCTCTAGCTTTTATCCAAATATTGGTTTCATTGTATTTGGTGATGATGAGCTCAGGTAGCGAGTATTGCTTGACAGTCAATCATTAAAGCATTTATGGACAGATTCACTTGCTTTTGGATTCAAGGTCTGACACCCCTAATCATGGTAATTATTGATGAACGAGCTAAAAAGGAAATCTGGAAGTACAGCTTCAGGTACAGTTGTGCTCAAAAGTTTATATACCCTGGCAGAATTTTTGCTTTCTTGGCCTTTTTTCAGATAATATGAATGATAACAACAAAACTTTTTCTCCACTCATGATTAGTGGTTGGGTGAAGCCATTTGTCAAACTACTGCGCAAAAAAACGCAAGTGTGAAACCAGCCTTAGATTTGGTTGTTTGCAAGTGTGGCCTTTGTAAAAAGAGCAATAATGCATTGTATATCCCTGTATTTGAAGCTGTGTTTACTAAAGTTACCATATTTAATTCTATTTGGTCTGAAACCATTTTATTTTTTGAAGGGAAACAAAATCTTCTGGCTTCTATCACAAAGTAGCTGTAAGTTGCTCCTCATGGGAGGGTCTGCTTCGATTGGCCAAATAAGAATATATATGCACATTTGGGAACAGATTGTCCTGTCTACATTGAGCTATTATAAACTAGCAGACACTAAAAAGATGAGACCTTTATTATAAGGTAGCAAGGAAACAATTAGCAAGCAAAATAATTAGAAAAGGTTACAAAAAAACCTAAAGTAAGCAAACATCAGTCCTAGAATTTATATTTGCAGTAAAGAAAATCAAGGCTTCCTTTCAAAAATTCAGCAGGAATTTTGAATAGCAGATCTATCATTGTCAATAAGGAATAAGGTCCTGGCAGGACTTTACCCAGATGTATGCCATTACAAAGTGTACAATCAGGGATTCACCTATATATCAAATTTAAAATGAAGGTTCAAAGCTACCAAAGTGTCTGATCAGGACGCTATTCATACTTTTTAAATTAAATTGTAAACACAAAAGCTGGGAATTGATTGGTTATTGTTATTATTATGCTTTTGTTTATAGAGCGCTATTATATTCCGCAGCGCTTTACAGACATGGTGATCACTGCCCCCATTGGGGGTCACAATCTACATTCCCTATCAGTATGTCTTTGGATTGTGGGAGGAAAACGGAGAATCGGGAGGAAACCCACGTAAACACGGGGAGAACATACAAACTCCTTGCAGATGTTGCCCTTGGTGGGAAGTGAACCCAGGACTCTAGCGCTGCAAACAAGGGGCAGCCATTGTGCTGCCCTTTGGTTGCAAAAGAAAACAACAAAAGAAATGTTGCACTCATTTGCAGAGATAGGGCGGGCGCACTGTGTTATACCTAAAGCTAGAGCTTTATAGTCAAGGACAAGCCATTACATTAAAATCATTCAGAGATGCCTCTCTCTTATTTAATTTGAAGTATAATAATATAATTTGTTTTAGGGTTTTTTTCTATTATAAAACACAGTTTGCAGTAAAATGTGTCAAACCCAGAGTGCTGAAAAAAAAAAAAAGTCCCTGTACGAAAACTAGAAAAGTTCCACTGTCATAATCTCGTGACCTTCTCCTTCATTAATTCATTGAATCCAAGTCAGCTTCCTCCTCAGGCTATTCATTGTCTCCAGAACATATGTTCTAAACGCCGTCTATTCCAGTAGACTATTTGCCATTGTTCCACATGGACTCATAAGCGAGATAAATTACAATTTAACAAGTCCGTATCGAAATCAAACACAAATCAGGTGACATTCAATGTATGTATATCCTTGAGTGTAGACTCATTTCGGGCACAATGACATTTTTGTATAATTATTTAAGCAAATAGAAAATGGTGAGAAGAATACAAATATTTGGAAGATGGAAAATATACGAATATGGTAATGAAAGGGTATTAAAGATTTAGTGAAAAAAATACTTTTGTATAATGAAAATTTACTAATTTAGGGTATGTGCACACACTGCAGATTCACCTGCGGGTTTTTTCCTGCGGAACCGCAGGTAAAACCGCAGGTAAAGTGACCTGCGGTTTTGCTGCGGTTTGGCCTGCGGTTTTGCCCTGCGGTTTCACACCTCTACTATGTTAAAGGTGTGAAACCGCAGCAGAATCCGCAGAAACAATTGACATGCTGCGGAAAAAAACCCGCAGCTTTTCCGCAGGTAAAAAACCGCAGCGTGAGCACTGCGGTTTTGAAAACCCATAGGCTAACATGGTAAAGTACCATGTCTGCGGAACTGCTGCAGTTCTGCAGGGCCAAAACCGCAGCAAAACCGCAGCAAAACCGCAGCGTGTGCACATGGCCTTACTTTGTGTATTTTCTTTAACGGTCTTTCAAGATCCTCACTGATAGCCATCCATCGGAACCTTCATTGTTTACTTCCCATGGAGTCTCTTGTCATAGATGTTGAATTGGCAAGCAGGAAGCTGGTGGGCAAAGGATCGGTGAAGAAAGAAGAAAAGACAACCCCTTTAATTTTTTTTATACTTATTTATTTTAGTAGGAAACTCTTTTTTGTATAAAATGCTCCAAATGTGCTACATAGCTATAGAATAAAAATTAAATTGTACATGTCCTTTCATATAAAATCTATAGAAAAGCATGGTCTTGCTGACCGTTTTTCCAACGACTAGTTAAAATTGCTTTTATTGCCTATGCCTAATATATGCAGAAACTGTCCCAATTTTGATTCTCTTCAAATTTAGTTTTTGAGTGAACAACTCATGTTTGTCAGTATTCTGATAGTACTATAGGTGTTTGAACTTCCTTTCCCTCACTTTTTCGCCTTTTTAGCAAGCATTGCTCTTTCCTTTGTCCAGTGGCGGTGATGTTTGACAGACAGGAGAGCAGGAGCAGAGAGACAAACCCCGCCCTCATTCCCTGCAATCTGTTTTGATGTCTCTGTTGCTACAGATGGATTCCAGGCAGGAGAGCAGGAGCACTGTCCCCATCTTCTGTGATCCATTTCGGGGTATCTGCTGCTAGAGACAGATTACACAACAGGTAGTGGAGGTTAAGTAAGACAGAATGGAGTCCCCTCGTAACCTGCAGTTTGTAGCAATTTTAAAATATAAAACTTAAAATTAATCGATTTGCAAATTGTTTATTTATCACATCTGTCAGATGAAATCAAATAGTGTGAAAGTACAGGTGCCATTAAAATGATAACATTGTGTCTGAATGCAGCCAGCACTAGGGGAAGCTTAGCAGTTTAGTGCATATTGCTTATACCATAAACTCAGCAATTACATTGTGTACAGTAAACATTAGAGATGAGCGGAGTGATCTGCAGATTGATTTCCCACATTGTAAATCATCAAACAGCAGGCTAATGCATTTTTTTGTGTTACGGCACGGTCCTCCCCATAGTGCCCTGCAGCTATGACATCTAGCAGATTACCATGCCTTGTACAGTGGTGGTCAGTATTGGGGCCATCGCAGATCAGCGGTTCCATTTCAAAAGTCATTGGGTAAGTCTCTCTCTCTCCTGTAGAGTGTACGGTCTTATGGTCAACGAAGTCCTCTCTCTTTTTTCTCCTGTAGAGTGTAAGCTCTTATGAACAGTGGGGTCCTCTCTCTCCTGTAGAGTGTAAAGTTTATGGTCAGCGGGGTCCTCTCTCTCTCTTGTAGAGAGTAAGCTCTTATGGTCATTGGGGTCCTCTCTCTCCTGTAGAGTGTAAGCTCTTATGGTCAGTGGGGTCCTCTCTCTATTGTAAAGTGTAAGCTCTCATGGTCAGCAGGTTCCTCTCTCTCTCCCGTAGAGTGTAAGGTTTATGGTCAGCAGGGTGGTCTCTTTCTCCTGTAGAGTGCAAGCTCTTATGGTCAGTGGGGTCCTATCTCTCTCCTGTAGATTGTAAGGTTTATGGTCAGTGGGGTCCTCTCTCTCCTCTAGAGTGTAAGCTCCTATGGTCAGTGGGGTCCTCTCTCTCCTGTAGAATGTAAGCTCTTATGGTCAGTGGGGTCCTCTCTCTCCTGTAGAGTGTAAGCTCTTATGGTCAGTTGGGTCCTCTCTCTCTCCTGTAGAGTGTAAGCTCTTATGCTCAGTGGGGTCCTCCCTATCCTCTGTAGAGTGTAAGCTCCTATGGTCAGTGGGGTGCTCTCTCTCCTGTAGAGTGTAAGCTCTTATGGTCAGTGGGGTCCTCGCTCTCCCGTAGAGTGTAAGCTTTTATGGCCAGCGGGGTCCTCTCTCTCTCCTGTAGAGTGTAAGCTCTTATGGTCAGTTGGGTCCTCTCTCTCTCCTGTAGAGTGTAAGCTCTTATGCTCAGTGGGGTCCTCCCTCTCCTCTGTAGAGTGTAAGCTCTTATGGTCAGTGAGGTCCTCTCTCTGTCCTGTAGAGTGTAAGCTTTTATGGCCAGTGGGGTCCTCTCTCTATCACCTGTAGAGTGTAAGCTCTTATGGTTTTATGGTCATGTTGTGTTTTCTGAGCAATTATCAGCTTTCCACAAATGAAATTTGTGCAAATGTATCACCCTCAAATAAAATTTTTGGGAAATTTCAAGGATCTAATTATTATTTTTTTTTTTGCTGATTGCACAATATGATCTGACTGTTATATTTATAGTACTATGATACTACAGAACCTGAAGCAAATATAATATACATATATAGGATATATTTTTTTTTTACATTAGTAAAAGTAAAAACATTCTAAATATATAAATAAAATAAATATATAAAAAAAATAAATATGTAAAATTGCTGTGAGAACAGTGCAGGTATTATGTACATGAAGCTTTTGGTAGAAAAGATATAAAGTTACTGCAGGAAATTTGTCTCTATGGGTTTTTTCTTTCTATGTAGAGCAAGTGGTTACTAGAAATATGCAGATTTGCAGGATGAAGATTGCACTTGTGACCGGCACTCCTCATTTACCTTGCTCTTAGATAATTGTCGTTTAGTGATTGTATGCGGTTGTCACATTTATGACAAGATCTCAATGAATGGCTTGCCTGTTATTCCTGAGTAGCGGCAAAAGCGGATGACATATTTTTGGTGTAAATTACGATTTTGGCCTGGGGGGAATATGTACTTAGCAGTCAAATATGCCAAGGCTGATCTAGTCAGTAGTCATACTAGGCACATGGTATTTGCAAGCCATTGCGTTTTACAAAACAGAATTTGGGCTTTGTACGATCCTTTAAGATGCAGGAACAAAAGAAGGGACTGCTGAAGATGTGGAGCACTGAGCGTTCCCAAAGTTTATGCAGAAAATTGGACCACTGCCATTATTTCTTGTTCTAACTGTGAGGAATTTCTTTAAAAAGGTCCCACAGGAAACACAGGAAGGGGTCAGTCATGTAACGTCCGAGAAAAGACGGCATTCCCGTATATGAGACCATCGACTTCAAAAAGATCTGCTCCTCCATAAATAAACAGAGGAATATTTGACTTAAGATAAGTCAACATCTCAAGGAAGAAAGGAGACAATGCAAATAATACTAATGCAAATGAGCAGCGTGGAGCTACTGCTTTCATAAAAATATAATCACCAGAGCTGGTCAATATAGGATTGGAAATATACATAAATATAAGTTTTACACCCATACATAATTCTGTAACAATCGGTTTCTTTGAAATTTGCATCATTGATTATCCATTGTTAAAGTGCATCAGTAACTTCAAAAAACTTTTTAGAGTAGAAAAGCCAGATGAAGGGAGCTCTGTATCCCTATAAGAGAAGGTAACTTGACTGAGATAAAAATAAAAAAATTAATATAAATATATATTATATTTTTAATTAAAAACACAAAGTGTTTCGCCTGTATCCAGGCTTCATCAAGTGTCATAAAACTTTTAACATGTCTGTGAGCGAGCAGACATGCCGTTTTCAGAAAACTCATGTCTGCCAGCTGCAGTTGAGCTCTATTCTTACTCCCTGGGTCCAACACTATGTCTCTGCCACTACTTTCGGTGTCTTTTAATATTTGTAGTGCTCACTTCACGTTGAAAGCGCTGTAGCTAATAACTGAGCTCATTGTCAGGGCTCTGAATATTTTTGGTTACCTTTTGGGCATGCCTGCCCTTTTTCAAGATGGCGTTTTTTGTTTCATGTGTCCTTTGTCTTCCTGCCTTATAACTCCACCCCATACTCTAGTCTGTGCTAGAGTATTCTGCCTGTGTTCTGCTCCTGGTGGTTTTCTGGCTATCCAACTGCTACTGCAAACCTGTGTGAATATCCTGCTCCTTGCTCTCTGAGTTCTGCTATATTGATCTGTTGTGCCAGTGTTCCTCCTGCTAATGACTACTCGTGCTGCTTCCTCGGTGCCGCTGACCTTCACCAGCAACACATAAGCTGGCTGCTGCTCTGGTTCTGCCTTCGTATAATTAGCTGCAAAGCTTGGGACTACTCTGCTTAATCTGAGACTTCCTTCCCAGGCCTCCCTGGATAATCTAACACCTTGTTTGGATTTGCTTATCCATGCATGGACTAGACACAGACCTACTTGTTTCCAGCATTCTCAAGTGCAAACTGTGCTTCACAGACTGTTTTGCTGATTGCATTTCTCTCTGAGGTTTCCCACAGACTTGTTAAGTAGTTAAGGCTATTCTGTGTTATGGAATTGTGTTTTGTTTGAAGCACCGTGTGCTTATAATATAGACTTTTTCTCCTACAAACTGTGATCTGTAGTGTCTTGCTCCATGCAAAAAGACTCCCAAGTCCCGAGTCCTCCAGTATAATTATTACACTCAGTGGCTCTTCACAAGTACTAGCTGTTCTGAGCCACTAAGACCAATGATTTCCCCCAATGTTGTCCATGTGACATCAATAAAAGACTCCAGGAACAGTGGCGAATACTCAGTGCTGGATCCAAGGAGGGTGAGTAAAGTACTTTTTTTTAAACAAATTGTAACTGGGTATAAGGATTTTTTAAAACTGGAACACACTTTAAATACTGTCTATGAAAATCAGATGAGAACTGAGCAAACCCAATCAGATATCAAGGGGATCAGTACTTCAGCCCTTACATTTCAGCAATTGGTGAGGAACCCAGCACCTGCACCAATCAAAACTTTGGGCTCCTAAGCTGTATCAGGGCCCATAATTACCACTTGTCAATTATATTTACTTTATTTTTATTGAATTTTAATTTCAACTGCAAAATTAAACAACGCGTAAAGAAAGCCAAACAACATAAACCTCGCACGTCCGTGAACAGCTTACAAGGCATCTTGAAGAGTTTCAGTAGGTTGTATTATGACAACATGGAATACAACTGGCCATTAGCTGTATCATCATAATCGTGACATACAACCTACTAATATATATGACCCATAGTCAATACTGCCAACCCAGCCGATCCTCTGTTCTGGTGTAAGTCTACAAGTCTCGATTCTCTACTGCGAGACACTGACCATGCAAGGAATGTAATGCACTACATGTAAGGGAGAATTTTAGGGGGTCACAAGAAACACACAAGGCATAGTATAAGGTAAAAGAAAAATAGGTGCCAGCTAGTTATGTAGGACTAATAAAAATAATTATACAAGGCTGGAAAAAAATTAGTTTCAAGAGTTCAGGGTATCCAGAAAGGTACATCATATTTCCATAACAGGAGCATGGAGAACAAGGAATTCTCTGGGGTTTCCAGAACCTCGTACCAAGTGAACATCTCATAAACTACGAAGACGGAATCCCATAAAAGCTCCAAGCTCGGATATGCCAACCAGATGTGCAACAGGGATCCTTTCCCAGAATCCTCCCTTCTAATAGTCCTGAGGGACTAAGGGATAGACCTAATGGAGTTGGAAACGTCGAATTTCTAACTCGTTTCATTAGCATTAGAGGCTAAGGGCTTTTTATCAGAAAGGGTGAATGAATGCCTTAGTCCAGGGTTCCACAACTCCAGTCCTCAAGGCCCACCAACAGATCATGTTTTCAGGATTTCCTTAGTACTGTTCAGGTGATAATTCCATCACCTGTGCAATACAAAGGAAATCCTGAAAACATGATCTGTTGGTGGACCTCGAGGACTGGAGTTGGGGAACCCTGCCTTAGTCCACCCTTCATTCATTTGACATTTATAACACTGATGTCTTATGTATAGAACAGATTTTAAGCCCTTCTGGCACCAGTGTAACTGAAGTACCTCCTTATAGCTAGGTCCCTCTTAAAGTTGTGGTCCCTTTAAAAATAGTCTTTAAAAATCCGATTAATAATGCAGACAAACATGCATAGATCTAGGAACATAGCTTGGAGAATGGGTGTCATCAACAGGCTACTCTATTTTGTTTATATTTAGATAGGGGAAAAAGTTGACAAATGAAACCCTCACACCACGGAGAACATATTTATGACTGTAGCTTGACTTTTTCCCAGGCTGCTTTTCTTCTATTTTGCCATTTATTTTTAAAAGCTAGGATCACCTTGGAGAGCAATATATTTATAAAGTTGCATAAATGCATGCATTTTGGACTAAAATGTATTTTGGCATTTGAGTTTCATTACAAATTTTGCATCATTTGTCTTTTATAACCTTTGCTTTGCAATGTCTATTGCTGGCTGTAGAATAAGTTAACTAAGAATCCATCAGTAAGTTTGTTCTAACAAAAAGTTTGCAACTCTCTGGTCTGTGGTTATAAATCAAGAAAGAGGAATTCAGAAAATGACAGATAAAAGAGCTGGAAACTTCCCATTATTTTGGTCTCACTGAAGGATTCTTAGTTAATCTCATTTTGCAGCCATGAACATGGAAATAAACAGCTTTAAAAGCCAAAAAGCGCAAAAATCCTCATAGCAAAAATTTATTTTACCCAAAAATATATGCATTTAAGTATAAAAAATATTGCTCCCATAAGTGTCCATATTCCTTAAAGGGAAACTGTCAGTAGGATCTACCCTCCTAAGCCGTCTATATGGACATGCAGGTCATAGAAATCTGAATAAAATGATAACTTGATATCAGTAATCCGATATTTTATTCCAGAGAAATCCACATTTTTCTTAATATGTAAATAAGCTGTGAAGATCTATGGGCCGGACATAGATCTCCCCAAGAATCTGCCTCCAGAACCTATTTTGAATAAAACAGGGCAATACCAGTATGAGACGTAGTGACTGACAGTCTGCGCTCTTGATCAACTTGTCTCACACTGGTAACAACCTGTCTCATTTAAAATAAATGATCAATTTAATTCAAAATTAATATTCCATGGAGGTCTGGATTTGGAATGATGCTCAAAATCAAAGTGGAAAACCAAAATTACAGGCTGATCCATCTTTATTGTAAATGCCTCAAGACAAGGAAATGATGCTCAGTAGTGTGTGTGGCCTCCACGTGCCTGTATGACTTCAACACCTGGGCATGGTCCTGAAGAGGTGGCAGATGTTTTCTTGTGGGATCTCCCCCCAGACCTGGATAAATGCATCAGTCAACTCCTGGACAGTCTTTGGTGCAACATGGCATTGATGGATTGAATGAGACATGATGTCCCAGATGTGCTCGATTGGATTCAGGTCTGGTGAACGGGCCGGACAGTCCATAGCATCAATTCTTTCATTATGCAGGAACTGCTGACACACTTCATGAGGCCTAGCATTATCATGCATCAGAAGGAACCCAGGGCCCACTGCACCTGTATATGGACTCACAATGGGTGTGAGGATCTCATTACAGCACCTAATGGCATTCAGAGTACCTATGGCTAGCACATGGAGGGCTATGTGGCAATCCAAAGAAATGTCTCCCCACTCCATTACTGGCCCACTGCCAAACTGGTCTGCTGGGGGATGTTGCATGTCATCTCCAGACTCTTTCACGTCTGTCACATGTGCTCAGTGTGAACTTGCTCTCATCTGTGAAGAGCACAGGGTGCCAATGTCAAATCTGTCAATTTTGGTGTTCTCTGGCAAATGGCAATCACCCTGCACGCTGTTAGGCTGTAAGCACAGCACCCACTTGTGGACGTGGGACCCTAATACCACCCTCATAGAGTCTGTTTCTGACAGTTTGAGCAGACACATGGATGTTAGTGGCCCGCTGGAAGTAATTTTGTAGGGCTCTAGTCCTGCTACTCCTGTTCCTCCTTGCACAAAGGAGGAGGTAGCGGTGGTCCTGCTGCTGGGTTGTTGACCTCCTACGGAACCCTCCTCGTCTCCTGGTGTACTTGCCTGTCTCCTGGTATCTGCTTTATACTTTGGACATACACAGCTACCCTTCTTGCCACAGCTCACATTGATGTGCCATCTTAGATGAGCTGCATTACCTTAGCTTCTGAGGGTTGTAGACACTGCCTCATGCTACTGTACAATACCTTTAGGGGTGAGAGCAATGACAAAATGCAAAAGTGACCAAAATAGCAGTCAAAAATTATGAGAACAGAGAAATGGTCTGTGGTTACCCCTTGCAGAACCACTCCTTTATAGGCGTTGTCTTGCTAATTATCTATCATTTCTATCTGCTGTCTATTCCATTTGCATAGCAGCAGGAAAAATTGATTCACATTCAGTGTTGCTTCATAACTGGACAGGTTCAGTGTGAACAAGGTCCTAGTTATAAGGAGTTAGAGGTAACACTTGCACTGGGGTAACGTTTTTGATCTTTAAGACCACAATATTATAAATGGTGCATAGTAGGTGGGGGGATTTTGCATTGGGAGCCAAGAGCTATAGGTTACACCCCAAAGACTGAATATTAGAGGTGTTCATGGACCCACCGAGTTGCTTGCATTCCCCAGATGTGTTGTCATGTTGCTAGTACACCAATGACTGATCTTGCAGACTTTTTCAATGTTCCGAAAAACTGAATCACTTCAACTCCTTCCCATCCTGACTCTGATCAAGTCCTCACTTCATTCCTTTACTTTTAAGTCCTCAAAATTGAATTCATTTGGGTACACTGTAAACATTATTGGTGCCAGGGAGCATCCGAGGGCCTGAGAAACATAAGGTTGTGTTAATTTGTATGTTTTATATGAAGACACCATGTGTTCATCCATTGCAAGCAGATGAATGTATAAGGTGACCTTGATACGATTCCCAAAAGTGGTCGTTTTTTAAGGATCTATAAATTCTTCAAAGACCCAATGACATACCCGAGGTGTAATTGTGACAATGTTATGTAACATACAATATATCCTTATAGGTCAGTCTGTTTATGCTAGTAATTATGTTTTGCATTATGTTTACTCTGGTGGGTATAACACAATCAATATCCGTTGCATAGGAGCTGCGGTATTGTAACACGTTTCATGTGACCAGTTGGCTTTGACTGTTATGCAACATGGGTATTTTCTGAATGCGGCAGTGCAGAGTGTGCTTTAATATTAATAGCCCCCTCCTATTACCAGAATCCCCAAAATGTCATCCAACTGAAATAGGTTAAATGATTTAGACCTTATAGCAATAGGAAAATATACCTGGCTCCATGGCACCTTGTGTTAAAACCATGTATTTTGATCATTTTTGGTCAGTCAGCCAAGATAGGTGCAATTTTTACATAAAGTACACACACATCAAATATACAGTTTACTTACAAAGAACGGAGAGGTCTGTAATTTTTATCGTAGGGACACTTCAACTGTGAGAGATAGAATCTAAAAATAAAAACCAGAAAATCACATTTGATGAATGTTAACTAATTAAATTGCATTTTATTGCATGAAATAAGTATTGGATCACCTACCAACCAGCAAAATAATTCTTGCACTCACAGACCTGATTTTCTTTAAGAAGCTCTCCTACTCTGCACTCATTACCTGTATTAGATGCACCTGTTTGAACTTATTATTTGCATAAAAGACACCTGTCCAAACACTCAATAAATTACACTTCAACCTCTTCACCATGGCCAAGACCAAAAAGCTGTCTAAGGACACCAGGGACAAAATTGTAGTTTTGGAGATACAGACAGGAATAACATGCATTTCCTGGTTTTCTGTGAGGTATGCTTTAAAGTGAACCTGTCAGCAGATTTGGCCGATATAAGATATGACCACTGCCTTCTAGGGATTATCTACAGATTCCTAAACATTATGACCTCGATTCAACATTAGCATTTACTTTTCCTTTTTTTCATCTGTCATTAGTTGATGTTTTTGGCTCAAAATTCATCAAAATGGCACACATGATTAATAAATTTGAGGCAAGGTAAAAAAAAATGTTCTTTTTTACTGCCTAAATTGTGTTTGCGACTTTTGGCACAAAAAAATATAAACATACCAAAGGGGACTGGGTTAAAAAAAAAAAAGTTTTAAAAAGTTGCAATTAATGAATCTGCTGAAAACATCTGAAATAGCTTAATACCACCAACAAAGTGGAAAAAAAAACAGGTGAGCACATATAAAATAGATGCAAATAGAATAATACATTGGGTGCGAACAAAAGTGAAAAGAAAAAATGAAAACTAGCTAAAAACTGGTGCAAAGCCAATGATGAACCAGAGTCTATGTTTTCAGAGGAAATAAAGCATCTCCAAAGACGTCTAATAGCGGTTTACCCCTTCTTTTGATTTCGAAAAAATGGAAACCAAGCATGCAAGTGTATGGGGGATTATAATTTTAAGATTAGCAAGGTACCTACTGCTGGGACCTCCACCTTTCCCAAGAAGGGGGTTCAGTAATACCTCATCAGAATGGATCAGTGATCACCACTAGAGTTGAGCGACTTTGGTCGGATCGGGTTTCATGAAACAAAATTTGAGTCGGATGAAACTGGTCTGACTAGGGCAAAAAAAGTCAGAGTTTTGTCCGAAACCCGACCCCAATGCAAGTCAATGGGGAATAAAAGTCGGCATTGAGCGGCTGACATTCATACACTCAATGCCGACTTTTATTCCCCATTGACTTGCATTGGGGTCGGGTTTCGGACGAAACTCCGACTTTTTTTGCCCTAGTCGGACCAGTTTCATCCGACTCAAATTTTGTTTCGTGAAACCCGATCCGACCAAAGTCGCTCAACTCTAATCACCACCCAATTGTTTTCTCTATGGGACTGCTGAAGACAGCCAAGCTTCACTTCTCTCATCGAATGCAATCGGGACTATACCTGGAAGAGGATGGAGTATAACTGGCTACATGACAGGCACTTGGTGTTACATTTTAATCTTTCCCTTTACAAAATTAAAAAAAAGAATTGACAGTCGTCCAATTAATCCAGTGCTGTTTTCCTTTATTCTGGGCTTATAGTATCCTACATCATATATCTGAGTTACAAGTCTCCTCCAATTTAACCCTTAGGCCATCGTGTTTTATTTCACTTATTGCATTGTTAATAGATTTTCTCCGTTTCCGTGAGGCATTGTGAATGATGTGTTGAGCCCTTTCTTATGCTAAAACCCAAATTCCCGGGGTCCACCTTTAAATAGATAGCTTTTAAGAACTGCTGGAGTTTTTACCTCTTGACAACATCCCAGCTGTAGACTAGCAATCGCAATCCTCCCGTGGCAGTTTTAATTATCGGCACTGGCGATACCATCAGTAAGTGTGTAATTACGTGTCACTTTCCTGGCTGTTGGGTATGAAAAGTAGAACTGGTGCGATGATGATTGTTGAAGCTGTAGACTCATATTTAAACAATTCAGAATGTGTAACTGGCGGTGTCATTAAACAGAGAGATTCTGACCCCAGCTGTCACTTACTCTTTCATGTAAATTTTTTTTTTCCTCTTCTTCCTTCTCGTTCTGTCTGTCAAAAGAGCTTCACGCTCGGAAAACGGGACTCATAGATGAGGGGGAACGACGAAACCAGGAGTACAGAAGTGCTCGACTCCCGCTGAGATCCATCTTTTAGCCTAAATAAATACTAGTGCGGGGATTGTAAATAAAGCGCGGACATCGTAGGAAACTATATAGACTTATGCTGATGAATAAATAAAGATCGAATATCAAACAGATATCTTAGCTTTAGAAAACCATGAATACATTTACAGACATTTCCATAAACTTAATGAAAAAAATGGCTTAATTCCGATGTATTCTCCAAGAACTGGATTTTTATTGCTTGAAATATGAACATCCTGGGAATATGATAGGAAATAAATGATCACAGGACGTTAAAAATTATTGTAATATGCATTATTATTATTATGTATTATTTGACTATATTATTATTAATTCTTATTTACCTAAATATTCAATTTATTATTAATTGACTAATTAATAATAATATTATATTTTATAATAATTTTATTATGGGGTTTCACCACAGATTAGTCTTATTAATTGTAGTATGTACTGTATGCAATTACCAAAAAAATTGAAAAATTTTATTGGTGGGGGTGGAAACACTTACTCTTATGAATTCGCCCTCTTCCGATGGGATTCATTCATTCTTGGATTGACCTGTACATGAAGATTTCTCCCCAAATCCACATGGACAATTTTTTGGCATGTCATTGTATAAAGTCTCATGGATCTTGGAGGCTCTTGCGCTTCTCCATGCCATAGTCTGCACCTTTTACAGCAGGACATTGCAAATATGGTACTCATATTACTGTTTGCCCAACTTCCCATGTGATCTTGGACTACCTACTTGACCACTGCAGACAATGACTGGCCTCATCAATACTGGTGATGCCCATGATTGACTGCAGTGGTCATATGGGTAGCACTGATGAAAGTGGCACCATTCAGGCAAGTAATTGGCAGCAGAGGTCATGAAAGTAGCACTGAGGAAAGTGGCAGCATTGAGGCAAGTAATTGGCTGCAGTGGTCATGTGGGTAGTAATGCGAAAAGTGGCACCATTAATGAAAGTATATGGCAGCAGTGGTCACAATGATAATCAGGGACATCAGTGTGGCAGCACAATCGGTAAAGACTGATGCAGCAATGATGACATCCGTAACTATCCATGTGATCACCGCAGCCAATCATCTGCCGTAGTGGTGCCACTTTCCTCAGTTTTACCTATGTGACTGCTGCAGTCAATCATTGGTGTAAATAATATGGCTGAAGCCAGCGATTGATTGCAGCTGTCCAGTAGGTAGTTAAGGACATAATTCCTGCAGCAGAGTAAACAAACTCCTACCCTGTGACGAAGACCAAGCCTACTCTGCACATGATTGCGGCAGCCGACGCCTGGCAAACATTGACTGAGGATTTTAATGATTCTCAGTAGGGAAATGCCATTCCGCCGCTCGTGGTGAAAGACTGTATAACAAACAGAAAATGTTTCAGACGATTCTTTATTAAATTATTTCAAAAACTATTATTCTATATTGTAAAAATTGGCACTCACAATAAATCCAAATATGATGTAGTTTCATATGCGTCATGGATCAAGGACTCTTTTTTTAGTCTTAAACGCATGAGAATCTTTTCTAGGAAATGTTTTTGAAATAATTTAATCAAGAATCGACAGGAAAATGTTCTATTTGCTGTGCAGCTAATTACTGGAAAAGATCACGTACTGCTAAGGTCAGAGATTGGCTGCGGTAGACATGTGATGCCATTGCTGAAGAACTAATCACGAAAAGAATGACATTGTCACCAATCACGGAACACACAAGTAGAGATGAGAGAGATGAGAGAACTTATTCGGAAAACATTCACCAATCTCAAATTTGGCTCGAACGTAGCACATACTGATTCATGTTCAGATTCACGAGCATTATTACTCAAAGTTGGCAAAATTCGGTCACATTTTGGTAAGCCATCATGTTTCCACTATTGCTTTTGTTGTTATTTTGGCTAGAATAGTGGTGCTGTATGATGAGTGGAGGGACGGCCCACCGTGTTTGATGAGGAATTGGGGTGTGGAGATGTTAGAGGAGCGGTGCACTCTTTCTTTCCCCTTATCTTTATGCGTGTTGAGTCCAGCAGCCAATCAGGGCACAGAAACCATCCACAACGTCCTGTCACAAGGTCTGTAATTGGCTGCCAAAGTCACATGTCCCTGACCATATGAAAAGTGGACATTTTTTTTGCTGGTGCCATTTTCTCAGTGTCACAGTGCAGAGAAGTTGTTACTGCTAGCGCTGCAAGTAAATTAGTCAGTTGGCTAGATCGGATCCTATCCTGTGTGAAATCAATCTTCCAGCATCTAGCTAAATTGTGCAAAACTGTGTTGCAGTATCAAGAGGTTCCATTTGTTAATCCAAATTGCTTGTGATAAAACTGTGTTTCAGTGAAAAATCAGAAGGCCACATTTCCAATTAAAAATTAGACCTAATGATTTTTAAGTGGATTTTTAAGTGGAAATCTGCCTTCTGATTTCTGACTGAAACATAGTTTTACCACAAACTATTTGGATTAGCTAATTGGGCCTCCGTGCTGCACCTCAATATCCTAAAGTGGAAGGCCACATTTCTACTTAAAAATCATTTGGCCTAATATTGGGGTGCAGCCAGGAGGCCCAGTTAGCTAATCCAAATCATTTGTGATAAAACTGTGCTTCAGTGAGAAATCAGAAGGCCATATTTCCACTTAAAAATCATTTAGCCTAAGGTTGGGGTGCAGCCAGCAGGCCCAATTAGCCAATTCAAATTGTTTGTGATAAAACTGTGTTTCAGTGAAAAATCAGAAGGCCACATTTCTACTTAAAAATCGTTAGGCTAAGTGCACATGTACCGGAACTCTCGCGGAAATTACCGCGAGAATTCCGGAATTCCAGTCCGCGGGAAAATCGCATTTTAAATTCCCGCGATTTTCCCGCGGAAAAACTAGCATTTTGCAAGCGTATTTAGCTTGCAAAATGCTAGCGTTCTCCAAGCGATCTGTAGCATCGCTTGGAGAACTGATTGACAGGTTGGTCACACTCGTCAAACACAGTGTTTGACGAGTGTGACCAACTTTTTACTACTGAGGCCGCCTATGCAGCATC
Source organism: Dendrobates tinctorius (assembly GCF_039654945.1). NCBI lineage: Eukaryota > Metazoa > Chordata > Amphibia > Anura > Dendrobatidae > Dendrobates > Dendrobates tinctorius. Next base: position 4,088,993 of record NW_027361814.1, on the reverse strand, counting down.
AATAGTAAAAGATAGAATGTAAAAAAAAAACAAAACGGTGTTATTCTTACCCTCCGACGTCCCGCGCATTCGTTCCCAGTAATCCTTTGCGAAAATGTCCGCGATGACATCAGTTCTCGCGGGATCGCGACGTCTCACGGTAATTTGCGATGACGTCGCGCGAATGACCGCGAGACTTCGCGATCCCGTGAGAAGGGACGTCATCGCGAGCATTTTCACAAAGGACTACTGGGAACAAGAGCGTGAAGAGAAGCGGGAAGGCTAAGCGGGACGTCGGAGGGTGAGAATAACAATATTTTTTATTTTAAATTCTATTTTTTACAGGGATATGGTACCCAAAGCCCGGAGGACAGTCTTCTCTCCTCCGGACCATGGGTACCATCCGCAATTGTTCTGCTTACTTTCCGCATGGTGTGCACAGCCACATGCGGGAAATAAGCGGAACAATGCATTCCTATGGGTGCGGGATCGCCGCGATTCCGCAAATTAATGAGCATGCTGCGGTTTTTACCGCGAAGCGATTCCGCAGCGGTAAAAACCGCAGCATTAGCACAGCATTGCGGAATCCCATAGGAATGCATGGGATGCTTATTTTTTGCGTTTTCGCGGCAAAATCGTGCGGTTAAAAACGCCACGTGTGAACTCAGCCTTAGGCCTAATATTGGGGTGCAGCAAGGAGGCCCAGTTAGCTAATCCAAATCAATTGTGATAAAACTGTGTTTCAGCGAGAAATCAGAAGCTCAGATTTTTGCTTAAAAATCTTTAGGCCTAACACTGGGGTGCAGCAAGGATGCCCAATTAGTTAATCCAAATAGTTTGTGGTAAAACTGTGTTTCAGTGAGAAATCAAAATGTCAGATTTCCACTTAAAAATCATTAGGCCTAATATTGGGGTGCAGCAAGGACCCCTAATCAGCTAATCCAAATTGTTTGCGATAAAACTGTGTTTCAGTGAGAAATCAGAAGCTCAGATTTCCACTTAACCCCTTTCTGACATCAGACGTACTATCCCGTCCATAGAACCCGGGCTCCTATGCCCATGGACGGGATAGTAGTCTAGCGCGATCAGCGGCGCCCAGGTGGTGAGCGCCACTGATCGCGGCTGGGTGTCAGCTGATTATCACAGCTGACACCCGGCACAATGTGTCAGGGGCGGTCACAGACCGCCCCGACACGTTAACCCCTTGCACACCGCGATCAAACATGATCGCGGTGTACCGGGGGTTAAAGGGAAGCATCGGCAGGGAGGGGGCTCCCTCCGTGCTTCCCTGAGCCCCCTACGGCAGCGCAATGTGCAGCGCTGCTGGGCGCTCATTCCCTGCAGGCCCCCGAATCCAAGATGGTGACGGCTCCTTCGGGGGCCTGCAGGGAGCTGACTTCCTCAGTGCCTGCTAAGCGCAGGCATGAGGAAGTCTGCAGCAGTGCCTGTGACAGACTGCTGATCTGTGATGTGACAGATCAGCGATCTGTCACAGGACAGTGATGTCCCACCTGGGACTATGTAATAAAGTTAAAAAAAAAAGTGTTAAAATAATTTTAAAAAAATCGCCAAATAAATTAGAAAAAAAAAAAAATTCCCCCAATAAATCAATTTTTTGGAAATAAAGGAAAAAAAACAATAAAAGTACACATATTAGGTATCGCCGCGTCCGTAACGACCTGCCCTATAAAACTGTCCCATTAGTTAGCCCCTTTAGCGAACCCCTTAAAAAATAAAAATAAAAAATGAAGCAAAAAATAATGATTTATTATCATACCGCCAAACAAAAAGTGCAATAGCGTGCAATCAAAAAGACGCATATAAATATCCATGGTACCGCTGAAAACGTCATCTTGTCCCGCAAAAAACGAGCTGCCATACAGCATCATCAGTGAAAAAATTGAAAAGTTATAGCTCGCAGAATAAAGCGATGCCAAAATAATTATTTTTTATATAAAATAGTTTTCAATGCATAAAACCGACAAAACATAAAAAAAGACCTAAATGAGGCATCGCTGTAACCGTACTGACCCAAAGAATAAAACTGCTTTATCAATTTTACCGCACGCGGAACAATGTAAATGCACCCCCCAAAAGAAATTCATGAAACGCTGGTTTTTGTCCATTCTGCGTCCCAAAAATCAGAATAAAAAGCGATAAAAAAATGGCACGTGCCCGAAAATGGTACCAATAAAAATGTCAACTCGTCCTGCAAAAAATAAGACCTCACATGACTCGGTGGGTCAAAATACAGAAAAATTATAGCTCTCAATATGTGGTGATGCAAAAACTATTTTTACAATAAAAAGCGTCTTTTAGAGTATGACAGCTGCCAAACATAAAACCCCACTATAAATAGTAAATCAAACCCCCCATTATCACCCCCTTAGTTAGGGAAAAATAATAAAATTAAAAGAAAATGTATTTATTTCCATTTTCCCATTAGGGTTAGGGTTAGGGCTAGGGTTAGGGCCAGGGCTAGGGTTAGGGCTAGGGTTAGGGTTAAGGCTAGGGTTAGGGCTGAGATTAGGGTTAGAGGTGTGTTGGGGTTAGAGTTGGAGTTAGAATTGGCGGTTTCCACTGTTTGGGCACATCAGGTGCTCTCCAAATGCAACATGGCGTCTGATCTCAATTCCAGCCAATTCTGAGTTGAAAAAGTCAAATGGTGCTCCTTCCCTTCCAAGCTCTGTCATGCGCACAGTGTTTTACCCCCACATGTAGGGTATCAGCCTACTCAGGACAAATTGCAAAACAACTTTTGGGGTCCAATTTCTCCTGTTACCCATAGGAAAATAAAAAATTGGGGGCAAAAATATCATTTTTGTGGAAAAAAATGTTTTTTTATTTTCACACCCGGGCATTATAAACTTCTGTGAAGCACTTGGGGGTTCAAAGTGCTCACCACACATCTAGATAAGTTCCGTGGGGGGTCTAGTGTCCAAAATGGGGACACTTGTAGGGAGTTTCAATAGTTTAGGTACATCAGGGGCTCTCCAAACGCACATGACACCCGCAGACCATTCCATCAAAGTCTGCATTCCAAAACGTCACTACTTCCCTTCTGAGCCCCGACGTGTGCCCATACAGTAGTTTTCTCCCACATATGGGGTGTCAGCGTACTCAGGACAAATTGGACAACAACTTTTGGGGTTCAATTTCTCCTGTTACCCTTGGGAAAATAAAAAAATTAGGGACTAATTGATCATGTTTGTGGAAAAAATATGATTTTTTATTTTCATGCCTGGGCATTATAAACTTCTGTGAAGCCCTTGGGGGTTCAAAGTGCTCACCACACATCTAGATAAGTTCCTTAGGGGGTCTAGTTTCCAAAATGGGGTAATTTGTGGGGGTTCCACTGTTTAGGTACATTAGGGGCTCTCCAAAGGCAACGTGACACCCGCAGACCATTCCATCAAAGTCTGCATTCCAAAACGTCACTACTTCCCTTCCGAGCCCCAACATGTGCCCACACAGGAGTTTTCTCCCACATATGGGATATCAGCGTACTCAGGACAAATTGGACAACAACTTTTGGGGTCCAATTTCTCCTGGCACCCTTGGGAAAATAAAAAAAATTGGTGACTAAAAGATCATGTTTGTGGAAAAAATACAAATTTTTTATTTTCACGCCCGGGCGTTATAAACTTCTGTGAAGCACTGGGGGGTTCAAAGTACTCACCACACATCTAGATAAGTTGCTTGGGGGGTCTAGTTTCCAAAATGGTGTCATTTGTGGGGGGTTTCCACTGTTTTGGTACATCAGGGGTTTTCCAATCGCGACATGGTGTCCGATCTCAATTCCAGCCAAAAACATCAAATGGCGCTGCTTCCCTTCCGAGCTCTGCCATGTGCCCAAATAGTGGTTTACTCCCACATGTATGGTATCAGCGTACTCAGGACAAATTGCACAATAACTTTTAGGGTCCTGTTACCCTTGGGAAAATAAAAATTGGGGGTGAAAAGATAATTTTTGTGGAAAAAATATGATTTTTTAATTGTACCGCTGTACGTTATAAACTTCTGTGAAGCCCTTGTGGGTTCAAAGTTCTCACCACATATCTAGATAAGTTCCTTGGGGGGTCTAGTTTCCAAAATGGTGTCACTTGTTGGGGGGTTTCCACTGTTTAGGTACATCAGGGGCTCTCCAAACGTGACATGGCGTCCGATCTGAATTCCAGCCAATTTTGCATTGAAAAAGTCAAATGGCGCTTCTTCCCTTCTGAGCTCTGTCATGCGTCAAAACAGTGGTTCCCCCCCACATATCACGTATCAGCGTACTCAAGACAAATTGCACAATTACTTTTGCAGTCCAATTTCTCCTGTTACCCTTGGTAAAATAAAAAAAAATTGAACCTGAATTATTTTTTTTGTGAAAAAAAGTTAGATGTTCATTTTTTTTTAAATATTCAAAAAATTCCTGTGACGCACCTAAAGGGTTAATAAACTTCTTGAATGTGGTTTTGAGCACCTTAAGGGGTGCAGTTTTTAGAATGGTGTCACTTTTGGGTATTTTCTATCATATAGACCCCTCAAAGTGGCTTCAAATGTGATGTGGTTCGTAAAAATAAAATGGTGTTGCAAAAATGAGAAATCGCTGGTCAATTTTGGTTCCAAAATTGTGCTGATGTAAAGTAAACATGTGGGAAATGTTACTTATCAAGTTTTTTGTCTGCCGTATCTCTGTGATTTAAGGGCATAAAAATTCAAAGTTGGAAAAATGCGAAATTTTCAAAATTTTTGCCAAATTTCCATTTTTTCACAAATAAACGCAAGTTATTTGAATTAAATTTTACCACTATCATGAAGTACAATATGTCACGAGAAAACAATGTCAGAATCACCGGGATCCATGGAAGCGTTCCAGAGTTATGACCTCATATAGGGACAGTGGTCAGAATTGTAAAAATTGGCCAAGTCATGAACGTGCAAACCACCCTTGGGGATGAAGTGGTTAAAATTCTTTAGGCCTAATATTGGGGTGCAGCAAGGAGGCCCAATTAGCTAATCCAAATAGCTTGTGGTAAAACTGTGTTTCAGTGAGAAATCAGATGCCCAGATTTCCACTTAAAAATCATTAGGTATAATAGGATTGTTCGGGCATACTATCTAAGAAAATAAACAGTGAATGTTCACTTAGTAATAGGTGCCTGACAACTCCACAAGTCTTTGAATCACCAAGGCTTTCAGGACAAACCTCTATATCTAACAGTTCCTCCACTGCTTCTGGCTCTTCCACCTCCTCTAGGGCCTCCTCCCGTGCCCTCATCCTCTCTCTTAATCAGACACATTTTCCAACAGTGCAGATAGAATCCTCCACCTCCTTACTGTGCAGTGATGGCTCACCACAATCAGGCAGAGTTAAAATTAATATGCCTTGGAGATCACAGTCACACAGCTCAAGAGTTGTGGACAACTATCCAGGCCGAGTTAGAGCAATGGCTGTCTCCACTGAACCTGGTGCCAGTGAGGGCAGTGAGTGATAATACTGCAAACCTGGTGGCGGCCCTACACCAGTGTAACCTCACACATGTGTGTTATGATTAGGTCACCAAGGAGGATGGCAGGAAAAGGCTAGGCCACCAGGAAACCAGAAAGGTTGGTAACTTAGCGGATTGCAGACCCCTGTTCCTAACAACACAACTAGCAGTAGCCGTGGGACGTACCCACGATGCCCTAAACGCCTCGGCCCAGCCGGAGAACTAACTAAGCTTAAAGCAAGAAAGGTGAAATCCAAACTGCCCCGGACTAGAACCCCAAAGAAATACATAGCCCCAATCATATAATGTCAGTGAGACAAGATGAGGCACAAACGCAGGCAGAAAATAGACTGAGCAAATGATGGGGCCCAAACTGTCTAGATAGGATAGGAAAGGATAGACACTGTTTGCAATCACGCAAAAACCCTAAAAAATCCAACATGTCTGATGTACAAAAAACACTGAGGTCTCACGACCTCTCCCCCACTATATCAGCATTCTGGTGTGAACTGGCAGCAAAGCAAAACAGACTAATATAACAGGGGACTGAACAAACTGACACAAGCTGTAACATATGGAGCAGGGTCCAGCACTTCTCCAGCAGGGAGCATGCTGAACCCACACAGCAAAGCAGAAGAGGCAAAACCAAATCAGATGCAAAGGATTAGCAAAAGAACAACTTAACTGAAAAATGCAGGATCAGACAGGAGACAGCAGACCTCAAAATGCACAGGAAGAAACTAATCACCAGCAGCAACTGAGGGAAGCCTGCTCACTTATATCCTCCCAGTCAGTAACCCCTGATTTCCAATCATCGTCATCAGTTGGCAGACTTCTCTCAACCTGGCCAGCTCCACTACCCGCAGTAACCACCAGAGGGAGCCCCGACTCGAAAGTCAGATCAAGAGAATTCACAACACATGTGCTTTGCATTGCTCATTTCCTCAACCTGACGGTACAGAAATTTCCCCGCCACTTTCCCGGCCTTGATGCACTGCTGCAGAAAACATGGTCACTGTGGGCTCAATTTTACTGGTTTTGTGACGTTATAGCGATATTGCTAGCGATATCGCTATGTCTGATACTTACCTCCGACCGGCTCCCCCGCTGGTTATCGCTGATCGCGCGAGAACAGCCTGGGCCATTTGTCGTTGTCAGCTTCCTGCTGGACTTCCTGTGGCGCCGATGAGCGACGCGTGGACGCGGGCGGGATGATGTCAGGTTGCCGTGTCTGACAGGTAAGTAGCGAACCCCGACCGCTGCTATGTCGCTGGTGAGATCTGCCTGTGTGGCAGCTCACTAGCGGCCACTTAGCGATGCACCAGCGATCCATATCGTTGTCGGGATCGCTGGTGCATCGCTTAGTGTGACAGTACCCTTAATCACCAGGTTCTCATTGAAGCTTCAATTCCAAGCTGTAAATGCTGGGGGCCCAGATATCTCATGCATGGCCCATGGCTGACTGCTGCTGTGCCATTTGCAAATTTCTATTGTGGGTCAATTGATGCTTCTTTTCATGCTGTCTGCCCCTAATTTTATCTGTTTGGGAAGCTTTTGTCACCCTTTAAGGTGTTGTGTATATGTTTGCTTTGGCCCCCCCATTTGGATACATTCTTCGAACCATTTGGTGAATGTCTAAACGTTCGATGAATTAAAAGGAACTGAACCTTGAAAGGTTTGCTCATCTCTACTCACAAGTTCTCCTGTTTGGTCACTTGTCTTATCCATTGCATTTTTTCTGTGTTGTATTGTGCATAAATGTGTGACTCTTCAGATTTTGTATTAGTCTAGCCTGAAGAAGAGACCTGAGTAGTCTCGAAAGCTTGCAATGTGTTACCATCTTTTCAGTTAGCCATTAAAAGGTATCAACCACTGAGGACTCTCAATTCTGAATATTTTTCTATCTACTGGCTAAAACGGTACAAAGATATACATCTTTCCTGTATCCTGTTTGGTCAGTGATTGGACTCATTGGCCTCGTGATAAAGGACATATTGGAATGGTCTTAGATTTATCATGCAAACAATGTGTGTTTCTTTGTTTTATTTAACTCCTTTTTCTCCCATCGGCTAAACATTCGAATAAGCCAGACAATCCACTTTAATGTATCCAAAGGCTCTTAGCATCAATTTATACACTCTTTAGATTTCATAAAATAAAGGCCAAATTATTTCCTGAATAGTAAACTACAATCAACTTTTTATTCCTTTCCCGAGCTGCTCAGGATAATACTTCATCAGATTAAAAGTGCTATTTACAAACAAAATTGAAACAATCTCAATAAACAAATTAAAAGTAATAAAAAAGAATAGACTTATCAAATCTCATAAGAGCATGTAAGTCTCACAATAAATGTACCTTCCAATCCCTTAGAAACAGCATTATCTCAGCCTCTCTAGGCACTTTAATGTATAGCTTTTTAAAACTCAAATACGTTCTATTAGTAATGAGATTACCAAAGAGAGGCTCTGGGAATTTTGACCTTCTCTACGCATTGCATCACTTTCATTGGAGAATATATTAATAAATAAAAATAAAATTTGCCTTGAAATTATAAACTTGAATATATTTCTTGCTCAAGGACAGTAATGCAGAGGCTCATCGATGGTGTAGCAGGGCTGGATGTATTAATTGCAGCGCTAGCTTCACACTTGAAAGTAATAAATAGGGACATATTATATTCTCCCAGGATTAATTTGTAGTAATATTTTATCAGCTGTGAAAAGGGCAATTTTTTTTTTTACATATCGAAACTTAAGAGGAAGCTCTATTAGAATTTCATTGGAAAACAAATTCTGCATATATTTTTCTGGCTTTAAAATACTGCCTATAGTGAGTTCTATAAAATATTTCAAGAGCTAAAGGGAAATCTGTAAAACCTACGGAAAAAAAGAATTAAAAAATGAAAAAAGATGAGTGTTATAGTAAAAGTAAAATCCATCATCTAAGACTTTATGATTTCTTGTTTATACATAATTTCATTATTTTATCACACTCTAAGTCCTTTATTGGGGTAGAAAAGAAAGTTTGTTTTTTTAATTTAAAGTAGTTGGCCAGTTTAGAAAACTTCTTGTCGTGTATATGCTATTTGGGAATTTCAAGGTAATAAAGGGGACTCTGTGTTCAGGATATTCATCTCTTGGCCAAAGTGGTCAGCGATTATAAAGAGCATCTTTGATTCTGGAAGACCAATCCTGTCCTGCACTACACAGACAGTCCATTGATTTTAATCAGCGCTGTGTAATGCTTTATCTCGCCAGTGGTGGCACTGCAGCAAAACTTTTATGCTTCCTCAAAGGTTACCATTAATAGTTTGAGGTCTCAGTATTGGGAGCTTTTGTTACAGAACCCTTCTAAATAGTAAAAATTGTCCAAAACAGAGAAAATGTATTCAAAAGTTTGGTGTACCTATGGGTGGGTGTCTAACGAGCCTTTAATATCTTTAAGAGTTCTACTGCAGTCATGGCAAGCACAGGTTGGGATAGATACAAGGGAGTCTTTGGTTTGCTGTCCAACATATCTTGTCAGTTGTGGACATGGAAAAATATTTCTGCTTACCTTTAGTTAAAAAAAACTTGCAGTCTGCAATCTTTATTCCTTTATTGATTTTGAAATTGCCTGGTATGTAGATTGCAGTCAGATTCAAGTTTCAGACTTTTCTCTTGTGGAAGTGTCTCTCCCAGTAATATAGGTTGGATGTGAGTTTTGTGTGTATCCAGGGTGCTGCTGTCCTTATTAACTTGTATATCAGCACAGCTTCTATCATGTACATATTTCCTCTTTATGTACATCCTCGTTTTCTGTAATCTGTGTTCTCCCTGAGATCACACATGCTTTACTCAGAATTTACTTTCCATAAATAATGCCGTAGGCTCTAGGTCTTGTTCCTTAATGATAAGTCAAACTAAAAGTGGCCATACCCTTTAGATAGTAGTTAAGGATTCCAAACACATTAATTAACAAATGTCAGCACCAGAACAATTCTACGTACAAGAAAACAGCACCAAAACCACCACCACTACAAGAATACAGCACCATAAACATCATCAGTACTTGAATACATCACCAGAACCATTATCATTGTATGCATAACTCTCAAAGCCTAATAAAGGAACTTTAAATACAGAGCAGATCAGTGGGGTTTGGGTTTTGAAACCCTCACCGATCACTCAAAAGACCTCTTAGCAATGTGCAGCTAAGGAGACAGAGGTCTATGACCTTTTACTACATCCTTTCTATGCTGCATGTGTGCTCCTAAACAGTGCACTTTTAAAGGGAACCTGTCACCCCCCAGGGCGTTTTTAAGTAAAAGAGCCATCTTCAGCAGCACTAAGGCTGCATTCTGTGAAGGTGGCTCTTCTGTTTCTGACCCCTAGTAACGCAAAAATATTGACTTTTATAAATAGATCCTCATACCTGTAATGTATTCCATAGGTATGGTGTGTCCCCCTGTATCAGCCGTCTGCCAGCCGTCCATCATGCCCCTGTTGTGTCTGGTCGCCGCCTCCTCCTGTGTAGTATGCCTGTGCTGTGACAACTCTAGCTGCAGCTTCCCCCTTTCCCCTCCTCCTTTTTCTTTTTCCTCCCTCAGCATGCAGTGTCTGATGAGCTGACCTGCCAGTGACCTCCTTGTGTACCGAGAGGAAAAAGAAAGAGGAGGAGGGGGATAGGGGAAGCTGCAGCTAGAGTTGTCACAGCACAGGCATACTACACAGGAGGAGGCGGAGCCCAGACACAACAGGGGCACGATGAACGGCTGGCAGACAGCTGATACAGGGGGACACACCATACCTATGGGACACATTACAGGTATGAGGATCTATTTATAAAAGTCAATATTTCTGCATTACTAGGGGTGAGAAACAGAAGAGCCACCTTCACAGAATGCAGCCTTAGTGGTGCTGAAGGTGGCTCTTTTACTTAAAGACGCCCTGGGGGGGTGACAGGTTCCCTTTAAGGCATTTTTTGACCAATCACTAGAGTTGTCAAGACCCCACCGACATGCTGAGAATTAAAGAGCCTAAAACATATAAAAAAATCTCCCAAAAGTTTAGCTGCTCTTTAAAGTATATTTACTATGGCCAATTAGTTCGTAATCATCGGCCATTCTACACAGGCTGTCAATCACCAGGTGCACAAGCAAAACATTCATTTGTCAGGTGAAATTATTTTTAAGCTTGCATAAATATCATCTTATCAGTTTATCATCCTGTGCAAACAGTACATTTTTTCTACCGAGAACAATGCTATGTGGACACGATGATCATGTTAGTGATTGTTCTGTGCATATGAAAGGACAGCTGGCCTGTTTAAATAGATTGAAACAGATTATTAAATGACTGACAATCAACTTTATGTAGCTGATCAACAATCATTTAAAGGCCACAATTGTGCAGTGATGCACCTTTAGATCTATGTACCTTATAGATGACATCTTCTCTGTTTGGAGTTGTTCTTATTCTTTTTTTTTTTCATCTGCTGCGGATGACATTATGATTTTCACCTTCATAGCTCACCTGTGCAGACAACCTTCTTCCCCGGTCTTCTGCACATGAGACACAGTGAGCTTAAAATATCAGTGTCATTTGATTCTATCTAAATAAAATTATACACCCATGCTATGTCCTAAAACATCCCAAAATGGTTTCCCTAACTAAATATTTTCATCTTATTGTGTACCATGCACAAAAAAAATGAAACTCATACTGTCCCTATTATGGTATATAGCCTGCAAACTACCCTCCTATTCTAAAGAATATTGTGTCCAAACCGTCCCTCTTTAACCCCTTTCCGATGTTAGGCGTAATAATACTCCCACATCAGACTCCCCCCTTTGATGTGGGCTCCAGCGATGAGCCCACATCTTTCCCGGCACATGTCAGCTGTTTTGAACAGCTGACATGTACCTCTAACAGCCGCAGGTTGAATCGTGATCCACCCGTAGCTTTTAACCCATTAAATGTTGATGTCAATGTCTGACAGTGGCATTTAACTTGCATTTCTGGGAAGCGCACTGGAAATCCCACCCATCGGTGACCCCGTCTCGTGGTCTCGGGTCACCGATGGGTTGGCAAGACAACCAGAGGTCTCCAGCAGCACTTTCTAAAAGCCCTGTGGTTGTCACTTTTAGCAAGTGAGCATTTCTGCTACATACAGGTGGCTGTTAGCCCATTAAATGCTGATTTCAATGTCTGACAGCAGCATTTAACATGCACTTCCGGGAAGCGCACTGGAAATCCCTCCCATTGATGACCCCGTCACGAGGTCATGGGTCACTGATGGGTTGGCATGACAATCAGAGTTCTCCAGCAGATCTCTATGGTTGTCATAGCCAGATTGCTATGAACGCTGCCCGGTGGTCAGCACTCATAGCTAGAGTTAAGCGACTTTTGTTTTTTTAGGGTCGAGTTTCGTTTTGTGAAACCCGACTTTTCCAAAAGTCGGGTCGAGCAAGATCGGCCGATTATAGGGAAAAGTCGGGGTCGTCCCGAAACACGAAACCCAATGTAAGTCAATGGGGAATAAAAGTCGGCAGTGAGAGGAGGACAGGAAACACACCAACTGTGCCCATTTGAATGCCAAAAGCATCAATTCTTCTTACTTAAGCTTGTCAACCTTAATTAACTTCATAATACAAGTTACGCACTGAAAAATGGGGGTTATTTGGCTAAAGTTGTGGGGGGGTAGGGCTGGCTCCAGGTTTTCATGTGCCCTGGGCGAAAGAGCGCCCCTTTAACACATACCACAACTCATCATGCTCTGATACGGCAGAGAAATAGCGGTATAGTACAATGAAAAATACTTCACTTTTTACATCTCATGACGAGGCCCATCTATTTCTCCATACAGAATCATTGGTCCCAAATAATGTTTGAAACAGTATATGATGAGCTCCACATAATGCTACAGTATATGTTGGTCCCCATGGATGAAGCTCCACTGTCTTATGGGCCCAAATAATGCTCCAAACATAATGGGCCCCATTTCTAATGCTCTAGTGTATAATGGGCCCTGTAAATGCTGCTCCAGTGTCTGATGTCCACCTTTGGAATGTTCCAGTGTATGGTGGGCCCCATCTATCATTCTCCAGAGTATAGTGCTCCCCAAAAATTGCTGTCCCAACATTGAAAACAATCAAATAAGTCTCCTCGCTAGGGAATCCCTGTACTAGTCTGGACTCCTCGTCGTCCCCATCTTCCATCTCACTGCACAGTATTTCAACCTTGCAAGTGCTGTGATCCTGAGCAAGCAGGGGGGGCCCACTCGTTGGTGATGGCACTGGCACAGGGCCCCTGATAGTACGGTGGTGTGTCTGATGGCGGGTGGGCCGAACTTGCACTTTCATCTGCAGCTTCCTCTTTGTCACCGTGTAAGATGGAACTGTATATGGGAAGGGTAACCTGAGTTTCATCAGGGTCAGATTCAGGCCGTGTAGCGTGCGAGGGGAATGTAGTGGTCTGGGTCAATGTACCAGCAGATTCATCGAGCAGTGGCTGGGCATCAGTGCACTTGTGTCGCCCCCAGGAGTACGGTCGCCACAGTGGCATTACCTTCCTCCTAGGGAGTGTGATGTCATGCTTGGGAGCAACGAAGGATCTCTCTAGCAGGTTAACTGATTGGGCGGCGTTATTCCCACGAGTCATGACCCTCCAAACAGCGTTCATGAAGGCAAAGTGTTTGTTTTACGTGGGCAGTATGGTTGCAAAGCTGAACCTTAAAGGAATGTCCAGAAGGGCACCACCAGGAGTGGAGCCTACGGTTAAATTTGACTCCACCTGGGAAACCTCAACCATGCCAGCTACAGAACAGATGCACAGATTGCAAGCTTAATTCCGTTAACGAACGAGACTCCGTCATGCCCCGCCGTCCGAGTCCGGCTTACTAGAGGGACACGTGAGGCTCTGGCACATGAGATTGGCCAATAACTGGTGTGTCATGCCCTTACATGTCCGTGGCTGCATGTGCGCTACACTGAAAAGGCCAGCGTTTGTCGCTTACAGGTGCAGATAACTCGCTGAACAACGTTAGTGATGGGGATCACTGATTCCAATTATTACCCGCGAACGATGATTTCCCAGTAAGTGCAGGTCAACCGCAGTTCCGGAATTAGGCCTAACCGTCATTCCTGAAAAAATGAAAAACTTACGTGTGCAAACCACAGGTGCTGTAGCTTGCTTAACAGCTCGTCAGCCGTTCTCACGCCCAGTATGGATTACACGTGATTGCACAAAGGTGAGAAAGGGTACCGTATCCCCGGATAACATGTATGGATAGCGTACACATTCAAAATATATGTCTATACATCAGGAGGCAGGCTCAGACGGTGTTAGGCCCAGTATGGATTGCACGTGATTGCACAATGGTAAGAAAGGGTACCGTATCCCCGGATAACATGTATGGATAGCGTACACATTCAAAATATATGTCTATACATCAGGAGGCAGGCTCAGACGGTGTTAGGGCCAGTATGGCTTGCACGTGATTGCACAAAGGTGAGAAAGGGTACCGTATCCCTGGATAACATGTATGGATAGCGTACACATTCAAAATATATGTCTATACATCAGGAGGCAGGCTCAGACGGTGTTAGGCCCAGTATGGATTGCACGTGATTGCACAAAGGTGAGAAAGGGTACCGTATCCCCGGATAACATGTATGGATAGCGTACACATTCAAAATATATGTCTATACATCAGGAGGCAGGCTCAGACGGTGTCAGGCACAGTATGGATTTGATGGCCCAGACTACACAGCGAAGGAGCAGGGAGAGGTAAAGATTGCAAATGCTGGGGCCCTGCCCAAGCAAGGGGGGCCCACTCGTGGGCGTCACTACTGGCACTGGGCCCCTTATAGTACGGTGGTGTGTCTGATGGCGGGTGTGCACCACCACCGTCAGAGACACTTGATTGCACTATGAGGGACCCTGTGCCAGTGCCCGCGCCCAAGAGTCGGCCTACCCACCTGTCCAGGGCAACGACACTCGCACGGTGTCGTGCGCTAGGTGGTGACCCCGGCCATGGGGGGGAGGCAGCACAGTTAGGGAGTTTTAGAAAGTGGCATATATTGATGTTGGACATTCAGCTGATGCAAAAGGCGAAATAGGTCAAGTCCCAGGAAGAGGTGGACCAAAGCAAGCCATTTTTCTGTCACCCTATGTGTCATCAGGGGAAGGTGGGACAAAATCCTTGGAAACCCATGCATGGTTCATTTTAATGAAGGTTAGATCATCCACATTTTGGGTTGACAGACGGGTCCTTTTTTCTGTCAGGATTGATCCAGCTGCACTGAAGACTCTTTCCGATAGCACACTTGCAGCTGGGCAAGCGAGCTCCTGTAAGGCATATTGTGCCAATTCAGGCCAGGTGTCCAGTTTAGCGGCCCAAAAGTCAAAGGGGAATGACCTGTGTGGGAGAACATCGATATGGGAGGAAAAGTAGTTTGTAACCATAGTTGACAACTGCTGTCTCCTGTCACTTTCCATCGATGCTGTATTACCAGTTGTGTGAGCGGTACTTGAAAAATCAGTCCACAACATTGTCATGAAACCCCTGTCTCCAACGCCACTTCTGCTGTGTGCACCATGAACACCTCTGCCAAGCTGCCCCCGGCCCGTACGGCTCGTGTGAGAACCATCACCGCTGCTGTGTGCTGGGAATGCCTCAAGCAACCGATTTACCAGAGTTGCTTGTTTATTAGCCAATATTAGGTTAAGGTTCTCCTGTGGCATGATGTTTTGTAATTTGCCTTTATAGCGTGGATCCAGGATGCTGGCCAACCAGTAGTCGTCATCGTTCATCATTTTGGCAATGCGGGGGTCCCTTTTTAGGATCTGCAAGGCATAATCTGACATGTGGGCCAATGTTCCCGGTGTCAATGATGCACTGCGAGTGCTGGTTGGAGGAGCACTTTCTGGCAAATCCACATCCCTCCAGTCACACACAAACCCTGTACCAGACCTTGCCACACCAACATTTTCACTTGCCCCACGAGATGCATCCTCCTCCCCTAAGTAATCATCCCCATCATCATCCTCCTCCTCCTCTTCTTCCTCCACCTCGTCCAGGAGAGGTCCCTGAGCAGACAATGGCTGAATGTCATCAAGGATTCCCTCCTCCTCTTCCTCCTCATCAACATTGGCTGCAGACGCCTGCTCCTTAAGGTGCGTCAAAGTTTGCATGAGCAGACGCATAAGTGGGATGCTCATGCTTAGGATGGCGTCGTCTGCCCTTACCAGCCGTGTGCATTCCTCAAAACACTGAAGGACTTTACAGAGGTCTTTCAGCTTCGACCACTGCACACCTGTCAACTCCATGTCTGCTTTCAAAGTGCCTGGCCGTGTATCCTCCCACAAATGCATTATGGCCTGCCTCTGCTCGCACAGCCGCTCCACCATGTGCAGGGTGGAGTTCCACCTTGTTGCAATGTCGATAATGAGGCGGTGGTTGGGAAGGTTGAGCAATCGCTGCAGCTTCTGCATACGAACGGAGTGTACAGGGCACCTTCTGGAGCAGGGCTGTTAACTCAGGATAATTTTTGAGGAAGCACTGCACCACCAGGTTCAAGGTGTGAGCCAAGCAAGGTATGTGGCTGAGTTTTGAAAGGGCTATGGCTGCCACAAAATTACGGCCGTTATCACTAACTACCTTGCCTGCCTCAAGATGTACACTGCCCAGCCATGACTCAGTTTGTCGCTTCAAGTACTTGGCCAGCACCTCGGCGGTGTGTCTGTCGCCCAAACACATCATCTGCAACACAGCCTGCTGACGCTTTCCACTAGCTGCTCGATAGGTGGACACCTCGTGTGCAACAGTGGCAGCTGCAGATGGAGTGCTCGTACGACTGCGCTCTGTGGACGAGCTTTCGCTTCTGGAGGAGGAGGAGGAGTGTCGAACGCCTACAGCCAACTGTTTCCTATACCGTGGGCTAGGCAGCACTGTCCCACCACCGCTGTCCCCTGTGGACCCTGCATCCACCACATTAACCCAGTGCGCAGTGATGGACACGTAACGGCCCTGGCCATGCCGACTGGACCATGCATCAGTTGTGAGGTGCACCTTTCCACTCACTGACTGCTTGAGTGCATGGACAATGCGGTCTTTCACATGATGGTGGAGGGCTGGGATGGCTTTGCGAGAGAAGAAGTGGCGACTGGGTAGGTCATAGCGTGGTACTGCATAGGCCATGAGTTCGCGGAATGCTGCGCTTTCCACCAACCGATAGGGCATCATCTCAAACGAGATTAGTTTGGCAATATGGGCGTTCAAACCCAGTGTACGCGGATGAGAGACTGAGTACTTTCTTGACCTACTCATAGTGTCTGGGAGGGTGAGCTGGACTTGAGAGCTGCATATGGTGGAAGTAGCGGTGGACAGGGCGGACTGAGAGAGGGTTGATGATGGTGATGGAGTTGGTGTTCTTTCTGATGGCCTAGATTCAGTATTTCGTTGATATAACAGTGGGATTCCCTGACTGCTTTGGCCTTGCAACGACACCTCAACATTTGCTGCTGTGCTAACCGGTGGGCTTACAGTGGGGGAAACAATGTAGCATTGCTGACTACCTTCTTTGTGATCAGTTGCACATGTGGCACTTGAGGTTTGGTGTTGTGTCCACGCTTGCAAGTGCATGCTGGTTAAATGTCAAATCATGCAACTGGAATTCAAACTTTTCAGATTTTTCCCTCGGCTAAAGGTCTTTGCGCACTTCTTACAGATAACCTTGGCCTGATCATGAGGATTTTGTTCAAAAAAGTGCCACACTGCACTCTTCCTACTTTGGCAGACATTTTGCGGCCTAGCACGCTGTGATCTTTTGACCCTCTGGACAAGCTGTCCAGCAACTATTTTGATTTTTGGAACCTGTCTTTGGAGTGCTCCGGGCCTGCCAGATAACAGCTGTTGCGATGTCTTTGTCTGCATGGGAAGCTCCTCATCTGAGCTATTGGAAGCAGCACCCTCTTCCCCCAATGGATGCCAATCTGGGTCAACAACTGGGTCATCCATCACCTCCTCTTCAATGTCATGTGCACCTTCCTCTGTGTCACCGTGTATGGTGGTATAGTGTGCGGGAAGGGGCACCTGAGTCTCATCAGGGTCAGAATCTAGCTCTGTACACTGCGAGGACAATGTAGTGCTCTGAGTGAATGTACCAGCAGAATCATCTATCAGCGGCTGTGCATCAGTGCACTCCATGTCAGATTCATCTTGGCCTGGGTAATTCACCATTTCACTTGATAATCCAGGCATGGTATGTGAAAACAGATCCATGGAGTAATCAGTAGTATGGCCTGCGTCATCCTTCAATCTTGGTTGGGGTGAAAGACACAAGGAAAGGTGTGGTTCATGAACATGAGCCTCCAATGACGACTCAGTGCTTTTATTTTTTACAACTTCAGAAGAGGAGGCGATAGAGCTAGAGGCTGAGTCAGCAATGTAAGACAAAACTTTTTCCTGAAGCTCTGGCTTTAAAAGCGGTTTGCCAACTCATAGAAAACTAAGCCTTCGAGGCCTTGTGGAGTCAGACGATGATGCAGGCTCAACACCTCCTGCATTCGGTCCTATTTTGCTTTTGCCACTACCATCAGATCCACCACCAACACCATCATTACAAGCTGCCAACCCCCGCCCAATTCCACGGCCTCTTCCACCAGCCTTCCTCATTTTTGGTAGAAATGTAGACAAAATCCAACAAACTATATAGTAATGTAAAACAAGGTACAAGGTGTCTATAGGACAGGGGAGATTTTGAATTTCTGCACACACTAGTGGAGACTGGACACTTTTGGATTGTGTGAGGCCCACTGAATATCAGAGCGCTATGTCACAGGCTCGATGGCACAGGTGTGAAAAAAGTGACTACAGGATCACAGAGATTTTGAATTTCTGCACACACTAGTGGACACTGGACACTCTTGGATTGTGTGATGCCCACTGAATATCAGAGCGCTATGTCACAGGCTCGATGGCACAGGTGTGAAAAAAGTGACTACAGGATCACAGAGATTTTGAATTTCTGCACACACTTGTGGACACTGGACACTTTTGGATTGTGTGAGGCCCACTGAATATCAGAGCGCTATGTCACAGGCTCGATGGCACAGGTGTGAAAAAAGTGACTACAGGATCACAGAGATTTTGAATTTCTGCACACACTAGTGGACACTGGACACTTTTGGATTGTGTGAGGCCCACTGAATATCAGAGCGCTATGTCACAGGCTCGATGGCACAGGTGTAAAAAAAGTGACTACAAGATCACAGAGATTTTGAATTTCTGCACACACTTGTGGACACTGGACACTTATGGATTGTGTGAGGCCCACTGAATATCACAGCGCTATGTCACAGGCTCGATGGCACAGGTGTGAAAAAAGTGACTACAGGATAAGGGAGATTTTGAATTTCTGCACACACTAGTGGACACTGGACACTTTTGGATTGTGTGAGGCCCACTGAATATCAGAGCGCTATGTCACAGGCTCGATGGCACAGGTGTGAAAAAAGTGACTACAGGATAAGGGAGATTTTGAATTTCTGCACACACTAGTGGACACTGGACACTTTTGGATTGTGTGATGCCCACTGAATATCAGAGCGCTATGTCACAGGCTCGATGGCACAGGTGTGAAAAAAGTGACTACAGGATCACAGAGATTTTGAATTTCTGCACACACTAGTGGACACTGGACACTTTTGGATTGTGTGAGGCCCACTGAATATCAGAGCGCTGTGTCACAGGCTTGATGGCACTGGTGTGAAAAAAGTGACTACAGGATCACAGAGATTTTGAATTTCTGCACACACTAGTGGACACTGGACACTTTTGGATTGTGTGAGGCCCACTGAATATCAGAGCGCTATGTCACAGGCTCGATGGCACAGGTGTGAAAAAAGTGACTACAGGATCACAGAGATTTTGAATTTCTGCACACACTTGTGGACACTGGACACTTATGGATTGTGTGAGGCCCACTGAATATCAGAGCGCTATGTCACAGGCTCGATGGCACAGGTGTGAAAAAAGTGACTACAGGATAAGGGAGATTTTGAATTTCTGCACACACTTGTGGACACTGGACACTTTTGGATTGTGTGAGGCCCACTGAATATCAGAGCGCTATGTCACAGGCTCGATGGCACAGGTGTGAAAAAAGTGACTACAGGATCACAGAGATTTTGAATTTCTGCACACACTAGTGGACACTGGACACTTTTGGATTGTGTGAGGCCCACTGAATATCAGAGCGCTATGTCACAGGCTTGATGGCACAGGTGTGAAAAAAGTGACTACAGGATCACAGAGATTTTGAATTTCTGCACACACTAGTGGACACTGGACACTTTTGGATTGTGTGAGGCCCACTGAATATCAGAGCGCTATGTCACAGGCTCGATGGCACAGGTGTGAAAAAAGTGACTACAGGATCACAGAGATTTTGAATTTCTGCACACACTAGTGGACACTGGACACTTTTGGATTGTGTGAGGCCCACTGAATATCAGAGCGCTATGTCACAGGCAGAAATTGGCTAGTGTATCACAAACTACAAGGTGTATGTAGAATTGGGCAGAATAGAAATCTCCCTAGAGTGTAGGTCTGTAAGAACGGAACAAGTCCTCCGCTTATCCTTCCACAGTGACACACAGATAGCTTCACTGTGGCCGTGATAACAGCCGTTACACGGTACTGAGAGGAGCGTGCACGTACACGGCTGTCCGGTGTACGTAAAATTGTCAAGCTCCGTGTTTTTTAAGTATACGGACTGACACACGCTGTCTCTCTATAGTTTTGAATGTGATCAAACAGCAAATATATTTAACTGTTTGAAAGATAGACAAAACTAGTAGGTGCAGGTCTGTAAGAACGGAACATGTCCTCGACTTATTCTCACAGAGTGACACAGATAGCTTCACTGTGGCTGTGATAACAGCCGTTACACGGTACTGTGTGAGGAGCGTACACTGCTGTATGGTGTGAAAAAATGCACCCTCAGTACCTCAGCAGGACAAAAAAAAAAATTGGGATTGCTTTTAGAAAAGCAGTTTGCAGAGCAGTGGGTAAACAGCAATGCAGCTGTCAGGAAGCCTTAGAAGGCAGCCTAACAACCAACACCGCTGATCCACCACAATATAGCCTCCCCTTGCACTGCACACACAGTGACTGGTGTGTTGTACAGGCAAAATCGCTAGCAGCAAAAGCAGTTTTTTTTTCTTCTTCCCTGCCTAACGCTCTCCCTACAGAATCAGCAGCAGCAACCTCTCCCTATGCTAAGATCGGCAGAAGTAAGATGGCGGTCGGCGTGCACGCCCTTTTATAACCCCTGTGACGCCCACCAAAGCAAGCCAATCACTTGCATGCCCTTCTCAAAGATGGTGGTGACCCCTGCCTATGTCATCACGTTGCCCACAGTGTCCGTGGATCCTGATTGGCTGAAAAAGAGCGCAAAACAAACTTTTGAAACGCGACTTTGACGCGTAAGTCGCCGACCTCGTGGCCGACCTCATCCTAGGGTCGGGTTTCGTTTCATGAAACCCGACTTTGCCCAAAGTCGGCGACTTTTGAAATTTTTCGACCCGTTTCGCTCAACTCTACTCATAGCAATTGAGCAGTTAGTTAGTGGGCAGCAACTAACAATGGTTTTTAACAGGGAAAAATGCAAAGTACTACATCTGGGCAATAAAAATGAAAAAAGCATATACAGAATGGGAGGAATAGGGCTAAGCAACAGCACATGTGAAAAAGACTTGGGTATACTAATAGATCACAGACTGAATATGAGTCAACAGTGTGATGCAGCAGCAAAAAAGGCAAATGCAATTCTAGGATGTATGAACAGAAGCATGTAGTCTAGATCACATGAAGTCATTGCCCTCTACTCCTCTTTGGTCAGACCTCATCTGGAATATTGTGTCCAGTTTTGGGTGCCACATTTTAAAAAAGACATCAACAAACTGGAGCAAGTTCAGAAAAAAGCGATCAGAAAGGTGACCGATCTGCAAACTCTGTCTTATGAGGAAAGGTTGCAGGATTTGGGAATGTTTAGCTTGCAAAAGAGAAGACTGAGAGGAGACTTAATAACTGTCTACAAATATCTCAAGGGCTGTCACATTGTAGAAGGATCATCTTTATTCTCATTTGCACAAGGAAAGACTAGAAGCAATGGCATGAAACTGAATGGGAAGAGACACAGATTAGATATTAGAAAAAACTTTTTGACAGTTTGCGTGATCAATGAGTGCAACAGGCTGCCACGAGAGGTGGTGAGTTCTCCTTCAATAGAAGTCTTCAAACAGAGTCTGGACAGACATCGGCCTGGGATGATTTAGCGAATCCTGCTTTGAGCAGGGGGTTGTACCAGATGGCCCAGGAGGTCCCTTACAACTCTACGATTCTATGATTCTATGAGCATTTCTGCTGCATACAGGCAATCTGATCATCACCTATGTGTAGCACAGCCAATCAGACAACTGCAGCATGCAAAAAGTAAAAAAGTTTTTAAAAATATAAAAAAATTAAAAAAACTATAAGTTCAAATCACCCCCCTTTCACCCCATTTAAAATAAAACAATAAAAAAATCAGATATAGACATATTTGTTATCCCCAAGTCCAAAATCACCTGATCTATCAACATAAAAAAATTAACCTGATCTCTAAACGGCGTAACGAGAAAAAAGTCATAATGCCAAAATTAGGCTTTTTGGTCACCGCTACATTGCATTAAAATGCAATAACGGGTAATCAAAAGATCATATCCACACCAAAATGTTATCAACAAAAATGTCACCCAGGCGAGCAAAAAATAAGCCCTCACCCAGCCCCAAATCATGACAAACAGAGATGCTACAGGTCTTGGAAAATGGTGCCATTTTTTTTTTTTTTACCAAACTTTGGATTTTTTTTCACCACTTAAATAAAAAACCCTAGACATGTTTGGTGTCTATGAACTTGGAATGACCTATAGAACCATAATAGCAGGTCAGTTTTAGCATTTAGTGAACATGGTAAAAAACAAAACAAAAAACAACTGTGGAATTGCACTTTTTTTTTCCAATTTCATCGCACTTGGAATTTTTTCCCGTTTTTCAGTACACGATATGTTAAAATCAATGGTGTCGCTCTAAAGTACAACTTGTCCAATGAAAAAACAAGCTCTCACGTGGCCATTTTGACTGAAAAATAAAAATGTTATGGCTATGGGAAGAAGGGGAGCAAAAAATGAAAACACAAAAACGTAAAATGGCCTGGGGGTTAAAGGTTTAAATAATATGACTATAACACTAACCCGTTTATGGACTTATGTGCATTGGCTTCCACACTGTACCCCTTATGAATTAGAAAAACCATCACATTGTCCTCAATTATGAAGTATGGCCTACTTCCTGTTCCAATCTCAAGTGCCTCCCACTTTGCGCTCACATTATCCCTCCATCTGTATACTTCCCCTCACACTGTGCCCGTGCACAATCCTACCTTCTATAGACTTATCTTCATATTGTTCTCACACAATCCCTCCTTTTGGTTTCTTCATACTGCCTACCCATACAGTTCCCCACACTCTCCCTCCATCTGTATAGTGCCTGCACATAAAGTTCTCATGCAATCTCTCCATTTGTATTTTGCCCAGTGCCCACCTATACTGTCTCTCACACTAGCCCTCCTTCTGTATACTGACCTTGCATTCTGTTCCTCTCAATATCCCTCCTTCTGCATGCTGCTCCACCATATTGTGCCCTCACAATATCCCCCTATTGACCATACAATTGTATGCTGCACCCCATACTGTTCTTACACTATCCCTTCTTCTAGCATGCTGGCTCAGTGGTTAGAGTCCTGGGTTCGAATCTCACCAAGGACAACATCTGCAAGGAGTTTGTATGTTCTCCCCGTGTTTGCGTGGGATTCCTCCGGGTACTCCAGTTTCCTCCCACACTCCAAAAACATACTGATAGGGAATCTAAATTGTGAGTCCCATTGAGGACAGTGATGATAATGTGTGCAAACTCTAAAGCGCTGCGGAATATGTTAGCGCCATATAAAAATAAAGATTATTATTTATTGCCCACACATATTGCCCCTCACACTATTCCTCTTTTTGTATACTGCCCCACCCACACTATGCTACTGTGCCCTCATACTGTCCCTCATAATATATATTGACTCCCCATACTTTGCTCTTACACTGTCCCTGCCTTTCACTTCTAAAGGAAAATCCATCTTATACTTGGCTCCACTAAGAATCACTTAACTTCTCCTGTGTATTTGCCATCTCTGCAGCGATGTCAGCAACATCATTAGATTGGAGCAATGTCAAAAGCTTGATCTAAATATTGCTGATAGTAAAATGTTATTTGTGTTTGCATCCTAAAGAAATGAACACAAATGGATGCCAAGAACCTCGAACCCATGGACACATACAAAGTCCAAAAAAACAATTATGGAATTGCAATTTTTCTTCACCATTACATCTTACTTTGAATTTTTTCCAATGTTCCATTGCATTATATGGTAAAGTGAATGGTTTCAATCAAAGCCACAGCTTGTTCTAGAAAAATCAAGCTCTCATATGGTTATGTTGATAAGCAAAAAAAACAATTTATGGCTTTAAGAAAAATAGGTGATAAAACCAATGCTTAAAATAAAAAAATTGGTCCTGTCTGGAAGATTTTAAAGAGTGTAAATTACACCACAGCGCTGGAAGAGTATCAAAGCACCTAAATTATGCTGCTATACAGTGCTCAAACTGGCATAAGCTCCGGATTAGCCCTCTTTTTCTATGGCCGCCTTCCTTTTCGGTAGTCCATGCCGGGTTTGTCAGGTAACCCAGTGAACTCTTCTGACATCATCAACCTAGAATCATAGAATGTTAGAGTTGGAAGGGACCTCCAGGGTCATCTGGTCCAACCCCCTGCTCAATGCAGGAGTCACTAAACCATCTCAGACAGATGTCTGTCCAGCCTGTGTTTGAAGATTTCCATTGAAGGAGAACTTACCACCTCCTAAAGTGCTACATCTAGAGTCATTTGAAGTTATTTCCTTGACCGATAAAGTCTGTATACACATATACAGATTTGGTGTAGTGGAACAACTTGAGTTTTTCACTAATGAGACAATGTTTTGACTTAGATGCTCAATTTAGAAATAGGGTTACTTAGGGACCATTAGGGCCAGTCTATACTGTGAAGGAGCACCATATCCTCATATTTTAAGCTGCCAATCTCAGTTGACCGGTAGAGGTAAAAATAGAGTTTTATTTAGGGACATTAAAGCAATTTGACTAGCTCTTATATTTTAATTACTATTCATATTTACAGATGTTTATTCATGTTGTTTAATTGGTTCATATTTTAACTAGTATTGAAATAAAGTATTTTTAAAGTGAGTTTTTCTTGGCTGGTTTACGTGTTAAGGACCCCTTAATTTTTCCATTTTGGTTTTCTTTACTTCCTGATGAATACCATTCTATTAGTCACTGTACATTGTTTAAGCTTATCTAGATCTTTCTGAATCTTTTCTCTGTTTTCTCTAGTGTTGGCTATCCCTCCTAGCTTTGCATCATCTGCAAATTTGAATAGTTTACCTTCAGTTCCCTTATCTAGATGATTTATAAATATGTAGAACAACATTGGGGCCAGGACATAGGGACATAGCTTTGTGGTGCCCGATTTGAAACATTTTTCCAATTGGATGTGCAACCATTTATTTTTATTACCACTCTTTGAGTACGATCACTGAGCCAGTTATGAGTAAACCTAACCATATTGTTGTGAATCCCAGACTTGGTCATTTTTTCAATAAGGAAAGCATGAGACACTTTATCAAATGATTTTCTGAAGTTGAGATATACTATATTTACCACATTTCCCTGATCCACCCAGTCAGTTATTGCATCATAGAAGGAAATTAGCTGACATGACTTATTTGCTACAAACCCATGCTGGCTCTGGGTAATTACTGTATCTTATCCAAGTACTTACATAGATGCTGTTTAATAATTTATTGAAAGATCTTTTCTGGCATAGAAGTAAGGCTCACTGGCCTGTAATTTCCTGGCTTCTTTACTTTTTTGAAGATAGGGACAACATTTGCTCTTCTCCAATCTTCTGGGACTTCTCCTGTTCTCCAAGATTTTTCAAAGATTCTGGTTAGTGGCTCTGCAATTTCCTCTGCTATCTCTTCAGTGCTCTGGAATGTAATTAATTTGGGCCAGAATATTTAAATTCATGTAAATTATCTAAGTGTAACCTCACCATCTCTCTGTTTACAGCTCTGCTTTGCTCTAATTGCTATGGCCACCTTTATACCAACTCTCAATGAACTAGATAGTTATACAAACTTTTTTACCAAGTATAAGGAGAGTTCTCACCTTCAGGTGGGTAAACATCCTGTACTGTTTTCAAATAGTATCGACTAAAGCTCCGTTTTTCAATTTGCCAATTTTTCCTCAGGCAGTTTTATGTCTCGCAGAGTTTTTAGGATAAGATATTACAGTTCATGTGTTTCAGAATAGTCAATTTCAAGGTTTCTATTTGAGATCGTTGGATGGATCAATTCCAACTTTTCAAAGATCTGTCTAGATAAAACAAATTGTTCTAACCACTAATTCCTTTCCTCCTTGTACTTTTCAATAGGATAAAATCTCTCTTATGATCTCCTCAAGCAAAATAATTCAGCAATGTTTGATAGACCCTTATCAAAGCCTCCTTTCTTTGTGCCTACTGTTCAATTATGTAGGATACATCTGTAACATCTGGCACATCTGTAATTATTTAGCTGTAGAGTCCGCAAAATTACTAATTCAAGCTTTCGGTGTGTCTTACATTGATTATTGTAAACAGTCCCGGGCAGTTTGCCAGGCTCAGCTTTACGTCCACTCCAGTTGATCCAACACTCAGCAGGTTGCTTGATTTATTAATTACCAAAGTTTTCAAATACTACTTAATTGTTGAATTCACTACTTAGACTTCTGGATTTCTCCTAAAATAAACACATTCACATTTCTTACATGGATAAGAAGTATATTTTAATGCACTGAGTGTGTAATAACTCTATCTATATTTGAATAGCCTCATTTTCTAGCAATTGTAAATTCACAACCATTAGCCAAAATTAAGGTGAATAGAGTACTGTGTATATGATGTGGCAGAGAATCATAAGACATTGTAGGAGCTAGGAACAAGCAGAGCCTTGCAATTTACTTCGACTGCAATTCCGAAAATCTAACCTTTCAGTTTGATTCATGGGAAAAACATCCCAAAAGCCAATAATACACACGATTTTCAGGTTGTAATTTTTGCCCCTTTGGATTATCTGTTGCTCTAAAGGAATCTGTCAACTTAAAATGATGAGAAATCTATGACCACCATGCAATAAAGCAGAAGGAGCTGAAAGGATTGACATACACTGTAGGTTTGTTGGAAAAGATTCAGTATAGCTTAAAATGTATTCTTTCTGGGTTTAGGAGTCCAGAGGGCAGTTCTACTTAGTGTACACTTAAACAGGGAAGGCTGTCAATTATTGATTATGAACACCCCCTAGGACCTCTAAGCCCAGAATTAGCAGTTCTTTCTATGAATAAATTTATACTGAATTTTTTTCTAATAGACCCCAGAAGAAGCATTTTGTGAAACTTGAGTAGATTGGTCTAACAGCTCAATGAGTCTCATTTCCAGTTGTAAATTTATGTGCCTGTTTATCTACTTTCCTGTGAGCATTTATTAAAGGCCTTAATAATTACTAAGATTGTGCTTCACTATGGAAGGCTTGTTCCACTGCTTTTTTTATTTCTTCTTCCCTTGTTTGTTTCAGCTTTTCAGTGAATTATTTGCCTACTACCTTTATTCCTTAGTGTTCCCTCAGACATCTGATTTTTGCATACAAGTGCTATCCGTGATTCTCATGGATAGTACACGTACCTGTGATAGTCTATGTGGCCATTCAGATGGCTGATTTTTTCCTTGGACCAAGAGGTCCACAGAAACCTTCGGAGACATGTCCAATTTTGATCCAAGTGTTGGATCAAAATCGGCAATGCAAATCAATCGGTTTTTAAAAATATTGGATAGCACTCGGATGATATTCGAGTGCTAGCCAGGTTTCACGAACTGTCAGAATGGTGAAGGTGGAGAAATTTTTTACAATTTTTCCAAATATGATAAAATCAGATGGCACTCATACCCCACTGATCAAACCCTAATTAAACTCTGATCCGAGTCTGATCAGTAAAATCAGTCCATTTTCTTGTATGGGGAATAATCGGACGTCTGTATGAGCCCTTACCCAGTAAATTTTTTTTGTGCGTATATTGTTTGTGCACAATTGAGCAAAGCTTATAAATATTATTGTAATGAAGGAATACTAAAAGCTCAACCTATAAATATACATATTGCCTCCCATATATATGATAAGTTTTTACGTATATACAAAAACAGATTTATTTGAAACAATTTAAGAGAGCATCTGTGGGAACCGCAAAATTTTAGCAGTCGGAAATAGTGCTGACATTGGCTGTTACATTGCTACGATCACTTTATTTTTCATTGTTTCTGTGTCAGCTACTTAGAATGAAGTTTTTCTTTTTTCCAAGTTATTGGTATTGCAAAAATGCTGTCTTTTTCTCTTCCTCCATCTCAGTTAAGATAAGTAGTAAATTGGCCTTTACTTCAGTTCCTCCTGTGTAGAGTACCCATAATCAAACTTCCAATGGTGGCAACAATGCTTGGAGTCAAACTAGTAATGTTGTCTTCCTTCCCATTTTGCTTCATATAAATGAGAAAATAAATGACTTACTCTCTAAAAGCCAAGGAGGTGATGGCCATCCATGATAAGCTTCATTGATATTCCCAAGCAGGTAATTCCATCGCTACAGGTGATTTTGCAACCTGCAGATGGATCATCTATTGGCTGACTTTTGGTGAGGTTCTACATTTTTGAAGGCCAGTTCATAGTTTTGTATGTTTTTGATTTTTTGCTCATCACGAAAAAAAAAACATGAAGAGAGAATTGAAATGATACTAGTTATAGTAATGTAACTTGCAAACATATATTTTTCTATTTTACTCTGATTGTTAAAGGATGAGTGGATCAGACAAAGCTCGAATTTGCCTGTCCGCGCATTTTTCTCCCTGGAAATTCAATTCTTCGAGAAGTTATTTTCCCCAAATTTAATGTCCCTAATTATGCCCTGAGTCCCTCCAGACCCCAGAGCACAATAATTGTAATATGTAAAAAATAAAAAGGTCTCAGCGTCAAGTCGTCACAACTTGAATGATGGGGAAACAGAAGATATGACAAAGACCGTCCTGGTGATAGTGATTAGCAGAGGGGTTGGAGATGTCAGCGGTAAGGTTTGTATAATGATTTTTAATTTTTTCAAAATCTTCTGATGGCCCTTTATGGTTTACAAAAATGGTGACCAGTGCCGCCATTTTGCTGAATCGGTGTGAAAACAAATGATAAATAATCTGCATTTTCTCAAATCCTTATTTTTGTAAGACTCGAGAAGAATTCAATTCCACTTGAATTTATTTTCTCATCTCTACTGATGGTACATCTTGTCGATAGGGTTCTTTAAAAATAATTAGAATTTTAACATTTACAAAATAAAAAGGTGAGAAAACACTTTTTACTTTGCAGTATTATAAGATTGTTTTACTTTCTATTGAATTTAAAGGTCAAACGAGCAAGAAAATAAAGATTATTTTCAGAGGGGAATTAATAATTAATGTTGACTTAGTGTATGGATGGAAGCACATATTGCATGACCAGAAATTAGTCTTTTTATAGCCTGCATTGTACAATGTGTGTATGACTTGGTGACAAACTGAGCTGTCATGAAGACACAAGAGCTTTTCAGAACATTCATTGGGTTTTGTGCCTCAGGCAGTTTTAGTCTGGGTGCTTCATGTAGGTGCTAATATTATATATTTCCTGTGTAGAAGCATCTTATTCTGATCAGTCAGGGAACTCTATTATTTAGAACCTTTGATCCCGGTGGATTCTTTATCTGTAAATAGTTAAACATTTTTTTGTTGTCAAAAATAACACCAATGATAAGAAACAGTCAACTTTCCTTAGCTACCATAAAGTTTACATTTCACCTTTAATAAATAAAAAAAGTAAAATAAAAATTCATTTTGAAGGGCAATGGACGATTATTGTTTAGCAAACTTGCAATTATTTCATAATTTGGAACTTGATAGGTCTCCAGGCCCAAAAATTCTCTTCTATATGGTTATTTTCAGAAAATGTTGCTATCATTTTAGAAAAATGCAAGCCATAATGTCAATCTTTTAGTTTCTTAGAATTTTTTGGTGAACTTGCAAAACTGTTTATTTTTATACTCTTTGTATGTTTTCCATTGATTGACATCCGCTAAAGTCTTAACATAAATTCCTAACAAACAGCAAAAATAAAATAAGTAGGCAAAAAAATTATAAATAGTATTTTATATGAATGAATTTTATATGAATTCAAATATGGTGATTTTTGTAGCTTACCAAGGTATAAGATACAATTTGGCTGAAAAAAGCCTATCTATTATCTATCTATCTATCTATCTATCTATCTATCTATCTACCATATCAACATATCCCAAGATGAATTTTGCATTAACATATCATTTTTCAAACTGTCATTTTGTCCCATTTCATGATAATGGGCAGAAGAAATAGTAAGTGTAATTCACCTTTCCTAACTCCATGATCGGGCTCAGCTCCCTTACCTTATGGCCACTGCCCTTTGCTGTGCTTCACATCAGATTTCACAAGTTGCTCAGTGTACCTCACTGACATTATCAGCCAAGGCCATTTTAGACATATATGTGGTGTGTGAGATTTCAGTCAGTTGCTGGTAGTTTGGTAGTTTGCCACCATCTTGTTTCTTTAGCTGCAAATGCCTCCTCAAACTCCTGTGATTTCTACAACTGACCTGCTGGTTAACCTAAAGTTGTCTGTAAGCATTATGAACTGTTATTTCTAGATTATTCACATTACACTGTAATCATCTCTGCAATATATTGTGACTGCTAGTGTGTCTGGCTTGCTGTCATATATTGCTTATCGTCCTGTTTGCTGTGCTGTGCCATCACCCTTTGCATGTGTTTTCACCCTGACCTGTGACATAGTGGATCTGTCTCACCAAGTGAGCCTAACAATAAGGAAAGAAGGCAGAAAAGAGTCCAGCATCCAGAACTTCATAAAAAAAAGTATTTACTAGGTACAAATTTAAAATTATATCAACAGAGACAAAAATGTGGTGTCCACCACTAGGAAGGGATCTGCTACAGGCATACACATTTCGGAAAGAATTCCTTAATCATTGCATATTGAACCAATGTGTTCTTGGGTGTTTTATATCGTATCCTGGAGAATCCAGAAGGTACATACGTTACAGAGATATCCCTTTGATTTCAAAGTCTACTGCTGTATGTAATGCTTCATTTCATGAGTGGTGGCGAGGCAAGAAAATAATTCACCTGCTGAAAAGTTTTCATCACACATTACAACTGATTGTTGGAAATGAGAGCTGTGAAACATCCTATGATTAGCTGATTAGGAGACCCTTTTTAAAATCAAGAAAACTCTCAATGTGAACAATTTCTTCAAGTAAATTATCAAAAAATGATTTACAAGGAAAGATGAACATTTGGTATTTGCAACTACAGTAAAAAAAAGTCTGGCAAATGTTCTGGTGCAGCAGCACAGGTTAGTCGGTTAAACTTAAAAGTCAATTGAAAAATAAGATAATGCGTACAAATTAGGATTTATCCAATCTTCAATCCTCAATTTCCGAGTACATGGGACTCATATTATCTAATTTAAAACAAGTGTATGTATAAAATAGGTGTTCAGTTCTCCATTAATCCAAATTACATCTACCAACTAGTTTCAGTTGCCTGGCATCTCATCTATCGCAAAATTGATAGGACACTTCCTCCCAATAGTCAAGCTCAGAGGACATTAGTTTACCACAAGAAAGTTTTTATTACAATCGCAGCATAAAAACTTGTTAGAATGAGTTTATAAAATTGTGCCTGACTCAGCGTTTCTCCATTATGGCTTCTTCAAAGATTGTGATCTCCACTATCTCATTTCCTGTAAAAATTTGTCAAAACACCAATCTCTATAGATATCAGTAATATTATAAAAATTCCACCACCTCTAAGGGTGGATACAGACTGTGGTCAGGGCAATCTTTTCTAAAAATTCAAAAATTATACTAAAACTAAACAAAATTAAAAAGTATAAGTAAATATCAAATATATTCAAAGTATATTAAAATGTACAAGTTAGACTAAACCTTTCAATGAAAGAATTAAGTGAATTTGATTAGAACATGGTTTTATACTTACACTCCACATTTTGACTAAAAATGCCATATCTTAGGATATTTGACTCTCATCAGTATAAAACAACCATATTGGTTGGCTATCTAAAAAGCCTTTGACTGGAGTGTCTGAGAGGTACAATCTCTCCTTATGGAAAGAGCCAAACTGGCAAAGTGAGACCAATAGGACATACGTACAATGCTCTCCTGGGTAACTGAATCTACAATACCTATTCATAAAGTAAGAGAGCATGGACATTAGTGCTACCTGCTAGAAGTAGCAATCTTACAAGTTAGTATCAACTTTCCAAGAAAGCAAAAATAATTTCATTTTTAATTCTGAATAGATAACAAACCAGTCAGATTATGTTCTCCCAGTCTATACAAAAATATGAGAATTTATAGCCCAAAAATATCTAAAACTAATAAAACTAAATGCAAATAAAACCCATCCCATAAATCTAACCAACACAATCACAAGGGGCGAATATCCTCTTATTAAACCACCCTTCCACACATGATTGAGAACGTTCAATCAGCGAGTCGAAGCCGAAAATCACTAAAACTAAATTGGGGATAAATGTTCTCATAATCTTCCCATAATAATAAACATACCCAATCTTATCTAACTAAGGTCCCAGTTCAAAATCCAAGCTTAACCCATTTGATAATAAGGTATCAAAAGAATCATTCCAAAAAGTTTCCCTTTGAATAATCATTTTCACTTTATCACTGGATAGACCCTAAATCTTAACATGAAATATTCTATGAAATAAATTTGACGCAAATTGAATTTCCTATCTAATTGGAAGCAAACCCAAATTTAAAATTGAATCTGAACTGACAAATTTGAATTTGAATCTGAATTGATTAATTTGTATTAAGGCTGATCCATTCATCATTAATTTTTAACAGTTTTTTGTGATATTGGCATTTAATTCAGAAATATTTTAGTTTTCACTTGGGCCACTGAGTCTCACTAAGTATTATAGAAAAAAATTGTGAGAAATCAACTTATTACCAATTCAGGCAAGGGTTAAGATGAAAGTTAACATATATATATATATGCATATATACAGGGTGGGCCATTTATGTGGATACACCTAAATAAAATGGGAACGGTTTGTGATATCAACTTCCTGTTTGTGGCACATTAGTATATGGGAGGGGTATAACTTTTCAAGATGGATGGTGACCATGACGGCCATTCTGAAG
Source organism: Dendrobates tinctorius (assembly GCF_039654945.1). Classification (NCBI taxonomy): domain Eukaryota; kingdom Metazoa; phylum Chordata; class Amphibia; order Anura; family Dendrobatidae; genus Dendrobates; species Dendrobates tinctorius. The sequence continues at coordinate 4,055,999 of NW_027361814.1, read as the reverse complement.
TTGGCCCTTTTGGATCCAACTTTATTTTTTTCAATGGGAAGAGGGTCATGTGACACATCAATACTATTGAGAATTTCACTGGAAAAACAATGGTGTGCTTGGTTTTAATGTAACTTTATTCCTTCATGAGTTATTTACAAGTTTATGACCACTTATAAATGTGTTCAAAATGCTGCTGATTGTGTTGGATTGTCAATGCAACCCTCTTCTCCCACTCTTGACACACTGATACCAACACCACAGAAGAAATGCTAGCACAGGCATCCAGTATCTGTTGTTTCAGATGCTGCACATCTCGTATCTTCACAGCATAGACAATTGCCTTCAGATGACCCCAAAGATAAAAGTCTAAGGGGGCAGATCGGGAGACCTTGGTGGCCATTCAACTGGCCCATGACGACCAATCCACTTTCCAGGAAACTCTTCATGTAGGAATGCTTGGACCTGACCTCCATAATTGAAGGTATGGTGTGGTATATGGGGTACAAAGATACTGGGGCTATTCTTCATCAATGGAAACCTAAATGCCACTGGATATCTGAAATTGCTACATGATGATGTGTTGCCCTCATTATGCAGTGAAGATGGCACGTTCCCTGAGTTTTTCCAGCAAGATGGTGCACCACCACATTATGGGTGTCAGGTCCGAGCATTCCTACAAGGAATCTGATCCCTTTAGACTAGCATTTCTTCTGCGGTGTTGCTATCAGTGTGTCAAGAGTGGGAGAAGAGGGTTGCATTGCCAATCCAACACAATAGGCAGCACTTTGAACACATTTTATAAGTGGTCATAAACTTGCAAATAACTCATGAAAGAATAAAGTTATGTTAAAATCAAGCACACCATTGTCTTTCTTGTGAAATTCTCAATAAGTTTTATGTGTCACATGACCCTCTTCCCATTGAAAAAATAAAGTTGGATCCAAAATGGCTGACTTCAAAATGGCCGCCATGGTCACCACCCATCTTAGAAAGTTTCCCCTCCTCCTCCTTACTGCACAATGACCTCTCCATAGAGCTTCCTAACCACACTTTACCATAGAAGACAATCGGTCAACTCTACCGTTTCCTATGGTCAACATGGCTGTTGAAAGGCACATTTGTGATTGCTATTAGCAGGAGCTCAGGCAAGATGACTTTCACTATAATCATGAAAATAGAGTGGAAAAAAAAGTCTACCATCAGAAAATAAAAACAAAGTAGAAAAAAAGAATATGCAATTAGTAAACAAAATTAGAGGATATATTTTCGCTTTAATGGAAAATTAATACTATTAGTCTAAAGACACAATCTTATGGTACTGTTTAAATTATTCATATGCATTTATATTATTAAATTATATACACTCTTATTTTTAATCTGGCCATTACTTATTAGTCTATTGTAGATTAGCATCCTAACATTGATGGGAAATGGAACGATTTATGTGAAACTAACCAATATTTATAAAATATAACAATCAGATATTACTAGCACCTTTTCATGCAATGGAGAAGGATGAAAATAAAAAGAATTTCAGTACATGTATTTTATTGTCAGATGGGAAAATCGTTAAGCCATCAAAATCTCATTTCAAGGTATAAATATCATTTCATTGAGAAACACATAACATTTACAAATGAAGCAACACAGACATAATTTGCTGTGACACCTTACTGTACCCAAGGATGCGACTCGCAAATGATTAGGAAGAACTTTTTTCTTATCTGCCATTGTCTAAATATCTCGTGTATTATTTTAACCGTATTGGAACATGTGTTCTAATAGATGAAAAATTGTCCCATAAATAAGCTTTATTATCTGTCAGAAAGGATGAAAATACAACTTTACATTTCTGTTTTAAAGTAATTTTAGTGCCTATTAGCTATAAAGTAACAGTTATATATAATTTAGAGTATGCAGTCACTCGAAACAACTTGACATTTTCACACAAACATGGAAGCTTAATAATAGCCTAGGGATTTCAATGGAAGTATACACCACTACAGGATATTAAAATAACTTATGGTGCACAGTAATTCTTGTTTTGTATTTGTCCAAGTAGTTTTGAAGCATGCCATAAAGTAGAAAAATAAAAATCTAAGCTTTAAAGTCGACTAAGCTGCATTCTTAAAGTTATAGCAATTTTTTTGCATTAAGCTTTATTAAAACAGGTGACAGGTCTTATTGTCTTAATCCCGCGGCTTCCATCACATGACCCTCATTTCCTTCATATTACTATCATGTATTATATTGGCTCATTTTTACAGATAGGTTGGAGCCTTAGTGCGCTGTAGAAGCAAGTATTATGCTCTCTGCTATTTTGGGAAATAAGTATGATTTGATATCTGTAGTATGGGCTGATCTGTAGTTTGGGAAATGTTGCGTTGATTAAAAAGTGTGTGTTTGGGACAAATTGGTTTGTGAAAAGGAAAAACAGAAATACTTATATGCTTACATGATTAAATCATGTACATAAATTAGAAACATAATGCAGTAAATAAATATCCATTAGAGAAAGGAAAATAATATTAAAGGGAACCTGTCACCCCCTCCAGGCGTTTTTAAGTAAAAGAGCCACCTTGTGCAGGACTAATACTGCATTCTGTCCAGGTTGCTCTTTTATTTGGCGTCCCTTCCACCGCAGAAAGAAGAGTTTTTAAAATTTGTCACTCATTCCTGAAGCTTGTCCGGGGGTCAGGTCTTTCCCCCCCGGACACAGACGCCCCCGCAGCGTTCATTTATTTTCCTGGCGCCTGCGCTATTTTTTTTCTTGGGCATGCGCAGTTAGCGCTGCCCGTCCACTGGCATCACATGATGTCTTCCTTATCGCGCCTGCGTGGACGCGCGGCCCGAGATCCCGCCCCGCAGTGTGAATAAATCAGAAGAGACTGTGGGGCGGGATCTCGGGCCGCGCGTCAAGAGGAAATGACTGATGGATGTGAGGCGTCTGTGTCCGGGGGGGGAAAGACCTGCCCCCCAGACAAACTTCAGGTACGAGTGACAGGTTCCCTTTAATAACAGTAGAAATAGATTATTAGTAGAGATGGGCAAATCTGATGATTCGCTTGGAGTTAATTTGCAACTAATTTATTCTAGTCGAATACAATGTGCTGAGATTGCTAGAAAAATATGTTTATTTGTGGGTTTTTTTTTTTTTATTTTCTAAGGTCTTTCCACACCCTGGAACATAATAAATGGAATTGTTAAAAAATAAAAAAAATATTTTGCTCATCTAGACATTTACTTATCCTGGCATTGCATCTCGCCGCCTGGTCCTCCGCAGTCTCGCTCCCTTCACCTTCAGTCTTCACTTGTGCAGCAACGTCATAACATGCAGGGTGCAACTTTTATTTGTTTTAATTTTTTACCCTCCTTTTTTTTTAATCCCTTTTTGGACCTAAAAAGAATCTATCAAAAGACGTTGTCCTACTATAAACCACAAATGGCACTTCCAAATAGTGAATACAACCAAGAGAGCAGTCTTTGAACTGCTCAGTGAATGAAGCTAACCATTAATAAATTAAAAACTAACATTTATTAGAATAATTAAAAAAAGATATTTAAAAGCCACATTTCATAAAACACAAAAACATACCCCAAAGGGGGAATACCCATAAATACAGACCAAAAACTAACCTTAAGAATGGGTATTACACTTGTGGAAGACGTAGAATAATACATAAATACATCCCATGCAATGAATATTCAATTAGACTAGTATATGATATAAATTAAGAAGGGTACATATCAAGAAAAATTAAATTAAATAAGTGCATCCAGAATCCGTGCCTTTAGTAGATAGTGCCCTTTTATAAAGTTCTATACAAGCCTGCCCTCATTTAATCCGCCGATTATATTGCACATGGGATCACCATTAATCGACAAATTATATTACACATAAAATCACCAGTGATATTACCTTATCCTGATAAGCTTTGAGAAGATTATAAGTGGTCCGGCGGTATACCCCTTGTGCCCTGACGCACGTTTCACCCTTTGGTTCTTACGGGAGCATGAAGGGCAAACAATAAAAAATAAACTAATGCTCACCACAACCTTTTTGCGCTCTGAGTGGTGATGCACTTCTCCTCATTATAGTCTCTGGCCCTGTTATACCATGAGCTGCGCTGGTTTTTTGCTAGACACAAAACCAGAATAGTCTGCCAGAGTAAGTGACAGAGCAAAGAGCTGAAGACTCTCCGCTCCACCACATATGTTAAACGGAACCTGCCAGGTGATTATTGCTGCCTAGACTGTGGGCGGTATGAATGCATAATTGCAGCCAGGTATATTATGCTTTGAAATGCTACATGCGCTTCAGAGAAAATTTACTTTGAAAACTGGTTGGGGACCATAGCCGGACAGGAGACTAGTTCAGTGTTGCCCTTGGCCGGCTCTACCCAGCTCTGCAGAAGAGGATCGACTGACCGTTCCCTCACTTGTACATATCGAGAGACCTGTCTTCACCTGAAATGGACTAGTCTTGTCTCTTGCTATGGTTTGGGAAACATAAACACTTGACAGGTCCCCTTTAAAGCATACTTGTACTCAGGACATGGATACCATTAAAAGTGCCAGAATTGCCAGATGACCAATCTGTCCCTGAAAATACTTAGATAGAGGGATATATATAGAGACAGAAAGAAGGATAAGATAGACAGAGAGATAGCTAGATAGATGATAGATAAGGGATAGATAGATAGAGATAGATAGATAGAGAGAGAGAGAGAGAGAGAGAGAGAGAGAGAGAGATAGAGAGATAGATAGAGAGATGTGTGCAGTCCAAAAACACTTTCATTAACACACTTCAAACTTTAATCTGGAAGCCATATATTATTCAGGAAATGTATGGCCTGACAGATTTTAGTCACTATTATCCAGCCAGTAAAATCAATACAATTTAGTTTTACTACCTTTCATGCAAATAAAAAAAAAGAATCCCAATTTAAATGTTCTACTTAAAGACTGCAGAGATTGTAGAACAAAACATTATAGTGGCATTGTACAACGAGATCCCGAGCATAAATTATCTTGGAAGCAATTTAAAGTTATATTAAACAAATTAATCTTTAAATTGATTTTAAAAGAAGGAGCCTTGTAGTACTAATTGAGGCTGGGAGGTAACTCCTGAGGTGAACGTGTTGAAATAAGTGGCTCATGGCAGCATACATCTTTAAATAAATTGTAGATACTTCAAAGGAGACGTTTATTAGTCAGGAGAAAAAGAACAAGAACATTTAACAAATCCAGGGCTGTAATATCTGCAAGAAAATAAACTTTGGTTGACAATGTGTTACTGATTTGCTGGATGAGAGTGAAATGATAAATCGTTTCTGTGTAAATCAGAACATTGAAACCTATGGAGGCGATGTGATAATACATTGTGTTATTACTCGTTATTAGTGATGAGAGAGCACTAAAATGCTCGGGAGCTCGTTGCTCGTACTGAGCAATTCCAAATACTCGCATTCTCGTTTTGAGTAACGAGTATAACGGGAGTCAATAGGAAAGCCAAGCATTTTTCCAGCAGACCCTACAAGAAGGTCTGGGGGGGGCAGTGAAAATGTTGAAATGGATGAAAAAAGTGCTGAAAAACATGGGGAAGACCCCTGGAAGCACCTGTGACTCCAAGATCGCTGCTGAGAACAATGGTGTCACATTTTCACTCCACTTTAAGGACTGACAATAAAACATTCTTTCCTGTATAATGACTTGTATAAAGGCAAAACTTAAAAAAGACATAAAAAAATTATAATTTAAGCAAACCAAAATTTAAATTTGTATAAAAAAATTGAAAACTTCAGTGTAATTTATGAATGAAGCAAGAACTTCCAAAAATTAGATTGAAGAGGGTCTCAAATACACCCTGTATTTGACAAAAAGGATGGTCTCAAACACATTCTGTTCAAATTGTCATGTAGTGGTACTCCTAGACCCATACAGGCTATGCACTAAGTGCAGTTTAAAACACCACAATGTAAAATAAAGCATGTTAAACTGTAATTTTTTAACTTTTTGGGAGTTTAAAAACATTGTAATGTAACACAAAGCAAGTTAATCTGCATGGATGACAAACTGAATCCAGTATATTTTTTGGAACCTTTTTTTTAGTTTAATACCACCGTAAATTAACACAAAGCACATTAGACTCTATGGATGACAATATAATCTATTTTTCACCCCCCCAAAAAAAAATATAGCAGCAGCTATATATTTAGGAATGGATTGGAAAAACTCTAAGCACTGCCTAGAGGCTGTATTCTGCCACTCTCCCTGCTCCTACAACTGTCCCTAGGATAAATGAAGAATGTGTCTGATGCAAACAGCAAACAGCGAGGCACAGAAAGGCTGTTAGTATGATGGTTCAGCAAAAAATAACCACTAGAGGACTCTGATTCCTAAAACTGTGCACACAGGCCTAGACAACTACTCTTCCCCTCCAATCAGAACTGTCCCTGAGCTGTGCAATGGCGCCAGTGTGCTGAGCGTGGCGGCGCCGATCCATTCATAACTTCTGAAAAAGGAATAAGGCCAGCCAATCTCAGTAATGCCACTACCAAGATATCTACGGCATTACAGTGATTGCATGTTTCTTGGCTGTGTAACAGGCGTCAAACACGTGGGGTGTGATTTGAACATTAAATCTGAGCACCGGCCAATGCTCGGCAAGTGTCAAGCACATCAGAGCACCAAGATACTCTAGTGATATCCGAGTATCACCGAGCACGCTCGCTCATAGCTACTGGTTATGTAATGTTTCCTGCATGTATATAGAGTTATATAGGGTGACAAGATATCAAAATATTCCAGTTTTTTGCACCAAGCACACCTTTGCATAGATACGTTTGTTAATTTACTTCCTAAATGAAAAAAAATTGCTACTTTTTATTTCTAATTGACTAGTCTGTAAAATATAGCACAAATCTCCTAGACCTTTGCCCCTGGCTCTGATGGCTCTCTCTGCTCGTCCCTTCCCTCAATGTTAAGAGTAGCAGCAGGGATGCCATTTGTACTGAAATTCGAGTATGGAAAGGAGCTTCTACACTTTAAGGGAGGAGACAGAAAACAGGCTGTATAGATGTAGCAAAGGTAATCATGACTTACACTATATCATCTTGATAATGTGTCTCAAAAAGATTAAGGGGAAATTAACAGCTCCCCACCTCCCAAACCACCACCATAAATGTATTCTTATGGTAATACATTTCCTAACGAGTCCGTTGTATTGTATGTTTGATTACATTATGATAGCAAAAAACGATTTGCGATTTGATAATTAGCATCAGACTAGTCGAGGGAGTGCTGGTTTCCCCAGACTAGTCTTCCCACTAATCATGTTTTCATGTACGTTACCCAGTTTCATGGGTGCAATGCACACTGTGCATGCCAGGGGGGTGGGGGGTGGCACAACCATACTTAGTGTTCTCCTTTCAGGTACTATCTTCAGTGTACGGCAGATTACGTTGTCCAGATTTGCTATCTGGAACATGATAAATAATAGATAATAAATAGATAGAAGATGCATAGATTGACTGATAGAGACTGTAGATAGATACCACAGATAAATAGATAGACAGATAAATAGACGTTAGATACAGATACAGCTAGTACATTGAAAACAGAAATAGAACCCAAGACAGAAACAAAATGAACATATTCCCTGCTGTAAATAAATAAGATCAATAGTGCATGTAAGTAATGTAGGGCACATAGTAAACACCATTTTCTATTAAAAAAAAAAGCATAACACCATCCCACTAACTTCAAGGTGTACCACAATTTTGATGGTCCTAACCTGTAGTACTAAAACCTTACCATGTATCAAGCGACATCAATGTGACACGGATTTACCATGATAGAAAGGAGTCAGAAGACTGCAGCGTCTGATCTCTCCTACTCCTGCCCTGATTAGAAGATCTTCACCTTCATTTTAAATGGTGTAAATTTATTTTAGCAGTGCAGAGGTTAATCGGCTCAGTTGAGAGCTCCTGGATGGTTTAATGCGTTAAGGCTCTCAGCTGTTCACTGTTAGCCACTCCCATCTCCTATATAATCTGGGCCCTGCCTAGCACTCATTGTCAGAGTTAGCTTACGCTGCATGGCTGGAGATTGATGATGGTTGATAAGGCTTTTGATGGATTTATCTGTGACTGTTGCTAGGTTTTCTGTACGTGATAATTCCCCTTTTTCTCCTATTTGGTTTATTCCCATCCTCCACTCCCCAGTGTATATCTCTGTTGTTTATGTGTGTACATTTGTATGATTGTTATTTTCCTTTATCCCTATTCGAATTACCTTGTTAGTCTGGTTGGTGTATTACGGTACACTACTACTCCCCTCTTTCCTGGGTGGGGGAAGGGTACAGACTGATAGCGGATTAAGGCACTAAGGCATCCTATGTGGCCCGGGCGTCTTCACCACCAGAAGTAACCTGGGGAACAGGGTGAGCTTGGGTGCCCCTAGCGTTACAGACAGGGAAGGAGCCCGTGAGACACCCTATAACAGAGTCGTGACACAATGTGAATAAAGGCAGAGCAGGACCGGGTCCCAAAAGGATACCAAGCAAACAGGAAGTTATCTGATGTATGAGCTCAAAGAAAAGTAGATAGATGGGCATTAAAGTGGCTCAGTGGTCAGCACTGTAGGTTTGTAGTGCTGGAGTCCTAGGTTCAAATCACACCAAGGACAACATCTGGAAGGGAATTTAGATTGTGAGCCCAAATAGTAATGTCTACAAAGTGCTGTGGAATATGATGGCACTATATAAGTGGGTAAAAATATAGTTAGACGATACAGAGGTGTAACTTGCTTTTCCTGAATCTTAATCCAAAATCTGGACCTGGCCCACTTATGGTACGCTATTATGTGCAGATGTCTACTCATGGGCCAGAGGGGATTTTATACCTAAGGCACAAGGACAATGTATATTAATACCTGTAGCAATATACGGAACACTTATACTTAATAATCCACACATACTTTTAAAGGCATTGTATATTGTAAGATCCTTATATTCCAAATTTGGGTATTCTAAAATTTGGCTCAATATAATATATTTTTGGTGAGAATTATGTTCTCCGGCTCTCCCCATTGTCTTCAGATATACTCCGCAGTCTTTCTATACAAATTGCTTTGGAGAGTAATATACTGCATATCGCAGGTACACAATGATATACTTGTCCAAGACTTGTGGAATAACCTTTCCCCGTGTAACTCTGCCTTTGTGTGAATCTATTTCCTTAAAAATGACATACATAAACGTGATTTATGGCGCTCGCTGAGTAAGATATCATTTGATTTTGTTAGTGTGGGAATTCTGTATACTGTATGTCATGTTTGACCAATCTAAGGGAAATCCCTTTGGATGTAATTCATACATAATTCTGCATGTGCTGAATGCCTCTTTCCGTACCTTTTGTGCACATTCTGAGCTACACTGTCTGCATTTTGCATCGGAAAATATATGACATGATATAAGGGGATTTGCTGAAGTTACTTTTCGGTGTCCGATTAGAATAAAACCAGCAGGCTTTATAACTCTGTAGTTCTGAGATATACGGTAGGTTATCAAAGCAGGCTTGTCTTGGGATACCTAAATGTGGACTGACGCTTGGCATGGAAAATAAAGAGATTGTCGTCTATATTATGATTTCTCCAAAATATCCAATGTATCTCTTAGAGGCTTTCCATTACATATAATGAATTGACTCTGAATCTACTGACTAATTTTGTAATACTCAACTTCTAAGAATCAACCACGCACTTTATTTTAACTTCCTAAAGCCTCTAATTTGTACAGAGTATTAGTGGGCGAGTGTGCTCGGATAAGGTGTTATGGTTGTGTCTAAGGCCTCTTTCACACATCAGGTTTTCGCCGTCAGGCGCGATCCGGCGCTTTTGACAGAAACCGGATCCGGCGAAATGCAATGCCGGATCCGGTTTCCCCCCCATTGGCTTGCATTTGCGCCGGATCGCGCCGGATGGCCATGTGTTTCATCCGGTTTTCGCCGGATCCGGCAATGTGTCGCAATGTGTCGCGATCCGGCGTCTGGAAAAAACGGTGACTGTAACGTTTTTTGTCTCCGGCGAAAAAGCCGGACACGCCGGATCCGGCGCGTCCGGCTTTTTCACACAATGAAAGCCTATGAGCGCCGCAATGCGCCGGATCCGGCGGCCGGATCCGGTTTTTTGGTCTGAGCATGCTCAGTAGCTCTGCCCACAAGACATATATAAAAGCAAGACAGTGGGACCCACAGCCACACCCAACATGCCACCCAAGACAGCAACCAGGCGCAGGAGAAGGCAGGAGACATCTGCAGCAGCACCATCAGCACCACCCCAATTGGAGCAGCATGCTGAACAACGGGAGGGGAGTCCAGCAGCAGATGAGAGACGGTAATTATCAAATCACCCATTCCTCCAAACTAGGGCTATTGAATATCAAGATATTCATTGGCCCTTTGTTTCTCTTTATTCAACAGCCGCCCAATAGATGCAGCAGCAGCAGCAGCAATGGCAGCAGCTGGAACACCACCCACAGGCATGGAGTGTGGCCACCAGGAAGACAGCACATCATCTTCTGGGAGCCCTCCCTCGCATCGTCAGCGTTTGACGGTAAGTTTTTATTTCCAAAATCCATCTTCTCTGTAATATATGTCTATTCATTGCCTTTTATTTCAAAACAGGAATCACAAGATGAAGAGGAGCTCCCAGAAGAAGAAGGAAGGGGTGGACAGACACCTGGAGTGGGCTCACAATTGGTAAGTTTTTTGCATCAAACGCAGAAACACAACATCACACTACACACAACACATAGAAAACAGTGTTCTGCTGACCACACACAGCAAACAAATGCCTACATCCAAAGACATAACATTTTTTGTTTTCTTCTCTAGTCTTCCCAATCTGGTGCTTGGCCAAGAGGTCCTCGCAGTGCCTCCCAGGGTCGTCGGCGACAGCAACGCGGCGGTCACCAGCGTGTAAGTATAAATATTTTTGCTTTGTTTTTTTGCACTTTTTATTTCATTTCTTTTGTGGAGGCTAATTATGTTATTTTTGTCTTTTTCTTTAACAGCCTTCACAGCGTGCTCCCGACTCTGACGGTGAGGATGGAGGGATTGATGTGGACCGCCTCATCGATCTCGTCAGAGAAAGGGAGCCGCTCTGGAATATGGCTGACCGCCGCCACGCTGACCTGATCGTTACCCGACGACTCTGGGAGGAAATCTGTTCGCTCCTTGTGGGCCGCTGGGAGGACCTCGAAGCTCGGGCCCAGATTAAAGAGCGTAAGTATATACAGTACCGGTTGCTTGATGTAAACCAGTGTTTCCCGAACTCCAGTCCTCGTGGTCCCCACGGATCATGTGTTCAGGATTTCTATTTACTATGGAAATCCTGAAAACATGACCCCTGGGGACCATGAGGACTGGAGATTGGGAAACACTGATGTTGTATACTAACCACTCCTTTCTCGTTTCAGGGAACAGAATTGTGAATCGGTGGCGGTCTGTGAGAGATCGTTTCAAGAAGGAGTTCAATAAAGAGATGCGGGCCCCGAGTGGATCTGGAGGACGCAGGAGCAAGTACAAGTACGCAGAAGCCCTGTCATTCCTCCGGGAAACAATGGTCACCAGAAGGTAAATATTACACACCACATGTGAAAAAAAATGTTAGATGTAAATTTTTTTTTCAGCCAGGGCCATACCATGTCAGTATTTTAATTTTTTTTTTTTCTTTTTATTCCACAGCACGGTGAGCAGCACTCGGGAGCCGGCACGATTGGACCCTTCTGAGGCGATCCCTGAGGAGACCGGCACCGAGGGACACTTCGACCGCCCCGGTACATCTGCACCTTCCCAGCCTTCCAACACATTCGACCCATCTGTCCCATCCACCAGCACAGGAGCATCGTGGCCGCCTACATTACATGAAGCTGCTGGTGAGGAGATCGCTTTCCCTTTACCCCACCCTTCTGCCCCTGCCACCTCTAGTACACCTGCGGGTACTGGGCGGCAGCGGCAGAGGGGTCAGGAAAAGACTTATGCGCCAGAGTTCTTGCATCTGAATGCATCTTTCCAGAACTGTCTAAAAGTCTTGTCAGAGCAAATCTCCGCAGGCTATCAGCAGATCAACTCCAGCATTCTGGAGGTGAAGACACTTCTGCAAACCATGCATTCAGAAGCAAGATCTTCGCCAAACCACACCTTTTTCAGGTCTGTTGTGGAGCGCATGGAAACGCTCTCTCCTGCCCAGCAGATGCATGTAATGCATTCATGCCACGCTACTCTCCAGCAAGTTACCTCCCAACCTCCTCCTCCTCCCACCACAGTAGTTCCTCCACCTGCACCCCCTCCAGCCACTTTCCATCCTCCCCCTCCTATTACATCTACACCCCCTCCAGCCACTTTCCATCCTCCCCCTCCTATTACATCTACACCCCCTCCAGCCACTTTCCATCCACCCCCTCCTATTACATACCATCCACCTCCAGCCACTTTCCATCCTCCCCCTCCTATTACATACCATCCACCTCCCCTGCACCATCCACCTCCCCAGCACCATCCACCTCCCCAGCACTATCCACCTCCCCAGCACCATCCACCTCCCCAGCACCAGCAACCTCCCCAGCACCAGCAACCTCCCCAGTACCAGCAACCTCCACAGTACCTGCAAACTCCCCAGTACCAGCAACCTCCCCAGTACCAGACATCTCCCCACTTCCAGCAACCTGCCCCGTACCAGACATCTCCCCACTTCCAGCAACCTGCCCCGTACCAGACATCTCCCCACTTCCAGCAACCTGCCCCGTACCAGACATCTCCCCACTTCCAGCAACCTGCCCCGTACCAAACTCCTTCCCCATACAACTTGCCATCATCATCTGCTCCTACAGTCCCTGCCCAACCCTCCACTCCACCACCCACCACCTCTTCTGCTTCCCACATGTCCACCCATTCTGTAGTTTTTTCCACACCTTCACCTCTAACTGTTCCTTACCCACCACGATCCCAGTCCTCTCTCCACACTCCCAGTGTCGAAGTGTCCCGCAGTCCCTACAGCAGTATTTCCACCACACACTACACAGATTTATAATGTGTGTATTTAAATAAAAATGACCAGTTTTATGGTTTCAGTTTTATAGTTTCAAAGTTTTATTAAACAAGTTTATTAAAATTTTTAAAAAGTTTACTAAAAAAACATTTTTCAATAAAAGTTAAATTATTTTACACTGGTTGTCTGTCATTTCTTTCTGCGGCGAAAAAGGTTAAATACAGGGTATTTAAAAGGTGAAATGGTATTCAAAACTAGGTATATAACTGTGGGTAAATTTTAGCTTTTTGCCACAGTTGTGTTCCTGGTTGTGTTTGAAGCAAAGTATTTCACCTAAAAAGTTGTGTTTATTGTTGGTGATTTCCTAACAATGTACACAACTTTTGTTAAAAGGTGAAATACTTTGCATAAAACACAACCAGGTACACACCTGTGGCCTAAAGCTAAAAATAGAGACCATGACAAGATAGCCAACTTTGGTTGGCAAAGGTATATACTGTTGGTACAGAAGGTACACAAGTTTGGTTGGGCACAAATCTTTCACACTCTGTCATCCTGCCAGTGTACTCTGCCTTGAGGTGACATAAAGTATAGTGCAAAATTGTCCCTCATTACTGAAACCGTCACAGAACTTCTAGTGGTAATGTCATGGTAATCTTGCAAGGTGGTTTCTTCAGAGGTGTCCTCAATGGAAATGGGTTCCTTGCAGATAACAAAATTGTGGAGTACCACGCACGCTTTGATCACCTCGTCCACAGTTTCTGTCTTGAGGTTGATCACAGTCAATAGGACCCGCCATTTGGCTGTCAGAATACCAAAGGTACATTCAACCATTCTTCTTGCTCTTGTGAGGCGGTAATTAAAAATGCGTTTTGGTCTTGTCAATCCTCTGCTAGAGTATGGTTTCAAAAGGTGTTCTGACAGCTGGAAGGCTTCATCCCCTACACAGACAAATGGCATAGGTGGACCAGATGTTTGCGGCAGCGGTCTAGGTGGTGGGAACTGGAAGGTGTTTCCATACAGTTTACGCCCCATGGCAGACAGTTTGAAAACTTGAGAGTCATTGGAGCGGCCATAGGCCCCAATATCAACCGCAATAAATTTGTATTCCGCGTCAGCGATGGCCATGAGGACAATTGAAAAATATTTCTTGTAATTGAAATATTCCGATCCCAATCCAGCTGGCTTTACAATGCGGATATGTTTCCCGTCCACAGCGCCCAAGCAGTTTGGAAACTGACATATCTGTTGAAACTTGACAGCAATTTCAATCCACCTCTCTGTTGTGGGCTCTGGTAAAAACTCTTCAGCTAAGGAGTCCCATAGTGCACGGCATGTGTACTTCACAATTCCAGATATGGTGGAAATCCCGAGTCTGTACTGGAAATGCAGTGACGAAAGGGATTCTCCAGTTGCAAGAAATCTGTGGGGAATTAAAAAACAATAAATTAGTTTTAAATCACAGCATTACATACCAAAACTGACCTATAACACTTGGAGATACAAACTACCACCAACAAGATTGCTGTGAAAGTGTGCTCTGATGCGATCATATCCAATAAATGTGGCTTACCTTAAAGTCACCATCAGACGCTCTGCGGGTGAAACAGAGAAGCGGCAATAGGTGTCCGCTTTTCTTATGCGGTGTGCAATGCGCTCCACCAAGTAATCAAAATTCTCCATTTTCATCCTAACATATCCAAAAAATTTATCCGGGTTTCGTCGAAGGTCCATGCATAGTGTAGAATAGACCCCACGCGTCATTCTCTTGGCTGTGATGGGGTGGATCCACAAACGTCGTCTACGATGCCTGATGCGCTGCTGTCTCGCTCTCTCCTTCTCCAGAACAATCACCCTCAAACGATTTGCCTCCGCTGTAAAATCCGCCAAATTCTTCAAAATATTTCCAATGACAACATCCATCTTCGCCAGTAACTTGCTCTTCTCTCCAACCTGCACTTTCTCCTCTACAACCTGTCAAAGAAGGGCTGTAGGAACATGCTATATATAGTTTTCCAGTAGCCAATCCCGTTCGGAAGGCCACATGGGTCAATTTTAAAAACCGGATCCGGCGTAATCCGTCGAAAAACGGATAGAAAAACGGATGAACCGGATGAGACGGATCCGGTTTTGTCTGTCCAGAAAAAGATGGATCCGGCAGAAAACCGGATCCGTCACATCAGGTTTTACGAAACATTTGCCGGATCCGGCGTTCCGGGACGACGCCGAATCGCGCCTGACGCCGAAAACCTGATGTGTGAAAGTAGCCTTAATTGAGCATTATCAGCGTGCTCGAAAAAATGCTCAATTTACCACGGCTGCATGTCTCATGGCTGTTGGGCAGCCCCAACACATGCAGTGATTGCCTATCACACAGCCATGAGACAGCTGCAGTGACTAGAGCAGTTCTTTCGAGCACGCCAAAAATACTCGATTAGCATATGTTCATGCTCAAATACTAGCTCATCACTAGTACAGAGCAGTAATACAGTAGCTATAAATGTAACTATGGCCACCCCAACATAGGCTATTAATCAGACCGCTTTAAGAATATAACCGCTTACATGCAACAGTAATAAATTTACAGCAACATCCAAGGGTTTCAACAGCAGTGATCAGAGCAAGCTTCAAGATCTACTGTAAGAGACAGATGTACAGTATAACACACCCAACAATGATGGTGTATGCATTGCACTTAGCTCCTGATCCTGCTTCCTGCTAACCACACACAACTAACACTGCCAGTGGATATAAATATTGACATATACAGCTCTGGCAAAAATTAAGAGACCACTGCAAAATTTTGAGTTTGTCTGATTTTTCTCTTTAAAGGTATATTTTTGAGTAAAATGTAAATTGCTTTCTTTTATTCTATAAACTACTGACAACATGTCTTTGAATTTCCAAGCACTAAATTTTGTATTTATTTTCATAAAATGAGAAATGGTCAAAATAACAAAAAAATGCAGTGCTTGCAGACCTCAAAAAATGCTAAGAAAACAAGTTCATAATCATTTATAAACAACAATATTAATGTTTTAACTCAGGAAGAGTTCAGAAATCAATATTTTGTGGAATAACCATGATTTTATTCACAGCTTTCATGCGTCTTGGCTGCTTTGCACCAGTCTTTCACACTGCTTTTGGGTGACCTTATGCCACTTCTGGTACACAAATTTAAGCAGTTCTTTTTTTGATGGCTTGTGACTATCCATCTTCCTCTTGATTACATTCCAGAGGTTTTCACTGGGGTTCAGGTCTGGAGATTGGGCTGGCCATGATAGGGATTTGATGTGGTGGTCCTTCATCCACATGTTGATTAACCTAGCATTGCATTGCTGGAAAAAACAGTCCTCAGTGTTGGGGAACATTACCTGAGCAGAAGGAATCAACTGTTTTTCGAGGATAACCTTGTATGCGGCTTGATTCATACATCCTTCGCAAAGATTAACCTGCCCAAATCCAGCCTTGCTGAAGCATCCCCAGATCATCACCGATGCGCCACCAAATTTCACAGTTTGTGCAAGACACTGTGGTTTGTACGTCTCCCCAGGTCTCTGTCTAACCAATCGATGACCAGGTGTTGGGCAAAGCTGAAAATTAGACTCATCAGAGAAGATTACCTTACTCAAGTCCTCTATGGTCCAATCCTTATGGTCTTTGGCAAACTTCAGCCTGGCCCTCCTTTGCTTCTCATTGATGAAAGGCTTTTTTCTACCTTTACATGACTTGAGCCCTGCCTCTAGGAGCCTGTTACGAAATCTTCTTGCCATTCACTTCAACCCAGCTGCCTTTTGCCATTCCTTTTGTAGGTCACTTGATGTCATCCTGCGGTTGCTGAGTGACATTCGAATAAGATGACGATCATCCCAGTCAGTGGAGAGTCGTTTTCGCCCTCTGCCGGTCTGTAGCTTTATTGTCCCCAATATCTGCTGCTTGACCCTGTTGTAATGTACTGCCATCTTAGAAATTTTAAGGATGGAGGCAACATGACGCTCACTGCATCCCTCTGCTAGTAAAGCTAGAATTGAGCCCTTCTTTTCCTCACTCAAGACTTTTCTTTTCAACTCCTTTGGCATGGTTAAAAGTTATTTTTTCATTCCTATTACTTTTGGGATATTACTAGCACTTGTTTTGCCATCTAGCTTGCCCTATTTCAAGAGGATTGTGAACACCACAGCAGGGTTTTTTATACTTTCCTTCGTTAAATAAGATTTGGTTCAGGTGATCACCTAATCAGAAGCACATTAAGTAGAATGAGGTGTGCTCTGGTTGGAATTCAACTGACACTGGAATGGAATGGCTGACAGACAGGGAGAGAAGCCGATTTTTATAAAACTGTGCAGTGGACACTTAATATTTGCCAGAGCTGTATGTCCTTCCTGTTGGCTCGAAATATCCTTAGATGACAAGTTTTATAAAAAGTAATATTTTTCAGTATTATGTTGGGAGATTTTTATACTGTTTGTTTCCAACTAGAGATTGGGAAGCAAATTGTGTCATGGTAAGAATTTTGATAGCATGTTATCATAATTTATGGGAATTGTATGGTTAAAATTGGAAAGTTAAATGTGGAGACATCCATGTTTGCCCATCTTCAGACCTCAAAAAGTAGAAAATATTCCTTCCTTTTTCTCATAGGGTCTTCTGATTGGTGAAAGTATGTTTATTGGAAGCATGATTGGCCCAATTGTCATTTTGGACAATAAAATTGGCATTTAGGATTTAGTTGGTTACCATGATGTGGGGAAGTGAATTTTTCTATAAATTCGAAGCAAAATTTTAAGGCAAATATGTTGTTGAAAAATCCACCTTGTGTTGACCTGACCAATTATATGCTCATATAGTATGTTGTAAAAATGCTGTAAAATATCATTTGATATTTTAAAGGGAGTCTGTTAGCACAAAATGACTGCTCAAACCAAGTTCAGCCACTTGGTGCACCCTTGGTGTGGCAAAAGGTTCAGTGCATCTTCCCACTTGCATGTTTTACATCTATCTCTACCTCCATCAGCTGTGGCTGTAAATCAAGGAAAAGAAGGATAGATATTGATGGAAAACAAGTATGTGGGAAGTTGCAGTAAACAGTTTGGTCACTGCAATGATGCACTGAGTACCTGTGCTTGGCACGAAGAGTTGTTTTGTGCTGACAGTATTCCTTTAACCCCTTTATGACCTTGGATGTATAGGTATGTGCAAGGGTTGCTTCCCCCTGTTTGATGCTTCGGCAATGAGCTTCCGACTTTCCGGCAGCAGACATGTCCCCCTATCAGCTGCGTGTTGAATTGCGATCCACTTGCAGCGGTTATCATGTTAAATGCCACTGTCAATCTCTGACAGCAGCATTTAGCAGGATAGCGCCGGAAGCGCGTCACAATCTCCACCCATCAGCACTTGTATCACATGACCGTGGGTCACCAATGGGTTGGCATGACAACCCGGAGTCTACAGGAGTCCCCTGTGGCTGTCATCGCCGAATTGCTATGAACGCCTCCCAGCGACCGGTGCTCATAGCAAGAGAGCATTTTAGCTACACATAGCAGGGCTGAAACCCTGCCGTGTGTTGCAGATTCTTGTCTCCAATGGAGGCTATTGAAGCCAGTAAAAAAAAAAAAAAAAAGTTTAAATCACCCCCCATTCGCCGCATTCAAAATAAAACAATAATAAAAAAAGACAACACATATATGCATTCAGAATCCCCTGATCTATCAATATATATATAATAATCAGATTGGTAAACGGCATAATGAGGAAAAAATCAAAACGCAAGAATTAGGTTTTTTTGGTCGCGGCAACACTGCATTAAAATGCAATAACGGGCGATCAAAAGATCATATCTACACCAAAATGGTATTAATAGAAACATCAGCTCGGCACGCAAGAAACAATCCATCACAGAGCCCTAGATAGCAAAAAATGGAGATGCTACGGGTCTCGAAAAATGGCAACTTTTTTTTTTTTTCACAAACTTTGAATTTTTTTCACAACTTAAATAAAAAAGAACCTATACATGTTTGGTCTTTCTGAACTCATAATGACCTGGAGAATCATAAGGTCACGTTATTTTAGCATTCAGTGAACATGGTAAAAAGCAAAAAAAAAACAAACCAATTGTGGGATTGCACTTTTTTTGGGCAATTTCACAGCATTTTTAATTTTTTTCCTGTTTTCCAGTACGCTTTATGGGAACAACTATGGTGTCGTTCAAAAGTACAACTCATCCCGCAAGAAACACACCCTCACATGCCATATTGATGGAAAAATATAGAAGTTATGGCTCTGGGAAGAAGGGGAGCAAAAAACTAAACCTTAAGGCTGAGTTCACACGTGGCGTTTTTTTCGCGTTTCCGCGGCGGTTTTAACCGCGCGATTTTGCCGCGAAAACGCGAAAAATAAGCATCCCATGCATTCCTATGGGATTCCGCAATGCTGTGCTAATGCTGCGGTTTTTACCACGGCGGAATCGCTTCGTGGTACAAAACGCAGCATGCTCATTAATTTGCGGAATCGCGGCAATCCCGCACCCATAGGAATGCATTGTTCCGCTTATTTCCTGCATGTGGCTGTGCACACCATGCGGAAAGTAAGCAGAACAATTGCGGATGGTACCCATGGCCCGGAGGTGAGGAGACTGTCCTCCGGGCTTTGGGTACCATATCCCTGTAAAAAATAGAATTTAAAATAAAAAATATTGTTATTCTCACCCTCCGACGTCCCGCGCAGCCTTCCCGCTTCTCTTCACGCTCTCGTTCCCAGTAATCCTTTGCGAAAATGCTCGCGATGACGTCCCTTCTCGCGGGATCGCGAAGTCTCGCGGTCATTCGCGCGACGTCATCGCGAATTACTGCAAGACGTCGCGATCCCTCGAGAACTGACGTCATCGTGGGCATTTTCGCAAAGGATTACTGGGAACGGATGCGCGGGACGTCGGAGGGTGAGAATAACACCGTTTTTTATTTTTTTTACATTCTATCTTTTACTACTGATGCCGCATAGGCAGCCTCAGTAGTAAAAAGTTGGGCACACTTGTCAAACACTATGTTTGACGAGTGTGACCAACCTGTCAATCAGTTCTCCAAGCGATGCTACAGATCGCTTGGAGAACGCTAGCATTTTGCAAGCTAAATACGCTTGCAAAATGCTAGTTTTTCCGCGGGAAAATCGCGGGAATTTAAAATGCGGTTTTCCCGCCGACTGGAATTCCGGAATTCTCGCGGTAATTTCCGCGAGAGTTCCGGTACGTGTGCACTTAGCCTAAAACTGGACAAAAACAATGTGGTGAAGGGGTTAAGAAAATTGTATAATTGCATTTTACAGGTATCTTTTTTTTAACAACTGCTTGAGAATGAAATCTTCTTCTTCCACTAGTGAAATGTGTTGTCAGCCATTATCAATTTCTGAGATTATGCTATGCTGACAAAGGACGTAAAACGCGTCAGGTGAACATCTACATCTAATAATATTCTGAAAAAAAAAGGAAAATATATAAAACTTTCACACAGAGATATAATTTAACACGTAAAAATGATGCAAGCAATAAGTTGACAGCACCCTTAAGCCGTCTTTTACCCACCAGCTCCTTCTGCATTTGAAGACCTCTTCCTCGGGGTCTAATGAAGCCAAGACGTTGATTCTTTCTTCCTAATGCATACATTAAATGTTCTCATATGATGACCCTTCCTGTGGGATTCTGTAACCTGGAGGGAGGCCGGCGGCATCAGCAAAATAAAACATAAATATTTGCTAAATGACCTGCTCGCTTTTCTTTTCCATCTTTTTAGTTTTTTTGTCACTAACTGACAAGAAATTTGCTTCGGTCTTTTTTCCCTCTGGGCACTGACAGATCAGCATTAATAACGACGGGGATGTTACCGGTATGTGTATTTTTGGAAAATCATTTTTTCCTCACTGCTGCATCTCATTGAAGATTTTATAAAGAGAGCATGCACGGGATCACCTGCTTAAAAACTAGTGACATATGCTGTCGTGAATGTCCTACAGTGTATAATTACTCTATATGTATTTATAGATCTGTAGGCCTGCTAACTCCTACAAGATCTTCATAAAGGCCTGCTAAAATATGTAATTTCCTATAAGTTTAAAATTGTCAGCAAATTTTCCAACTTGTTTTTAATTTGACAGTATATATCATTTGTGCCATTGTCAGAACAATTAGGTCAGTCATTCAGGAGTGCTAGGCTAAGTGTTACATCCATGTCTATGCTTGTTCTCTCTGCTTCTGTTTCTACCATTGGGCAGCACCATGCCTTAGTTGCGGGCAAATTTCTGATATTCGGGGACTTGTTTTGCCATCCAGGCAGGAAGCTTGGGGACCTTAACATAGTTATCTCATTATCTCCCTTCTGTAAGCCTTGGACAAGGTTCACATTATATAAATCTCTAGCTCCCTGTCTCTAGTGGCCAGTTAAAGTTTGTGCCTGACCCTGGTTCTGTCCATATACTTTTGCTGCCCTGATCCTGTGTGTTATTCAGTTGATGATCTTCAATTAATTTAACTTTTGCCTTTTCCTCTATGATTCTGGCTTGCTTTCTGATTTCTATGGTTTTGACATGGCTTTTACGACCCTTCCTGCCAGCTCACTCCACTGGTCAGCAGCCACTCTGTGGATCCAACCCAGGGGGCCCTATGTAATATCAGACCACTGTACAAGGGTTAGAGGGTGAAGGCTGCTGTTCCTCTAGGATCTGCTTTACAGAGAAGTTTACATAAAGCCTATCTATGGAAGCTCTATTATGAATAAAGCTATTTTACAGTATAAATATATATACGTATCTATATATATGTATATTTACAGTATATTTACATATTTATATTTTAGATCCACCTGGTACATATCATTAATTTTATAGAAATGGTCAGATCTCAAGCATTAATTCTCAAACCATATTCCCAGCGATGGACTATTTCCACTTTCCCACTTCATGTCAGGTGCACGAGCTGCCGAGTGTTATGCATGTTTCTGACTACGCAGGTGCAGTTTTCATTATAGCACACACTACTTAGATTTTATACAAATACAGTGCACACATCACTTACACACTTACATGTAGCACACACAAATTATTATTATTATTATTATTATTTATTGTTATAGCGCCATTTATTCCATGGCGCTTTACATGTGAGGGGGGTATACATAAAAACAAGTACAATAATCTTAAACAATACAAGTCATAACTGGTACAGGAGGAGAGAGGACCCTGCCCGCGAGGGCTCACAATCTTCAAGGGATGGGTGATAATACAGTAGGCGAGGGTAGAGCTGGTCGTGCAGCGGTTTGGTCGATCGGTGGTTACTGCAGGTTATAGGCTTGTCGGAAGAGGTGGGTCTTCAGGCTCTTTTTGAAGGTTTCGATGGTAGGTGAGAGTCTGATATGTTGTGGTAGAGAGTTCCAGAGTAGGGGTGATGCGCGAGAGAAATCTTGTATGCGATTGTGGGAAGAGGAGATAAGAGGGGAGTAGAGAAGGAGATCTTGTGAGGATCGGAGGTTGCGTGCAGGAAAGTACCGGGAGACGAGGTCACAGATGTATGGAGGAGACAAGTTGTGGATGGCTTTGTATGTCATGGTTAGGGTTTTGTAATGGAGTCTCTGGGCAATTGGGAGCCAGTGAAGGGATTGACAGAGGGGAGAAGCTGGGGAATAGCGGGGGGACAGGTGGATTAGTCGGGCAGCAGAGTTTAGAATAGATTGGAGGGGTGCGAGAGTGTTTGAGGGGAGGCCGCAGAGCATGAGGTTGCAGTAGTCAAGGCGAGAGATGATGAGGGCATGGACTAGGGTTTTTGCAGATTCTCGGGTGAGGAATGAACGGATGCGTGAAATATTTTTGAGTTGAAGTCGGCATGAAGTGGAAAGGGTTTGGATATGTGGTTTGAAGGAGAGATCAGCATCAAGGATTACTCCGAGGCAGCGAGCTTGTGGGACTGGGGAGAGTGGGCAGTCATTTACTGTAATTGATAGGTTCGTAGGGGGGGTCACGTGAGATGGGGGAAAGATGATGAATTCTGTTTTGTCCATGTTGAGTTTCAGATATCTAGTGGAGAAGAAGGATGAAATAGTGGACAGACATTGAGGGATTCTGGTTAGTAGGGAGGTGATATCTGGTCCAGAGATGTAGATCTGTGTGTCATCAGCATAGAGATGATACTGAAAGCCATGAGATTCTATGAGCTGTCCCAGGCCAAAGGTGTAAATAGAGAACAGCAGGGGCCCTAGGACTGAACCTTGTGGGACTCCGACAGATAGGGGGCGAGGTGAGGAGGTGGTGTGTGAGTGGGAGACGCTGAATGTCCGGTCTGTTAGGTATGATGAGATCCAGGAGAGGGCCAAGTCTGTGATGCCGAGGGATGAGAGGGTCTGTAATAATAGGGAATGGTCCACTGTGTCAAAGGCAGCCGACAGGTCCAGGAGGAGGAGGACAGAGTAGTGTCGCTTGCTCTTGGCAGTTAAGAGGTCATTGGTGACCTTAGTAAGGGCAGTTTCAGTGGAGTGGTGTGACCGGAAGCCAGATTGTAAGCGGTCGAAGAGGGAGCAAGAAGAGAGATGGGAGGACAGTTCAAGGTAGATGTGTTGTTCCAGTAGCTTGGAGGCGTATGGGAGAAGTGATATAGGGCGATAGCTAGATACAGAGGATGGGTCAAGAGAGGGCTTTTTGAGGATAGGTGTGATGGAGGCATGTTTAAAGCTTGAGGGGAAAACACCAGTTGTTAGTGATAGGTTGAAGAGATGGGTTAGGGTTGGGATGAAGACTGTGGTGAGGTTTGGGATGAAGTGGGATGGGATCGGGTCGAGTGCACAGGTGGTGAGATGTGATCTTGAGAGTAGAGTGGAGAGTCGATCTTCTGTAATGGTGGAGAAGTTGGTTTTGAAGGTGGAGGGCTGGGAAGTCGGGAGGAAGGGCTCTGGGGGTTGTTGACCAAAACTGTCCCTGATGTTATCAATTTTCTGCTTGAAAAATGAGGCAAAGTCTTCAGCTGAAATGAGTGGGGAGGGAGGAGGTGCTGGGGGGCGGAGGAGAGAATTGAAGGTGTTGAATAACTGTTTAGGGTTGTGAGACAGGGAGGATATGAGAGATGAGAAGTAGGTTTGTTTAGCTGTGGCGAGTGTGGTCTTGAAAGTAGTGAGGGACTGTTTGAATGCGATGAAATGCTCGTTGGAGTGGGATCTTTTCCATCTGCGCTCAGCAGCCCTGGAAGCTCGCCTCAGCTCTTTGGTCAGGCTGGTGTGCCAGGGCTGTCTGTTGATTTTGCGAGTTTTGGTATGTGTAAGTGGGGCAGCGGATTCCAAAGCTACAGCTATTGTGGTGTTATATAGAGCGGCAGCGTCATCCGCATTGTGTAAGGAACTTATATCCGTAAGAGGGAGGAGGGAGTCGGAGAATGAGTGTAGGTCAAGGTGTTTAAGATTCCTGCGAGGGTGTGAAAGTTTGTGGGGTGGGGATTGTAGACATGGAGTGAAGAGGGAAGAGAATGTGAGCAGGTTGTGGTCAGAGAGAGGAAGAGGTGAGTTAGAGAGGTTAGATAGGGAGCAGAGGCGGGTGAAGATGAGGTCCAGTGTGTGGCCATCTTTGTGGGTGGCTGTAGAAGACCATTGAGTGAGGCCGAAGGAGGAAGTGAGAGATAGAAGTTTAGTGGCAGCTGAGAGGGAAGTGTCAATGGGGATGTTGAAGTCGCCCATGATGATAGTAGGGATGTCCGCGGAAAGGAAATGAAGTAACCAGGTGGTGAAGTGGTCAAAGAAGGTGGTGGCTGGCCCTGGGGGGCGGTAGATGACAGCCAGTTGGAGGTTGGAGGGGGAGTAGATGCGCACAGAGTGCACCTCAAAGGAAGGGAGGGTAACAGAGGGTGGCAGTGGGATTGGGGTGAAGGAGCAGGTATCTGACAGGAGAAAACCAACTCCTCCACCATGTTTGCTGCTGGGGCGGGGGGTGTGAGAAAGGTGGAAGCCGCCATACGAAAGTGCAGCAGGAGAGGCTGTGTCAGAAGGGGTGAGCCAGGTTTCGGTGATGGCGAGGAAGGAGAGTTTGGTAGTAACAAAAAGATCATGGATGTAGGAAAGCTTGTTGCAGACAGAGCGAGCGTTCCACAGAGCTCCTGTTAGTGGGACTGGGGAAGCGGGGGCTGGGTGAATGGGTATAAGGTTGGAGAGGTTACGGAAGGTTGTGATAGAGTGTGGATGGGAGGTAGAAATGACTGTGGGAATGTGGTGAGGAGGACCAGGATTTGGAGAGATATCACCAGCAGTGAGAAGGAGCAGAGAAAGTGTTAGCAGGTGGGAGCAGGAGAGGGCATGAGGGGGCTGTCTGTGTTTGGAGACAGAGGATTGTATGTTAAGGAACAGTTTTGAGGCGGAGGTGAGGTGGACACATATCTAACACATGCAGCACACAATATATTTTGCAGTGCAGCAGAACACAACATAAACATCTATCACAGTTATACAATTCTGCATAGCTCATCACTTTTGGTGCTGCAGGTTTGCTGTACACCAAAGCCCTGCCCATTTGTCAGCCAAGATCCATCTCTATTCAAATGCCAGCCATGCCCCTTTAAATACATTTTTGTCTGAGTCCCTGACTTCAGTGCCACTTGCCTGATGGTGGAGCTTCATGGATGGTCCATGCATGATGGTGGACCTGAATTTGCTGCACATTTTTCCATTTCATGTGGAAAAACCCTTACAATAGTAAGGCTTCATTCAGACGTCAGTGATTTTTCTCTTAGGCCAGGGTCACACTTGCGAGTGCAATGCGAGAAACTCGCGCGAGTCTCTCGCCTCAATACCCGGCACTGCCGCCTTTGGTTCGGACCGGAGCGGTCAGCTGCATAGAAAGACATGCAGCCGCACGCTCCAATCCTGAGTGCCGTGGCAGTGCACGTGTGACCCCGGCCTTAGGCAAAAAAAATGGTCTGAATTTCAGCAGTATTTTTTTTTATCAGAGTCTCATCAAAATGTTCATTTTTTACCATCAGAGTTTTATGATGATGGAGATTTCTGAAGCTTCTCATATGTCCATGAAAAATGGACAGCAATAGAGTTGAGCGACTTTTGGTTTTTTAGGGTCGCGTTTCGTTTCGTGAAACCCGACTTTTCCAAAAGTCGGGTCGAGCAAGATCGTCCGATTATAGGGAAAAGTCGGGGTCGTCCCGAAACACGAAACCCAATGTAAGTCAATGGGGAATAAAAGTCGGCAGTGAGAGGAGGACAGGAAACACACCTACAGTGCCCATTTGAATGCCAAAAGCATCAATTCTTCTTACTTAAGCTTGTCAACCTTAATTAACTTCATAATACAAGTTACGCACTAAAAAAGGGGGGTTATTTGGCTAAAGTTGTGGGGGGGAGGGCTGGCTGCAGGTTTTCATGTGCCCTGGGCGAAAGAGCGCCCCTTTAACACATACCACAACTCATCATGCTCCGATACGGCAGAGAAATAGCGGTATAGTACAATGAAAAATACCTCACTTTTTACATCTCATGACGAGGCCCATCTATTTCTCCATACAGAATCATTGGTCCCATATAATGTTTGAAACAGTATATGATGAGCTCCACATAATGCTACAGTATATGTTGGTCCCCATGGATGAAGCTCCACTGTCTTATGGGCCCAAATAATGCTCCAAACATAATGGGCCCCATTTCTAATGCTCTAGTGTATAATGGGCCCTGTAAATGCTGCTCCAGTGTCTGATGTCCACCTTTGGAATTTTCCAGTGTATGGTGGGCCCCATCTATCATACTCCAGAGTATAGTGCTCCCCAAAAATTGCTGTCCCAACATTGAAAACAATCAAATAAGTCTCCTCGCTAGGGAATACCTGTACTTGTCTGGACTCCTCGTCGTCCCCATCTTCCATCTCACTGCACAGTATTTCAACTTTGCAAGTGCTGTGATCCTGGGCAAGCAGGGGGGGCCCACTCGTTGGCGACGGCACTGGCACAGGGCCCCTGATAGTACGGTGGTGTGTCTGATGGCGGGTGGGCCGAACCTGCACTTTCATCTGCAGCTTCCTCTTTGTCACCGTGTAAGATGGAACTGTATATGGGAAGGGTAACCTGAGTTTCATCAGGGTCAGATTCAGGTCGTGTAGCATGCGAGGGGAATGTAGTGGTCTGGGTCAATGTACCAGCAGATTCATCGAGCAGTGGCTGGGCATCAGTGCACTTGTGTCGCCCCCAGGAGTATGGTCGCCACAGTGGCATTACCTTCTTCCAAGGGAGTGTGATGTCATGCTTGGGAGCAACGAAGGATCTCTCTAGCAGGTTAACTGATTGGGCGGCGTTATTCCCACGAGTCATGACCCTCCAAACAGCGTTCATGAAGGCAAAGTGTTTGTTTTACGTGGGCAGTATGGTTGCAAAGCTGAACCTTAAAGGAATGTTCAGAAGGGCACCACCAGGAGTGGAGCCTACGGTTAAATTCGACTCCACCTGGGAAACCTCAACCATGCCAGCTACAGAACAGATGCACACTTTGCAAGCTTAATTCCGTTAACGAACGAGACTCCGTCATGCCCCGCGGTCCGAGTCCGGCTTACTAGAGGGACACGTGAGGCTCTGGCACATGAGATTGGCCAATAACTGGTGTGTCATGCCCTTACATGTCCGTGGCTGCATGTGCGCTACACTGAAAAGGCCAGCGTTTGTCGCTTACAGGTGCAGATAACCCGCTGAACAACGTTAGTGATGGGGATCACTGATTACAATTATTACCCGCGAACAATGATTTCCCAGTAAGTGCAGGTCAACCGCAGTTCCGGAATTAGGCCTAACCGTCATTCCTGAAAAAATGAAAAACTTACGTGTGCAAACCACAGGTGCTGTAGCTTGCTTAACAGCTCGCCAGCCGTTCTCACACCCAGCATGGATTACACGTGATTGCACAAAGGTGAGAAAGGGTACCGTATCCCCAGATAACATGTATGGATAGCGTACACATTCAAAATATATGTCTATACATCAGGAGGCAGGCTCAGACGGTGTTAGGCCCAGTATGGATTGCACGTGAATGCACAAAGGTTAGAAAGGGTACCGTTTCCCCGGATAACATGTATGGATAGCGTACACATTCAAAATATATGTCTCAGGAGGCAGGCTCAGACGGTGTTAGGCCCAGTATGGATTGCACGTGATTGCACAAAGGTTAGAAAGGGTACCGTTTCCCCGGATAACATGTATGGATAGCGTACACATTCAAAATATATGTCTATACATCAGGAGGCAGGCTCAGACGGTGTTAGGCCCAGTATGGATTGCACGTGATTGCACAAAGGTTAGAAAGGGTACCGTTTCCCCGGATAACATGTATGGATAGCGTACACATTCAAAATATATGTCTATACATCAGGAGGCAGGCTCAGATGGTGTTAGGCCCAGTATGGATTGCACGTGATTGCACAAAGGTTAGAAAGGGTATCATATCCCCAGATAACATGTATGGATAGCGTACACATTCAAAATATATGTCTCAGGAGGCAGGCTCAGACGGTGTTAGGCCCAGGATGGATTGCACGTGATTGCACAAAGGTTAGAAAGGGTACCGTATCCCCAGATAACATGTATGGATAGCGTACACATTCAAAATATATGTCTCAGGAGGCAGGCTCAGACGGTGTTAGGCCCAGTATGGATTGCACGTGATTGCACAAAGGTTAGAAAGGGTACCGTTTCCCCGGATAACATGTATGGATAGCGTACACATTCAAAATATATGTCTATACATCAGGAGGCAGGCTCAGACGGTGTCAGGCACAGTATGGATTTGACGGCCCAGATTACACAGCGGAGGAGCAGGGAGAGGTAAAGATTGCAAATGCTGGGGCCCTGCCCAAGCAAGGGGGGCCCACTCATGGGCGTCGGTACTGGCACTGGGCCCCTCATAGTACAGCGGTGTGTCTGACGGCGGGTGTGCACCACCACCGTCAGAGACACTTGATTGCACTATGAGGTACCCTGTGCCAGTGCCCGCGCCCAAGAGTCGGCCTACCCACCTGTCCAGGGCAACGGCACTCGCACAGTGTCATGCGCTAGGTGGTGACCCCGGCCATGGGGGGGGGAGGCAGCACAGTTAGGGAGTTTTAGAAAGTGGCATATGTTGATGTTGGACATTCAGCTGATGCAAAAGGCGAAATAAGTGAAGTCCCAGGAAGAGGTGGACCAAAGCAAGCCATTTTTCTGTCACCCTATGTGTCATCAGGGGAAGGTGGGACAAAATCCTTGGAAACCCATGCATGGTTCATTTTAATGAAGGTTAGATCATCCACATTTTGGGTTGACAGACGGGTCCTTTTTTCTGTCAGGATTGATCCAGCTGCACTGAAGACTCTTTCCGATAGCACACTTGCAGCTGGGCAAGTGAGCTCCTGTAAGGCATATTGGGCCAATTCAGGCCAGGTGTCCAGTTTAGCGGCCCAATAGTCAAAGGGGAATGACCTGTGTGGGAGAACATCGATATGGGAGGAAAAGTAGTTTGTAACCATAGTTGACAACTGCTGTCTCCTGTCACTTTCCATCGATGCAGTATTACCAGTTGTGTGAGCGGTATTTGAAAAATCAGTCCACAACATTGTCATGAAACCCCTGTCTCCAATGCCACTTCTGCTGTGTGCACCACGAACACCTCTGCCAAGCTGCCCCCCGGCCCGTACGGCTCGTGTGAGAACCATCACCGCTGCTGTGTGCTGGGAATGCCTCAAGCAACCGATTTACCAGAGTTGCTTGTTTATTAGCCAATATTAGGTCAAGGTTCTCCTGTGGCATGATGTTTTGTAATTTGCCTTTATATCGTGGATCCAGGATGCTGGCC
This sequence comes from Dendrobates tinctorius, assembly GCF_039654945.1. Taxonomy (NCBI): domain Eukaryota; kingdom Metazoa; phylum Chordata; class Amphibia; order Anura; family Dendrobatidae; genus Dendrobates; species Dendrobates tinctorius. The sequence continues at coordinate 4,026,141 of NW_027361814.1, read as the reverse complement.
AACCAGTAGTCATCATCGTTCATCATTTTGGCAATGCGGGGGTCCCTTTTTAGGATCTGCAAGGCATAATCTGACATGTGGGCCAATGTTCCCGGTGTCAATGATGCACTGCGAGTGCTGGGTGGAGGAGCACTTTCTGGCAAATCCACATCCCTCCAGTCACGCACAAACCCTGTACCAGACCTTGCCACGCCAACATTTTCACTTGCCCCACGAGATGCATCCTCCTCCCCTAAGTAATCATCCCCAACATCATCCTCCTCCTCCTCTTCTTCCTCCACCTTGTCCAGGAGAGGTCCCTGAGCAGACAATGGCTGAATGTCATCAAGGATTCCCTCCTCCTCTTCCTCCTCATCAACATTGGCTACAGACGCCTGCTCCTTAAGGTGCGTCAAAGTTTGCATGAGCAGACGCATAAGTGGGATGCTCATGCTTAGGATGGCGTCGTCTGTGCTTACCAGCCGTGTGCATTCCTCAAAACACTGAAGGACTTTACAGAGGTCTTTCAGCTTCGACCACTGCACACCTGTCAACTCCATGTCTGCTCTCATGTCTGGCCGTGTATCCTCCCACAAATGCATTATGGCCTGCCTCTGCTCACACAGCCGCTCCACCATGTGCAGGGTGGAGTTCCACCTTGTTGCAGTGTTGATAATGAGGCGGTGGTTGGGAAGGTGGAGCAATCGCTGCAGCTTCTGCATACGAACGGAGTGTACAGGCGACCGGCGGATGTGCGCGCACAGTCTTCGCACCTTCTGGAGCAGGGCTGTTAACTCCGGATAATTTTTGAGGAAGCACTGCACCACCAGGTTCAAGGTGTGAGCCAAGCAAGGTATGTGGCTGAGTTTTGAAAGGGCTATGGCTGCCACAAAATTACGGCCGTTATCACTAACTACCTTGCCTGCCTCAAGATGTACACTGCCCAGCCATGACTCAGTTTGTCGCTTCAAGTATTCGGCCAGCACCTCGGCGGTGTGTCTGTCGCCCAAACACATCATCTGCAACACAGCCTGCTGACGCTTTCCACTAGCTGCTCGATAGGGGGACACCTCGTGTGCAACAGTGGCAGCTGCAGATGGAGTGCTCGTACGACTGCGCTCTGTGGACGAGCTTTCGCTTCTGGAGGAGGAGGAGGGTCGATCGCCTACAGCCAACTGTTTCCTATACCGTGGGCTAGGCAGCACTGTCCCACCACCGCTGTCCCCTGTGGACCCTGCATCCACCACATTAACCCAGTGCGCAGTGATGGACACGTAACGGCCCTGGCCATGCCGACTGGACCATGCATCAGTTGTGAGGTGCACCTTTCCGCTCACTGACTGCTTGAGTGCATGGACAATGCGGTCTTTCACATGATGGTGGAGGGCTGGGATGGCTTTGCGAGAGAAGAAGTGGCGACTGGGTAGGTCATAGCGTGGTACTGCATAGGCCATGAGTTCGCGGAAAGCTGTGCTTTCCACCAACCGAAAGGGCATCATCTCAAACGAGATTAGTTTGGCAATGTGGGCGTTCAAACCCAGTGTATGCGGATGAGAGACTGAGTACTTTCTTGACCTACTCATAGTGTCTGGGAGGGTGAGCTGGACTTGAGAGCTGCATATGGTGGAAGTAGCGGTGGACAGGGCGGACTGAGAGAGGGTTGATGATGGTGATGGAGTTGGTGTTCTTTCTGATGGCCTAGAATCAGTCTTTCGTTGATATAACAGTGGGATTCCCTGACTGCTGTGGCCTTGCAACGACACCTCAACATTTGCTGCTGTGCTAACCGGTGGGCTTACAGTGGGGGAAACAATGTAGCGTTGCTGACTACCTTCGTTGTGATCAGTTGCACATGTGGCACTTGAGGTTTGGTGTTGTGTCCACGCTTGCAAGTGCATGCTGGTTAAATGTCTAAACATGCAACTGGTAATCAAATTTTTCAGATTTTTCCCTCGGCTAAAGGTCTTTGCGCACCTCTTACAGATAACCTTGGCCTGATCGTGAGGATTTTGTTCAAAAAAGTGCCACACTGCACTCTTCCTACTTTGGCAGACATTTTGCGGCCTAGCACGCTGTGATCTTTTGACCCTCTGGACAAGCTGTCCAGCAACTCTTTTGATGTTTGGAACCTGTCTTTGGAGTGCTCCGGGCATGCCAGATAACAGCTGTTGCGATGTCGATGTCTGCTGTGGATGCTCCTCATCTGAGCTATTGGAAGCAGCACCCTCTTCCCCCAATGGATGCCAATCTGGGTCAACAACTGGGTCATCCATCACCTCCTCTTCTATGTCATATGCACCTTCCTCTGTGTCACTGTGTATGGTGGTATAGTGTGCGGGAAGGGGCACCTGAGTCTCATCAGGGTCAGAATCTGGCTCTGTACACTGCGAGGACAATGTAGTGCTCTGAGTGAATGTACCAGCAGAATCATCTATCAGCGGCTGTGCATCAGTGCACTCCATGTCAGATTCATCTTGGCCTGGGTAATTCACCATTTCACTTGATAATCCAGGAATGGTATGTGAAAACAGCTCCATGGAGTAATCAGTAGTATGGCCTGCGTCATCCTTCAATCTTGGTTGGGGTGAAGGACACAAGGAAAGGTGTGGTTCATGAACATGAGCCTCCAATGACGACTCAGTGCTTTTACTTTTTACAACTGAAGAAGAGGAGGCGATAGAGCTGGAGGCTGAGTCAGCAATGTAAGACAAAACTTTTTCCTGATGCTCTGGCTTTAAAAGCGGTTTGCCAACTCCTAGAAAACTAAGCGTTCGAGGCCTTATGTAGCCAGACGATGACGCAGGCTCAACACCTCCTGCATTCGGTCCTATTTTGCTCTTGCTACTACCATCAGATCCACCACCAACACCATCATTACCAGCTGCCAACCCCCGCCCAATTCCACGGCCTCTTCCACCAGCCTTCCTCATTTTTGGTAGAAATGTAGACAAAATCCAACAAACTATATAGTAATGTAAAACAAGGTACAAGGTGTCTGTAGGATAAGGGAGATTTTGAATTTCTGCAGACACTTGTGGACACTGGACACTTTTGGATTGTGTGAGGCCCACTGATATCTGAGCACTATGTCACAGGCTCGATGGCACAGGTGTGACCAAAGTGACTAGAGGATAAGGGAGATTTTGAATCTCTGCACACACTTTTGGACACTGGACACTTTTGGATTGTGTGAGGCCCAATGAATATCTGAGCGCTATGTGACAGGCTCGATGGCACAGCTGCTGTGACCAAAGTGACTAGAGGATAAGGGAGATTTTGAATCTCTGCACACACTTTTGGACACTGGACACTTTTGGATTGTGTGAGGCCCACTGATATCTGAGCGCTATGTCACAGGCTCGATAGCACAGCTGTGACCAAAGTGACTAGAGGATAAGGGAGATTTTGAATCTTTGCACACACTTTTGGACACTGGACACTTTTGGATTGTGTGAGGCCCAATGAATATCTGAGCGCTATGTGACAGGCTCGATGGCACAGCTGTGACCAAAGTGACTAGAAGGATAAGGGAGATTTTGAATCTCTGCACACACTTTTGGACACTGGACACTTTTGGATTGTGTGAGGCCCAATGAATATCTGAGTGCTATGTGACAGGCTCGATGGCACAGCTGCTGTGACCAAAGTGACTAGAGGATAAGGGAGATTTTGAATCTCTGCACACACTTTTGGACACTGGACACTTTTGGATTGTGTGAGGCCCACTGATATCTGAGCGCTATGTCACAGGCTCGATGGCACAGCTGTGACCAAAGTGACTAGAGGATAAGGGAGATTTTGAATCTCTGCACACACTTTTGGACACTGGACACTTTTGGATTGTGTGAGGCCCAATGAATATCTGAGCGCTATGTGACAGGCTCGATGGCACAGCTGCTGTGACCAAAGTGACTAGAGGATAAGGGAGATTTTGAATTTCTGCACACACTTTTGGACACTGGACACTTTTGGATTGTGTGAGGCCCACTGATATCTGAGCGCTATGTCACAGGCTCGATGGCACAGCTGTGACCAAAGTGACTAGAGGATAAGGGAGATTTTGAATCTCTGCACACACTTTTGGACACTGGACACTTTTGGATTGTGTGAGGCCCAATGAATATCTGAGCGCTATGTGACAGGCTCGATGGCACAGCTGTGACCAAAGTGACTAGAGGATAAGGGAGATTTTGAATCTCTGCACACACTTTTGGACACTGGACACTTTTGGATTGTGTGAGGCCCAATGAATATCTGAGCGCTATGTGACAGGCTCGATGGCACAGCTGTGACCAAAGTGACAAGAGGATAAGGGAGATTTTGAATCTCTGCATACACTTTTGGACACTGGACACTTTTGGATTGTGTGAGGCCCACTGATATCTGAGCGCTATGTCACAGGCTCGATGGCACAGCTGTGACCAAAGTGACTAGAGGATAAGGGAGATTTTGAATCTCTGCACACACTTTTGGACACTGGACACTTTTGGATTGTGTGAGGCCCAATGAATATCTGAGCGCTATGTGACAGGCTCAATGGCACAGCTGTGACCAAAGTGACAAGAGGATAAGGGAGATTTTGAATCTCTGCACACACTTTTGGACACTGGACACTTTTGGATTGTGTGAGGCCCACTGATATCTGAGCGCTATGTCACAGGCTCGATGGCACAGCTGTGACCAAAGTGACTAGATGATAAGGGAGATTTTGAATCTCTGCACACACTTTTGGACACTGGACACTTTTGGATTGTGTGAGGCCCAATGAATATCTGAGCGCTATGTGACAGGCTCGATGGCACAGCTGTGACCAAAGTGACTAGAGGATAAGGGAGATTTTGAATCTCTGCACACACTTTTGGACACTGGACACTTTTGGATTGTGTGAGGCCCACTGATATCTGAGCGCTATGTCACAGGCTCGATGGCACAGCTGTGACCAAAGTGACTAGAGGATAAGGGAGATTTTGAATCTCTGCACACACTTTTAGACACTGGACACTTTTGGATTGTGTGAGGCCCAATGAATATCTGAGCGCTATGTGACAGGCTCGATGGCACAGCTGTGACCAAAGTGACGAGAGGATAAGGGAGATTTTGAATCTCTGCACACACTTTTGGACACTGGACACTTTTGGATTGTGTGAGGCCCACTGATATCTGAGCGCTATGTGACAGGCTCGATGGCACAGCTGTGACCAAAGTGACTAGAGGATAAGGGAGATTTTGAATCTCTGCACACACTTTTGGACACTGGACACTTTTGGATTGTGTGAGGCCCAATGAATATCTGAGCGCTATGTGACAGGCTCGATGGCACAGCTGTGACCAAAGTGACTAGAGGATAAGGGAGATTTTGAATCTCTGCACACACTTTTGGACACTGGACACTTTTGGATTGTGTGAGGCCCAATGAATATCTGAGCGCTATGTGACAGGCTCGATGGCACAGCTGTGACCAAAGTGACAAGAGGATAAGGGAGATTTTGAATCTCTGCACACACTTTTGGACACTGGACACTTTTGGATTGTGTGAGGCCCAATGAATATCTGAGCGCTATGTGACAGGCTCGATGGCACAGCTGTGACCAAAGTGACTAGAGGATAAGGGAGATTTTGAATCTCTGCACACACTTTTGGACACTGGACACTTTTGGATTGTGTGAGGCCCAATGAATATCTGAGCGCTATGTGACAGGCTCGATGGCACAGCTGTGACCAAAGTGACAAGAGGATAAGGGAGATTTTGAATCTCTGCACACACTTTTGGACACTGGACACTTTTGGATTGTGTGAGGCCCACTGATATCTGAGCGCTATGTCACAGGCTCGATGGCACAGCTGTGACCAAAGTGACTAGAGGATAAGGGAGAGTTTGAATCTCTGCACACACTTTTGGACACTGGACACTTTTGGATTGTGTGAGGCCCAATGAATATCTGAGCGCTATGTGACAGGCTCGATGGCACAGCTGTGACCAAAGTGACTAGAGGATAAGGGAGATTTTGAATCTCTGCACACACTTTTGGACACTGGACACTTTTGGATTGTGTGAGGCCCACTGATATCTGAGCGCTATGTCACAGGCTCGATGGCACAGCTGTGACCAAAGTGACTAGAGGATAAGGGAGATTTTGAATCTCTGCACACACTTTTAGACACTGGACACTTTTGCATTGTGTGAGGCCCAATGAATATCTGAGCGCTATGTGACAGGCTCGATGGCACAGCTGTGACCAAAGTGACGAGAGGATAAGGGAGATTTTGAATCTCTGCACACACTTTTAGACACTGGACACTTTTGGATTGTGTGAGGCCCAATGAATATCTGAGCGCTATGTGACAGGCTCGATGGCACAGCTGTGACCAAAGTGACTAGAGGATAAGGGAGATTTTGAATCTCTGCACACACTTTTGGACACTGGACACTTTTGGATTGTGTGAGGCCCAATGAATATCTGAGTGCTATGTGACAGGCTTGATGGCACAGCTGTGACCAAAGTGACTAGAGGATAAGGGAGATTTTGAATCTCTGCACACACTTTTGGACACTGGACACTTTTGGATTGTGTGAGGCCCACTGATATCTGAGCGCTATGTGACAGGCTCGATGGCACAGCTGCTGTGACCAAAGTGACTAGAGGATAAGGGAGATTTTGAATCTCTGCACACACTTTTGGACACTGGACACTTTTGGATTGTGTGAGGCCCAATGAATATCTGAGCGCTATGTGACAGGCTCAATGGCACAGCTGTGACCAAAGTGACTAGAGGATAAGGAAGATTTTGAATCTCTGCACACACTTTTGGACACTGGACACTTTTGGATTGTGTGAGGCCCAATGAATATCTGAGCGCTATGTGACAGGCTCGATGGCACAGCTGTGACAAAAGTGACTAGAGGATAAGGGAGATTGGATTGCTTTTAAAAAAGCAGTTTGCGGAGCAGTGGGTAAACAGCAATTCCAGCCTGTCAGGAAGCCTTAAAAGGCAGCCCAACAACCAACACCACTGATACACCACAATATAGCCTCCCCTTGCACTGCACACACAGTGACTGGTGTGTTGTGCAGGCCAAATTGCTAGCAGCAGAAGCAGTTTTTTTTTCTTCTCAGCAGGACAAAAAAAAAAATTGGGATTGCTTTTAAAAAAGCAGTTTGCGGAGCAGTGGGTAAACAGCAATGCAGGAATGTCAGGAAGCCTTAGAAGGCAGCCCAACAACCAACACCACTGATACACCACAATATAGCCTCCCCTTGCACTGCACACACAGTGACTGGTGTGTTGTGCAGGCCAAATCGCTAGCAGCAGAAGCAGTTTTTTTTTCTTCTTCCCTGCCTAACGCTCTCCCTACAGAATCAGCAACCTCTCCCTATGCTAAGATCGGCAGAAGTAAGATGGCGGTCGGCGTGCACGCCCTTTTATAACCCCTGTGACGCCCACCAAAGCAAGCCAATCACTTGCATGCCCTTCTGAAAGATGGTGGTGACCCCTGCCTATGTCATCACGTTGCCCACAGGGTCCGTGGATCCTGATTGGCTGAAAAAGAGCGCAAAACAAACTTTTGAAACGCGACTTTGGCGCGTAAGTCGCCGACCTCGTGGCCGACCTCATCCTAGGGTCGGGTTTCGTTTCATGAAACCCGACTTTGCCAAAAGTCGGCGACTTTTGAAATTTTTCGACCCGTTTCGCTCAACTCTAGACAGCAAGGAAGTGCAATCTGATTTTTTCATTTATTCATAGACTTACTGTTAGGAGTCAGATTTCTGCCCTGGCTATGCAGAGATCTGGACCCTTACATCCTGCAGTCTCCTGCTATCCGTCCACTGCAGGAGAGATTGCAGAAGAGATTGCTTTTCAGCAACTCTCTACGGATGCTAAGTCCTTCACTCCATACTCTGAGCATGCTCCTGGGACAACCTCCCATTGGAGCTCAGGAGTCAGGTGCTCAGGTCCTGCTCCTGATTCCATTGGTCCAGCTCAGGGTTATGGAGACTTCCGGAAGGTCCCATATGCTATAAAAAGTGTTGCGACACCAGCACACTTGTTACCACGGTAGGTGTCGGACGTAGTGACATTTTAACTACTCCGGTTTTTGCCTACCGCATGTGTGCCGCTGAGTCCCTGTGTTACTAATAGGCTCAGCGTTACTTTTCTATTTTTTCCTGGAGCAGCTCTGTGCACTTAACAGAGACTGCTTGATTACACCTGGGTGATATAGAACCCCGTGCACATTATCGCCACAGTGTCTTCTAGCTGCGGTTTTTCCATCTGCAGCACGGTGGACCCCGGGTGGCGAAGGCACTTTATTTATAATTTTTATTTAGTGCCTTCCGCCACTCCTAACACTTACATTGGCGAGTTTGATTCCAGACTTGGATAAACATCGATAATGTCTCAATAATTTTATGACCACAGTCCAGAAGAACGTATAGACATGCGAACAACCCCATAGGCTACAATAGGTATTAGTTCTTGGGATAGAACTGGTACGAGAAAAACTGATGTTTGAATGAGCCCTATCACTTATTCTGATTTGCCTGTTGAGGACCCTCTATTGAGTGATTTGATCCCCCCAAACACCTTCATGAACTGCAATATTGAATGTAAAGAAATTGCAGAAACCATTGTCTATACCTTGACATTCATTTTTCGCGAATGGCTAGATTAATAGATCAAACTGCAGCAAACAGACCAGACCTGCCCCAGTGGAAGAGAAGCATTTTCAATCCAAGCGTGATACAACTGATTTTTTCCTTTGCCCACATTATTCATGTGATGGCAGATTATCCTAGGGCACAAGCATCAATTTTACACATCCCAAAGAGGGTGTTACCATAAAGGTTTCTAAGATACTTCAAATAAAGCTTAAGAGAGCAGAGGTAAAGGCAAGAAAAACATTTTCTTGCGTTTCGCTTTGGATTTTCCTTTCAACCGGTAGGAGGTCCCTAGAATCAATTAGAACGATGGATCAAGCTGTAAACCAACAAAGAAGAAAATGAAAGCGAATAGTGCTGTGGGATAGTTGGGAGACAAGCCATTTACATTTTAGAAGCATTCAGGGTTTCTCTGTCTTTCCATCGCCTGCACTGAATGAATTTCATGTGAATTTTTTTTTTGGCCTCTCCTTGCTCACTTGCTGCTGAGCCATTGCCTTGTCCCGACTCACATCCATAACGAGCCATCAATCATTCCGCTCTCATTTTTACTGTATGTTATAAGGGACCATCTGGTGGCAAAGACTTTAATCAAATCAATTTCAATATGCTACCAGTTCCTACTACTTCACTGTTCCCCTGATGTTCGGGATCTAAAAATCTGTTATTATTTCACATTTGCAATAATATTGTAGTTGAACTATAGACTTACGTGTTTCACGCTGCTTCTCGATTTCCCTGCGATTGGAGTGCAAAGCATTAACCATCGGCAGTAATAGTATTTTCATTGTAATTAAGTGTTAATTACTTCCATATGTTAATCGACTTTCCGAGAGAGGTTTGTTGCTATTGTTACGGAGCCTAAAATAATTTCCATGTGATAATTTTCCAGATATCAAAAACTGAATAATTACAGTAGGCACTAATTAAGAAAGTCGAGAGTGAAGCTAGGAGTTAAGACTGCATTAATTTTAATGTTTTTACAGTTCTTTAATTGGGGCTCGAGCTGTAAATTGAGAGTGGATGCACTTTTCTTTTCTATAAGCAGCTTCGCATTAGCAAGCTGCTTCCTATATAGGCTGTACTGCCGGCGAAGGTCAGCACAAGTTTGCAAAATCCCTCTGCTCTTCGTATGAGATGTACTGGTGGTGAAGCATGCATCTATCACTCTGACAAGCATTGAACTTTCCAAGAGCACATGCTCTCGGTCCTTAAATTATTAATTGCATTAAATACATTTTCATATTGTGGACTGTTTGCTACAAACTGTTCTCCGGTTGAGGAGCTTGGTCTCGCCACAGTATGATACAGTTTGCCTTCTGTTATTGCAGTGTAGAAGTGCAAAGATTCGACACCCCGTGCTTGGCGGGTTTGGAGATGAAATATGCTATCAATCAAAGCTTTACATAAAATATTGCTGTGGATGGATTATTGGCCTTGCATTTACATGTATTTTTGCTCCATCCTAAAAACATTTGGGATGTATGAGCACATGGCTGCCCGCTGGACAGTGATCATTGTTTTCATCAGTAGGGTGGACTTATGGCTTAATCGGAATGGTTTTATATAACTGCTGTATTTATACTTATTTACAGATAGTTTAGTTGATATTATGCAGCAGTTTACTAGGTGGCTCAGTGTTTAGCATTGTTGCTTTGCAGTACTGGGGTCCTTGGTTCAAATCCCACCAAGGGCTACCCAAGGACAACATCTTCTAGGAGTTTGTAACTTCTCCCTGTGTTTTTGTGGTTTTCCTCCCATGCTCCAAATACATACTGATGGGGAATTTAGATTGTGAATAGAGTTGAGTGAATTTTTCAAAATTCGGTTCCTATTATGTTCAGCTCCGAATATTGTTTTTGCAATATTCGCCAAACACAGCCGAACGTCATTGAAGTCAATGAGAGTAGAAATGAACAAATATGTTCGTAACCAATCAACAAACATAAATTTTGACACGAATAGGGTACCAATATGGCACGCATATGGCAAATTCAGATTCGGCGACTGATTCCGAACACATTCGCTCAACTCTGATTGTGAACCACAATGGGGACAAAACGTTGTGGAATTAATGGTGCCATATGAGCTAATAAAATAAATATTATCACAAATGTAGATTGTGCAAGGAACCCTCCTTTTATCTGAGATATGAAATGAATGGCTATATCTATGCTGCTGTATAGTAACCAAAGTATTGGGACACACGACTAAAGGCGCTTGCAGACGACTGTGGATCTGATCACGGACTTACCACGCGTCTCCCAACTGCAATATGACACCTTCATATATTTCTATGAGGCTGTCATGTTCGGGTCAAGTGATCTAGGTCAGGTCTGTGATCAGACTGATTTGCACGGACGCCTGCATGAGCCCTTAATCGTTTAATTCAGATTTTTAATTCAGTCCCTTTGGCACGTGTATAACATCCAACCCCTTGCCATGCAGTCTGCCATTACTAATATTTTTGAGAATATAGCTCTTCTAAAGAGTTCACTGTTAGTGAAAAAATCTTCCCACTCTTATGGGGAAACCAACCGATTAATATATACGCTTGTGTGAGCCTATCCTACCACCTTACCAGCATAGTCCTGTAATAGGATGACACTGTTGTAGCAAGTCAATTCTTTAGGAAGTAAAGAAACTCAGCCATGAAGTGGACAGCCTGTAAAGTTACAGAGCGGGGTCACCAAGTGCTGAAGAGCAAAGGGGAGAAAAGTCACCAATGCTCTGCTGGCTCCATTAGTGCAAAGTCCAAACCTTTTCTTAAGATCAGCCCAAAAACTACACCCGCACCGGGAGATTGATTCCATTGGTTACCTTGACTGAGATGTTGGACATGCCCATGTCATATGAATTCTGGTGGTTGATCATTCATTAAAGTAGCGTATGGATGATTCTGTAAAAAGTCAGGGGCTCCAGATTCATTGATATGTATCCTGCTTTGTTCACAGTATGATATATCTTCTACTATAGAAAACAGGACAATTTTGTTAATCCAATGATGAATGAGGAATAGAAAACATTGCTGAGAGCTTCCAGTGAGGTGGAATAAGGTAATGGGTGATGGCCAGTAGAGTGTTGTTTGGATGAAAAATTGATATGAGGATTGTTTGGGTAAAACAGGAGAGAGTCAAGCCATAGACAGAATTGATTATTTTGATGACCTGTTCTTGAAAGGCTAGTATCGGGTCGCAGTCTACCACCCTACCCATGCTCTCCGTTCTGCTGATGACCTGAGGCTAGCATCCTCAATAATCTGAACCTCCCACTCCTGTCTCCAAGACTTTACACGTGCTGCGCCAATTCTTTGGAATGCACTTCCCAGGTCAATACGATTAGTCCTCAATCCCTACAATTTTAAGCGTGCCCTGAAAACGCATTTATTCAGACTGGCCTACCACCTCAACACATTAACCTAACTATCCCTGTGTGGCACAGGCAAAAGTATTACCATAACCAGGTTCCCCGCATCATGTTCCCACATGCTTTATGCATCTATCAGCCCTCTGTGTTTGTACTGTTACAAACTTAACATTATGGCTGGTCCATACAATCAGGGCAATTGTTACCACCCACTTTTCATGTCTACCTTTTTTCCTCATAGATTGTAAGCTTGCGAGCAGGGCCCTCATTCCTCTTGGTATCTGTTATGATCTATGTGATTATTGTTATGCTGTAATGTCTATCGTCTGTACAAGTCCCCTCTGAAATGTAAAGTGCTGCGGACTATGTCGGCGCTATAGAAATAAAATATATTATTATTATTATTATTCTCCCCAAAACATGCCTGAAGGTTCCCTTGGCTGAGTTTCATCTCGAGCCCTTATTGGTAATACATTTGATTTAGCTTAGTTGGAGTTAGTTACTGCCTGAAAAGTATTTTAGACAAGTATTCACTCCTTTGGCTTGTTACCTACTTTGTTACCTATCAACCTGTGTTTAAATATTTTTGTGCATCATGCATCAGCACTAAATAGTCTACGTTGGTGAAGTGAGAAAAATATAGACATAAGTTAAATTCATGGGATCAAGTAACTAGAAATTGGCATGTGCATATGTATTCACCCCTTTCGTGATGAAGTCTCTAAAAATTTCTGATGCAAGAAATTACCTTTGTAAGTCACATGCTTAGTGAAAGGAAGTCAACCTGTGTGAAATCGAAGTATCTCATGTCTTTACCTTTTCTGAAAGACTGCAGAGGCTGCAACATCATTAAGCAAGAGGCAGCACTAACCAAACACCACCATGAAGACCAAGTAGATTTCCAAACAAGTCAAGGACAAAATTATTGAGAAGTACAAGTCAGAGTTGGGTTATAAAAGAAATCCCAATCTCTGATGATTCCCTGGAGCACCATCAAATCCATGATCATCAAATGGAAAGCATGTGATAACAATAATACTACCAAAAGAGGGTCGCCCATCAAAACTTTCAACTCGTCAAGGAGGGCATTAATCAAAGAGGCAGCACAGAGACCAAAGGTAACCCTGACGGAGCTGCAGAGTTACTAAGCAGAGACTACAGTATCTGACCATAGTGGCCTTTATGGAAGAGTGGGCAGAAAAATGCCATTACTTACACAAATTGTAAGGCTTGTTTTGAGTTTGCCAAAAGACACGTGGGAGATTCCCTAAATGTATGGAGGAAGGTGCTGTAGTCCGATGAGACCAAAATTAAACTTCTTTGCCACCAAGGGAAATGCTATGTCTGGCACCAAACCAACAGGTCATCACCCCAAGAACCTTGTAATACAAAAACCATTTAGCACAGCTATATAAGTGGTGGTGCAGCAAGTAGGATCCTAGTCCGTAATCATATGAATATAGAAACTTGGCACATACTATATATAATTTCCAGTGAAAAGATAGTTTTTAATGTACAGTACATACAGTATAGACGTTTCGGTCACATTGACCTTCATCACAGTACTATGTATTGTACTGCTGTCATTTGCATTATGCTCAAAAGAAGGAGAGCCAAAAAAGGTAAGTGGTCCCCCCGGGAGTTGGAACAAAAGGCACAATTATGCAGAGTCAGTACGGTTAGTGTGCAGCATATGGGGCAATGACACGGCGTCCACCGCGGGTCTGAAGCCGTTTCATTGCTGTGTCACTGCCGTGTCATTGCCCCATATGCTGCACACTGACTGGACTGACTCTGCATAATTGTGCCTTTTGTTCCTACTCCCAGTGGGGACCACTTACCTTTTTTGCTTTCCTTCTTTTGAGCATAATGCAAATGACAGCAGTACAATACATAGTACAGTGATGAAGGTCAATGTGACCGAAACGTCTATACTGTATGTACTGTACATTAAAAACTACCTTTTCACTGGAAATTATATATAGTGTGTGCCAAGTTTCTACATTCATCACCCCAAGAACATCATCCCCACAGTGAAATATGGTGGTGGCAGGATCATGCTGTGGAGATGTTTTTAGGCAGCAGGGACAGCAAACATGGTCTGAGTTGTGGGGAAAATGGATGATGCAAAATATAGGTGTCACGTGGACCCATCCTGTGTGACGCGACCAGCAGGCCGATAACTAGAACAATAGGACGCGGCACGTGATACTGTCCTATGTGACACGGCTCGCAGGCCAATAACAAAAACAACAAGACAAAGGGAAGGGAAACAGTTACAATGATGGGCCCTGTGATAGGGAAAGGGGACGTGGAGACCTCCCCTGAGTCAGTGTCCCTAACGCTCCTAACATTCCCTATGCCGGTTCCGCACCGGGCGCCAATCAGGAACCTGTCGCCCTAGCACACCCTACACCTATCCCTTGCTAGGGAGCTGGGTGGCTCAGGCACTGGCCCCACTGCTGTACTAATACACACTAAGAAAAAACACAAACAGGGAAACACCACTTAGCTTTACTCTGTTGCACTTGCTCCTGGCAACATAGTGCACCACCAGCATGCAGCTCTCCTCCTGAATTGCTGCCACCAAGCTCTGTCAGAGCTACAAGGAAATCCCCTATGACTCCTTTTACACCAGGCTAAGACAGTGCTGCAAGGAGCACTCTCCAGCTCCTTCCTCCACCAAGGATGGTTGAAATGAATACTATCACCAACACTGATTGCAACACCTGTGACTCTTTTATAGCAGAGCCAGCAATCACACCTGCATTATAATCATGTGCACTTAACTAAAGAAATGGGAGTGCAATGACGCTCACCACCACCGGGGGTAAACTTAGAACAAACGACACCACAGTGCAATAATCCTAATGGCCACCGGGGGCAAAACCAACCTTAAGCACAGCTTAGGGAAAAAAAAAGGTTACCTGTGCTTTTTATATGTCCTGATCCAGCATGGATCATGACAATAGGGATATTCTTGAGCAAAACCAGTCTGTCAGTGATTTGAGACTGGGACGGAGGTTCACCTTCCAACAATACGATGACCCAAAGCATAATGCATAAGCAACATTCGAGTGGTTTAAGGGGTAACCTATTAATGTTTTGGAGTGGGCTAGTCAAAGCCCAGGTCTTAATCCTATTGAAAATCTGTGGTCATACTTGAAGATTGCTGTTCACCAGAGAAAACCACCTAACTTGAAGGAGCTTAAGCAGTTGTGCCTTGATGAATGGGCTTATCAATAAAGCATAAGACAATTTCTGTTAAGTATTGGCATAAATTGAATCTCACCCAAAATAATAAGATATATAATAAAGCAATAGGTGGAAAATAAAACATAACCTTTAATCCGTCAATTAAAAGAGTACTAACATGTGTCACCCATGTGAAAATAAAACAGCATACAAATGCTCATGTAGCGAATGGGCCCCAAACAAAGGAAAAAGGAACCCCACCTAGATGCATTAAGGATATAGAAGGTCACATATTAATCTGTTGTATAGGTAGGCAAAACATCTAAAAGGTACAGCAATCGAGACATATTCCACTCATAAATGCCATAGCCTAATTGCACATATATGTAAACATCATGCAAAATTGCAAAAAAGGGGGTCTCTCAGGACCACAGAAAAGACAGTCAGGTGAGATAGTAATGTATAAAAGGAACAATCTCACCAAATAGAGTAGTGGGTCAGGAGTCCCAGAAGATCCTCTGTTCAATCCAACCTGAGGATAGATTAGGGGAAGACAATACCCTGCCACATCCCTAAGGGGCTATCAATAGACTAATCCCCAGACTCCTGCCCTAACAAAAATCCTAGTGGCAAGATGTGGAAAGCTTATAGAGACTTATTCAAAGCAATTTTCAGCTGTAATTGCAGCAAAAGGAGGACTACAAAGTACTGACTTTAGGGGGTGAATAGCCATGCACACTGAAGTTTTCCATTATTTTGCCTTATTTGTTGTTTGCTTCACATTAAAAAGAAAAATAAATGTTTACAGTTGTAGGCATATTCTTTACATGAACGGATGCAAACTCCCTCCGAAAACTGTGAAATTCCAGGTTGTGAAATTGCAAAATAAGAGAAATACCAAGAGGGTGAACACTTTGCCCTCCTTTGCTACATCTCTCCATATAAATTATGCATATAAACATGGTGCCATGGTGGTCTATGGCCCTACGTAGTGCACCTATGGCATGAGAGTAAGGCGTCACTCATTCTCTTTGTATTAGACTAGCCATCCTATGCAAACAGTGTACAAACATCCGTCACGTTACGCCAGTAATATAGCATGCCGCATGTTCTCTTTCATCTGTATATACATAATCATTTCTAGCCAAGTAGGTAATACCATGGATAATGCTGCAAATTACGATTTGGATTCACTGATTTATGCTTAGAATTCCAAAGGCTAATAACTCTGCAAATACATTTTCCACTCAAGGTATAATTTCAGTCATGGAAATTCACTGAGGCTTAATTTTAGAATCCCTGATGTCCTGTGTTTTCCTCACTTTTGTTTCTGGAACAAGACAACCTATCGATATGCCCCCCCAAGGACTGTGATCATTGGATCAGTATCCACTATAAAAAATATTCCCTTTGTTAAATTCTAAAACATTTCAATGGATCATTTACTTATACAGTATGGTGTTTTATACAGATGAGGGAAACTTTGACAACACCCTGTGCAAGTTTTCTATGTGAAGACCATGGCATTCTCGATATCCCAATATGTGGGGCATGCACAGTGAAGTTAGGCATATTTGCCCTGACCAAATTGCGCTCTATGCATGTTTTGGATGCCCCCCGGATTTGTCTTGTGATGACATGTTCCAGTCTGAATGTGATTCAGTTTATCAAATGTTGTCCATAAAGTGAGTAACAGGCACTTCATTCCGTAATATGCGCACATACTCGGACTTACATAACAGTAGCCGATGAAGAGAACCAGGAAGCTAAATATGAAACCAAATTTTAATAATCAGAATTAAAATAACACATAAATAGAATCTCAAAACCAGAGTGCCCACAAGGAGGAAGGGCATTCTATCCTGCATGGTACATACTGTATAGGGTTGATATATAATTTTAGTGTGCTCTTGCCCAGCAAGACTCTCCCCTGAGGAAGCCACGCCATGACATGACTGTGTGATTTCTATCTTTCTACTAGCAGGTCCTACATGGCTTTACTTTCTGGGACCCCTGTGTCCCTCTATTGTGTTTTGTTGTATCCCTTACCATTTGTATGCTACAAGATTTGCCTCTATCCTATTTTTCAACCACTAGGAGTTACTATTGTTTGGGCGCCTAATAACACTGGACCATGTAGTACTTCCATCTTTTACTGTTCATGGTTATTACTTATGAACTGTACTTTATAGACTGTTTTTGCCTTTGAACAGTTGGCTTTTCAGGACATTTTTTGTGAGCGCAATATGTGGTACCAATATTCAAAAAGGGGTGTAAAAGGGAACCTGGAAACTATAGGCCGGTAAGCTTAACATCTGTTGTGGGTAAAATTTTTGCAGGGTTTCTAAGGGATACCATTATGGAATATCTCAATGTTAATAAATGTTTAACTCCATATCAACATAGATTTATGAAGGATCGCTCCTGTCAGACTAACCTGATCAGCTTCTATGAGGATGTAAGCTCTCAAATGGACCAAGGAGAATCATTGGATGTCATTTATCTCGACTTCTCTAAAGCATTTGACACTGTCCCACATAAAAGATTGGTAAGTAAGATGAGAAAGCTTGGGCTAGGGGAAAATGTGTGTAGATGGGTAGGTAGCTGGCCTAGTGATAGAAAACAAAGAGTGGTTATTAATGGGGCATACTCAGATTGGGCCAGGGTTAATAGTGGGGTACCACAGGATTCTGTATTGGGCCCCCTACTATTTAATATATTTATTAATGATCTGGTGGATGGCTTACACAGTAAAATATCAGTATTTGCAGATGATACAAAACTATGTAAGGTAGTTAACACTAGAGTTGAGCGAAACAGGTCGAAAAATTTCAAAAGTCGCCGACTTTTCTCAAAGTCGGGTTTCATGAAACGAAACCCGACCCTAGGATGAGGTCGGCCACGAGGTCGGCGACTTACGCGCCAAAGTCGCGTTTCAAAAGTTTGTTTTGCGCTCTTTTACAGCCAATCAGGATCCACGGACACTGTGGGCAACGTGATGACATAGGCAGGGGTCACCACCATCTTTCAGAAGGGCATGCAAGTGATTGGCTTGCTTTGGTGGGTGTCACAGGGGGTATAAAAGGGCGTGCACGCCGACCGCCATCTTACTTCTGCTGTTCTCAGTATAGGGAGAGGTTGCTGCTGATTCTGTAGGGAGAGCGTTAGGCAGGGAAGAAGACAAAAAAACTGCTTCTGCTGCTAGCGATTTGGCCTGCACAACACACAAGTCACTGTGTGTGCAGTGCAAGGGGAGGCTATATTGTGGTGTATCAGTGGTGTTGGTTGTTGGGCTGCCTTTTAAGGCTTCCTGACAGGCTGGCATTGCTGTTTACCCACTGCTCCGCAAACTGCTTTTTTAAAAGCAATCCCAATTTTTTTTTTTGTCCTGCTGAGAAGAAAAAAAAACTGCTTCTGCTGCTAGCAATTTGGCCTGCACAACACACCAGTCACTGTGTGTGCAGTGCAAGGGGAGGCTATATAGTGGTGTATCAGTGGTGTTGGTTGTTGGGCTGCCTTTTAAGGCTTCCTGACAGGCTGGCATTGCTGTTTACCCAATGCTCCGCAAGCTGCTTTTTTAAAAGCAATCCAATCTCCCTTATCCTGTAGTCACTTTGGTCACAGCTGTGCCATCGAGCCTGTCACATAGCGCTCAGATATTCATTGGGCCTCACACAATCCACAAGTGTCCAGTGTCCAAAAGTGTGCGCAGAGATTCAAAATCTCCCTTATCCTCTCGTCACTTTGGTCACAGCTGTGCCATCGAGCCTGTCACAAAGCACTCAGATATTCATTGGGCCTCACACAATCCACAAGTGTCCAGTGTCCAAAAGTGTGCGCAGAGATTCAAAATCTCCCTTATCCTCTCGTCACTTTGGTCACAGCTGTGCCATCGAGCCTGTCACATAGCGCTCAGATATTCATTGGGCCTCACACAATCCACAAGTGTCCAGTGTCCAAAAGTGTGTGCAGAGATTCAAAATCTCCCTTATCCTCTCGTCACTTTGGTCACAGCTGTGCCATCGAGCCTGTCACATAGCACTCAGATATTCATTGGGCCTCACACAATCCAAAAGTGTCCAGTGTCCAAAAGTGTGTGCAGAGATTCAAAATCTCCCTTATCCTCTCGTCACTTTGGTCACAGCTGTGCCATCGAGCCTGTCACATAGCGCTCAGATATTCATTGGGCCTCACACAATCCACAAGTGTCCAGTGTCCAAAAGTGTGTGCAGAGATTCAAAATCTCCCTTATCCTCTCGTCACTTTGGTCACAGCTGTGCCATCGAGCCTGTCACATAGCGCTCAGATATTCATTGGGCCTCACACAATCCACAAGTGTCCAGTGTCCAAAAGTGTGTGCAGAGATTCAAAATCTCCCTTATCCTCTCGTCACTTTGGTCACAGCTGTGCCATCGAGCCTGTCACATAGCGCTCAGATATTCATTGGGCCTCACACAATCCACAAGTGTCCAGTGTCCAAAAGTGTGCGCAGAGATTCAAAATCTCCCTTATCCTCTCGTCACTTTGGTCACAGCTGTGCCATCGAGCCTGTCACATAGCACTCAGATATTCATTGGGCCTCACACAATCCAAAAGTGTCCAGTGTCCAAAAGTGTGTGCAGAGATTCAAAATCTCCCTTATCCTCTCGTCACTTTGGTCACAGCTGTGCCATCGAGCCTGTCACATAGCGCTCAGATATTCATTGGGCCTCACACAATCCACAAGTGTCCAGTGTCCAAAAGTGTGTGCAGAGATTCAAAATCTCCCTTATCCTCTCGTCACTTTGGTCACAGCTGTGCCATCGAGCCTGTCACATAGCGCTCAGATATTCATTGGGCCTCACACAATCCACAAGTGTCCAGTGTCCAAAAGTGTGTGCAGAGATTCAAAATCTCCCTTATCCTCTCGTCACTTTGGTCACAGCTGTGCCATCGAGCCTGTCACATAGCGCTCAGATATTCATTGGGCCTCACACAATCCACAAGTGTCCAGTGTCCAAAAGTGTGCGCAGAGATTCAAAATCTCCCTTATCCTCTCGTCACTTTGGTCACAGCTGTGCCATCGAGCCTGTCACATAGCGCTCAGATATTCATTGGGCCTCACACCATCCACAAGTGTCCAATGTCCAAAAGTGTGTGCAGAGATTCAAAATCTCCCTTATCCTCTCGTCACTTTGGTCACAGCTGTGCCATCGAGCCTGTCACATAGCGCTCAGATATTCATTGGGCCTCACACAATCCACAAGTGTCCAGTGTCCAAAAGTGTGTGCAGAGATTCAAAATCTCCCTTATCCTCTCGTCACTTTGGTCACAGCTGTGCCATCGAGCCTGTCACATAGCGCTCAGATATTCATTGGGCCTCACACAATTCACAAGTGTCCAGTGTCCAAAAGTGTGTGCAGAGATTCAAAATCTCCCTTATCCTCTCGTCACTTTGGTCACAGCTGTGCCATCGAGCCTGTCACATAGCGCTCAGATATTCATTGGGCCTCACACAATCCACAAGTGTCCAGTGTCCAAAAGTGTGTGCAGAGATTCAAAATCTCCCTTATCCTCTCGTCACTTTGGTCACAGCTGTGCCATCGAGCCTGTCACATAGCGCTCAGATATTCATTGGGCCTCACACAATCCACAAGTGTCCAGTGTCCAAAAGTGTGTGCAGAGATTCAAAATCTCCCTTATCCTCTCGTCACTTTGGTCACAGCTGTGCCATCGAGCCTGTCACATAGCGCTCAGATATTCATTGGGCCTCACACAATCCACAAGTGTCCAGTGTCCAAAAGTGTGTGCAGAGATTCAAAATCTCCCTTATCGTCTCGTCACTTTGGTCACAGCTGTGCCATCGAGCCTGTCACATAGCGCTCAGATATTCATTGGGCCTCACACAATCCACAAGTGTCCAGTGTCCAAAAGTGTGCGCAGAGATTCAAAATCTCCCTTATCCTCTCGTCACTTTGGTCACAGCTGTGCCATCGAGCCTGTCACATAGCGCTCAGATATTCATTGGGCCTCACACAATCCACAAGTGTCCAGTGTCCAAAAGTGTGTGCAGAGATTCAAAATCTCCCTTATCCTCTCGTCACTTTGGTCACAGCTGTGCCATCGAGCCTGTCACATAGCGCTCAGATATTCATTGGGCCTCACACAATCCAAAAGTGTCCAGTGTCCACAAGTGTCTGCAGAAATTCAAAATCTCCCCTGTCCTATAGACACCTTGTACCTTGTTTTACATTACTATATAGTTTGTTGGATTTTGTCTACATTTCTACCAAAAATGAGGAAGGCTGGTGGAAGAGGCCGTGGAATTGGGCGGGGGTTGGCAGCTGGTAATGATGGTGTTGGTGGTGGATCTGATGGTAGTGGCAAGAGCAAAATAGGACCGAATGCAGGAGGTGTTGAGCCTGCGTCATCGTCTGGCTACATAAGGCCTCGAACGCTTAGTTTTCTAGGAGTTGGCAAGCCGCTTTTAAAGCCAGAGGATCAGGAAAAAGTTTTGTCTTACATTGCTGACTCAGTCTCCAGCTCTATCGCCTCCTCTTCTTCAGTTGTAAAAAGTAAACGCAATGAGTCGTCATTGGAGGCTCATGTTCATGAACCACACCTTTCCTTGTGTCCTTCACCCCAACCAAGATTGAAGGATGACGCAGGCCATACTACTGATTACTCCATGGAGCTGTTTTCACATACCATGCCTGGATTATCAAGTGAAATGGTGAATTACCCAGGCCAAGATGAATCTGACATGGAGTGCACTGATGCACAGCCGCTGATGGATGATTCTGCTGGTACATTCACTCAGAGCACTACATTGTCCTCGCAGTGTACAGAGCCAGATTCTGACCCTGATGAGACTCAGGTGCCCCTTCCCGCACACTATACCACCATACACGGTGACACAGAGGAAGGTGCACATGACATAGAAGAGGAGGTGATGGATGACCCAGTTGTTGACCCAGATTGGCATCCATTGGGGGAAGAGGGTGCTGCTTCCAATAGCTCAGATGAGGAGCATCCACAGCAGACATCGACATCGCAACAGCTGTTATCTGGCAGGCCCGGAGCACTCCAAAGACAGGTTCCAAACATCAAAAGAGTTGCTGGACAACTTGTCCAGAGGGTCAAAAGATCACAGCGTGCTAGGCCGCAAAATGTCTGCCAAAGTAGGAAGAGTGCAGTGTGGCACTTTTTTGAACAAAATCCTCATGATCAGGCCAAGGTTATCTGTAAGAAGTGCGCAAAGACCTTTAGCCGAGGGAAAAATCTGAAAAATTTGAATACCAGTTGCATGCTTAGACATTTAACCAGCATGCACTTGCAAGCGTGGACACAACACCAAACCTCAAGTGCCACATGTGCAACTGATCACAACGAAGGTAGTCAGCAACGCTACATTGTTTCCCCCACTGTAAGCCCACCGGTTAGCACAGCAGCAAATGTTGAGGTGTCGTTGCAAGGCCACAGCAGTCAGGGAATCCCACTGTTATATCAACGAAATACTGATTCTAGGCCATCAGAAAGAACACCAACTCCATCACCATCATCAACCCTCTCTCAGTCCGCCCTGTCCACCGCTACTTCCGCCATATGCAGCTCTCAAGTCCAGCTCACCCTCCCAGTCACTATGAGTAGGTCAAGAAAGTACTCAGTCTCTCATCCGCGTACACTGGGTTTGAACGCCCACATTGCCAAACTAATCTCGTTTGAGATGATGCCCTTTCGGTTGGTGGAAAGCGCAGCTTTCCGCGAACTCATGGCCTATGCAGTACCACGCTATGACCTACCCAGTCGCCACTTCTTCTCTCGCAAAGCCATCCCAGCCCTCCACCATCATGTGAAAGACCGCATTGTCCATGCACTCAAGCAGTCAGTGAGCGGAAAGGTGCACCTCACAACTGATGCATGGTCCAGTCGGCATGGCCAGGGCCGTTACATGTCCATCACTGCGCACTGGGTTAATGTGGTGGATGCAGGGTCCACAGGGGACAGCGGTGGTGGGACAGTGCTGCCTAGCCCACGGTATAGGAAACAGTTGGCTGTAGGCGTTCGACCCTCCTCCTCCTCCTCCAGAAGCGAAAGCTCGTCCACAGAGCGCAGTCGTACGAGCACTCCATCTGCAGCTGCCACTGTTGCATACGATGTGTCCCCCTATCGAGCAGCTAGTGGAAAGCGTCAGCAGGCTGTGTTGCAGATGATGTGTTTGGGCGACAGACACACCGCCGAGGTGCTGGCCGAGTACTTGAAGCGACAAACTGAGTCATGGCTGGGCAGTGTACATCTTGAGGCAGGCAAGGTAGTTAGTGATAACGGCCGTAATTTTGTGGCAGCCATAGCCCTTTCAAAACTCAGCCACATACCTTGCTTGGCTCACACCTTGAACCTGGTGGTGCAGTGCTTCCTCAAAAATTATCCGGAGTTAACAGCCCTGCTCCAGAAGGTGTGAAGACTGTGCACGCACATCCGCCGGTCGCCTGTACACTCCGTTCGTATGCAGAAGCTACAGCGATTGCTCCACCTTCCCAACCACCGCCTCATTATCGACATTGCAACAAGGTGGAACTCCACCCTGCACATGGTGGAGCGGCTGTGCAAGCAGAGGCAGGCCATAATGCATTTGTGGGAGGATACACGGCCAGGCACTTTGAGAGCAGACATGGAGTTGACAGGTGTGCAGTGGTCGAAGCTGAAAGACCTCTGTAAAGTCCTTCAGTGTTTTGAGGAATGCACACGGCTGGTAAGCGCAGACGACGCCATCCTAAGCATGAGCATCCCACTTATGCGTCTGCTCATGCAAACTTTGATGCACCTTAAGGAGCAGGCGTCTGCAGCCAATGTTGATGAGGAGGAAGAGGAGGAGGGAATCCTTGATGACATTTAGCCATTGTCTGCTCAGGGACCTCTCCTGGACGAGGTGGAGGAAGAAGGAGGAGGAGGAGGATGATGATGGGGATGATTACTTAGGGGAGGACGATGCATCTCGTGGGGCAAGTGAAAATGTTGGCGTGGCAAGGTCTGGTACAGGGTTTGTGCGTGACTGGAGGGATGTGGATTTGCCAGAAAGTGCTCCTCCAACCAGCACTCGCAGTGCATCATTGACACCGGGAACATTGGCCCACATGTCAGATTATGCCTTGCGGATCCTAAAAAGGGACCCCCGCATTGCCAAAATGATGAACGATGACGACTACTGGTTGGCCAGCATCCTGGATCCACGCTATAAAGGCAAATTACAAAACATCATGCCACAGGAGAACCTTGACCTAATATTGGCTAATAAACAAGCAACTCTGGTAAATCGGTTGCTTGAGGCATTCCCAGCACACAGCAGCGGTGATGGTTCTCACACGAGCCGTACGGGCCGGGGGCAGCTTGGCAGAGGTGTTCGTGGTGCACACAGCAGAAGTGGCGTTGGAGACAGGGGTTTCATGACAATGTTGTGGACTGATTTTTCAAATACCGCTCACACAACTGGTAATACTGCATCGATGGAAAGTGACAGGAGACAGCAGTTGTCAACTATGGTAACAAACTACTTTTCCTCCCATATCGATGTTCTCCCACACAGGTCATTCCCCTTTGACTATTGGGCCGCTAAACTGGACACCTGGCCTGAATTGGCCCAATATGCCATACAGGAGCTCGCTTGCCCAGCTGCAAGTGTGCTATCGGAAAGAGTCTTCAGTGCAGCTGGATCAATCCTGACAGAAAAAAGGACCCGTCTGTCAACCCAAAATGTGGATGATCTAACCTTCATTAAAATGAACCATGCATGGGTTTCCAAGGATTTTGTCCCACCTTCCCCTGATGACACATAGGGTGACAGAAAAATGGCTTGCTTTGGTCCACCTCTTCCTGGGACTTCACCTATTTCGCCTTTTGCATCAGCTGAATGTCCAACATCAACATATGCCACTTTCTAAAACTCCCTATCTGTGCTGCCTCCCCCCCATGGCTGGGGTCACCACCTAGCGCACGACACCGTGCAAGTGCCGTTGCCCTGGACAGGTGGGTAGGCCGACTCTAGGGCGCGGGCACTGGCACAGGGTCCCTCATAGTGCAATCAAGTGTCTCTGACGGTGGTGGTGCACACCCGCCGTCAGACACACTGCTGTACTATGAGGGGCCCAGTGCCAGTACCGACGCCCACGAGTGGGCCCCCCTTGCTTGGGCAGGGCCCCAGCATTTGCAATCTTTACCTCTCCCTGCTCCTCCGCTGTGTAATCTGGGCCGTCAAATCCATACTGTGCCTGACACCGTCTGAGCCTGCCTCCTGAGACATATATTTTGAATGTATACGCTATCCATACATGTTATCTGGGGATACGGTACCCTTTCTAACCTTTGTGCAATCACGTGCAATCCATACTGGGCCTAACACCGTCTGAGCCTGCCTCCTAATGTATAGACATAGATTTTGAATGTGTATGCTATCCATACATGTTATCTGGGGATACGGTACCCTTTCTAACCTTTGTGCAATCACGTGCAATCCATACTGGGCCTAACACCGTCTGAGCCTGCCTCCTGAGAGATATATTTTGAATGTGTACGCTATCCATACATGTTATCTGGGGATACGGTACCCTTTCTAACCTTTCTGCAATCACGTGCAATCCATACTGGGCCTGACACCGTCTGAGCCTGCCTCCTGAGAGATATATTTTGAATGTGTACGCTATCCATACATGTTATCTGGGGATACGGTACCCTTTCTAACCTTTGTGCAATCACGTGCAATCCATACTGGGCCTAACACCGTCTGAGCCTGCCTCCTGATGTATAGACATAGATTTTGAATGTGTACGCTATCCATACATGTTATCCGGGGATACGGTACCCTTTCTAACCTTTGTGCAATCACGTGCAATCCATACTGGGCCTAACACCGTCTGAGCCTTGCCTCCTGAGACATATATTTTGAATGTGTACGCTATCCATACATGTTATCTGGAGATACGGTACCCTTTCTAACCTTTGTGCAATCACGTGCAATCCATACTGGGCCTAACACCGTCTGAGCCTGCCTCCTGAGACATATATTTTGAATGTGTACGCTATCCATTCATGTTATCTGGGGATACGGTACCCTTTCTAACCTTTGTGCAATCACGTGCAATCCATACTGGGCCTAACACTGTCTGAGCCTGCCTCCTGAGACATATATTTTGAATGTGTACGCTATCCATACATGTTATCTGGGGATACGGTACCCTTTCTAACCTTTGTGCAATCACGTGCAATCCATACTGGGCCTAACACCGTCTGAGCCTGCCTCCTGAGACATATATTTTGAATGTGTACGCTATCCATACATGTTATCTGGGGATACGGTACCCTTTCTAACCTTTGTGCAATCACGTGCAATCCATACTGGGCCTAACACCGTCTGAGCCTGCCTCCTGATGTATAGACATAGATTTTGAATGTGTACGCTATCCATACATGTTATCCGGGGATACGGTACCCTTTCTAACCTTTGTGCAATCACGTGCAATCCATACTGGGCCTAACACCGTCTGAGCTTGCCTCCTGAGACATATATTTTGAATGTGTACGCTATCCATACATGTTATCTGGGGATACGGTACCCTTTCTAACCTTTGTGCAATCACGTGCAATCCATACTGGGCCTAACACCGTCTGAGCCTGCCTCCTGAGACATATATTTTGAATGTGTACGCTATCCATACATGTTATCTGGGGATACGGTACCCTTTCTAACCTTTGTGCAATGACGTGCAATCCATACTGGGCCTAACACCGTCTGAGAATGATAGATGGGGCCCACCATACACTGGAACATTCCAAAGGTGGACATCAGACACTGGAGCAGCATTTACAGGGCCCATTATACACTAGAGCATTAGAAATGGGGCCCATTATGTTTGGAGCATTATTTGGGCCCATAAGACAGTAGAGCTTCATCCATGGGGACCAACATATACTGTAGCATTATGTGGAGCTCATCATATACTGTTTCAAACATTATATGGGACCAATGATTCTGTATGGAGAAATAGATGGGCCTCGTCATGAGATGTAAAAAGTGAGGTATTTTTCATTGTACTATACCGCTATTTCTCTGCCGTATCGGAGCATGATGAGTTGTGGTATGTGTTAAAGGGGCGCTCTTTCGCCCAGGGCACATGAAAACCTGCAGCCAGCCCTCCCCCCCCACAACTTTAGCCAAATAACCCCCATTTTTCAGTGCGTAACTTGTATTATGAAGTTAATTAAGGTTGACAAGCTTAAGTAAGAAGAATTGATGCTTTTGGCATTCAAATGGGCACTGTAGGTGTGTTTCCTGTCCTCCTCTCACTGCCGACTTTTATTCCCCATTGACTTACATTGGGTTTCGTGTTTCGGGACGACCCCGACTTTTCCCTATAATCGGACGATCTTGCTCGACCCGACTTTTAGAAAAGTCGGGTTTTACGAAACGAAACGTGACCCTAAAAAAACAAAAGTCGCTCAACTCTAGTTAACACAAAGGAGGACAGTTTGCAACTACAGACAGATTTGAGTAAATTGGAGAATTGGGCTGAAAAATGGCAAATGAGGTCTAACACAGATAAGTGTAAGGTTATGCACGTGGGAAGGAGAAACAGATGCTATAATTACTTACTAAATGGGAAACTGCTGGGGAAATCAGACATGGAAAAAGACTTAGGCATCGTAGTCAAAAAGAAGCTAAATTGGAGTGCCCAGTTTCAGGCAGCTGCCACCAAAGCAAGTAGGGTCATGGGATGCATTAGAAGAGGTCTGGGGACACGAGATGAAAACATAATTCTCCCTCTGTACAAATCACTCGTCAGACCACACTTGGAGTATTGTGTGCTATTTTGGACGCCGGTGCTCAAGAAAGACATTACTGATCTTGAAAGGGTTCAAAGACGGGCTACTAAAATGATAAATGGAGTTGGTTCACTACAATACCCAGAAAGGTTATCAAAATTAGGTCTATTTACTCTACAAAAGAGAAGACTTAGGGGAGACTTAATATATATGTACAAGTATATCAGAGGGCAATACAGAGATCTCTCCAATGAACTGTTTGTACCAAGGACTGTGACAAGAACAAGGGGGCATTCTCTTCGTTTGGAGGAAAGACAATTTCTGCACCAGCATAGAAGAGGGTTCTTCACGGTAAGAGCAGTGAGGCTCTGGAATTCTCTTTCTGAGGAAGTGGTGATGGCCAACTCACTGAATGAATTTAAGAAAGGAATGGATGCTTTTCTTGTGAGTAACAGTATAGAGGGTTACGAATAACAGAATATTATAGGTAGATGGTTGACCCAGCTTAGGGGAAGGAATTTTTTTCCCTATGGAGAAAATTGGCTTCTACTCTGTGGGTTTTTTGCCTTCCCCAGGATCAACAATGCAGAACAGCTGCACTAAAAATAGGCTGAACTAGAAGGACATAAGG
The DNA here is from genome assembly GCF_039654945.1 of Dendrobates tinctorius. Lineage (NCBI taxonomy): Eukaryota > Metazoa > Chordata > Amphibia > Anura > Dendrobatidae > Dendrobates > Dendrobates tinctorius. The sequence goes on along the minus strand of NW_027361814.1, from coordinate 3,997,521 downwards.
TCTTCCTTCAGCCTTCAAAACTATGTTACTATGTTACTAATATCTTAAGCACACCCCGGTGCACACAGTGGAGGAGTTGGGTTGGACTTTACATGGTCTTCCGGCAGTTATTTACACCAAGCCTTTTGGCTTTTTAATTGTTTTTAAAATGTGTGTTTTTGTCTTTCTTGTGTTGTTGAATCTCAATAAACCTTATGTATTTTTTAGGTATTAAGATGATCCTTGCCTCAGTTTACACACTTCTTTGTTTTATTGTTCACTTGCCCAGCTAAACATAAATCAAGCTGATACAGATCACAATAAACGGGTGGCTGCCTGTGCAATATTTGTGGTCTATCAAAACTACATAACACTAGAAAGTTAAAATGACCAAGTCCTAAATATATGAAATGTACAATACATGTAAAGCATAGGATTATATAGACACTATATAGCCTACTAGTGTATGTAAGGCAATGACACAATTCCCCATGAATGATCAGAGAGGAGAATATAATGATCAATAAATGAATAAATAAAGAAATAGCAGGGTACAATGTGCAAATATGATAGTACACGGTTGAAAGCTCAAAAAATGTTAGAGGAACCCTAACAAGTTGGGAGAGTTGCAAAATTAGGGGTATCAAAGTGATAAGTGCAAAGTAATGTTGTGACATAAGGTGCAGCTGCAGCATACTAAGATATCAAAAGTGCCCTGCAGATACTAGAAAAATTGGATGAGCATATTCCAAAAAGATTCCAACATAAGAGAATAGATTTGGCACTGCTGCACCACCTTACCTTAGCATCATGCCATAAGGTACAACTAACACACCTATATAAAATGCCATGAAACCAAAGGAGCGGGTTGCTCAATCCTTGTGAAACAGACAAAAATCCAATTCGGCAAAAAAGAAGAAAAGGATGGCACTCACCGTTCCAATATCGAGACTTTTATTGAAGGATAAAATGCATAGGCTCGGGAGTAATGTGCAAGGTACGGACAACGGCCGTTTCACGCTCCTGCGCTTCAACGGGTCCTAATCAATTAGGACCCGTTGAAGCGCAAGAGAATTTTATCCTTCAATAAAAGTCTCGATATTGGAACTGTGAGTGCCATCCTTTTCTTCTTTTTTGACAAATATCCCAAAAAGGATAAACCGTATAGCAAAGTGCAAGAAAATGTTTTGCATATTTATTATAATCACTGAACCATATGTGGTGATCCATATTAAAACAGTAATAATGTGTGCAAGATTGAAATACAGGTAAGTGTATAGGTTCCGCTAAACAGACTAATTACAGGGGAACTATCTGAAGAAAAATACTGCTGCTACATAAGGTGTAGATAGTAATGAATGAAGTGTTAAGGTAAGGGGTAAAAGTGATGAGTGCATAATAAAGTGCCATATTAGACAAGTTCATACTTATTGAAAACATGGATAAAACAAAAAAAAACAAACAAAATTGAATATTAAAATGATATCAGTTAAAGATAATTCGTATGGAATACCAACTTACTTGGAAGATTAAAATAAAGTCCACAGTGTAAATACCAAAGAGAAACTTCAAACTACCCATGAATGAAAAAAGTACCATGTGTCGCATTGACAGTCCAGTTATAGAAAGCCATTAGGTTAGACATTCTAGTTAAGACGTGTCCGTTCAATGTTAGTAGGAGTCCACAATCCATCCACGCTGTAGATATAAGTCCACAATAAAGAACTGATATCCATGGCTAGAGAAAAAATGAAGTATAATGTCCCTTATCCAGTGAGGTCCTGCTCCATAAATGACACGTTTCCGGCACAAAACAGGAGTGCTGTGGCTGTGGATCTAGGCTGCTAAGGACTTTGCAGTCCACCGCAGGAGTGAAGATGGAAAACAGACGCTCCAACAGATTGTGCACAATTTTCTATCTGGGCCAGGATTTTGCCCAGATCTCTGCCACTCCCTTGGGAGTTAATATTTTTTTTAAATTGTATTCTTCATGTTTTGATTATGTATTTTATTTCTCATCTAGATTGTGCTCAATCTATTGGAGCATCTGTTTTCAGTCTTCACTCCGGTGGTGGACTGCAAAGTCCCTAGCAGCTTAGATCCACCTCCTCTTCAACTCATGACCCAGCTTCTCCTCTCCTCCCCCTGGCAGGGATTTTACAGTGATATACAATTGCAGTTCTAATGATGACTCATGCAGTGATAAGAGACTTCCTCTTTCTACGTAGAGCTTAGAAGTATTCATCTTGTCAGATTTTTATCACGTGATGTTACAGAAGTAATGGAAAAGAGAAGAATTAATTAATTACAAGGCCAAAATTAGCAAATGTAAGTACACAGTGTGGTATAATATGATGATTTCAATCTATTAAGAGGATAAAAACTTTGATGGAAGTGCTTCTAACAATATAAATAAGAAGGGATTAGTTACGATTGAAGAAACAGGGTGAAATGGGGCAATGATTAATTAACCAACAGCTATAATGCCAAATTTCCGGGAGCACAGATGGGAGATGGTGAAATCCAAGACCTTTGCCTTGGGCACCAAAGTACAACCAAAATCCAATCTAACGATATCATTGATGCATAAGGAGCAAATATGTAATAGCTTTATGACTTTACTAATGATTGATAGTTTGTGACCCATAAGTGTACAAAGCCAAAGACCTGTCAATCAACTGGAGGAGAGCAGGAAGGATCTGGCTGGAGTGGTGCCGGACTAGTCTTATCAGTGGTTTGGACATCATGAATTGAATGACTTGTTCCCTTTAAAATCCACCCAGGATTGTATTTATAATTCAACATGTAGGGGCATCAATCATAAGTAACTTACTTAGACTTACTGATGACTTTTCCTCCCACATTAGCAATCTTTAACTTTACCAATCAAAATATAATAATTCCTCATCTATTATTATTTTTTTTCCTGTGGCAGAAATTTCCATATCCCAGCATTAATTAGAATTTTAGGTAAATGACATAAGCAGCCTAATTTTTTATATCTGCCAAGCAAACAATTAGTCTGTTGTAAGTAACAAATGGTCTAGACGCTCAATGCCTGTTGAAAATTTTCAAGCTACATTATATCTGACAAGGAAAAAAACAAATAATCGTTGTTTTGGCCAATTTTTACCATAAGCGATTTCAGCTTCAGCAGATGCAAGCTAGCACGGCTTCCTCTCTTTTTCTCTTATTGTCATGCCTCATTAAAGTATGCTGACTCTTGTGGATTCCTCGTTCCTCTAGGTAAATAGTTATTTACATGAAGCGCGGCATTTTTCTTTGGTGACAATTCCTAATTATTCAGGAGTGCGAGGTTGATGCATTAGCTACATTGTATCAAGCTTCACCCATAAAGATGTTCTTAAAATTAACTATCCTTTCAAAAGTAAAAGCTAAATTCTAAAATGGACAAATTAGGCCGCTCTTAGCCACATATGGTAAATGCTCGAAGCATTTCCCAACTGGTGCTTACTCCAGAGGGCAATCCTTTATGATGGAGTGGTAGAATTCTGAGCTCATCTGGGGGTCTCTTTAGTTGCCAGTGTTCGCCAGTATTGTGCTCAGAAGGCATCAAGATATGGCAGTGAACAATATATTCTGCTCATTATTTGCGGTTTCTACAGCTCCACTCCCTTTTTCGCACTGTAGCTCCTTAATGTGCCAAAGTGAATTGATAGAGTTGAGCAGCTGTATGTCAAACTAATGGAGACCATTTATCAAAACAGGAAGCTTTAAAAAAATAAAATGTATTCTAATGTAACGCCAGCAGCCTGCGTGATGTCGGGAAATAGTAGTTTAAAGGCAAAATAGACCTAGTCTTGAAGAGCTTACAATTTAATTTATCACATCCCGATATATGGGCAGAAATGAATGGTCTTGGATAATTACGACATCCAACCTTGAGCGACCTATCTGACTATTAGAAGCCTAAATTGTATAAATGGGTAACGGTGTTACTACTTTTGGGTGCCAAAAAATATAGTATATGTAACATTTGAGGATATTGGACTTAAGATAATTGACTCATGGATATGGTATTGGTTTATCTTTCGTACCTCTAGGTCAGTGCTGCCCAACTCCAGCTTTCACGAGCCACCAACACATCATGTTTTCAGTATTTCCTCACTATAACCTAGGTGATAATTCCATCACTTCTGGAATATTAAGGAAATTCTAGAAACATGATCAGTTGGTGGCTCTTGAAAACTGGAGTTGGGGAGCACTGCTCTAGGTTAAAATGCAATGAAAATTAGTAAAAAATCCAAACGAACACCAAACCTTGGTATAAAATTATTGAGGTAGTCAAAAGTAAGCAAGTTGTCACCTATGCACAGAATATGCTATAACTTGCTTAATACTACATCACCAACCTGATGTGAAGTTGAGGGATTGAGTGAAAAGTTACCGGGGGAAATTGCCAATGGACGCGATGGCTGCCCGGCACCACCTCATCGCTTTGACGTGGAGGTAACCTGGCTTGTTCGAAGGTTCATATACTGAAGAGTACATTGCGCAATGTTTTGATCAGATTGCTTCATCCTAGCAAGAGTTATTACACGGTAATGAGCTCTTCTTTTGGGTGAATCTCCCTGTATTCTTTGACTTGCCTACATGCTCAAATATTAGCATTCACATCCACTATTAATTCTAATACATATATTGAGGAAAGGAAGGGTTCAAGAAATGAGCCAGGCTCACATCTCTGCCTCAAGCCAGACATGAAAGGGAAAGTCTATTATTCAGTTATTGGGCTCTACTAGCTTAGCTGAGTTTTCGATCCTATCAAATTTTGGAAGACATTTTCAATTGCTATGCAGGATGATGTAGAGGTTGATACAGTGATTGATTGATTGATGTGATCCATTGTGTTAATCTGGGAGTACCAGTGGACTGCCACTACATAATTATAATTTTTATTTTGCAAAAAAGAGGAGTATGAAGAAAATAATCTTCTAAGTATGAAATACTAGGATGTTTAGTATGGCAAAGTGTATACCAAAGTAGAGATTATCAGGATGTTTGGGCTGCGCTCACAGATAGGATGAGATCCAGAGAGTATAAGCAAATTTTTTTAAAACCAACGCATTTTCGTGACTTTGTCAAGGTAAAAAAATTTTTTATTCATGCGCTGGTGTGAATAAAAGACCTTGCTGACACTCATCATTTCCATAAGTGCAGGCTGCATATGATCATTTTGGCTTTGCCAAACTGCTTTCTGGATGAGACTTTCCTTCACCATGGCACTGCAGTTACAGCCCATCAGGCTTCTACAGGTTTTGTGTTCTTACACAACCCTTGCATGGGAGGGCTGCCATCATTCTGACCCCCATTTATTTTTACCTGTTACTATCCCATCAGGGGGCCCTTGTCCCATCCAGATCTTCCCAAGTATACCCAGAAAACATACCAGAGGGGAAAGGACCATCAAGAAACTAAGGTAGGTATTCAAAAATACAAAACTAGCAGGACAAAGGACAAAAATGGGAGCATCCTGTTGCATGACCAAACTGCAGCAAGAAGGTTCCTAGGTCGAGTTGACACCGAAAACAACTATAAATATATGACATAATGAATCTCTTCAATCTAGCAGGAGTATAGTACATCTGGTGTAAGAACGTGTATTAAAGTATCTCTGGTGCTAATTATCGAGGATAGGATGTAGTCTGTTACATCTTCGTGGCCATTATCAGAAATGTCTGGGATAGTCTCACTCCTCTTAGTGCCTTAACGATAGAGCGTATGTGGCAGTCAGTGGTTTTGAGAGATCCCGGGTTCGGAGTAGCACTTCCAAACATAAGCCAGCAAGTGAAATATGAAGGAAGCCAAATTCAAGCTGAAAAGGCAAACAAGCCAGATTGGTAGATTATGGTAAAATCTTGCATTAGTGATCTTCCAAATGTTCAGAAATTTTTGGAATGTTAGAATGCTGAATTGATAGGAGAAAAATTGTTTTTTTATTTATTTTAATTCCATGAGACACCCAGAAGGACATAGCTATGTGATCAAAACTGTGGAAAATTAGGGTTGAGCTAAATGAGTGTCCTATAGAAGCAGGACTGGTGCTCAATAGCAAGTTAAGAGTAGCTTGTATTCTCAGCCATTGCCATTACCCTTATTAGGGACAGGAGGCATCTGTTCAGGTCTTATATATTGATACTGAAGGTTTACAGGACCCTAATATGAGCCACATAGAGCATCGAAGAGAGCCTTGTCAGTGTTGCTATAGTCAATATCCACCTTCCAATGGACATATATTAACTGTAATTTAAGTCACGCTTTAAATGTTATTATAGTGTTTAAGGGGTAGCACTTCTCCTTGTGGAGAATGACGTGCCTGATATGCCAGTGTAAGGAGACTTTTAGGTAATGCAATGCTCCTCCGGGAAATTAAATATACAAACTGCTTCTTCAGGGAGGAAAAAAGCTTGAAATCTTGTGCCATCTATTGGAAGCAGCAATTTTAAAAGTCAACATCTCATAATGCCAAGTCAGACCTCTTGCTTTGCAGTGAGGAGGGACAACACCCTGAAATATGTGTCTGAAAATTGAGATTGCGGTTTGGCTTTTATCCTGTCGTGTAGCAAGGATCGATTTTGACTTTTATTATTGCTAATTAAAATAGGTGGCATTAGATTTCTCATCCTCTTATTCTCTCAAGAGACAATTTGCATATATAATTTCCCAGGGGAGCATTGCATAACCTATAAGTCTCCTTACACATGCATGTCAAGCATGTCACTCTCCACAAGGAAAAAAGTTACCTCTTTAGAATCCAGTCAGAGGTCCTCATAGAGCCAAATCAGATCTCATGCTTTGCATTGAGGAGAGGAAACAGCTCAAAACATGTGTCTGCAAATTGAGTTCTGGTTTGGCTTTTATCCTAAGTCACGTGGCAAGAGTTGATATTGAGATTTAGGGTTGCTACTTTCAATAGGTGGCACTAGAGTTAACATCCTCTTCTTCTAAGAGGTAACTTAGATATTATAATATTATAAATTTAATGCAAGACTCCGCAGACCAAGCTTGGAAATTCTGACCCGTACTTTACACAAGATGTACATACAAGTATAAAACGCTTTAGCAGCCAGACCATGTACATTTCCATTTACCACTCACGCAACACATTGGGCAGAAAAGAAAACACAATTAACACTTCCCATTTCCTTCTTCAAACAAAGCGATATTTAATAAATGCCACCTATAACCACGTTCTCCTACTTTTGCTTTAATTGTGTTGATTATGCTCAAATCCTAATTTACCAAAGCCATCCTTGTTTTAATGTGTTGTAGATCAAACCATGTGGAGTTTTGACCTTAATATAATAGCAGCGATGTTCCTCTGCTTACCTTTGGCTAATTAAAACATATACAGTAGTGCACTGCCATTATTTATCCTGTTCTCATTTTGATCACTGTGGTAATACATTCTGAAGAGCGATGGCGGTGTCATGTAATTAAGCTGTAATGAAAGAGGGAACTCGGAAAATCGTCGATGGCTTTTCTTATGTAATAAATGCAAATTAATTTATTATCGGATGAGAAGTGATTGTTTTCCTTCGGTATTTCAAATCTTTCCTGAATGTTTGAAAACATTTTGTTTTTGTAGCCGGTAATTATTTTTATAGTTCACCTTGATGATACCAAAGTACTAAGTCGCGTAGCAGAGATAATTTACATCTTCTCCTGCCCTAATTGGGCTGCCATGATGGTTCAGGAGGTCTCTACTGTACCTATTTATGCCTCTGATTTCATAAATATGAATCCAGCACAATAATTGCAAAAAGATCCTTCGATTGTCACATGTACAGATCTGGTCTTACATTTTTTGGGGGTGGAAAAATTGCTCTCTACATACAGAAACTGACAGAGCCAGCACATGGAAGTTGTATGGCTTCGTACTAAGGAATCAGACAACTCCGGTGTTCTGTCCTATACTGTAGACTCTGTGCACAAGGCTTTGTCATGTACATATGCCCAAGGTTCACACTCAACTTCATATCAAGGTAATTCTCCAAAATGTTTTTGGATTGATTTACAAGAAACCCAAAAATAATGAGTGAACAACTCCACAGAAAATGTAGGACAGGGATCTCCAACTTGTGGTTCTGGAGCCACATGTAGCTCACGGGACCATGATGTGTCACTGTTAGCTGTCTACCAGCTTTGTTCATGAGCAAGTTTGGATGCTCATATACTAGCAATGGGGTAAAAGAGATAAATTAAATATTATACTGCCAGATAAAGTGGCTGCTTGTACCAGGATGCTATAATGTGGCGGGAGTGCTTGATGCAAGAATACCCAATGGAGTAGAGTAGGAACCCATGGATGCAAATGTACTGCCCTGGTGTGCTATCCATGTGGAAGCTTTGGTTGTCATCATACCGATAACGGGGGGCTCTGGGTATCACTACTGGGGGGAAGGCAGGATCTGGATTTCACTGTTCAAATGGGAGCTCTGAATGTGGCTCATGATCCTCTCTCAGAGTTGAACATAGCTTTGAGCTAAAAAAGGTTGGGGATCACTGATGTAGGGCATTCAATAGATGCAACTATGGCTGAGATGAATTTCATCATGGATCACCAGGACCTAGATATAATAGCTGAGTAGGTAGCCACTTGGTAGAAAATGTTATTTCATTAGATGTAGAGTCCTATGTATTAGGGCAAAAAATTACGAATATTATTACTTTTCCAATAGATTGAGTCTAATATAGGCTTTCGTTAGGATTTAGTTGCTGACAATAACGCACATTATATCACACAATGCCAAGCAGCTGCATGCAAAGCTAAGAAGTTATTGTATCTATTGGAAAAATGACCTGGTTTTGGGAGGAGAGATATTATTTTAGTTTAATATTTTACCACTTAATAAAAAATTGGGGTGGATTATCTTGAGGCAGAGCAGTTTTGGGCACCCAGTTCATAAAAAAAATCAGTAATGTAAGGCAACTGGAGAAGAAAAGATATGCTGATGTATAAGAAGTAAAGAAGATCTCCATTACTGTAATTAGTCTAGAGATGAAAAGGGAACAATGCGATATTCACACATACTGCAGCTAAACAAAAGAAAAATTGCGGGACCCTGAGTTCTCACATGTACACTGGACTATGGTCCATCTAATTTTTTGCTCAAGTCTATTATGTATATATGTAAATAGCCCAAATCTTTTACTAATCTGTTCTCATCACTAGATGACTTGTGGCTAATTGGGAAGATAAATTTAAAGGGCTGTTCCCATTACATTAGACGATGACATCATTGTGATTTTGTAATCTGGCGTCTGGGACTTACACCAATCCTGAAACTGTTTTTCCTGGCTGAGCAGCACTGGTTCCTGCCCCACTGTATAGGGAACTATAGCCAATGAGGGGATCAGTACTATCTCCATTCAAGAAAAAACAGTGAAGCGAACACAGCATTGCAGCCCCTTCATTTGCAGGGTTGATGTAGGTTGTGGTTTCTCCTGAGCCCATGTAAAAAAATAAAAAATAAAAAAAGTTCAAATAACCTTCTTTTAAAGGGAACATGTCATCAGGTTTTTGCTATGTAATATGAGAGCAGCATGATGTGGGGCAGAGAGCCTTGATTCCACAGATGTGTCACTTATTGGGTTGCTTTGTGCAGTTTTTAAACAATTAGTGTGGTGGGGGCGGAGTTACACAGATTGGCTTGACAAGGCAGCACGTGAGACCAGGTTCGGCAGTAATAATCTCTTGCTGATAAAACACTGATTGTATTGAAACTAAAGCACACAGCCTGACATGTGATACATCCCTGGCATCAGGGTCTTTGCCTCTACATCATGCTGCTCTCAGAATAAATTACAAAAAAATTCTGAAAGATTCTCTTTAAATGCCCTTGATCATTAAAATAATATTTGTTCATCATAATCCAGTAAAACCAAAACTACAGTGTGGGCTCAAGAACTTTACTGTATAGGGCCCTGTATAGCCTTGAGCTCTATGGGAAGTAATATAGGTCCCATAGACTTCTAGTGTGACTTCTACATGGCTCTATGCAATGACAATGCCTGTAGGATAACCGATATAATCCACAGGGTCTCAATAACGAAAATTTTTCTTTTAACGCCTCTCCTATCGGCCTCTAAAAAAGTAAATGCAATCATGAAATTCTTTTTATATTTGTGTTTTCATGTAATAGCTATTGTGCGGCGGTTTTATCTCCTCTTTGTACTCGCAATAATATATTATTTGACCATGAATCATTTTAATGGATTGAAACATAAGCATAAGAATTGAAAAATAGGCACATTAGTCAAATCAATAAATAAATATGAAAATATATATCTACTCCGAAAAAAGAAAAAAAAAACAAACAAAACATCTTGGCTACTGTGTCCTCCAAACTTGGATGTGGGAATGTGAAATATATAGCTTTAAAATATGGCTTTCTATGTCAACTAGCCAATGCCTGAAGCCTAAAAGGAATTTCGAACACAGAGTAAGTAGTATTTCATCAACAAAATCATAAAAGAAAGACATTAAAATGAAGGGATGATTGAGTGCTGTAGGACATTTTTAAAATCACCCTTCAGTTTGTGGCTGGAGTAGTTTAAGAGAAGACATTGCATAGTTTTCCTATCCATTTGCTTACAAATGGCTTTCGTTAACAAACAGCCTTTCTAGAAAGACCCTGCAGCAAATACTTATTTTTACAATTTTTTTCCTGAACATTTTTCTTTTTCTTTTTTTTTTTGTTGGGATAGTTTTTGAAATAGCTTTGGATTATGCTAAGTACAAGAAAATAAAATGTGGGCAATTCATCAAAGCTTTTTTTTTGTGCCAGATTTCTGGTGAAAAAAGCTGTGAAAAGTCATAAATGTGCGAGGGTCTGCAAAAAAAAGACTTTTGGAGTTTTCAAGCCATTTTTGTCCGAAAAAGTAGCGTGAAGGGGAGTGGCGACCTCCACTCATCAAATTTATGATGAGCCTTGGCATTTGCTGTGCCACAATTCTTACTCCAGCAGGGACTAGAGTAAGATTTTTGGAGAGGCGCGCGCCACTACGTGCCTCACCTGATTCAATAAGAGCACTTCTTAATGGATCAAGAGCGTCCGCTCAAACAAACTCCCTCGCCAGTCTTGATGAATAGGGAGTTTGACCAATCAACTATATAATTGCCTAATTCTGTCTGTCTGTAATGGAAATCCCGCCTCGCTGATTGGTCGCGGCACTTAGGCTGCGACCAATCAGTGACAGTTGCTTAGTCGGCACGGCAGCACGGCCGCATTGCTTATTGTACAGGCACATTACAGCCGTTAAAGGCATCACTGCTGCGTCGCTCATTACACAGGCACAGTCCTGTACATATTTTGGAGTACAATACATTAGGTAACAGCAGAACAGTGACTGCAGCTCTGAGTGTAACTTGTGTACAATACAGTAGGTAACAGCAGAAAAGTGACTGCAGCTCTTGGTGCAACTGGAGTACAATACATTTGGTAAGATCTGAACAGTGACTGCAGCTCTGGCTGTAACAGGAGTATAATACATTAGGTAAAAGCAGAACAATGACTGCAGCTCTGGGTGTAACTGGACTACAATACATTAGGTAAAAGCAGAACAGTGACTGCAGCTCTGGAAGTAACTGGAGTACAATACATTAGCTAACAGCAAAACAGTAACAGCAGCTCTGGGTGTAACTGGAGTACAGTACATTAGGTAACAGCAGAACAGTGACTGCAGATCATGGTGCAACTGGAGTACACTACATTAGGTAACATCAGAGCAGTGACTGCAGATCTGGGTGTAATAGGAGTACATTAGGTAACAGCAGAACAGTGACTGCAGATCTGGGTGTAATTGGAGTACAATACATTAGGTAAGAGCACAGCAGTGACATGAGCTCTGGGTGTAACTGAACTACAATACATTAGGTAAAAACAGAACAGTGACTGCAGCTCTGGGAGTAACTGGAGCACAATACATTAAATAACAGCACAACAGTGACAGCAGCTCTGGGTGTAACTGTAGTACAATACATTAGGTAACAGCAGAACAGTGACAGCAGCTCTGGGTGTAACTGGAGTACAATACATTAGGTAACAGCAGAACAGTGACTGCAGATCTGGGTGTAACTGGAGTACACTACATTAGGTAACAGCAGAACAGTGACTGCAGCTCTGGGTGTAACAGGAGTACATTAGGTAACAGCAGAACAGTGACTGCAGCACTGGGTGTAACTGGAGTACAATACATTTGGTAAGAGCAGAACAGTGACTGCAGTTCTGGGTGTAACTTGCGTACAATACATTTGGTAAGATCTGAACAGTGACTGTAGCTCTGGCTGTAACAGGAATATAATACAACTATTTTTTATTTTAACAGAGACTCTAGAATACCCGATGCAATAGAATCGGGCCACCATCTAGTATATGTTATAACTTGACAATTAGGACAAAAATATTTATCAATCTGTTGTGACAAAGTTACTGGCAAGGTGATGGAGGGGGGATATGTTTCGCTGAGGCTATTTGCTTCAGTGAGCTGAAACTCTGAGACTTGCTCAGGTACACTATTTTATAGAGAGGGTAATCAGTCATTTTATGGGCTGGCTTTTTGTGGACAACCATTGAGCGGGTTGGCGGTTGTCTACCTTATCTCCACCCCAGGGCGTGGTCTGGGGTTTAAATAGTTGGCATAAGGCATTCTGGGTTTCAATTCATTGAAGCCAATAACCTCATCGAAACGTATCTCCCCTCTAGCACCTTGCCAGTGACTTTGTCACACTGTGTAGATAAAAAAGCAGCTGGAGGTGTTTAAAAAAAGTGTTTTTTTTAATTGGCCAATTGTTATGATGTTTCAGTTCCAAAGTGTGAATCTTCTACAAGCTTCATGAAGGTTCGCACATTGGAGCTGAAACATCATCAAAATGGTCCAATAAAAAAAAAAAATCACTTTTATACATAATTTGGTGTGACACTTCTGTAAGCAGGTTACGGGATGCAGTAACGCAGGGGAGGCAGAGCAAGGGTTAACAGTAAAACAATTCAATTTGAACAGTAAGGGAGTTCCTCGCAGGGAGACAACAAGGAAATCAACAAAAGGGGATTGAAATGTAACACAGCAGTCCGGTTATTAAACTTATCATGTCTTTGTGCTCCTCTGCCGCAGGCAGTCCACTGGGGGTAGTAGTACCAGCAATGGCCAGTATGAAGTCTTCAGGTGTCGCCCGCCAACACACGGATAAGTTTCTTGCCTCAACGGGCAGTCTCCGGTTATGCCCGTTGAGCCCCTAGTCCATCAACTTGCACAGCTGTAATAGGCAGTTGGGGGAAAAGTCTCTGCCTGATACGTGATCTGCTGCACTCCTGTCAACCGTGTGGAATGTCCCTCAGTCTGCAGAGTGTGACGCACACCTCTTTGAAGAGACAATTTGCATATTTCCCAGACGAGCATTGCGGCTTTAAGTCTCCTCATCTCGGCACGCTTAGCATGCCATTCTCCGTAAAGAGAAACAATACTTCTTGGATATCGGTCAGATGCCTCTCACACAGCCAAACCAGATCTCACACTTTACACTGTGACCCGAAACAGAGTGTCTGCAAATTGAGATTTTGGTTTTGGCTTTTATCCTAAGTCATGTAACAAGGCTTGTTAAAGGGTCGACATTAACTTTTAGGATTGCTACCAACTATGATTTCTGAAATCCTTATGGTGCCATGTGCTGAAATCTTCTAAACTTCAGCCATTGCTATCAGAGGGTACTCTGGTGAAAGAGGCAAATTGTTATTTGTAGAGATTTGATGGATCATATATATCCATTTTTTTTGCCAGGTCCTATTTTTCTGCTCACATAAACCTTTCCAGTTTAGATCATATTTGGTCATCATATCAGTAAAACGTTGTATAGTAAATCAATTAAACAACTTCATTCCCATACTGAACATTGTTGGTGGGTCGAAAATATGCAATCTATTTAATAATCCTTATTATACTATTTTTTAAAATAATTATTGGGTTCACCAATTTAAATGACTCTGAAATACTCAGTAATCAAGTTGACATTTATGCCATGGGTACATTTCTATGTGACATTCTGCTTGAGTTCTCCATAGAACAGGATGCATTGACACCGCAAAAGGAAACATTCAGAACAATTTGATGATCATTTATAAGCTTTTCTAATCACTGACTATTTTTTGTAGGTGATTGTTGTCTCCATTTGTGACTATTTCAAGCTTTTGACTATTTTACATTTGTTTTCACTAACTGTAAGGTTGTTAGAACAGGTGAGAAAATTTATTCATGTGGAATTGAATTTTCCTTCAAAATGTATTCTCCAGAAAATGGGTGTTTTGCAATTTGATCTGAGCGAATTCAGCAAAATGGCGGCAAGCTACCATTGTGCTACTCCATAGAGTGCCAGCCAAATGGATAAAAAATAAAATAAATAATATTCACCTCACTGCTCACTTACCGCCGTCCCTGCAGCCCAACGTCCACAGTGCTCGCCACCTCTTCTTTTTCCCGTCACGTTACAATGCTCGTTGGCTGCTCAGTGACGGCACAAGAACAACAACGTCCGAAGCTTAGTAAAGCCGGAAGCTGCAGCCTGGAGTAAAGATTATCAAAGATAATGCACGTGACAGGAGAAGTACAAAAGAATACAAGCCGAGGAATCAATGGTGGGCTGCGAGGATGGCAAGACTCAAGAGCATAATAAAGGAACATTTCCCCTTAAAATCTATGCGATTTAGCAAATTCGAATATTGGTGGATTTGATCATCTCAAGTTGTTAATCTCGATAATTAGTACATATTTTTATTAGTGTCATCAATAGAATGTAAGCCAGACATTGTGCACCACATGTACCCGTGTGACTGACGCCCTATACACGCCTCATCTCAGTGCATTTATAATACTACAACTCCCCATGAATGATTGTTTCATTAGTATTTTTCACCTGTGCTGCCTTTATCATGGGGGTCTGCTACGTCCTGCACGCGCATTGGTAATCTGACCTGGTGTTGGTTAGGCTATTTCATTTTCTGTGACACATATTATTGTCCTCAATGCTTGGATTTTTATTATTATTTTTATAATTAAGATGGATAAATATTCATTAGTTTTACATGTTATATTAAAAGCATCTGATGTGTTTATTATTTAATCCTTTACTTCAGCTAATCCTTTCATGCTTTGGTTACTGCAACCCTACAAATTATCTACCAAACTAAGTCTAAAAATTCAGCGATAATATTCCAATTAACTACTTAATTATTACTGGATAATTGGACTGCTCTGTATTGCAAAATTGGACTTCGGCACCATGGAAGTCTAGAGTTAAATAAATCCCTGAAATACAGGATGTTTGTCTATCTATCTATCTATCTATCTATCTATCTATCTATCTTTCCTTTCCATTTATGATAAATATGGCCACACACAGGAGATAAGCCACCGCCACAGGTGTTTGGCAGAAGCTTATTCCTTGCTCTCCCATTGGGAGCACATGCACATTTGGCTCTAGATGATGGTGCATGTGTATGGGGAAGTAAGTCGGAATAGCTGTAGATTCCTCCCTCTGCCAGTCGTCACTTTCTCTTGATCACAACACAGCAGTGTCTGACTCCTCCCACTGCCGAGCACAACTTTCTATTGATCACATCACCGCGGTGTTTGACTCCTCCCACTGCCAGGCGCCACTTCCTATTGATCACATCACAGCGGTGTTTAACTCCTCCCACTGCCAGGTGCAACTTCCTATAGATCACATCACAGCGGTGTCTGACTCCTCCCACACTGCCAGGCGCCACTTCCTATAGATCACATCACAGCAGTGTCTGACTCCTCCCACACTGCCAGGCACCACTTCCTACTGATCACATCACAGCAGTGTCCGACTCCTCCCACTGCCAGGCACAACTTTTTATTGATCACATCACAGTGGTGTTCAACTCCTCCCACTGCCAGGCGCCACTTCCTATTGATCACATCACAGCGGTGTCTGACTCCGCCCACTGCCATGCACCACTTCCTATTGATCACATCACAGTGGTGTTTGACTCCTCCCACTGCCAGGCACCACTTCCTATTGATCACATCACAGCGGTGTTTGACTCCTCCCACTGCCAGGCACAGCTTTTTATTGATCACATCACAGTGGTGTTTGACTTCTCCCACTGCCAGGTGCCACTTCCTATTGATCACAGCGGTGTCTGACTCCTCCCACACTGCCAGGCGCCAATTCCTACTGATCACATCACAGCAGTGTCTGACTCCTCCCACTGCCGGGCACAACTTTTCATTGATCACATCACAGTGGTGTTCAACTCCTCCCACTGCCAGGTGCCACTTTTTATAGATCACATCACAGCAGTGTCTGACTCCTCCCACTGCCATGCACCACTTCCTATTGATCACATCACAGTGGTGTTTGACTTCTCCCACTGCCGGGCACAACCTTGTATTGATCACATCACAGTGGTGTTCGACTTCTCCCACTGCCAGGTGCCGCTTCCTATTGATCACATCACAGCGGTGTCTGACTCCTCCCACTGCCGGATGCCACTTTCTATAGATCACATCACAGCAGTGTCCAACTCCTCCCACTGCCATGCACCACTTCCTATTGATCACATCACAGTGGTGTTTAACTCCTCCCACTGCCAGGCACCACTTCCTATTGATCACATCACAGCGGTGTTTGACTCCTCCCACTGCTAGGCACCACATCCTAATGATCACATCACAGCGGTGTCTGTAGTGGTAAACTCACTCGTATCATAGATTATTGCCATCTTCACAATGGATACAAATATTTCTGTAGTTTTTTTTTAATTAAATCACTTTTAAATAAGTTTTTCAAAGTATAAATATGCCTGTAGAGACAAAAAACTAATATAGACAATCAGGTCCCATTATAGATCAAGTAAAGGGAACAACTTTAGCAACGAGCGTGTCTACTAATACCATCAAGAGCAGAGTGGGCTCCCACTGCCATGTCTCAGACTGTGTAATGAGTTAGATGCTTCTAAAACTAGAGGGTTCAAATCACATTTTACCATACAGTGTACTGTAAACCAGAAAGAAAAAATTCCAAGTGCAGAGAAATTCCCCATCCCTCCCCCCCCCAAAAAAAAAATTATGTCATTTTGCCATTGTTTTATGGGCTATGTTTTTATAGTGTTCTCTTTGTGGTAAATATCATCTGGTAACATGATTCTCAGGGTCAGTACGATTATGGCAATATTAAACTCGTCCAGTTTTTTTAAAATTATTTTATTGGTGAAAAAAATCAATTGAGCGACGTGACGGATTGTTTTTTCACACTGATATTTTCATTGATACCATTTTGGGGTACTTATAACATTTAGATTTGGGGGGGAAGTGCAGTGACCGAGAAATGGTAATAATGTCCGATTTAGTTTTCTTTATTTAGTTAAACAAGCTGTTTAAATTGTTTTATACTTTGATAAACTGGAATTTTTCGAGCACGATGACAATTTGTTTCTTTATTTTTCAAGGTGTAAAAAAGGGGTGATTTAAACTTGTATTATTTTTTTAATTTTAAATATATTTTTTATAGCCTTTTCTTTTTTTTTAGTTCCTATAGGGGACTCAAACTACTGTATTGCAGTATAAAGTAAAATCGTAGGTCCCCCGTGAAACTTAGATTGATAGAAGGATTAGGATGGCAGTTAGTGGACCTTTAGTAGGTCCCCCCAACTCCTATGGTAACCCATTATTTCTCTACGTTCGCTGTAGACATAGGGAGAGAAGTGTCAAGCAACTAGAAAGTGGCAGTGAGAAGCTGGTTGGGGGCAGCACCGGACTAGTGGCGTCCCTCCCTATGTTCTTGTTTTGGCTTTTCTAATTATGGCTCCGATTGTTGACACCAGTTTTGATGGGTGGCCTGATTCACTAAGAGATGAATAGGGAATAACTTCCCAACTTGAAAATACCCCTTTAACTTTTTATGGACAACTGAAATCCCAGAATTAACCCTTTAATGCGACATACACTTTTAACTCTATAACAAAATAAACTTCTTTTTCCGCTCTAGAAGACAGTCATTTATTGTACCACATGATTTGCTCCTTTAGTTGATGTTTCTTCTTTTTGCCTCCTTATTTTCTCCATGAAAACTTTATTGCTCATTATCTCGTGACCAGCAATGAAGTGATACATGATTTATGGGGAAACAAAATCTGTGTTTCACTGCTGAATGCATTTTTTTTCTGCGTTTTTCAGGCATTGAGCCTTTCCCATAGCTGAAAGAAAAAAGTATGGTATGCTGCTGCTCTGTTCTCTCACACGTAAATATCCACATTTCATTGCTTGGTTTGTGGTTAATTCAATTCCCATTTGTTACTTAAAGAATCTATTTATTTAATTAGGCCATTTCACAGTAAAACGTGGATTTCAAATATGTAACAGGTCATAATACATTACTTGTATGTTGGACATTTTTCTCACTCCTCTGCACGCTATGAAGGTGTGTACATGACTTATATATATATATATATATATATATATATATATAGCCAATTATCTTTAGAATAATCAACTGCTTTAGGTGTTTATCCAGCTCAGTTAATATTTTAAACATTTTTTTCTAGGGATAAACTATCTGTTTTGTGCATTTTTCTTACAGCGTCCACACGCTGAAACCTCAAACATCTTAACGTTAGGCCGGGACTTCCGACTAGATCTGGGATGTCCCAATGCATGCGGTCGGAAATCCTGCATCTAGAGTATAACCAGTGGGTTACTGGTGCATGTACAGTTGTCACGACTTTGCAGAGACCTTTTGACACATGTGCAGAGTTATCCCAAGCCTAGTCCCAGCCAGAAATCCCAGCCAAGGGCGCACATTGGAAGGTGGACAGAAGTTCCGGCCTAGCTCGAAGAGGGCAGGAGTTTCAGTGAATGGTGAGGATAAGAACAGGAAGTGAGGACCGTACAGGTGGCCAGAAGGTGAGTGGTGAGCATAAGTTTTTACATTTTTTTAACCTTTTGCTAGCCTACTATGATTTAACAAAATGGCAGCCATCATGGAGCATCTTACAAGATATCTGCATTCCGCACAATATAAATTTATCTCAAGTTTGAGTAGAATTCAGTTCCACTCAAATAAGTATCTCCAACTCTAGCTACAACTACGAGAGATTAGTGGATCTTTTCAAATTCGAATTTGCCAACTTTGCCGAATTTTACCCAAAAATTTAGTTTGCGGAGAATACATTTGTGTGAATCTTCTTGTAGCAGTGTGTTCTGACACAAAGTCAGATAGTGGGATCCCCAGGGAGGCCAAATTGTGAATACATGAAAGCTTGAGAGAGAGAAAGAGAGGACCCTGTTGACCATAAAAACTTATACTCTACAGCAGGGGTGGACAACCTTTTTTCTGCCGAGGGTCTTTTGGATATTTATACCATCCTTCAGGGGCCATACAAATCTAGCACCTCCCACAAGGTACATCCTGACGCAGGCACTGGGGTCTGGACATAATCTTTCACTGCATATGCCTCAGTATTCGGTAGTAAATGCTGAATGCGTGTACTTACAGTGCAAGAAGAAATAAAAGGGCTATCAGCTGCCAAACACAGCTGCCAGCCTAAGCACTGTGGTCCCCGGGAATATGCACAGGGGTCAGATAAAAGGTTATCGGGTGGCCGTAAATGGCTTCAGGCCTGAGATAACCCCTCTTGCTGTACAGGATAGAGAGGAATCCACTTGATCATAAGAGCTTACACTCTAAATGAGAGAATGGACCAGCTGAACATAATAGCTTATACTATACAGGAGAGAGGACCCTACTGTCCATAAGAGTTTACACTCTACAGGAGAGAGAGAGAACCCCACTGACCAAAAGAGCTTGCACTCTACAGGAGAGAGAGGACCCCACTGACCAAAAGAGCTTACACTCTACAGAAGAGAGCGTGAATCCCTGCTGACCATAAGAGCTTACACTCTACAGGAGAGAGAGTGAATCCCTACTGACCTTAAAAGCTTACACTCTAAAGGAGAGAGTGTGAATCCCTACTGACCATAAGAGCTTACACTCTAAAGGAGAGAGGGGACCCTGCTGACCAAATGAGTTTACATTCTACAGGAGAAAGAGAGTGAATACCTGCTGACCATATGGAGGGAGAAGAACCGACAACTATAACATATATTTATTTATTTTAAATAGCGCCATTAATTCCACAGAGCTTTACAAACGTTATTGGCACTATCCCAAATGGGGCTCACAAGCTAGAATTCCTATCAGTATGTCTTTGGAATATGGGAGGAAACCAGAGTACCCAGAGGAAACCCATGCAAAACATACAATTGCCTTGCAGTGGGATTTGAACCCAGGACCCCAGCGCTGCAAGGCTACAATACTAACCACTGAGCCACCGTGTTGCCCATTAATAGCTTACACTATAAGAGAGACTTACCCAATGACTCAGGAGAGGAAAAACAATTCTGCCATACAAACTGTGCTCCTCTGGGAATTGTGATCTGTGATAACCCCAGTAGTGACCACCACTGTACAAGGTATAATAATCCACTAGATGTCATAGCTGTAGGGCATTATGGGGAGGTTGTGTGGTAATGCAAAATGATGTTAGACTGCTCTGTGATGCTTCAACGGTGCAGGAAATGAAACCGGGCAAGTTTTTTTTGTGAGCCACGAATTGAATCTTTGAGGGTGTGTGCACACATGCGGATTATAAGCGTTTTTGCCGCATTTTTTCATCACGAAAACGATTATAATCCACAACTAGTGTTGAGCATTCCGATACCGCAAGTATCGGGTATCGGCCGATACTTGCTGTATCGGAATTCCGATACCGACTTCCGATATTTTTTCAATATCGGAATTCGGCATCGGAATCGGAAGTTCAGTTGATTGACGGCCTGACGTCATCATGATGCGCGGTGTGTGCGCATCATGATGCGCCGTCATTTCGGGCCTTCCGGGGGTCTCAGCCGGCCTGCCGGGGGGCTGTGCCGGCCTGCCGGGGGGCTGTGTGGACTGCCCGGGGTCTGTACCGGCCTGCCGGGGGGCTGTGCCGGCCTGCCGGTGGTCTGTGCACCCTGTGGGGGTCTGTACCGGCCTGCCGGGGGGCTGTGCCGGCCTGCCGGGGGGCTGTGCTGATGTCCGGGGGTCTGTGCAAGCATCGTCCGATGGGACTACAAGTCCCATCGGGCGATGCCTGCTACCATGACAGTGATTGACACATTAGCCAATGATGGGACAGTAGTAGTCCCATCATCCGGCTAATGTGTTAAATGTTAAAAAAAAAAAAAAAAAAAAATACTACATACATACTACATGCATGCTACATACATGCTACATGCATGCTACATACATACTACATATATACTACATACATACTACATGCATGCTACATACATACTACATGCATGCTACATACATACTACATACATACTACATACATACTGCATGCTACATACATACTACATACATACTACATACATACTACATGCATGCTACATACATACTACATATATACTACATGCATGCTACATACATACTACATGCTACATACATACTACATATATACTACATACATACTACATACATGCTACATACATACTGCATGCTACATACATACTACATACATACTACATACATACTACATGCATGCTACATACATACTACATGCATGCTACATACATACTACATGCATGCTACATGCATGCTACATACATACTACATGCTACATACATACCACATATATACTACATACATACAATACATTCATACAATACATACATAGACATACAGTACATATAACATAGAGTAACATACTTACCAATACTTGTCACATTGTTCCCCGAAGCCATTGTCTTTTCCGGGATAAATATTAACATAACAAACCACAAAAATACTCACCCACGATCCGAAGCAGTCCACGAGTGTGTCCCACGACGATCTTGGGTAGAGAACTGCAGCATCAGATGATGCTGCCGTTCTCTACGGGCTGCAGGAATCCAATGACGGAAGGTAGGTATCCTTCCGCACTGTATTCCTCCGCCACTTAAAAAAAAAAAGTCCCTAGTCTCACTTTATGCCATTGCTGTGTGGGAATTTCCCACACAGCAATGGCATAAAGTGAGACTAGGGACTTTTTTTTTTTTAAGTGGCGGAGGAATACAGTGCGGAAGGATACCTACCTTCCGTCATTGGATTCCTGCAGCCCGTAGAGAACGGCAGCATCATCTGATGCTGCAGTTCTCTACCCAAGATCGTCGTGGGACACACTCGTGGACTGCTTCGGATCGTGGGTGAGTATTTTTGTGGTTTGTTATGTTAATATTTATCCCGGAAAAGACAATGGCTTCGGGGAACAATGTGACAAGTATTGGTAAGTATGTTACTCTATGTTATATGTACTGTATGTCTATGTATGTATTGTATGAATGTATTGTATGTATGTAGTATATATGTGGTATGTATGTAGCATGTAGTATGTATGTAGCATGCATGTAGTATGTATGTAGCATGCATGTAGTATATATGTAGTATGTATGTAGCATGCATGTAGCATGCATGTAGTATGTATGTAGTATATATGTAGTATGTATGTAGCATGTATGTAGTATGTATGTAGCATGCATGTAGCATGCAGTATGTATGTAGCATGCATGTAGTATATATGTAGTATGTATGTAGTATGTATGTAGTATATATGTAGTATGTATGTAGCATGTAGTATGTATGTAGCATGCATGTAGTATATATGTAGTATGTATGTAGCATGCATGTAGCATGCATGTAGTATGTATGTAGTATATATGTAGTATGTATGTAGCATGTATGTAGTATGTATGTAGCATGCATGTAGCATGCAGTATGTATGTAGCATGCATGTAGTATATATGTAGTATGTATGTAGCATGTAGTATGTAGCATGCATGTAGTATATATGTAGTATGTAGCATGTAGTATGTATGTAGCATGCATGTAGTATATATGTGTTATGTATGTAGCATGTAGCATGCATGTAGCATGCATGTAGTATGTATGTAGTATATACGTGGTATGTATGTAGCATGCAGTATGTATGTAGCATGCATGTAGTATATATGTAGTATGAATGTTGCATGTAGTATTTATGTAGTATATGTAGTATGAATGTAGCATGTATGTAGTATGTAGTATGAATGTAGCATGTATGTAGTATGCATGTTGTATGTATGTAGCATGTAATTTTTTTTTTTTTTTTTTTTTTTTTTTACATTTAACACATTAGCCGGATGATGGGACTACTACTGTCCCATCATTGGCTAATGTGTCAATCACTGTCATGGTAGCAGGCATCGCCCGATGGGATTTGTAGTCCCATCGGACGATGCCTGCACAGCCCCCCGGAGCCTGCACAGACCACCGGCAGGCCGGCACAGCCCCCCGGCAGGCCGGCACAGCCCCCCGGCAGGCCGGCACAGCCCCCCGGAGCCTGCACAGACCACCGGCAGGCCGGCACAGACCCCCGGCAGGCCAGCACAGCCCCCCGGAGCCTGCACAGACCACCGGCAGGCCGGCACAGACCACCGGAGCCTGCACAGACCCCCTGGCAGGCCGGCACAGCCCCCCGAAAGGCCCGTACAGACCCCAGAGAGGCTGTACAAGGGCAGGAAAGGGTTTTTCTTATTCCGATACCGGAAGTCCCATAGACTTGAATGGGACTTCCGGTATCGGAATCGGCGATACCGATACTTTTTTTAAAGATCGGCCGATACCATCCGATACGATACTTTGAAGTATCGGACGGTATCGCTCAACTCTATCCACAACCCATTGAATTCAATGGCATTCCGCACGTGCTGTGCTAATGCTGCATATTTTTCCGTGGCGGAATCGCACTGTGGAAAAATACGCAGCATGCTCATTCTTTGTGCGGAATCGCGGAAATTCCGCACACATAGGAATGCATTGATCTGCTTACTTTCCCCATCGTGATCTGGGGTCATTGTCGCAAGGCATCGCTGGGAATGGGACTTGCCGGGAGCATCGCGAGCATCGGGAAGGCTGCGGCGGCCGCTATAAGGTGAGAATATCACGATTTTTAATTTTTTAAAATTATTTTTAACATTATATCTTTTACTATTGATGCCGCATAGGCAGCCTCAATAGTAAAAAGTTGCTCACACTAGTCAAACACTATGTTTGATAAGTGTGACCAACCTGTCAAGCTAATTATGCTTGCAAATTCCGCATGCGTAGTTCTTGTGTATTTCCCGCTGCAGGGAGTTGCAGAATTGCAGCGGAAATTTCAGCGGCAATTCCACACGTGTGCACATAGCCTGAATGTTTGAATTTGAGTGAAACTGTCAATTTCAGGAAGTTTGAATCAAACTCGATCCTTCGCAGACTGATCTTCTCATCTCTAATTACAATCGTATACTGCACTACTAAGGAGCCACTAATTTTATGTGGGGAGCTAAGTTCTAAAAACTGTTGCACTTTTGCCTCATTATTCTGTGTGTTTTTGCCACTAAAAATGCAGCACTTTACTGTCCCACAAAAGTGGCTGATATTTCACAAATTTCATGTACAAGCTGTTTATTTTTCCTTACAGATTTGAAGCAATTTCTCATCTGCAGCATGTCAATTTTTTCAGCGTTTTTCACCCATTCTAATAAATGGGAAAAAAACACATAAAAAACGCACGCAAATCATGAATTTTTTATGCAGACACGTTTTATTTAGGTCCCATGATATTTTTCAATGCTCTTTGTCTTCAACGAGTCTTCATTGAATAAACTATGTAGCTATTTTTTATTTCTTTTTGATTTTCCCACTTTGATATTTTATTCTGGATCTTAGGGCTCCCAAATATATCTGCCTCTTTCCCTACCTTTTAGTCCCATTCAGATCTAAAGATGAAACTTTATCCCAGACTTGTTTTTTTAATTTGAGTCTAAAAACTAATAGGCAGGTAAGTGCTACCTTCCTGCCTTTTGTGCCTGTTTCCGATCTCTGCCGACACAGAGCGGCCACAGACTGCTCCTGTCGTCGATTCGGCATCTTCCGCTAATGTCATATCGACTGAACAGCGACTTCTCTTCCTGGCGATTCTGCTGCTTCCCATCAACAGAGTAGCTCTTCCTCCTTAGGGCTGCTCTGTCGACAGGGCATGACTACCAACATCATGCTAATTGACAGCCGGTTCCCCACTGCCTCCTGCATGAAGCCAGCTGTCAATCAGCATGATGTTAGCAGTCATGCCCTGTCGACAGAGCAGCCCTAAGGAGGAAGAGCTACTCTGTTGATGGGAAGCAGCAGAATCTTCAGGAAGAGCGGACAATGACTGCTCTGTGCCGGCACCAGCTAGTTTGACAATGCCAGGTTAGTTTTAGACCCATAATAAGAAACATAACATTCTTTAATAAACCCTTTAATCCTATGGGATCTTCCATAATGGAATATGTGATATAGCTTTATGACATAGATATAAGTGACATCAATACCATGATATGTGGTGTACATGAAGGCAGGCAAAAGTCTATAAAGGTCCCAAAATATGTAACAAAATGATGGTACATACATAGTAAGCGCCGAGTTTGCTGGTAGCCTTTGTGAAAACAGAAAGCAATTTCTGGCATGCTTATCCTTCTGTGCTAAGTGCAGCTAAAAAATTTTTTTATTACATTAGTGTTCCTTTAAAACAAAGGTCAAGTCTGCAGTGATAAAATAGGCTCCAGGTTGCTTTTTTTTTTTAATAGAGGAAAATGATATTGTGTTGATACACAAAGCAGCCCGGCTCTGTTACACATAAATATAACTTTAAGATGTGTCGTGCTGATGTCATCAATAAAGTTTTTAGTTAAAATTGCAAGTGTTAGACATTGTGTAAGAAGTAACGCTTTTTTGGTCCCCCCACGTTTATTGACATTTACAATTATTAATGTGCCCCGGTAACTAATAAGGAACAAGGGAATCACGGCGTATTTTTCCAAGGTTTACTAAACCTTAAGCTGCTGCGCTTTAATAGCACTGTTGCCAGCATTCTGTGTATGCTGGATGGCTTTATAAACACTTAAGAAAAATGAATTATGTTTCCACAATGGGATTACCGTGTATCATTATGGCCAGGTAAATGCCAGGATGGTGACATAATTGGTAGTTGTGAGTAAAATACAACCCCCTTTAAAATGTTACTAAGGTAAATGCTGCATACTTGTAATTCATTATACATAAACATGACTGCAGGATATTTATCATTTTCTAAATCATGGATGCTTCTCGTACACATTTCCATAATTTTTCTGGCTGATACTTCATTAGTTCCTTTAAAAAAAAATCACAACGTTACCCATTTTTGTAAGTCTCTTAATTTACTTTTCCATAATGATGCATGGGTTTACTTGAATAAATAACAAAGGGCATTTTGCATTCTTATCTTTAGCGACTATCCAAAGCTATGGCCATTAAATATGGGCATATTGTCAAATCCAGCTTTGTTTTATGAGGGTGCACTACAAAGGTCACAATTTACCTTTTTTATATTGTTATATGAATAATTATAAAGAAGCAGGCTACAATTTTATTCTGTTGGCAAAAATTTGAAGCTTTTTGAATTTTTTTTCTGCTTTGGGGAATTTATGGAATTTGTAATTAAACATTATTTCTTTAGTTATTGTTAACACTTTTCCAAACCTCTCTACTATGTGACTTCACATTTTTGTTTACTTCCAAAATGGAAGAGTCTATATTTTTGTTTTGTAAAATTTGGAACATGACAGTTTTGTTCTGGGAAAAAAATATTGGGAATTCAAAGCCATCACATTTTGGGTTAAAGAACAGCTCAGGCATTGGGTATATAGTCTCTATTGGTCCTTCAGGTCTCTGCAACAATTTTTGGTTTAGACTTTGAAAATAAAAAGTAAAAAAGTTTGTTTTTTTTGCAAGATTTAGAATTAGAATTCAAATTTTTTTCTAAGGTAGAAATATTGGGAATGAGAATTTGGAATGGGACAGTTTTATGAGGGAAGAGATATTGGGAAACCAGTGCCATCACATTTTGGGTTAAAAAAAAATTCAGAAATTGGCTACAAAGTCTCTACTGGTCCTTCAGGTTTTTGGTTTGAACCTTTAAAACAAAAGGAATTTTTTTTTTTTTAAATTTAGAATAGGACTGTTTTTTCTGAGAAAGAAAGGTTGAGAATCCCAAACCATCATATTTTTGGCTTAAAAGTAAACTCAGCATTGAAAGACAAAGACTTTTCTTAGTCCTTCAGTTCTGCAATATTTTTCAGTTATAAAAAAAAGTAAAAATTGAAAAACAGCAAATTTACTGTTAATGAAACCACCAAGGTAATGGAATCTCTTCCGACTAATCAAGACACTGACTTTCTTGGTGAGACCCCTAGGATACCTCCTCAAGGTAGTCACTGTTTGTCATCATGAGTAATACTGAGGATGTCAGCATGATAAGTGGCAATGGAACCAATAACCAAGAGTCAACAACAGCAAAGCAGTCAATGAAAAAGTCTAGGGAACAATCCAAGACAAAATTAGAAGTTGGAATCAAAGTTAATATGTGAGTCCTCAAAGAAAGGAACAAGACATAAAATCAATGGGCAAACAAAAGCAAAGTCCACTGTTCAGCCAAGACCAACCTTTCCCCGATGGAGGCAAGGATGATAATCAAGGAATTCTTTAGATTGGACTCCCTAGTTTAGCCCATTCCAAGGAAACTATAGCACTCAGGACACTGTTTCATATGAGTAAATTTTTAGACACACAGACGTTCTTTTTAATGTGTTGGAAAAAGCTAGAATATTCTGATCATGACATCAACAAAAACCTTCTGTAACGCCAAGGTCAACATCCCAGCATGGTCCCTCTCCCTCCTCCTAGCAGGTTCACTGACACACTCCACTGCCCTGGCCGCACACCAGTGTCGCATTTCCTTGCTGTGATTTCCTGTGTTGTGCATGCAATAAAAATCACCTGGTGGTGTGTCTAGTACGTATGCTTCCTGATTCTTAGAGTGTGTCATGTCTCTGGATTTGAACTCTTGATCATGTGTTCGGAGTCTCTTTCCACTGAGCCACAGCAGATAAACTTTTTCATTGGCTGTTCTAGTTTTGTTATCTTTGTTTCTGTTGGTTTTGGCTAACATATGTGCTTCAAAAATACAGCTGAAAAAGGGGCAGCACAGCTAACCTGCCCAGGTCTCTGAACAAATGCACTACAGGATGCAGCGCTGTTCACATGCAGGTAATGCATAGTGTCTGTGTCATGATCCAAGGTGGATCTGACAGCTTAAATGTACAAAATTAGTTTTTTTTTCCTTTGGCTTGGTGCCAAAGTGGGTTGATTGCCCCCGGTGGCCATTAGAATTATTACACGTGGTGTCGTTCATTCTAAGTTGCCCCGGTGGTGGTGAGTGGTAGTGCACTTTAGTTTCTTTGGTTTAATGTGCACTTAATTGCAAAGCAGATGTTAGGCTGTAAAAAAGAGAGTCAGGTGTGTTCAATCACTGTTGGTGATATTGTGTGTTCATTTGGCAAGTAAGCCTGGGGTGAGGAAGGAGCTGAACATGAGTCCTACGCAGCCCAGCCAGAGGGAACGAGTGGCAGCTATGTGGTCTGCAAGATGGGCTAGCATGGCGTGGTGGAGTCACAGTTTACGGTGTCGGCAGGAAGTGCTTGCATGGCTTGGTGGAGTGGCGACTATGGAGAGAGTTGCACTCAGCATGTGGGACTTGGTTGCTGAGAGCTGGACACAAGCATGCTTGACTTTTTGGGCAGGAGCTGAACTCATCTTTGGGACTCTGTTACTGGACTTCTGCAATTGGTGGTGGACTCTGCTCCAAGGCTGCACTATTTTGATGGATCCAATTATGGTGATGGATCTGGGTGGAGGAGAAGATGCACGCAGGTGGTGGGCTCTGTTGCTAGGAGCGTACGCAACAGAGCAAACCTAAGTGGTGTTTCCCCTGTTTTGTCATCTTTCCTCATGTGTGTTTAGTGCAGTGGTGGGATTAGTTTCCGCACCGACCAATTCCCTAGTGAGGGTTTAGGTGCAGGGTGAGCTAGGGTTTGAGGTACGCGTGCGTCTCCCGGTGCAGAACCGGCATAGGGAACGTTAGGAGTGCAGGGACACTGGCTCAGGGGAGCACAGGAGGTCTCCACTTCCCTATTCCCTATCGCAGGGCCCACCATTGTTAATGTTACCCAGGTTCCCCCTTATTATTTAAATTTGCCTTACTGGAGGCGGGGATTCCAGACTATTGTACATAACGTGTATTACCTAAATTCGCCAGTTGGAGGCGGCGTATCCAGCTGCACGTTTTATTATTTAAATTCGCCCCACTGGAGGCGGTGTATCCAGGGTCACGTGTGTTATGGGTTCGCCTTGCGGTAGTCGCTGCGTCCAGACACACGCATGACCATGACAGTCTGGTTCACAGCCTATTAGTTACACCCAAACTATTCGATTAGACGGGCTGGCTAGCACTTTCTAAATGCATCCCATTTGAACACCCCTGTATACAAGACCCAGGGGCTTGGCTGCTCCCTGAAAAATAAAGTGCACAAAATACACTTA
Source organism: Dendrobates tinctorius (assembly GCF_039654945.1). Lineage (NCBI taxonomy): Eukaryota > Metazoa > Chordata > Amphibia > Anura > Dendrobatidae > Dendrobates > Dendrobates tinctorius. Next base: position 3,967,997 of record NW_027361814.1, on the reverse strand, counting down.
CATATGTGAGGTATTGGTTGGTATTTTGGCCAAGATGTGCAAGCTTACAACCCAATGTCAAGGGTCCTCACGCTTGCTTGCAACAGGTCATCCGGCGATGCACCTAGTACAAATGCTTCCCAATTCTTGGAGTGTGTCATGTGTCTTGATCCCATGCTCTGTGGCTGGGAGTCTGTTTCTGCTGAGCCACAGCAGATACACCCTCTCCTTGGGTGTTTTAGTTTTGTTATTTTTGTTTCTGTTAGTTTTGGCTGACATGTGTTTTTCACTTGCTCCAATTGTCTGCCCAATCACTTTCAGGTGCAGCTTTATAAGCCTTCCCCTGATGATGCTTCCTGCTGGTGATAGTCTTTGTTGGATTCATTTTCTTGGCTGTAGTTCATGTTTGCTGCAGCGTTTTTTTTTTGTGTGATTCCTTAATTACTTAGGAAATTGCTAAGTACTCTCAGGGTAAGCTGCCATCAAGTGGAGGCACCATTGCCTTATTTTATGGTTCTAAACTTCTGTGGTCAGGCATGGACATACCAGGGTCAGAGGAGGGGTTTTTCCTAGTTGGAACAAGGATCTTTCAGGTTCAGGTATTTGCCCCCCTGGTTTAAACACTAATAGTATGAATTTGTTTTAGCAGTCATAATATGGAAATGCCCCAATAGTTGGGAGGCATCAAGTATATAAGGCTTGCTCCACTGTAGGGCGGTGCCTAACACCTCAACCTTGATTTAGTTAGCCCTGTGCAACTATTCAGTTTGCTAGCTGCCATTTTTTGCCTCAACCCAAACCCATCCTGTAACCCTTGTTGTCTAACCCAGAATCTTTTAATGAAATTTATGTTGTCTGAACCAGCACCTGTTCCTGAAACCCTCATTGTCTAAACCAGTACAGCGCAGCAAAGACTGCTTCTGATCTGCGGTGAAATCATCTGTGCTGGTAAGAGAGCCATAGTTCCCTCACTTTTAAAATACAGCGTGAGCGCTCAGCTGTGATCAAAGGTATAGCATTTACCTCCAGTCACTGGTGTCAGCTGATGGAACTACTGATCCCATCATTCGACACCTGCTGCCGCTAATAACAGTGAGAGCAGTAGCAGCAGATGGGCGTATTTATCTGCCACTCCTGCGCTGTAAATAAATAATTAAAAAAAGCATGAGTTCCCTGTATTTTTGATAGACAGCCAGGCAAACCTCACAGCTGGGGGCTGCAACCCTCAGCAGTCAGCCTCAATAAGGCTGGTTTTCAAGAATAGAGGGGTCCCAACGCTGTTTTTTTAATTATTTTAATAATTTAAAAAAACAGCGTGGGGTCCCCCCATTTTTGACAACCAGCCTTGCGAAAGCTCACAGCTGGGTGCTGGTACTCTCAGGCTCATAAGGGGCCATGGATATTGGCACCCCCAGCCTAAAAATAGCAGCCCGCAGCTGCCCAGTAAAGGTACATCTATTAGATGCGCCAATTCTAGTGTTTTGCCTGACTCTTCCTACTTGCCCTGAAGCGGTGGCAAGTGGGGTTAATATTTGTGGGGTTGATGTCACCTTTGTATTGTCAGGTGACATCAAGCCCACGGCTTAGTAATGTAGAGGCATCTATAAGACACCTATCCTTTACTAATCCCATAGTCTCATTATAAGAAAACAGTCACCCAGAAAAAAGTCCTTTATTTGAAAGAATGACACAGACTCCTTTAGTAATCATAATTAAACCATACGTACGACCTTGCCTAATTTCACCGAGGCCCTCCATCTCCTTTAGTAAACCAAAAATAAAAAAAACAACATTATACCATACCTATCTGTCATTGTGTCCCACACTGTAATCCATGTCTGTGAGATAAACAGTTTTCAACCTGGACAGTGCCAAGATGCGACCGTCCAAGCTGGCAACAATTGGTGTGTGAGCTGCTGAGAAAAACTCTCGCGCTGCTAGCAGGGATGTCACCAAGGCCCTCGTAGTTCAGCCTGGCTGGGAATGGAGCCTCGGTGACCGGATGTAACCTCAATGACGTCACCACCGGTCTATGAGGCTGCGCTCATGACTTTTTTAAAATTATTTAAATACATAATTTTAAAAACCAGTGTGGAGTCCCCCCATTTTTGACAACCAGCCAAGCTAAAGCAGCACTCTCAGACTGGGAAGGAAGGAGCCATGGATATTGCCCCCCCAACCTAAAAGTAGAAGCCTGCAGCTGTCCCAGAAAAGGTGCATATATTAGATGAGCCAATTCTGGAGCTTTGCCCAGCTCTTCCCACTTGCACTGGTGCAGTAGCAAGTGAGGTAATAGGTTTGGGGTTGATGTAAGCTGTTTTAAGACCACTGAAATCAATCCCATGGGTTATGAAGGGGTGTTTATAAGATGTCTATCCATTACTAATCCTATAGCTAGATTGTAAAATAAATACATTCAGAATAAAGTACTTTAATTGAAATAAAGACACTGACATCTTTATATGAAATAAAAATAAAAAAGCAAAGTTATACTCACCTTTACACCCAATCTATTGATGTCCATATCCCCTGTAAAAGAAAGAAAATATTAAACCACCATATTCCTCACCTGTCTGACGAGAAAATAATCCAATGATGCCCATGTCCCCTGTAAAAAATAAAAAATAATAAACCACCATATACTTCACCTGTCCGATGAGAAGATAATCCAATTATCCCATGACGAGTCTACCTCTGCTACATCTAGATGCCATGCTGAACATTGGCATGATGTGAGTGTTCAACCTGGCAGCCAGCAGAAACGCTGAGCAGTGGGTTTAGGTGCAGCATCAGTGTCTCAAGGTGACATGAATAAGATGAGCGGAGTTCATAGCTGAAGGAGTTCATTGGTTATGAATTCTGCTCACCTTATTTACATCACCGTGAGACATTGTTGCTGCACAAGCACGCACAGCTCAGTATCTTCTGTCTGCCAGGCTGAATGCTTGTATCATGTCAGTGTTCACTATGACATCTGCTATTTTTATGCTGAGGGACCAATCTGAGAATATCAGCCCCCAGCTGTTCGCTGTAGCTTGGCTGGATGTTAAAAATGGGTGGGACCCCATGCTGTTTTTTAAATTATTCATTTAAATAATTAAAAAAAAAGAGTGGGACCAATTTATTCTTGATAACCAGACATGATAAAGCTGACAACTGAAAGTTGCAGCCCTCAGCTGGCAGTTTTGCCTGTGCTGATTACCAGATATAGAAGAGATCCCACATTATTTTTCAAAAAATACATTTATTTATAGCACAGGTGCCAACTGATAAATTCTCTCATCAGCCTCACTTGCTCTCATTGCTAGCAGAGACAACAGGCATTTGCTGATGAGAGTAGAGCTCTCTCATCAGCCAACACCTGTGACCGGTGGTAACCTTTTTAGTGCCGGTCACCTTTTTAGCACTTGACAAAGACCTACTCCTGGTCGAAATGTATTTTACCATGGCAGAATAAAGCTTTTTTCTACTACTACACCTGGTTGGAGCGCTGTTCTTATCTTTTTTTATTACCTTTTTAGTGCCGGGCACTGTTGCTGGCTCACCTGCCAGCATGGAACTGCAGTGCTCTGATTAGCGGTAGTGATATTACCACCGATCAGAGCCCATGTTTGCTGTGCTGTCATGCAACTGGCAGAGCAAAAAAAAAAAGGATGTTAGGGCCAATCATTTATCTGAATGGGGTTTAGGTTTGGGTACTGTTCTGGTGCCCAAACCAATTTTTTTTAAATGATTGACAGAAGTCTCCATACCCAAACATCCACAGGTTCACCCATCAATAAACATTACTAGTGATGAGCGAGTATACTCGTCGCTCGGGTTTTCCTGAGCATGCTCAGGTGTCCTCCAAGTTTTTTGGAGGACAGCCTGAATACATGTGGGGATTCCCTAACAAACAGGCAATCCCCACATGTATTCAGGCTGTCTAGCAGCCACAAATTATGCAGCTGCGTAGACAAAAACTAAATCTCCGAGCATGCCAAAATACTTGGATGACACCCGAGCATGCTCAGGAAAACCCGAGCAACAAGTATACTCGCTCATCACTAATTATTTTCCATTTGTAAAAGCTATCCTCTTTTAAACTTCAGCTCTTTTTTATAGATGTTGTTATGTTCGCATCAGGAATTTGTTGAAAATTTTATTGAATCCATCCTTCTCTATACGCTTGAAATGTTCCCCATGTCATTGGCTGCAACACAACCCCAAAGCATGATTGATCCACTGCCATGCTTAATGGTTGGCAAGACGCTATTTTCCAGAAATTCTGTGCACTTTTTTTTCACACACACCTTTGATCATTGTGGCCAAAAAGTTCTATTTTAGCCTCATTCTTCCGCAGGACTTGTTTCCAAAATGCACCAGGTTTGTTTAGATGTTCTTTTGCATGCTTCTGATACTGAATTTTATGGTGAGGACGCAAGAGTGGCTTTCTTCTGATGACTTTTCCATGAAGGCAATATTTGTGCTGTAAAACAATGTACCACAACTCCAGAGTCTGCTAAATCTTTCTGAAAGTCTTTTTCTGTCAAGCAGGGGTTTTAATTTGCCTCTCTATTAATCCTAAGAGCTACACTCACTGAAATTTTGCTTGGTCTTCCAGACATTATTTTTACCTCCACTGTTCCTGTTAAATGTCATTTCTCAATTACATTTCAAACTGAGGAAAGGGCAACTTGAAAACGCTTTGCTATCTTCTTATAGCCTTCTCCTACTTTGTGGGCCTGCACCATTTTCATTTTCAGAGTGCTAGGCATCTGCTTTAAGAACCCATGGCTGCTCTTTTTTGGTACAAGGATAGAGGAGGCTGGGTTTTTATGAAGTTTGGAAATTTGCATCACCTGGTCTTTCCCAACGATGATAGTGAACAAGCCATAACCCTAACAGGCTACTTAAATTAAGGTCTGAAATCTTGGTCAAAGTTATCTGAACACACAAATCTCCAAAGTTGCTCAAACTTTTCAGTCTGATTATTTTCCTTTTTATACATTTTAAAATATAAAATATGACTATACATATAGTATATATATGTTCACAATATCACTGTATCTCCCACCAATCATCTTAGGATGTCTGGAAATATAAAGGAGGGCAAATCTGTAGATCATGTTCAAAGTTGGGACGAGATGGCTCAATAATGGCAATATTTTGTCATATAAGTAAATGTGTTGAATTTTAGAGGGTTTAATACTTTCAATTTTTCTCAGAATTTCCCATACTCATACCATATGGTAGATTATATTTCTTATATGTAGAATTAACATAGTCCTAGTTATTATTTCCATCACAATTTTTCTGATACAAGGTGGACATTGTCCCACCATTAACTACTCTTGACGAGGAATTCATCTTTCATTGATCCTTCTTATGTGTCTGATTTTAAAACCTTTCATCAAGTTCTTGCTACTTGCGTTAACCTCTCTCTTGTCAGCCGGAGGATGGACGACAGCATAACTATGAGCTATTTCTTCTTATAACAATTTAATGCCATAGCCCCATGATGAATTAGACGAGACCTCACAACGTTATTCTCTCTCCATTAAAACCCAACACGATTACACTTCCCCCATAGCAGTTCCTTAATATGTCACCCTCACTACTACACTTTAGGAAACGGTAGTTGATTTCTGCTTTTTAGCAGTATTAGAAAAATCTAAGAGCTTCAAATTATACTATTACAGGACAAAAGGAAGAAAGAAGGTGGCCAAGAAACTAAACTTTAATGTGTCATCTCGGGAAAGCAAATATATGGGACCTCATTGGAAACACACTCCAGTAATAGATCGGTGTAAGTACAAGGAGGTGAGCTGAATTCCATTGTTTAACTAATGTAGGTGTCTGACTCCGGTACACTATCTTCTATTTTCCATATATCATAAATTATTAGTACTGCTGAAATTCAGCACTGGACAAGGAAACACATTTGTGTTTGGAAATTAATGTGAGAACAAGTGTCCCAGAAGGAAAGAAGTAAGTATACTATAAATGGAGGAAGATGGAAAATAAAAGTTCTGCCAAAGTTGGTTTGCAAATGTTTATAGATTTTAAAAAGGATTATAATATTAGATTTGCGTCAGAATATTTACCAATAATATTATTATTTCATTTATGGCTGTTGTAAAAAATATATAGCAATTAATATACCGTATTTTTCAGACTATAAGACGCACTTTTTTCCCCAAAAATTTTTGACGAAAATAGGGATTTGTCTTATAGTCTGAATATACTTACAAATACTGTGGCAGCAGCAAGAGTCGGACGAATCTGCGGTGGTCCCGGTCCAAAGCTGCCGGGTGATGAACACACTCCCTTTGTGATCATCACTTTCCCAGGGTGGAGCTGCTGGTGTAGCAGGTGCGGCAGGTTTGGCAGTGGTGCTCTGTAGTGTGGGGGGGGCTTAATTGTGTAAGAGCGGAAGCCCCGTACATCCTTTGCTGCGATGCGGTGGCCTTCGGGAAAATGACCGCCAGGTGCGGTGCATGCTCAGATTGAGATCTCGGCAAAGAGATCTCATCCCAAGATCTCATCTCCGGAGTTCTCAGGATGAGATCTCATTGCTGAGCTCTCAATCTGCTGCGATGCGGTGGCATCCAGGAAAATGGCCTTCGGGGGCGGCGCATGCTCAGATTGAGATGCCCCTGTGGCCATTTTCCCGGAGGCCACTGCATCGCAGCAATGCATATTACGGGGCCTCCTGGTTTTCACAAGATGCAGGCGGAGCCCCCCCCGCAACACAGAGCACCACCACCAAATCTGCCACACCAGCCTTGGATGGGGTTTCCCTGAGGCCACCGCATTGTAGCAATAGATATGTGGGGTCTCGGGGCTTTCACAAGATGCCGGCGGAGCCCCGAGCACCACCGCCGGACCTGCCGCACCAGTCGCACCAGCCTGAGATGGGATTTTCCAGAGACCACCGCACCTGCCGCACCAGCCTGGGATGGGAGTCACATCATTGGACCATCGAACATCTCCTGTGACTCCACTCCACCAGCGCTGCTGATTGCCCGAGTAAGCTGAATTCGGACTGCAAGACAGACCCCCATTTGACACAATAATTTTTTCCCCTATTTTCCTTCTGTAAATTTGAGTTGTGCCTTATGGTCCGGTGCATCTTATAGTCCGAAAAATACAGTACTAGGAAGAATACAGATTAGTTGATACATACAGTATCTATGTATCTATCTATCTATCTATCTATCTATCTAGCCATCTATCATCTATCTATCATCTAACTATCTAGGTATTTAATCTATTTAATTACAATATCTATCTACAATCATGAGAAGACTAAGTGTATCCTCTTTGTTTTTAATGAGTTTGCATACCAGGTCAGAATAAAAAAAAAATCTGGTCCTTGGAAAGTCTTACAATTAAGTAGATACAACCTCAGATAAAGAACAACACATGATAAGCTACACCATGCACTTATTAATTTATCAAAAACTAGGCTAAAATGCAGACGCGTGTGAATAACTAAATACACCCTTACTGCTTCCATAAGATTTAAGAGAGTAAGTAGCAGCCACTGCTAATCAAATGACCTTGATTCATGGTTCATTCACAAGTGTGGTCACCTCAATAAAAGCAGAAGTTTTGGTACTTTGCTGGTCTGGATCTTTCAGACAGGTGTTAACACAATGCCAATAAGGAAAGACATAAGCAATTATCTTAGAGAAACAGCTGTTGAAGGGTTATAAAGTTCTAAAACATTCAAGACAGTTTACACTTTTCGCAGGAGTGGAAAACCCAGCAAATTAACCCTAGGTCAATTCATGCAATGTTCAGAGGAAAAAGACAAAGAGCTACTGCTCAGACTCTAAAGGCCTAAGTTAGCATTTAAATGTTCAAGTTAATGACAGTCAAATTAGAAAAAAGTGAACAGCATGGCTAGTTTGGAGGGTTGCAGGGAGAAAGTCTCTCCTTTCTAAAAGGAACATGGCAGAACAGCTAAAGTTTACACATCGTATCTGAACAAAGCACAAGACTTCTAGAACAATGTCCAATGAACAAATAAGACCAAAGTAGAAATGCTTGGCCGTAGTTATTATAAGTCTCGTAATTTACTTTTCCATAATGATTCACAAATGCCTCATACCGATTGTCAAGAATGGTGGTGGAGGGGTGATGATTTGAGCTTGTTCTACAGCCACAGAACCTTGGCACCTTGCAATCATTAAGAAGATCATGAACTCCTCTGTATTTTTGCATTGTATTCTTGCATCCTTTTGTATTCCTTTAAGTATTCTTGAGTCAAACGTAAGGCCATTTATCCAAAAGCTAATACTTGATTGAAACTGAGCATATAAACACCAAAAAAGAGGATGAGCTTTAAGCATGTGCCAAGCATAAAATCAATAATTTTAGTAAGCAAAACAAATATAAAACCAGAAATAGGTACATATTAAAAATGAAAAACCACAGTTTAGACAAATAGTGGTAATGCCTGGATGTTCATGTACAGATAATAGGCAAGTGGTTTGCCCATAATAAAAAAACTCGATCAAAGATTCTGTATGTCTTGATATACACACAAATATATGCATGCACAAGCGATATTTATATATACAAAAAAAGAAAAATAAATAAAATAAAATATTACCAATTTAAATATATAGCAGCATCAATGTCATGGTATAGGGTAAACAGTGACAAGTCTAGGACTATTGTTTCGATATTCCACTCACAAATATAACCAGTAGAGGGTTAGACTATGGTAATGGTATAGACATGATGTTGCTATACGCCAAACAAAGTATGTCAGGTATACATACATATACAAACATGTGCAATAAATATATACGTACAGTATGTATGGTGGTGCAATTAATGGCACTTGTACACTTCATCTTATAAATTCGGCGGTATGTTCTAGTCCTTCACTTTGCATTGCACCTCACACTTTATATTGTATATGAACACTTTATGTCTCATCGTTAATTATATAGAACTGTATATTATATACACATTGACCTCTTTCACGATGCAAATGACTTTTTTCATATTTTTACACAGTTTTTCCTTCATAACACTTCTTAATTTTCTTCTTGTTTTTTCATATTTTGCTGATTTTCGTTCAGGTCACATTCGCTCTGATGCGATATTCTTTAGTGCGCCTTTTCACACATGCAGTAACATATTATCTATTATATACACGAACCTCTTCTTATTGCCTCATATATGCTTAATTCACATTCCCTTCTGCTTTGAGACACAACCTTTTTCTGATAGTGATATGTGACTATATGTTCACACATTCTATTTTTACTTATGCTTACGTTGTATTATTCAGCCGCGTGCGCTCGCACTGCCCACACTGTATCTGGAATCCATGCTGATATGTCTCTCGGCCTTGCTTCTCCCCGCCAGCACTATTATGCGTCCGGTGTGGGCAGGCTGAAGTGACGTCACATGCCGTCCCATGGTTTCCTGTTTCTAGGTGAGTGGGATGTGAGCACGGGACACAACCACCATTAGTAAGCCTCACTATAAATAACTCTCTATTACACTCTGACATCACCCCTCAGAGGAAGCTGTACGCGAAACGCGCGTCAGGGTACCATTTTGGCTGCCACACTACTCTATTCTACTTCCTTATACTTTCCACTGTGTTAGTACTATTTCGTTCTACAGCTTTCATGTAGTCCAGCTACGAATGTGTCCATTTTTTTTATTCCTATGCCCTACTCTGACAAGATTTTCTGCTTGAGTGATTTACTTGAAATCATACTTTGCCTTTTTGAATCAGTGGTCACTTTCCTGTAGATTATGCACAATCTTCTCTCAGGAGACAATTGTTCTGGTGATATATATCCTTTTATCCAAAACAAAGATTTTTTTTCATACCTCTACTTCGATTCTTTGCACATTTATTCATTATTTTCTGTAGGATCTTGTTCCACCTTGTATATATTCTGTTTCAATGGTTATTTCTCTAGAATGATTACTCAGTCTTATATATCAATTCTTGCATGAAGAATTTAAGGTGTATATACTGTTACTATAACTCATTGACTACTGTTGGCTGTTTCTGGAGGCGTCATGCATAGCTTTGGCTATGTTTGATGCTCTCCTTTTAAATGTTTTTACATGTTTTGAAAGTGTACAATAAAGATTTGTCTTTTATGTATGGCTCATTCTCCTATGTGTTTATAGGATTTTGCAGTTAATCAACTTTGTGTTGCTAAAGGTGGTTCTACAAGCTATTGAATCATGGAGCGAAGCTAATTTTTCATATACTCCCTCTGCATTTGGTCTAGTTTTTGGTAAATAAATAATAACAGGGTGTAATTTGTAATGTGTTGTTCATCTGAGGTTGAATTTACCTAATTTTAAGATCTTCTAAAGAACAGATGTTTTGTTATAATGTCCTGATACATAGAGAGGGTGTACTTAATTTTTATTTTGACTACGTCATCATTTTTGTAATCAAGCAATTCAAGGTATAATCAAAGAAATCAGAAGGATCCCTCAGTATATTGGAGAAGGTAACAAGATAGGGAACTTAAAGCACAACATTTAATGGTACATTTTAAAGTTCATAGATACAACACACATAGAAATCGGAAACCCTCAAATAGCAGAAATAACCTAAATCTGCAGAGTTCGGGGACCGACTCTCTATCTTAGGCTACTTTCACACATCAGTTTTTTGCCGTCAGGCAGGATCCGGCTATTTTTAGAAAAAACGGATCCGGCGTAAATTTTGGACAACTGTAGAAACGGATTCGTTTTTCTGCCGGATCCGTCTAGCAGGTTATATCTGTTTCCTGGGGGCTGGCCAATTGGATCTGAGCATGCGCAGACTTACAAAAAACGGATTCGGTGGCTGGATCCGTCTTTTTCTGGATCCGACGCATTCCGGCGCCCATAGACTCTCATTGTGGCAAAAAGCCGGACACGTCGGATCCGGCGCTTCCGGCTTTTTCGCCGGAGAAAAAAAACGTTACAGTAGCCATTTTCTCCAGACGCCAGAATGAGACAAATAGCTGGATCCGGCAAAAAAACGGACGAACCGCAATGCCATCCGGCGCGATCCGGCGCTAATACAAGTCAATGGGGAAAAACCGGATCCGGCATTGCATTTCACCGGATCTGGTTTTACAAAAAAAAGCCGGATCTCGCCTGACGGCGCAAAATGGATGTGTGAAAGAGGCCTTAAACTACCAATACCAGTAACACTGACGATGTAGTAAAACAGACATTGTGAGGTATAAAAAGCATATAACCATGTCAGTACCACTGACACACTACCAAATATGTCCCCTTAAAGGGGAGGCTCTTTAGTTATACCTGACATGGTGGAGCTATCCTGTCCTGACTGGCATATCCACTGATGAGTCCTGGAGGGATGAAACATGTTGGAAGGCGGTCCCTTTTTGGAATGGCATAATGATTCCTACCCCTGATATGGATGCTCTATTTCATGGTTCGGTGCCTACAGCTCCATATGAGGTTCTTTCAACAAATATCTGAGGTCTTATCGTTAACCAGAATTGGGTGAGAATGTTCTAAATCTTATTATTTGGATCTCCTCTTTTGGGGGGCATAATGGGCAGTGTGTCAGTGGTACTGACAAGTTCATATGCTTTTTATATCTCACTAGGTGTGTTTTACTACATCGCCAGTGTTACAGGTATTGGTAGTTTAGGATAGAGAGTCGGTCCCCGAACTGTGCAGATTTAGGTTATTGCTGCTATTTGAGAGTTCCGATTTCTATGTGTGTTGTGTATATAAATTTTAAATTTACCATTAAATTCTATGTTTTAAGTTCCCTACATTATCATTTCTATGCATATTTTCCAACTCCAAGCTGTATAAACCTGAATACTTATTGGATGAAGAAGATCAGGTGATGCGTATTTGTGTAATAAGGGGTGTGTGGCCTAAGGTCACAACACCCTTTATCAATGTGCAGAATGGTTGGGCACCTTGTTTTCCACAGGCAAAATGGGCCTAAAAAGATATAACGGATTCTGAAAAACTGAAAAATTGTGAAAAGTCTTACGGAGGGATGCAGCGCTCTTGAAATTGCTAAGAAATTGGAGCGTGATCAAAAGTTTGGCTGCAAATATTCAACAAGATCACAAAAAACGTGTTGAGAAATAAAGACGTACATTAACTGCCAGAGATGTGACAGAAATCTAACGTGAATCAACCAGGAAACCATTATCCACTTGTCCTCTCATATTTGTGAAGAGGCTTGAACCCAACCAACAGAAGAAGACACAGAAGTGGAAACATCAAGTGTGGACCAAGAAATGTCTGAAGACAGGTTTTTCAAAGGTTTTATGGACTGATGAGATGCCAGACTTGACGGAAAAGTTGGATGGGCCTGTGGTGGGATGAAAAATGGGAAAATACCTCAAATTACACTCAGACACTGGTGGGGATGAGGTTCTGCTATGGGCTAGTATTAGTAAAGATGATCTAGTTGGACCTTTTCAGGTTGAATATGAACTCCGAATGAACTCCCAAATCTACTTTAGAAGATATTTTCTTCAAGCAGTAGTACAGGAAAAAGTCTGCATCTTTCAAGAAAATTATGATTTTTCTCCAGGACAATGGTCTATTGCAGCATCGAAGTCTCCACTGCTGCCAGTAAAGGTCTTAAAGATGAAAGAATAATGACATTGCCCCATCTTTACCTGATCTAAAATCTATTGAGAACTTTTGGGAACAATATACAAATGAAGAGGCTTAACAGTGCACCAAATTATTGGTCACACAAAGGGTGCAGCAAAAAAGGCAGAGATGTTTACCTGCCCAGACCTCCAAACAAATGCACTATCTGGATGAAGTGGACCCATATAGTTAAGATGGCGGTAACACAGGTGCAAGAATACCGATGAGACAACCGCTCACATCGTACCAATCCATGGAGGGGGCGGCTGCTTGGTATATTATTGCACAATGAAGACTCATATGCGGCACTGTTCACACTATGGCAATGCACAGCATCCAGGTTAACAGCCTATTAGTTACGGCCCTTCTATTAAATCAGGCAGGCTGCCCAGCGCTATCAAAATGCATCCCATGTGGAAAGACACCACAGTTTACAAGACCAAATGGGCCCAACTGCACCCGGAAAAATAAAGCGCAAAAAAACCATAAAAAATGTGAGGTATTGTGGTTGATATTTTGGCCAAAATACGTGAGCTAATAATCCTCGTCACGGATCCCCATGCTTACGAGTCCTAACACTAAACAGCAATAGCACAAAAAGGAGACTTGAAAATCCGTGATGAAGATGATATAATTTATATAATGTTATTTTTTGGATTTTATTTTTGATATTCTGTCTCTCAATGTTAAAATTAACCTACTCTTAAAATTATATACTGTTCATGTCTTTCTCAGTGGGCAAACTTACAAAATCAGCAAGGGATCAAATACTTATGCCCCCCACTGTATATGATCATCTGTGCCATCCCTAAATAATACCATTACCATCAATTAATGAATAATATGCCCTATAGTCATATAAGGTGATGTATCAACACAAGGTAATGATTGCAACTAAAAGAAAGACAAACATGCATAAACAAATTAACACTTTGCCTTATTTATGCTAATTTACAGTGCAGGGCATGAAAAGTACATATTCCCTTCAGAGATATATGACAGGGTGTGTGCCTCCATCACTTCCATCACCTTCACCAAAGTGGGAGAAAAAGGTCACAATGAATATAAAAATGTCAGAATGTGTGAAAGTTTAAGAGTCACTGTAAAACTCTGGCAACCTTGCAGTTTATTTAACCATTCCAGTGTGTGATGATGAATGCTTTACTGAATCTTCTATATTCAGATATTAAGTACATCTAGGATGTTTTTGATAAAATAATAATTAGCAAAATATAATTACTTAATAATATTGTACTTTTGGATAGACACTTGCCATATATTTTCAATGGTTGCTTTTCAATTTTGCACTATTAATTTAATTAATAATTTACATTAAGACTTAATGTAAAGTATTACCAAGTCTGAAATATTAATGCCCTAAACATTAACTTAAAAGGAACTGAACGACTATAAACTGCAGTACTAGAGACAGTCACAACAAAAATATGGCACTGTGCTAGGTAAAAACTGAATGGAAGGCTCTTTAACCCCATAATGACCGCCGATATGCCTTTTAACGGCGGTAGTTAAGGGTACTTAAACCACAGCGCTGTTAATTCACGGCGCTGTGGAGTAAGTAAATAGCGCCCCCCAGCGTCGGATTTTCTCCAGAGTCTCGGCTGCCGGGGGTAGCCGAGACCCCAGAGAACATGAATCAGGTTGGTTTTTACTGACCCCGCTTTTGCGATCGACGTTATTAACCCTATAACTGTGATTGCAAAAAAAGCCACAATTTTGCATTTAATGTCTCTCTCACCTGATGTGATCGCACATCAGAGGAGAGAGAAATAGGGTCCCTGATCCCCCCTGGTACCTCCTGGTGGTCCTGGATCTCCTCCCGGTGGTATTGGGTCCCTCCTGCCTCCTCCGGTGGGCGCTGCCATCTTGGATCCTGAAGAAAATGGCAGGCGCATGCGCAGTGCGCCCGCCGTGAATCTGCAGGCTCCGGCTGGCAGATTCCATTCCTTCATTTTGATCACTGTGATAAACTATCATAGTGATCAAAATAAAAAAATAGTAAATAACCCCCCCCATTTATCACCCCCTTAGTTAGGCAAACTTAATGAAATAAAGAAAATATTTTTTGTTCATTTTTCCATTAGGGCTAGGGTTAGGGCTAGGGTTTGGGTTAGGGTTGGAATTAGGGTTAGGGTTGGAATTAGGGTTAGGGCTAGGGTTAGAATTAGGGTTAGGGTTAGAATTAGGATTAGGGTTCGAATTAGGGTTGGGATTAGGCTTAGGGGTTGGAATTAGGGTTAGGGGTGTGTTGGGGTTAGGGTTGGAGCAAGAATTGAGAGGTTTCAACTATTTACCAACTTTGGGGGTCTAATTTCTCCTGTTACCCTTGGGAAAATAAAAAAATTGGGGGCTAAAAACTCACTTTTGTGGGAAAAAAATGTTTTAGTGTTCCCATTAAAGTGTTCCAGAGTTATTACCTCATAAAGTGACAGTGGTCAGAATTGTAAAAATTGGCCCGGTCATTAAGCTGCAAAATGGCTCTGTCACTAAGGGGTTAATCAACTCATTAGGAAGGGTCCTATATTGTCATCATCCAGCAACCTGATATTGATGACTTATCCTTCAGACAGGACATCAATATTACAGTCCCCCAAAACTTCTTTATTAATAGATATTATTAAATATAAGTTTTGAAAATGTCCATAATATTAAAATAGAAAAGATAAGACAAAAGATCTTGCTCTTTGAAATTGGTACAGTAGATCTTTTATTAAAGAGAATCTGTCAGTAGATTTTTTTGTAATGTGAGGAGATGCATGATGTGGGGACAGAAACCCTGAATCCAGCAATGTGCCACTTAATTTACTGGGTGCAGCAGTTGTGATACAATCACAGTTTTCTCTGCAGCAGATTTAGCAGAGCTGTGTATAACCCCGCCCACAACGCTGATTGGCTCCTTTCTGTGTATACTGTGTATTGATGGGAAGCTGCTATTCAGTCTAATCAGTGGTGGGGCGAGGTTGGACTAGGAAGCATGAGACACCTTGTCCTGTAGTGATACAGTCCTGCTGATAAAGCACAGATTTTGTTGAAACAGCAAAACACAGGCTAGTCTTTGATACATCACTAGAATCAGGGTCTCTGCACCTATATTATGCTGCTCTTTTATATAGTAAAAACTCACCTACAAATTCCATTTAAAAGGCTGCAATGTAGTCACCTCTTAGCCATTGTTTTATCCCTGCAGTTCTCAGAGCATCCATGGTTCTAACAGAAAGTAGATCATTAAAGGGCTCCATGGTAGATCGAAGCGGTTGTCCCACTGATCTGTAGAACAAAGCTCTAAAATGTCCTGTTGAGTACACTAATGGCCGTGCAAGTGGACCACCACATCACTAGCTGCGTATGAGACTGCAGGAGATAGCCAGATACACTGTCAAGATTGATTAAGGTCACATTGGCAGTGCTCCCAGTGATCAGCAATTTTTGGGAAACTTATCCTGTGACTAGGTGATATCCTCCATGCTAGCAGTGTCGTATCAACTTCGGTCGCCTCTGCTACCGGGCCCCGTGGGTCAGGGGCCTGCCGACACCAGCAAAAGCTTCAACTGTATGTGCATCCAAGGACACACATAAACTGATTTATTTTCTTCTATACATTAAAGAACAGTGGCAGAATGGGGGACATATATACCAGGATAGGGCCTAGGATAAGGGAAATATAGCAGAATGGGCAACATATGTATCAAAATTGGGCCAGGATTAGGAACATATACATCAGGATGGAAGGTGCATATATATATATAATTTATTCAGGATTGGGGGGGCCCGGTCCAAATCTTGCACTAGGGCTCATCAGACTCTAGTTACGCCACTGCTTGCTAGGCATAAGTTTTTGAAAAGGCAGTTTCAGATTCATCAGTATTGGGCTGGCTTCACACATCCAAATTTCAAGGCTAATGTAAGCCCTGGATTTTTCAAACTGGTCGCGGGTCTCCTGCCCTGAATTCAACAGCCTAATACATGCCTATGAAGTTGTTGAGTTAGGGTGAGTAGACCAACTCTCCAGTCTGGAAAACTCGGTCTGCACTTGGACGTCTGGCACAGTTTGGTAGAAACTGGCTATTATAAAATGTCATACCATATATGGCACTATTGATGAGCGGATCTGACGAGAATCAAATTTGCCAAATTGGGCAGATTTTACAGTGAAATTCGATTTGCAGTGTATTTATTTTCTGTGAATTGAAAGTCCACGGGTGTGAAACATAATAAGAAGGATGCAATAAAAAAGTAATACTTGTCCCACGTACGGTCCTCAGCACCTCTTACTGTCGCCGCGCACTGAAACTCCAGACATTTTCACATTAGAGTGAACCTTCTGCCTATTACTTGGCCCAGGATGTCCCTGCACATGCACAGAGGTGTCACAGGCCTGGTTGTGGTTGGAATTCCTGGCCTAGTGTGAAAAGCCCTGGGGTTTCCAAGCTCGATGGTTGTCAGAAGAGTTATGGTCCCGTTACACTAAACGATGCACCAGCGATCCCGACAACGGTACGACCATGTCAGGATCGCTGGTGCCTCGCTACATGATCGCTGGTGAGCTGTCAAACAGGCAGACTCACCAGCGATCAGAACCAGTGAGGATGCTGGTATCCAGGGTAAATAGCCGGTAACTAAGCGTGCGCGTCGCTTAGTTACCCGCTGTGTACCTTGTATACCTGCATGCTGGCACTGGGAGCTGGTATCCAAGGTAAATATCGGGTAACTAAGCGCGCGCGTCACTTAGTTACTCGCTGTGTACCTTGGATACCAGCTCTCAGCGCAAGCATGCAGGTATCCAAGGTACACAGTGGGTAACTAAGCGACGCGTGCGCTTAGTTACCCACTGTTTACCTTGGATACCAGCTCCCAGCGTCTGCTTACAGCGCTGGGAGCTCGCTGATCATTGCTCTCCCGCTGCCACATGCAGCGATGCGTGCTGGCCAGCGGGAGACCAATGATCAAAAAATGGCCCAGGACATTCCTGCATGATCAGCGATACCCGTCAGGGGGGGCAGTCGCTGATGCGTGTCACACACAGCGATATCGCTGGCTATCTAGATCGCTGTTGCATCACAAAATCAGCGATCTCGCTGTGTGTGACGGGGCCTCAAGACCGGATCGTGTAGAGAGAGCAGAGGAGATAGCCGGTGAGGTGAGCGATGTGGTGCGTATTTGAGTACTATTTTTTAATCTTTTGCCAAGCCCACTGTTGTTTGCCATTTTGCTAAATTCGCCTGGGTAAAAAAAAAA
Organism: Dendrobates tinctorius; assembly: GCF_039654945.1. NCBI lineage: Eukaryota > Metazoa > Chordata > Amphibia > Anura > Dendrobatidae > Dendrobates > Dendrobates tinctorius. The sequence continues at coordinate 3,950,141 of NW_027361814.1, read as the reverse complement.
AAATCTGCATCATTCTTGAGTATATGGATTTTTGTAAAATTCGAGTAGAATTCAGTTCCGTTCCATTAAATTTGCCCAACTCTATGTGGCACATAGAAGCTTTTAAAATGATCTACTTTCCATGCAGAGAGTGAAAAATGATTCATTTATTTTTCATTAAAGGCAGCGAGGGCTGGGTTTAATTATGATTGTATATATAATATGTTTAAAATGAAAAATAAAAATGACATAATAAAACTAACAATGAATGGTTCTATTGTTATTGGTCATATTTCTTAAGGATTTACAGAATGATGAAAAGTGTCAAAATAGACTCTCAAAGATCTTATTATTATGGTACATAGAAAATCAAAATATTCAATATTTTCTTCTAGACTAAATTATATGTTTTACAATAGATTTGCTTTTTTTTCTCGCATCATTAAAATGTGTAATTTTTTTTTTTGCAGTCATCTAAAAAAGAACAAATAAAAAATAAACCGAATTGCCGTGAAATATTTTCTCTTTTATAGACAACCCCCATTGTATTTTATATTGACAATAAATTTTTAGGAATATTTGAGAAATATAAATCATGCTGGGAGATAACAGAAAAAAAATATACTGAATAATAATATATTTCTTAAAATATGTACTTTTGACAGCATAGCACTGCTTAATGATAATAAGTCAGCTCCATCATCACTCTTCACTGTCAGCCAAGTGAACAATACAAGCCTTCTTTATATTTTAGGGTTCTGAATACTTTTAATGATTGGCTTCGGCATGTGGAAAAAAAGTAAATAAAAAAAAAACATACAAAAAAAGAAAATATAGCAAATACAACAAATACAATAAAAAATAAAGCAAATTAATTTCCTCTTTCTCAAAAATCACAGTTTTCAAAATTATATATTTTCTTGCATATGTGATACAAGAAAAAAAATCTAATGTCTGGGAAAGTAATAAAAAATAAAATAGAGAAATACATGGTTTTGATGATCGGTATCTTTTTTTTTTCTTTTTCTTTTTTTTTTAAAGAAAGCTTCATTGAACCTTTTGGGAAAAATGAGGACCCTTGGTAATGTGTGCGCTGAAATATTTTTGCTTCTTTTTCTTGAAAATGTGCAATTTGGTCAGGCAGAAAAAAATTGAACAGAGCTTTCCAAGTAATAAATCACTGGATTGCCGATGACATTCATACAATACGGATATAGTGTTAACTGTATGAGTCAGACAGCCCTTACTGCACTCAGCCTGTTCTTAGGAGGTGACCTTGCCACCGTGTTGTAATCAATCATCCTGGCACAGGACACGCTGTTTTTGTTTAATATTACACTATTGGCATATATAGTAAGCAAAGTGCAGAAGAAATCTCAATATCAAGCCGTGGATAGAGCGAAATGTAAGGATCTCGCAACTTCCAGATTTGTATCTATGGATGTAACTACTACTTCATGCATGCAAATTACACATATACAACTTCTCAATGGGTAACTTTTTTTAAGCCTATTGCTTTATATATGGGCGTTATTGCTTGAGTCATATAGGAAATAGCAAATATGTCATATTTACCCTGAACATAGATGTAATTTAATTTTTATAAACCGACCCGGCCACAACTTATGGAAAATCTTGCTTTTTCTATAATAATTGTGCATAAATTAGAGATAAATGGATCAGGCAAAATTCAATTTTTTTCCCTGGGAAATTCGATTTGAAGAGAAGTTATTTGTTATCCCTTATTACACTCAGGGGTCTTTACAGTGTAATAAATGTAATATATATATATAAAATAAATATAAAATATTATGTACACCTCACTGCTCACCTCATTGGTCCCTCCTCCACTCCTCACTGTCACCCATCCGGTCCTTGCCCGATCTACTTATCACCCCGCCACCCGAGCTGAAATCCCTGGGCTTCTTATACTGAGCCAGGACATTCATATAATCATAGAATGGTAGAGTTGGAAGGGACCTCCTGAGTCATCTGTTCCAACCCCCTGCTCAATGCAGAATTCACTAAATCATCCCAGACAGATGTCTGTCCAGCCTCTGTATGAAGACTTCTATTGAAGGAGAACTCGCCACCTCTCATGGCAGCCTGTTCCACTCATTGATCACCCTCACTGTCAAAAAGTTTTTTCTAATATTTAATCTGTGTCTCCTCCCATTCAGTTTCATCCCATTGCTTCTAGTCTTTCCTTGTGCAAATGAAAATAAAGATGATCCTTCTACAATGTGACAGCCCTTGAGATATGTGTAGAGAGCTATTAAGTCTCCTCTCAGTCTTCTCTACAAATGTGATGAGGATTGGAAGGGTTCTGTACAAGCATGCAAAAGGTTGCAATGTCATGACATGCCCCATGACATGCGTAGAACCACTCTGGGTTTCATCAGAGCCATAAGTTGCATCACAGTGTGAGAGGCTGGGGATTTCAGTGTGAGTGGTGGTGATCAGAAAGTGCAACAAGGACCAGACAAGTGATGGTGAGGGGCAGAGGGGTCAGAGAAGTGAGCAGTAGGGTGAGAATAAGTAGGGTTCTTTCACATTGCGTTTATGCACCTGCTCAGTAGCTTCATCAGGGCTTTCCTCAGAAACCCTCCGCAAAACAAGATTTGGACGAATGCGCTGACGGGGCCATAGACTATTATGCTTTCTGCTTTGCATCATTTTCAGGTGTGTACACTACTGTAGGTAGACACTCAGATGTAGTAGGCTGCGTCGGGGTGTCTGCCTCCAGTAGGCATACACGCCCAAAAATGATGCACTGCAGAATGCAAATTGGCTCTGTCGGCACCATGTAGTCTATGATCCCTTTGGTGCATACGTCCGAATCACCTTTTGTGGGGGTCCAAACATAAGCCCTGACAGGGCCAATGTACCGATACCTAAAAGAAATGTGAAAGCACCCAAAGGATTTTAATGATTTTTAAAATATTTTTATGGCCTTTTATGGTTCAGAAAAAAAAGCCATTTTGCTTAATTTTTGCCAAATCAACTAAAAATACACATTTTTTGGAATGTGAATTTTAATTTCTCTCGAACACATTTGCTCACCTCTGGTATAGCTGGCATAACTGCCTTCTGTTGTTTTGTCACATGCGATGAGAAACTTCATACAACTCATACAAAACCATGAATTTTCCAGTTAAAGTTTCCACTACTTCTCTATTGATGACATATCTTTAGGATTTTGGCTTAGAAATGCAGATGTAAATTACTGACCAAATACTGAATGCGTGAATGTGACCAAACTCGGATTCTGCAATGCTGCAGAAAACCGACCACCAATTGGTGACTACTCTGAGAACTACCAGACTATCTATTAAAGATCTTAGGGCACATTTCCAGAATATTAATTAGACACTATTCCTCACTTTAGCTAGCTTTATGCAAACTGTGTTTAAAGGATCCACGTCTCTAAGAATCATAGCCTAAAACTAAGATATATGTATTTCAATGAAAAACAACTCATTGTCATTATGGTCAATGAATGTATGGAAAATTTACTAAAGTATGTTAATAAATAATTTTATTGTCTCACACATGAGCTTTATATTCCGCACCAATGACAGGGGAATCTACCGGTAAATTCATCAAGCACCGACACAATGTGGCCTCTATTGCACGTAGCATCTCTTGCAAATGAATAGTTACATACTTATTAGTAGCAAGCTAAGCTTTTCTATACAATTGACATAATTCACTCTCATGATTTAAAAAATGACACTACTTAGGCATAAATCAGATTATAGGGGCCTATGAAAAATTTTGGCAAATTTGATAAATGTGAAGCAAAACGAAATTGTAAAAATGTTGCCTAATTACAATTCACTTTTGAGCCATAGTGCAAGATTAGATTGCAAATCCTTTTTTGAAAATCCTAATTGATCCTTAATGAAATTCAAAAATATAAGTTCTTAGTTGCTATCCTTCCATCACCTAATGTAAGATAAAAAAATGATGTTCAGCACCATCAGACTACCCTTTGCAAGGCTTTATATATTTCTTATAAAAGATAGAGTATGTTCCATTTTCTTACATTGCCTCCTTGGCTATCAGCAGATGCACAGTAGCTCGGTAACCTCTTGCACAATCACCTCTATTATAAATGATTTAGTGGAATATCGTAGTAGTTAATGCTTTAACAACCAGCTCAAAGCAGAAAAAAATACATAGATATGTGCTAAAAACGGCTCTGGACTAGTTAAAAAACTGGACACATTATTCCCGCGCTAATATCGCAATGCAAAATGTTGTGTTGAAAGAAAAATGGGAAAAAAATAAATTTTTACATGACTAGGAAGATATTTTTTTCGATACTGAAATTCGCAAAATATTATTTTCATTCTGATACTAATGTTTTGTTTTAGTTCCGCATAGAAAATATGATTGATGAGACTGGGAAAACTTAGACCTGTACCTGAATGCGCGTAAGGGATTTTCAATCAACGCCGTATAATTAAGAACAGGTTAAAAAACTTTTTAGGAGGCGATTATGACCATGAGATGGTAACATAAGTGGTTGATTTTCTAAAAAATGTGTATAGGTTACAAGGTTAGCTATGAATCTGCTTACTATGATTGATGCAAAATTTGTTTTTTGGTGAACAGGAAGGTAATAAAGACTGTAATAATGGTTGTACTGGAGCATAAAAGAACCACAATCTGCAGAAAGAGAAATGTGACGGTGATACAAAGAGTAAAATGTACCCAACATTCCTAACCTAGTCCATAGTGTACCTGTAAAGCATACCATGTTGCATGCAGGATGTTGGGAAACCACATAACTTAAGCACAGGAAAAAGGGCACAAGAGAGGCTCCAGGCTGTGCCCTGGGAAGCAGCATTCATGTCACAAGCACTGTGCAAACTGGGTTGTCAAATGGGCCGTATAACTTACATAATTTTTTTTAGAAAAAGAAGGCAATGTTCAAATTAAAGAAGATAAAATCACTTGACTAAATCCCTATTACTCCAGTGCTGCAGGCTTGGGTGGTCTTCTCCAAGACAGGATGTGATTCCGCCTCATTATTCGGCTACCTGAAAAGTGAGGCCTGTGATTAACTGCAGTAGTCAGGTGACTGGAACTAAAACCTCATAAGCCATTCATCAGATGATGTCCTGTTCCCATCAACTGTCAGCTGCGGCAAATCACAGTTCTAAACGATCAGGTTACCAATGAATGGGACGTATTTACTTCCGCTTCCGTTAGACACAACCAGAATGGCCAGTTCTGGACTGACAGAGGTTAAAGCCAAAGAATATACATTATTTTATTGTATAATACCATTCTCTACATTTCTTAAAAAAATATGATATTTAGACAATGTAGAGTCATAACGAGCAACGAAGAGCCAGTGAAGTTCCCAGCTGGTTCCTTCAAAGTGGATGGTGCACCATGGAGTGAATTACTGACGGGACAGGCCTTGGCAAAAGTTAACTAGTCAGAGGATCACAATGAAACGTTTTAGCAGCCGGTTATCCCATAGTTATTTCATTGCAATCTGACTTGGTGTGAAATCCTCTGTAGTGAAGAAACCTATCCCCCGAATAAAGACTACCTCGTGAAGCGAAGGTTTCTAATTCAAAAAATCTGCAGACCTGAATTAAAACTTTAGTGTCTTATTTGGGACCCCTTCTAAAAAGCAATGTGACATATTACAATTAAAAACAGAACAGGATGACAACCTTGGAAAAAAAGATGTCCCCGAGGCATGTATGGTCTATACAAAGAACTGGGACTTGATTAATTTCTTCCAAAAAATTTGTAAGTGGAGCAAAGGACATTCATTATGCTTGGAGAAGTGATTCCTGTAGCTAAATAGGAAAGGGTTATTTACAGTTAGAGCTGTCAGATTGTGGAATGCCGACCACAAGAGGTAGTAATGGCCAACACTATAACAGCTTTTAAAAAAAGGTGTGGATGATTTTTTTTAAAACAAATGGTATTGTAGATTATAAATAATCTAACGATAGATACAAAGGTTGAATTTAATGGACCGTTGTCTTTTTTCAACCTATATAAGTATGTTACAATGCTGTAGTATGATGAGCTCAGGTTGGGACAGGAGTGTACAATAGGGCAATACTGCAAGTCAGGTATGGACTGGGGCTCAAATTCAGCCCTGGCATTTGAAATCACACAGGCCCATGCTGTCCCCATCCCCAAGCACCAGATGGGATATATTACTAATATTACCCTGGATGGAGGAAAGGAAGATTTACTACAAGACCAATATTTATAATGATACTCGTGGCCTGCAGGGGTAGGTGACAGAGTCAGCGACTTTGTGCTCCATCCCAACTCTTAACAGTATGGGTTACTTCAGGACACTGATTCTGTTAACAATGTACCAGACAAGGTGGCCCATGACCAGACAGGCCCTTCTGGCATTTGCCAGAATTGTCAGAGGGCCAGTCTGGCCCTGCTGCAAGAGAAATGAGAGTGGGAGAGAGTGATGGTGGTGCTCACATGGTGTGGTTGTGTGTGGACACAACACCTATAAGAGTCTTAGAATCTGTGGCTGGAAAAGATCTTCCAGATAGAAATTCACTTTAGTGGAGAGATCACGATACGTGGACTTTGCTTGCAGAAATAAAGAATCCTCAGTGGTATGAAATGAAAGTATTATGTCAACGGGTTTCGGAACCGGACTGGTGCCTTTTTCATTGTAAAAAAAACAATGTGTACAATGGAGTAGTATGTTAGAATGCTCTACTATATAAATAATATACTCCACACTTTCTCTTTCCATAAACCCAGAAACAGAATTCTAGGAGGTACACTAGAGATATCCACCTTGAGATGTACTGGATAGACAGATAAATGCCAATGAATTATATTAAAGGACTTGCAGGGCATGTACTGCTTGTCCTTTGTAGAGCACCTCCATTGTGTGAGAAGATAAGTGCATGTTAAGATGTCATATTATTTATAACTTAAGTCTATTTCAAACAGAAGTGATGAAAGTTAAGTAAAATAAATTGAACATAAGATCATTTGCCTTTTGTTCTGAATTCAGATTAGGAGCTGAATTAATTCAGACAATTATTTGCTTTAGGATCAGTTAAATGGAAATTACTCCAGGTATACAAATACGACTAGCCTCATTTTCTTTGCCATCTGGCCTTAGATTTAATTGCAAATTTTCTTCCTACCTGGCTTTAGAATAAAAGAGCATAATACCCAGTAAAAGATTTTCTCCACTGATGTTATCCTTCTTTTGTACGTGGAAGGTTGATAAACTGAATATTTTCACATGGGGAATGAATACCAGTTTTGCAAATATTAGTATCCAAACCGGTTGGTAAATGGAGCAATTCAAAGAGTGCATTATTGATACTGCGGTGGTCAGTTTATAGGGCAGAAATGAAAGTCTTAGCCTAGTCCCTGGCACTTTTAGAAACTATTAAAGGAGTCATCTCAAGGTTGAAAATTATAGCTGGGGGTCCAAAAACTGGTGCCCCCAGAGATCCTGAGAACCTTGCGTGAATGGACTGGAGTTCTATCCTGCACACTGCCGCTACATTCATTCTTATGGGATTGCCGAAGAACAGCTGAACGCAACACTGGACAATCTTCAATGGACCTATAAAAAATGAATGTTGAGGCATTCTCCTCTTCAACTTCTGACCCAGCTGTTAAAGAAACACTCCCGTCAACATTTTTATCCTCTTAATATATTTCAATCATCATATTATATGGCACTGTGTATTTAATTCTTCTCTTTTCCCTTAGGTATATGACATCACATTATTGATAACATACTATCTGAATCCTTCTAAGCTCTATTTAGAAAAAGATAGTCACTTTTCCCTGCATTAGTCATCATTAAAACTACAATGCTACATCACTGCAAAGTGCCTAGCAGCCCAGCTTTTCCTTCTCTTCAACTCCTGACCCAGATTCTTCTCTCCTCCCCCTGCCAGGGATTTTGCAGTGATGTAGTATTGTAGTTACATTGATGACTCATCCAGGGAAAAGAGACTTCCTGTTTCTACATAGAGCTTAGAAGGATTTAAGTAGCATGTTTTTAATTACGTGAAGTCATAGATCTAAAGTAAAAGAGAAGAATTGGCTGGGTAGAAATCAGAATGAGCAATTGTAAGTACACAGTGCTATATAATATGATGATTGCAATATATTAGGATGATAACAATTTTGATGGGAGTGTTTCTTGAAGGTGAATTTCTAGCTGGTGCTTGCTAGCCAAATGTGTGCCAATTTCTGTTTTTTTTCTACTTGTTATCTGAATTTCTGAAGGAGTCTCTGGTATGACAAAAATTCATAGTCATGGTTCAAGGCTAGTCAAAGGGTCAGACATTTATAAATAAAGTACAATTGTTACCTTCTATCGTTGGTATTGAAGAAACATTTTGGCTTCCCCTGGAAGATAATTATTTTATGAACCTTTTTTCCCCAGGAGGCATTTCCTGTCCTATAAAAATCCCTAAGCTGCCGGGAGTATTTGCGAGGAGAAAAAGTACTTCAAATACTACTGAAAGACAATTTTGACCCTAACATGGTCTTTAATAATTAGTAATGAAAAAAATAACAACCTGAAAAGCTGTGATTGACCTATATTCAGTAAACCAGTGCTCTCCTGTACATTATATTCCATAGAATCACATTATCAAGCCTACTGCCTAGCTTCAAACCACTTGGGGATGATCATTTTCACTCCAGTACTGTTACAATGAACTACCTACTATAACAATAATGGGTGTCAGGTACTGTTTGGACTAGACAGGAATAAGCTATCACCCCCATGCTGTGTGTTAATTTATTGCTTGAGACATTTTCATATCTGATTCATTCTCACCCACTCGGCTGCTGTTTTACTAAGTTCCAATTCTCCTCCATTCTCGGGATTATTTGAACTTGAGATACCTGCCACTGTGAAAATGCTTTCTCCTCGATACAAGAATCAGGTATAATCCTTAGAGAGGGTTGCTCTGTTCTCCTGGCAGAGCAGGGGAATAAAACACAATCTGAATGTACAAATATATCTAAGCAATATGCTAAGGTGTGACACAAAAGCCAAAATATTAGCTTCTTAGCAAACAAGAAAGGAAATTGTGATGCTACTTGGGATCCCAGCACATGGCATCTTTAGGTAATAGTGCTATTTTCTCAAGAAATTCAGGTTCACAGTTGCTTGGAATATATGTATATATATAAAAAAAAATCTTTCCCCGGTTTTGTTCAGTGATTATTTAGGATCCGTCCAAAAGGTGTTTATTTATCTGTGTAAATTGGATACGGTGTTTCTTATACTTTAGCCTGAGGCATAGTTGAAGAAGGCAGAAGCCAAGAAGGCGAGGAAAGAGACTACGACAGAAGAATGAACAATATCGGTATTCTATCCTCTCATTCTTCTCAAAATTCTACAAGATCCTAAACATGTTCTTCACTAGGGAAATCCATTGTAGAAAACTGTTTCACATGGGCATAACTCATTATTTCTAAACTCAGAGAGAAAATATGAAGCTTTAGGTAGAAAGTATAATTCAAATTATGGGTAAATTAGGTAAAAAATTGCCATGTCAAGTCTTGTTTACCTGCATAGTCATCGATTAGTCTACTGAAGCTCTTTCGAAAGGTTTGACTGGAGATAGACATTTTCAATTACGCTTATATTATTGTTTAAACCAGACCTGAACAAAGTGCGGCCCAAGGACCGAGACAGCTGAAATGTTGAGAACACTGACTCAAAAACGGCACTATATGGATGCTCTCCCTCACCCAGCATCCCAACATCACTGCTTTCTGTATACCCAGTATGCAGATTGCAGTGAATACCGCGGTGGAGAACGGAGCCACTAACTTCTCCTTCCACCACTCAGCTTGCTCAACAGACAGAAGACGCGATGATGTCACTACATCACGCCTGCTGTGCGGTGCATCAGTGCACACAGCAAAGACCTGAACAGGGCGCTGTGGGAGCGGGAATGAGGTGAGTATGTGTTTTTTTATGTGTGTGAGATTTAGGGGGATATGGGAGGGCTCATATTGTATATAGGAGGCTGTGTGAGGGCTCATCCTGTATATACAGGGATTGTGTGTAGGCTTATACTGTACATAAGAGACTATATGAGGGCTCATACTGTATATAGGGGGCTGTGTGTGGGGTTATTCTTTATGTAGTGGGCTGTTGGGGCTCATACTGTATATAGGGAGGCTATATGAGGGATCACACTGTATATAGGGGGCTGTGTGTGGCTCATACTGAATATAGGAGGGCTGTGTGGGGACTCATAATGTACAGTATATAGTGGGACTGTGTGGGTCTCATACTGTATATAGAGGATTTTCAACAAGCTTTGTCTGGGCTGTTGAACCCAAACTGTAACACTACTGAAGGTGTTCAGTACGGACCCCGAACTTTAGTGTTCGGGTTCACCCATCCCTACTTCTAATTTAACAGTAGTAAAGTGCCTAAACTGCACCAAATTTATTAATTTTAGTACAAAATAGTGCTGTAAAGTATTCCAGCCATAAGAAAACATAAGGAAAAATGTCTATACTCCAGAAAGGTGCAATAAGAGTTTGAAAAAAGTATTAACTTTTGTCTGCCTTTTGTGTTTTTAGGATGTCTAGAATTAAAACTGTTTGAGTAAATTTGTCCCAATTTTTAATTTGCTCTGTGACCTATTTATTGGCCCACTAGCTCCAGAATTATAGAAATTTGCACCATCCACATCAGTTTGTAAAGCTAGAGTAAAATGTGTCTGTCCTAGAACTAGGACCTAGATAATTCCCAAAAAGGGGAGAAGGGGCACTGGTCCTCAAAATGTTGTACATAATGTAACAACTCATGCAAACAGGTGTCCAGGTTAGAAAATCCATTTTCGTAGACATTCATAGACTTTTTTTTTGTTTCTGACAGTCAAAATAATTCTATTTTCCTGGACTTTAAAATTATTGAAGGTGTTCTGTTCTCCTGTTAATCTTAAAACAGCAAATTGCTGGACATTTAGATAAAAAGTGAGGTAATTTCATTACATTTATGTACTGTTATAATTTGGCATTCATGTTAAGTGTCTAATAAAAAGATTACAATATAAAACCTGAATTTATGCTTTTTGGTCACTTTCTTCCATTGTGACATTAGTAATATTCAATATTTAGCAGTGATTTTAATGATTTTACAACGGTATAAAATACTGGAATGTCCTTTGCTATTGAGCTCCATAAAGAACCAATTTATTCACAACCTTTATTTCAAATGTATCAGACTTTATAAAGGGACTCTAGGATAATCTGCTGGTATTAAGTAATTTTAATTTCACGTGTATTTAGTATATTGACTTAAGATATATGTTGCCACATTTTTCTTTGTATTTGACTCTTGTAGCTTTCTTAATTTCAGTACTTTCTTTTTTGCTTAAAAACCTTTACTTTCATACAAAATGAATAAAAGAGCCAATAATTTAAATATCCCCTAAGTTATCATAACATCTGCAAATATAAAGTTTTGGGAGTATTTTTGATATTTTATCGAACTAATTTAATATTATAAATCAGCTGAATTTCTTCACGTGACCCCCACTAATTTTGTGGGGAGGATGAATCCAATAGCAGACTAGAGGTTCCCCAGTTGGCACCACGTCTGAAATAATAATGGGTCCAAAGGACCAACTGGATTAAATCTCATTCACTGCTAATTTTGGAAACACCTGTGACTCTTAAGAAATACAGTAGACCATAGCAGATTTGTTTTAACTTTTTTGATTTACAAGTAACCCATTAGATTTTAGCACTTTTTGGCCTTGTGCAGATCAGTGTATTTTTGGTCCGAATGCAATCAGATTGCAGTCGGGCCAATATTAGTATATGAGGCCATGTACAAGTCAGTCATATTCCTTGGACATAGACCATTTTCTACTCATCTGAGAGAATTGAATTGCACTGTGCTGACACTCTGATGAAACTGAGAGTTTGACCAGAGTGTGATTTGAGTACCGTAATTGGCCGGATTCTCTCGGATGAGAAAATTTACGGCAGTCTGCATCAACCCTTCAAGATGATCTTTTATCAGATTTTTCCTATGAAAGTGAATGTGAGAGAGCTTTCATTACCTTTCCTGGCCATTAGTCAATGTATGGAGCTGTGTCACATTTGGCAAAGGTGAAGCAGCAACTGATTGGTGGTGGAGCTGAGAAGTCAGATCCCCAATGATCTAGTATCAATAGCCTCACTTACTGATAGGTCATCAATATTAAAGTCCTGGAAAATACCTATGCTTGGCAGGGAATTTGGAGGAAAGAACATAGCAATGCAGAACTTACAAACATGGTAAAGCATCTTAAGAAGTAGCCTGATGGGTTTTCTATACCATACTTTACAATGGGCTAGATCAGGGGTGGGGAATCTTTTTTCTGCCAAGGGCCATTTGGATATTTATACCATTCTTCGGGGGCTGTACAAATTGTGTGGTAATTCCGCCCCCAAGGTACGTCCTGACGCTGGCACTGGTGTTTGGACATAACTTTTCATTGTATGCCTTTCAGCGTTCAGTAGTGAACACTCTGTGTGCATACTCACAGAGCAAGAAGAAATTGATGGGCCAGTGGCTGGCAAAGTACAGCTGCTGGCCCAGGCACTGCAGTGTCTGGTAATCTGCCAGACACTGATTCTGATAAAACTGGCAAAGGGGAAAATAGAAGAAATTTAGATTAGGGAACAGGATGGTGGAAATTATTTCATATTCTTTCTATACTTTGTCTTAAAGAATGTGCATAATCTTTGCTTTTTCCATTTGATTTGCTTTTTACATTCTTTCTCTTACCTTTAGTTGTACGAGAAGTCTGAAGATTTAGTTTATCCGTTGAAGAAAAAAAGAAAGAAATTGACCTCAGATCAGACTTGCGTAACAGAGAAATTGTACAGAAAGCTGAATAACTGAAAACTGCACTCGCAATGTGTTCCGCAAATTTGGGCAGAGCACTTTCCTGTGCATCCGGAGCTCCATACACTACATCCAAAGCAAACCACCATTGGGAATTTAAACGGAGAGTAGAAAAATGAGCATTTAATGGCCTCCTATTATTGTGGAGAGAGCAATGACAGGCCGTGAACCTCAAGTACAATTCTGATCCTTTTGTTGTAAGTGAAATAATACTATTTCAAATCATGACTCTATTATTAAGAGCAGAATTGCTGGGTAGATATTAGCTATAAAAGATTCCAAAATAAAGAAACCTATTTTGCTGGCTCCCTTAGTATTGTGGAGTCATAATCGTCACAAATGTGTCTGATACAGTCTAGGAATGAATTGTTTAGCTTGCTGCTGCTTGCACTTTATTAAGCCACATATACCATTTAACACAGACCCCCTATAACTTTACAAGCACATTAAGATGCCCGACTTGAGTCTTCCTGCAACTTTGTTAGCTAGCATTATTCTGCTGCAATAGATAAATAAAGTGCAGTCATATTAACTGTATAAATGAGGTAAATCAGTGCAGTTTCCTTTATTTAAAAAGTAATCGTCGTTTTGATTTTAGTCCATAAATCAAAAGTGCACATAAAAATAAGCAACTTTGCAGTATAACTTATCAGAGTCATTTTCCTTCTTCTTTTCAAGGATTGATTGCTTACTCTCAATTCATGGGTAAAATCTGTAAAATCTGTCTTCGATGAAGAATAATTTTCTCATTCCTGAAATAGGAAATTTCAGTTGGTGCTTTAAAATGGATCCTATCACCAGGTTTTCCCACTATTAAAGGTGGCCACCACCTTTAATGCCTGTTTTACTGCAATCTAGCAAGATGTATATTAATCTCCAACCTCCTCTCTATAGCCCAAAAATACCTTTTAGATTCCTCCCATAAGGTTTGGTCCAGCCCAATGGGTGTTGCTAGTCTTGCTCTAGTCGCGATTGCCGTTCTCCTGCTTGCTTCATGTGGCTGACATGTCCTACATCATCCACACATTGTCCATCAATTGTGCTCCTGCACAGTCATACTGCTCCTGCTAAGGGCAGAGCAAAGTACTGTAAAGCGAATGTGCCGGGAGAAGCCAAAGAGTGCTGACTGACTAAAGGTGATACGACTGACCTGCATGCTCCTTTGCTCACTGGAACATTTCAAGTGGATCAGAATGCTGACATTGTCCTCCTGTCTTCTCCCTAGTCTTTAATTCCACTACAATCCACCATCTGAATACTTCTCCTGGTTTTCTATGGTGCCCTGGACCACACTACTCTGTGTTCTACTTCCCACTGGACACATTTTCAACTCTAACACCATACTATGCCCATTAACTGAGCTTCACAAATATATTTTCCCTGAAATCAGTTTCTGTATTGTAATTCCCTCTATCCCAAGTTACAGGTGCACCCCTGATCATACCACAGAGCTTGGCATTGCTTTTGTTAAAATGCTTGTCCATTTTGCTTTTATTTCATAAATCGTACTGCTAACACTTGTATTCTTGCCTATTCAAGTTAAAAAAAGGTGAGCTACATATGTATCCACCCTTACCCTCTGATGAATTTCCACAGTTTTTCCCATATATGTATTAGATATTGATGACCTTTACTTAGAATAGGTCATCAATATCAGATTATGGGGTGCAAAACCCAGCACCCCCACTGATTGGCTACTTTTGGTGGCTTGATGTAAAACGGAGTACGGAGCCTGAAGAGCATGACACTATCCTCTTCGTAGGGACTGTTCTCTGGTACTGCAGCTTAGCATCTATTAAAAAGAAGAACATCCACTATAGAGCATACAAGGATGTGCTGCTCCACTGTGTTGGATGCCAGACCCAACTAATGATCTGATATACAGGGTGGGCCATTTATATGGATACACCTAAATAAAATGTGAATGGTTGGTGAGATCAACTTCCTGTTTGTGGCACATTAGTATATGAGAAGGGGGAAACTTTTCAAGATGGGTGATGATCATGGTGGCCATTTTAAAGTCAGCTATTTTGGATCCAACTTTATTTTTTCCAAAGGGAAGAGGGTCATGTGACACATCAAACTTATTGAGAATTTCATAAGAAATGTGCTTGGTTTTAACAAAACTTTATTCTTTCATGAGTTATTGACAAGTTTATGACCACTTATAAAATGTGTTCAAAGTGCTGCCCATTGTGTTGGATTGTCAATGCAACCCTCTTCTCCCACTCTTGGCACACTGATAGCAACACTGCAGAAGAAATGCTAGTCTAAGGGGGTCAGGTTCCTTGTAGGAATGCTCAGACCTGACACCCATTTTGTGGTGGTGCATCATCTTGCTGAAAAAACTCAGGGAACGTGCCATCTTCAGTGCATAAAGAGGGCAACACATCATCATGTAGCAGTTTCAGATATCCAGTGGCATTGAGTTTTCCATCTTTGTACCCCATATACCACACCATACCAACAATTATGGGTGTCAGGTCCAAGCATTCCTACAGCTTCCTGGAAAGTAGATTGGTCGTCATGGGCCAGTTGAATGGCCACCAAGGTCTCCCGATCTGACCCCCTTAGACTTTTATCTTTGGGGTCATCTGAAGGCAATTGTCTATGCTGTGAAGATACGAGATGTGCAGCATCTGAAACAATGGATACTGGAAGCCTGTGCTAGCATTTCTTCTGCGGTGTTGCTATCAGTGTGTCAAGAGTGGAAGAAGAGGGTTGCATTGACAATCCAACACAATGGGCAGCACTTTGAACACATTTTATAAGTGATTATAAACTTGTAAATAACTCATGAAAGAATAAGGTTACGTTAAAACCAAGCACACCTTTGTTTTTCTTGTGAAATTCTCAATAAGTTTGATGAGGCACATGACCCTCTTCCCATTGAAAAAAATAAAGTTGGATCCAAAATGGCTGACTTCAAAATGGCCACCATGGTCACCACCCATCTTGAAAAGTTTCCCCCCTGCCATATACTAATGTGTCACAAAAAGGAAGTTGATATCACCAACCATTCCCATTTAATTTACAGACATATGTTAAAGTTTGGGCACCCCTATTAATGTTAACCTTTTTTCTTTACAACAATTTTGGTTTTTGCAACAGCTATTTCAGCTTCATATATCTAATAACTGATGGACTCAATTATATTTCTGGATTCAAATGAGGTTTATTGTACTAACAGAAAATGTGCAATCTGCATTTTAGCAAAATTTGACCAATGCAAAAGTATGGGCACCTCAACATAAAAGTGACATTAATATTTTGTAGATCCTCCTTTTGCAAAAATAACAGCTTCTAGTCGCTTCCTGTAGCTCTTAATGAGTTCTTGGATCCTGGATGAAGGTATTTGTGACCATGATGGTCGCCGAACATGGACAGCCCGCTTCAAATCATCCCACAGATGTTCAATGATATTCAAGGTCTGGGGACTGGGATGGCCATTCCAGAACATTGTAATTGTTCATCTGCATGAATGCCTGAGTAGATTTGGAGCGGTGTTTTGGATTATTGTCTTGCTGAAATATCCATCCCCGCATAACTTCAACTTCGTCACTGATTCTTGCACAATATTGTCAAGAATCTGCTGATACTGAGTTGAATCCATGCGACCCTCAACTTTAACAAGATTCCCGGTGCCGGCATTGGCCACACAACCCCAAAGCATGATGGAACCTCCACCAAATTTTTCTATGGGTTGCAAGCGTTTTTCTCAGAACGCTGTGTTTTTTAGCCTCAATGCATAACGCCTTTTTGTATGACCAAACAACTCAATCTTTGTTTCATCAGTCCACAGGACCTTCTTCCAAAATGTAACGGGCTTGTCCTAATGTGCTTTTGCATACCTCAGGCGACTCTGTTTGTGGCGTGCTTGCAGAAACGGCTTCTTTCGCATCACTCTCCC
The DNA here is from genome assembly GCF_039654945.1 of Dendrobates tinctorius. Lineage (NCBI taxonomy): Eukaryota > Metazoa > Chordata > Amphibia > Anura > Dendrobatidae > Dendrobates > Dendrobates tinctorius. Next base: position 3,933,333 of record NW_027361814.1, on the reverse strand, counting down.
ATACAGCTTCTCCTTGTGCAAAGTGCGCTGTATTGTTGACCGATGCACAGTGACACCATCTGCAGCAAGATGATGCTGCAGGTCTTTGGAGGTGGTCTGTGGATTGTCCTTGACTGTTCTCACCATTCTTCTTCTCTGCCTTTCTGATATTTTTCTTGGCCTGCCACTTCTGGGCTTAACAAGAACTGAACCTGTGTTCTTCCATTTCCTTACTATGTTCCTCACAGTGGAAACTGACAGGTTAAATCTCTGAGACAACTTTTTGTATCCTTCCCCTGAAAAGCTATGTTGAATAATCTTTGTTTTCAGATCATTTGAGAGTTGTTTTGAGGAGCCCATGATGCCACTCTTCATAGGAGAATCAAATAGGAGAACTACTTGCAAGTGGCCACCTTAAATACCTTTTCTCATGATTTGATACACCTGGCTATGAAGTTCAAAGCTCAATGAGGTTACAAAACCAATTTAGTGCTTCAGGAAGTCAGTAAAAAGTAGTTAGGAGTGTTCAAATCAAGAAAATGATAAGGGTGCCCATACATTTGCATCGGTCAAATTTTGTGTAAATGCTGATTGCACATTTTCTGTTAGTACAATAAACCTCATTTGAATCCAGAAATATAACTGAGTCCATCAGTTATTAGATATATGAAACTGAAATAGCTGTTGCAAAAACCAAAATTGTTATAAAGAAAAAAGGTTAACATTAATAGGGGTGCCCAAACTTTAACATATGACTGTAGGTGTATCCATATAAATGGCCCACCTTGTAGATGACTTATTCTAAGAACAGGCCATCAACATGGTAACTCTTGACAACTCCGTTAATGATTTACACTTTCTCATGATACAAAATAGATATCTTATTGCAAAATTTAAAAAAACACATCAATAAACTGGTTGGCCACATAAAGACACTTATAGCTTAAACATCTCCTGATAAAATCAGGTCATCTCATATCAGTAATCTTTGGATTTTGTAACCAAGAAGGAACAACATGGTGGCCACATATGTGCAATACCATACATAGGATCTGGACAATATTGGCTCTATATGAGAAATCATCACAGAGGTCGGGACCCCAATGAGCACACGATGATAATACATAATAGATACTAACATTCAAATAATGTCAAATGTAAAATTTAGCATGACTAGTAAATTTCAAAGGGCCCGATTCACTTTTGCATTTGTGCCCGTTTTTTGTCTAGTTTTTGGTATTTTTCACCTCTTTTTCATTAGTGCCTTATTCATCTTTTAATTTGTGCTTTTTTTAAAAAAAAAAAAATCTATTTTATATGTGTTCTCCGGTGTTTTTTTTATGTTTTACATTTTGGCAGGGCTTGAGTTTTCCTGAACTTTTTAGCTGATATAACAATAGTGACATTTGAAATATTTTTTTTTGCTCCAATGTATTTTAGTCTTCGAGTGATTTTATGGACACCTGAGAATTTTGCACAATTTTAGTGACATATTAGCAAAACATGTGACTCTTTGAGCTAAAAGGTTGAAAAAGGGATAAAAAGAAAAATAAAATGTTTTTAATTTTAGGTAAAGTTCATGAACCATGTGATGTGCACCACTTTGAAGAAATTTTCAAAAAGGTAAGGAATCCAGGGATAAAAAAAAGTATAAAACTTCCCATTTATTATTGATATTTAAAACGGGAATTTCATCACAAATACAGACTGATCCACATTAGGACAAATGACCTACGCATTTCGGTATATAGCCTTATGCCAAAACTTGTAGGTAATTTTTCCTATTGTGGATCAATCTGTATTTGTGATGTATCAACAATAAATGTGAAGTTTTATACTTTTTTCATCACCTTTTTGAAGTATGCATTGGCCTCTTGACTCGTTCGTAAGAAGAAACCTTGGCGTGTCCGTAAGAAGAAACCTGACCAGCATTGCAGATGTACCTCTGCTCGATGAGCTGACTCTTCTTTTTTCCTTTCCTTATTGCCTTTTTCTTATACTTTGAAGAATTTTGCGCCAAAAAGGTCTATGAATATCACAAGACGAAAAGAAAAAGAAAAGTGGCTCAGAAAAAATACGGTAAATAAAAGCAAAACGCAAATAATGAATCGGCCCAAGATGTCCGATTATTATAGGGTCAGTGAAGGTAAATCGATGAAGAAGATGGCACACGAGCATGCAGAAAATATATCATAATTTGGGGTAAGACTTTTATATAATAATTTTTACGACATCACTTCCATCCCAGTTATGGACAATATGTCATAGAAATAACGATTCTAAACCTCCGCGACCGCTCGCAACTATTTTCCTGAATTTCTAGGGCTGTCTCCATGATTTTTCTTGCCATAGTCAATGCTCGAAATTAGACAGTGTGATGACAAGTGCTAGTTATCAAGAGCTACATGGATTTCAATGGAATTCAGCATGATTTATGGCTGCTGTTCAGCAAGGAGTATGGCCGGCTCACACAAGTGAAAGGCTCCAAATAAGAATCTAAGTTTTGCAGCAAATGGACCTAACAACATGTCGCCAAACATATGGCTTACGGAGTGAGTGATGTCTTATTATACAGGCATGCGGCCTGACCTGCTCCACTCTGGTTTATGTGCAGCCTTTCCTTTACATCTGTTCCTAGCGTGAGATCCTTCAGTTTGCAGGTGTAACTATTAAGCAGGAACATGACTTGTGTTTTCTGCCATTTATTTACAAGCACGCCATGAACCTTGACGCCTTTTAGTAATTGGCAGAAGTCATAATGTATTATTGTTTATTATTCTTTTTTTGTTGCTTTTAATGCACTTAAAGGGACCCCTTCTATTTTTATTTTCATATAGGTTTGGTTCACACTTGCAATTTTTTATATTAAAAATAACATGAAAGCTTTTATTAATTTAGCTAAAACAAGACTGAATCAAGGTTTTACCAATTACTATTGAGTTGAAAGCTTGGTAGATTAGAAAAAAAATGATGGTAACTGATGATATCAGCTAAACTATATCTTCTTCAACGTTCCTATTAGCAGTCATCAATTATAAAGAAAAAAATTGAAGCTCTGCTATTTTTTTTAGGATTGAAGCTATGTTCCCATTTAAAACCCAAGACAGAAACAAGCGCATGTAAATAACATAGGGTACTTAGTAAAGACTGTTTTTGATCAAAAAATCATAAAAGCCATCTCACATTACTTATAAGGGCCCTTTCACACAGCGTTTTCACCTATGGTCGACAACCCCTTCGGGGCTTAAGTCTGAACCCATGCAAGTGGTATTTGGGCGTATGTGCCAACAGGACCATGGACTGTGCATGGAGTCACTGTGTAGGTGCAGGGGTTAGTTTAATGCCCTGCACTCCTTGCATAAGTTCCTTGTATATTTCAAATGTCATGTAATATGTGTATATATATATATATATATATATATATATATATATATGTATTGTGCATTGAAGTGTACCTATGTTCATGTGTTGTAAAGATATAGGGATAGTGTAGGACTTAAATCAGTGGGGAGCACAGTAGAATAGAATAGGATAGGGATTAGTTAGACCAATAGGATTTTGTCTGGTTAGGAGGGACTAGGAAAAGAGTAGTTGGGGAGCTTCCTGGAGTTAGTCAGAGTGAGCCGGGAGCAGGGACAGGACAGTTGTGTCCAGGGGAACGTTAAGGCTATGTGCACACGTCTGGAATTCCCACGGATTTTATGCGTTTTTGCCGTGTTTTTTTTGCTGTGAAAACGCTGAAAAAATGCATAAAATAAGCAACCCATTGTATTCAATGGCATTCCGCACATGCTGTGCTAATGCTGCGTATTTTTCCACGGCGGAATCGCATCGCGGAAAAATGCGCAGCATGCTCATTTTTTTTGTGGAATCGCAGGAATTCTGCACACATAGGATTGCATTGTTCCGCTTATTTTCCGCATGTGGCTATGCCCACCATACGCAAAGTAAGCGGAAAATGTGCAGATAGAACCCAGGGTCTGGAGCAGAGGAGGGTACCATATCCCTGTAAAAAATAGAATTAAAATAAAAAATCGGGACTTGCTGGGAGCATCACTGAGGCCAGGGGACACTGCGTGGGACGCCGGAAGGTGAGAATAGCACAATTTTTTTTTTATTATCTTAAACTTTATATCTTTTACTACTGATGCTGCATAAGTAGCCTCAATAGTAAAAAGTTGGTCACACTAGTCAAACACTATGCTTGACAAGTGTGACCAAGCTGTCATTCAGTTTTCCAAGCGATGCTACAGATGCCAATATGCGGGAATTACGCATGCAGATTTCTCATGTATTTCCTGTGGCAGGAAGTTGCGGAATTGATGCATAAATTTCCGCGGCAATTCCAGACGTGTGCACATAGCCTAAAGCAGAGGAGCCCAGCGGTCCAGGGCCTAAGAGCTGACAGTCACATGTGTTGTGAATTCTCTTACTTCTGAGTCGAGGCTCCCTCTAGTGGTTTCTGTTGGTATTGGAGCTGGCCGGATTGACAGAGGTCTGCCACCTGATGACGATTGGAGATCTCGGGTTACTGATTGGGAGTATTTAAGCGAGCAGGCTTCCCTCAATTGTTGCTGGTGATTAGTTCTTCCTGTGCAACTTGAGGTCTGCTGTCTCCTGCCTGATCCTGCATTTTTCAGCTAAGTTGTTCATTTGCTAATCCTTTGCTTCTGATCTGGTTTTGCCTCTTTCTGCTTTGCTTGCGGGTTCAGCGTGCTCCCTGCTGGGGATGTGCTGGACCCCGCTCCATATGTTACAGCTTGTGTCAGTTTGTTCAATCCCCTGCTATATTAGTCTCTTTTGCTTTGCTGCCAGTTTACACCAGAATGCTGATATAACGGGGTAGAGGTCATGAGACCTCAGTGTTTTTTGTACATCAGACGTGTTGGATTTTTTAGTGTTTTTGCGTGATTGCAGACAGTGTCTTTCCTTTCCTATCCTATCTAGACAGTTTGGGCCCCATCATTTGCTCAGTCTATTTTCTGCCAGTGTTTGTCCCTCATCTGGTCTCACAGACAATTTATGTTTGGGGGCTATCTATTTCTTTGGGGTTCTACTTCGGGGCAGTTTAGATTTCACCTTTCTTGCTTTAGGCCTAGTTAGTTCTCTGGCTGTGTCGAGGCGTCTAGGGCATCATAGGTACATTCCACGTCTACTGTTAGTTGTGTTATTAGGATTAGGGGTCTGCAATCCGCTAAGTTACCAACCATTCTGGTTTCCTGGTGGCCTAGCCTATTCCTGCCATCCTCCTCGGTGACCTGTTCATAACACACATGGTAGCCGAGGAATATCAGAGCAGCATAAAGATGGTAGCAGCTAACTTCATGGGAATAACCCTTAACGTCTGAGTCCTACGGCCTAGTAAGGAATGGAAGAGCCATTTCTTAACTTCACTTTTGGAGAGGGAAGTGGACAGGGAATTCCTGAAGCCGGTTAGTCTGACCAGTCAGGAAGCTGCGACACCGGCTGATCCGGTGGATATTTCTGGAAGAGTGAGGGACAGTACAGGGAACGGAACGGTGATATTCTGCGAAGAATCTTGTGCTGTTTCTGTGACTAAACTGGACAAGCTGAGTAAAATTGCTGTGTTGAAGATGACCCTGGACTCTGACTGTCATTGTGTGGTGTTAAAAGAAAAGGAACCCTGACAGTGTGGAATGGACCCTGATTTACAAGTGAGTGGACTGCAACGTGTTAATGTGACGGAGGGCCAGAGTGTGCCAATACTGCCACCCTCAGCCACGACTACCCCCCTGGCCTCTGTTGCACACCCTGTCATGCATGCATTTTGTCCATATATGCCTACTGTGGGCAGACAGCAAGACGTAATCTACTTCGTCTTGCTGTCCACCTCCGATAGATGTATACTGCAGAAAATGATGCATGATTGAGCACACTGTGACTTGTTTGCACCATTTTAGTCAATGGCCCCTTTGATGCATGTGCCCGAAACTCAATTTGTTGGGGAGGTGGGCTTAAGCCTGACAGGACCACTGACCATAGGAGAAAACACAGTATGAAAGGGCCTTAAGGAAGTAAAGTGGTCAATGGGAGGCTCGGGTGGCTGCTGGGGGATCCTTCCTCATGGAGACCTCTAGAAATTGGGGCTATTTACAATGGTGTAGGTCTAAGACTAACCTTAAATAAACCAAAAATATACAATCATGAGCTCAATCTAGTAATATCAAATATGACCGGATACAGTTGAGTAGTCAGTGCCTTGACTTGTATTGTAAATCTGCTACACTTAGTGGGCAACTGAGGGTTGAAAGATTTAGTACTTTGGGGGTCTTATTTAGTATGCTTGCTTATATATGGCAACCTTTGCCAAGAATGTCTCTGGTTGGTCTCACAATCTAAATTCCCTAACAATAATGCCCTTGTAAAGCAAAGAAGAGCATACAAACTATTTTGTAATCCCATTACTATAAGCCAACCACTGAGCTGCCATTGTCCTACTGGGATTTATTGTAACCATACCATACAGATGTGACTTATTTAATAATGTAGCACAACACACAACTGTATACATTGGTATGGTCATATATATACATAGCCTAACCCTATGGTTACAAAACCAACAATGCTGCTCTAATAATAGCTATTTTTAATTTTGATGGTGCTTAACACCGCACATTAAGCATGTGTCTGACTGCAGACTTCTGAAACCAGAAAGCATGCAGTGTTGCCAGTGAGAGCGGGTGGTCACGTGACTGCGTGTATATGATTTGCATACTTCCAACCACATTCCAACTAGATGTGCTCATCCTCTGTCAATGAACATATATTAAGAAAGAATGAGTACGTCTAGTCGACACATGACTACAAGTACGAAAATCGCATACATGCTGTCACATCCCCACCCGCTTTTACCGGCAACATCACACGCTTTCAGGATTCAGAAGTCTGCAGACATACACAGTGACAGCAGACTTTTATCCCAAGCCTGGACCATCATTTTAAGGCCATTAAGTGTCCTTACTTCGTCATCCATTTTCCAAGATCGTGGATAAGCTGAAGGAAGCCATAGCAAAGATTAAACTTGATCTCCTTTCTACTATTGGTTAACATTATTATCTCCATAACCATCAGAAGCTGGATCACTCGACTCTTGGTTGCTCCTCACCTACTTTCCATCATCTTCAGATTAACAGCCCAAAAAGAGTGAAACTACATGAATGACAAGAGGCTTCTTACCACTTATTATCATAATGAATGTTGCAAATCTGGATTGGGCTCCCCTCCCCTATAGTCATAACAAATCTGAAAAAGTACATAGCTCATGCATTAACCTTTTAAGCAAAAAAAAAACCCAGTGTACACAAATAATATGAAGAATATGTCCCCCTTAGGCAAGTGCCTAAATTGCCTATATGTGTTCTTGAAGTCACGTCTTATTTTAAAAACATTCAAAGGGCATCTGTAGGTTAAGATTTGGTCATTAAAGAGTTTCAATATGGCATACTCATTATCATACCACTTAATTGTCTCGTGAACTTAAATTACAAGTGTTTATAGGACGGGAATTAATTATGTCTTAATTATTCTAGAGTTCACAATGCAGCACTAAAGAGATAACAACACTCTCTGTACTACAGCGCTGGCTGCATGGAGAACTCTAGGCAGACTGTAAGTGGTATTGTCTGTACCGAGGTAGCTTTCTAGCTAAGATGTAAGGGCAAGTGGCAACTGGGGATTAGGGCTGCAAATCCATTTTTATTCAATCACTTGGCATAACAACAGAAAATTCTGTTTAATCCCTGCATTACTTAAACACACTGCTTGTGAATGACTTATTAGAGTGCAGTAAATGTGTAAGTAAAGCTTTCATCTGTCAGTAAAGAAAGTTTCAGTGCAAATACTATGGTTTTGAATTGAAGGTATAGCTCTTGTTTTAGGCAACTTTTCAGTATCAGTGTACATAATAAATAACACATTTTCTGTCCATTATATGACTTGTATCTCGCATCTTATCACCGTGCAGGCTCTATCTCTAGTTGTCACTTACCTCTGAGCTAGTGGGTGTGTAGACTAGCTGCTGTTTTGTCTCCTATATACATGGAGATAAGAGGAAGTAATGCTCTCCCACCTCTATGCAGCACAAATTCAGAAGCAGCAGCAGCAACAAGGAGGACATTATACAGCAGTACTAAGCGGTGAAGATGTGAATCCAGCACTAGGGTGAGAATCTCCACTTACTAAAAGGTTTCAACCCATTTGATTCCATCTGTCTCTGCTCCTCCCTTTTGTCAGACAGTATGAAACACAATCAGATTAAACACAAGGTTTCTTTGCAGTCTTTAGCCATGGAGAGACATAGACTCTGCTGCCACTACCTCCATTATCACCAAGAAAACCACTATGGCAGCACTGTGGAAAGTCTGAACCATATCTCTCTTACCTTTTTATGCCATGGGAAGGACATTGCATCATCATCATCATCGTTGGTCTAACCCACACCAATAGAAAGTCAGGAAAGATGAGGATCAGACATTCCCCATGCCTTTGCGGTGGCTATTTTAGAGATGAGTAGTGTTGAGCATTCCGATACCGCAAGTATCGGGTATCGGCCGATATTAGCTGTATCGGAATTCCGATACTTAGTTCCAATACTTTTTTCATATCGAATACCGGAATCGGAAGTTCCCATAATGCTAGGAGCCCGCTCGATTTGATTCAGCCAGATCCTCAGAAGTGTGGGCATATCCTGTTAGGCATGTAGGCATGTTAACTACTGGCATGGCTGTGATTGGCTGCTGAAATGATGTCATGATGCACTATAAAAAGCGCTGCAGCCGCCATTTCTGGTCACACTGCTGTGAATTCAGTTAGGGACAGGCTGCTGTTGAAGACTGTGAGGGACAGTTAGAAATAGCGATTCCACAAAACATATAGTGCTTAACCCAGGCTACATAAACCACCACTGTAGCTTGCTTTTCCCTAGCAGCGCTGTTTTCACAGCTGTCTGCAAGGGCTGTGTGAGTGCAGACCCACGCTGTGTAGTGTGTCCTGCAGGCACGTCTGCTTGTAGGCCGGCCAGCGTGTGTCTCTGCCTCATACACATTTTTCTTTTATTGCTGCTTTTTTTTTCTCCTGTATAGTGTGCTTCCATACGTATCCATATACGTTGGTTGCAAACACTAAAGGAGTGGACAGCGGAGCCTTTCAGCAGCCTTTCAGTGCTATAGCCCATTTCTCTGCACTGTTTTTGGCTGTCTGATAGGTCTCTCTGTGTGTGAGTGCAGCTCACGTTGCAGTGTGTTCTACAGCCACCGCTAGCTGTAGTCCGCTCAGCGTGCGTCACTGCCTCATACATAGTCCTTTTTTTGCAGCTAATTTAGCCAGATTTTTGCTCCTATATTAGTGTGCTTCCAACCGCATCCATTGTCATTGGTTGGTTGCAAACACTATATAGGATTAGATAGAGGAGCCTTTTTGCTGGCTTGTGCCCTTCAGGGCCAGCCAGGCTAGTATCACCCTATTTTTTGGAGCCTCATCAATTGCATTGTAGGTTAGCTTCCTGCATTGTAATCGCTCCAAAAAGTTTGTGATACTATAGCTTTCAAACTTTGGTCACATCCTTTCCTTTCCCCCCACCCAAAAAAAAGGAAATAAAGTTCACCAAACACTCCACTTTACAGTTGTCTAGGCCACATTAGATCATATTAAAGTGTAGTACACACACTCTTAGCCAAATTAGTGTTTCTTATACTGGTTAGCAGGTGTTCAGGAATAAGAACACTAAGCCACCCCTTTTTTACTTTTCTGCCGATCTTTATCAGTCTACCAAGATGAAGAAGGCAGGGAGTAAGGCACGTGGTCGTGGCCGTGGAGTTTCAGCAGGGAGAGGACGGGGGGATTCAGCAGGGAGAGGACGTGAGGATTCGGTATCTGCTGCGGCCACCAGTGACCCGGCATCCCCCACTTTTACCAGGCCACAGTCCTTCATGCGCAGCTTTGTAGGACCTCGCCGTACCCCACTGCTGTGTGACGAACAAATTGAAGCCGTTGTCGGATGGATGGCAGCTAACGCATCCACTTCAATGACTTCCGCATCCTCCCAAGGCCAGAGCACTGAAGAGCAACCATCTGTCTCTTCACCACCTGCCAAATTGCCCAGGCAGTCTGAGAGCCCTGGACAGGAGCCATCTCAATCTTTACTTCTGTTCTCAGAATCTGTTGGCTTGGAAAGAGGTGGCCAGCCAAGCAGCATTCTAGAGTGTGAAGAAGAGGGAGTATGCAGTGATGCGCAACTGCTTTTTCACTCTGAATCTGAAGAGGCGGGTGGGCCAGTGCCTATGGTCAGCACACCTCAGTATGCATCAGATGATGATGAGACTCAGTTGCCAATTTCTGGTGCGTACGGTGCTGGCGAGAAAACCCAGGACCAGCCGGTGCTTGAAGAGGGGAGTGGAGATGATGAGGTCCTTGACCCACTTGCGGCGTTCCAGCATGGCAAGATCGCGCATTGCATCTCTGCAACGCCGATTCCGCCTGCCAGAACATCGCATCATATGTGACCTCCCCACCAGGTGGAATTCAACGTTACATATGTTGGAGCGGTTGTGTGAGCAGCAGTAATGGAGTACCAGCTGCATCAGGCGCAAACAAGTCACACTGTGCGCCGGACACACTTCACCACCACTGAGTGGGCCACTATGAGGGACATCTGCCAAGTTTTGCGTGCCTTCGATGACTCCACGCGGATGGCCAGTGCAGATGATGCACTAATCAGCATGACTGTCCCCCTCATCTGTCTGCTTCAAAAAACCTTACAAGCACTAAGTGAGGAGGTTTTTGAAGAGGTCGAGGATGAGCAGTCAGAAATGCCATCTGCTTCTGGCAAGTCTGCGCAACGTGCTTCCACACAAAGGCCCAGGCAGGGGACACTTAGTGAGGAGGATGACGAGGAGTCAATGGAGGAGGAGGAACACATCTCTCCAGAGGAGGGAGGTACACAAGGCTCTAGTAGTCAGTGTGTACAGCAAGGGTGGGGTGATGCTGAGCAGGCAGAGATGCTGCCTCAAGCTGGGGACAGCGTTTCCGGTCCAGTTGGCAGTCTGCAGCACATGGTTGATTTCATGCTGCAGTGCTTGTTAAATGACCGCCGCATCGCCAACATTCTCCACACGGCTGATTATTGGGTGTACACCCTCCTAGATCCTCGCTACCGGGACAACTTACAAAGCCTCATACCACAGTTGAACCGGGAGCGAAAAATGCGGGAGTACCAAGAAACACTTGTGCAGGCCATCATGTTCTCCATTCCCCCCACAAGTGTTGCTGGTAGTGCTTTTCAAAGCAGCCATGTGGGTAGAGGCAGTGGAGGAAGCTCTGCACAAAGAGGTAGCAGAGGCAGTGCCGCAGGACAAAGCAAGGTCAGTATGGCCCAAATGTGGAAAAGTTTTGTGGGACCGCCACAAATGGCTACACCATCACAGACGGCTCCAGTCAGCAGGAGGCAACGTTTCCGTCAGATGGTGACAGACTACTTGTCGTGCCCTGTTAGTGTTCTCCCAGACGGCTCTTCCCCGTTCAAGTATTGGGTCTCTAAGCTGGATACATGGCCAGAGCTTAGCCAGTATGCATTGGAGGTGCTGGCTTGCCCTGCTGGCAGTGTATTATCGGAACGTGTCTTTAGTGCTGCAGGTGGTGTGGTAACAGACCGTCGCACGCGACTATCCGCCGATAATGTTGACCGGCTTACTTTTGTGAAAATGAACAAGGCCTGGATCTCACCTGAATTTGCCAGTCCTCTTCCAGAATAAATAATTGGCTGGCAACAGGATCCAGGTCTCCTGTTGTGTTCATGTTTCTATGACCTGAACTTTATTTCCTGGACTACAGCAACGCCCGTTGTTGCTCAGAAGTGCTGTCCGCACAGACAAAACACTCGCTCATGTGTAAGTGGGGTTCAGTAACGTCAGCTTATCCCCTGCTGTGTGTACGGCAAACTCTCCTGCTGCCTACAACTTCTGACTACCTCTGATTTAATATGTTCTCTGATTTGCCCTCTGTCTCCACTCTGTTTTGAGTATTTCCTCTGGCCTACAACACCGCCTGTTTCTGCTCTCAAGTGCCGTCTGCACAATCCACACTTGTTCCTGTGGTACCTGGGTCCTGTAACATCTGCTCATCTCCAGAGTTGAGCACGGCAATGTCTCCTGCTTTGTCTACATTCCCACTACTTGTAGTGGAAATGTGGACAGAGCAGGAGACATTGCCTGACTCACCTCTAGGGAGAAGCTGCTGTTACAGAACCCCAGTAAAACAGGAACAAGTGTGGGTTGTGCAGACGGCATTTCAGAGCAGCAACTGGCGTGGTTGGAAGCCAGAGGAAATACTCGAAACAGAGTGAAGACAGAGGCCTAATTGGAGTACGTTGACAGTTAGTAGTAGTCTAGAAACAATCGCAAACTGCCACCAAGTAGGCCACGGCCTACTACCTGATTTTCCCTGGGCTCCGACATCGCCAGTTGGTGCTCAGAAGTGCTGTCCGCACAGACAAAACACTCGCTCATGTGTAAGTGGGGTTCGGTAACGTCAGCTGATTCCCTGCTGTGTGTATGGCAAAGTGTCCTGCTCCCTCCACAGTCAAACAACCTCAGATTTACACCTGGCTCCAAGTAGGCCTCGGCCTACTACCTCATTTTCCCTGGGCTCCGACAACGCCAGTTGGTGCTCGGAAGTGCTGTCCGCACAAACAAAACACTCGCTCATGTGTAAGTGGGGTTCGGTAATGTCAGCTGATCCCCTGCTGTGTGTTCGGCAAACTCTCCTGCTGCCTACAACTTCTGACTACCTCTGATTTAATATGTTCTCTGATTTGCCCTCTGTCTCCACTCTGTTTTGAGTATTTCCTCCGGCCTACAACACCGCCTGTTTCTGCTGTCAAGTGCCGTCTGCACAATCCACACTTGTTCCTGTGGTACCTGGGTCCTGTAACATCTGCTCATCTCCAGAGTTGAGCACGGCAATGTCTCCTGCTTTGTCTACATTCACACTACTTGTAGTGGAAATGTGGACAGAGCAGGAGACATTGCCTGACTCACCTCTAGGGAGAAGCTGCTGTTACAGAACCCCAGTAACACAGGAACAAGTGTGGGTTGTGCAGACGGCATTTCAGAGCAGCAACTGGCGTGGTTGGAAGCCAGAGGAAATACTCGAAACAGAGTGAAGACAGAGGCCTAATTGGAGTACGTTGACAGTTAGTAGTAGTCTAGAAACAATCGCAAACTGCCACCAAGTAGGCCTCGGCCTACAACCTGATTTTCCCTGGGCTCCGACACCGCCAGTTGGTGCTCAGAAGTGCTGTCCGCACAGACAAAACAATCGCTCATGTGTAAGTGGGGTTCGGTAACGTCAGCTGATCCCCTGCTGTGTGTATGGCAAAGTGTCCTGCTCCCTCCACAGTCAAACAACCTCAGATTTACACCTGGCTCCAAGTAGGCCTTGGCCTACTACCTCATTTTCCCTGGGCTCTGACAACGCCAGTTGGTGCTCGGAAGTGCTGTCCACACAGACAAAACACTCGCTCATGTGTAAGTGGGGTTCGGTAACGTCAGCTGATCCCCTGCTGTGTGTACGGCAAACTCTCCTGCTGCCTACAACTTCTGACTACCTCTGATTTAATATGTTCTCTGATTTGCCCTCTGTCTCCACTCTGTTTTGAGTATTTCCTCCGGCCTACAACACCGCCTGTTTCTGCTGTCAAGTGCCGTCTGCACAATCCACACTTGTTCCTGTGGTACCTGGGTCCTGTAACATCTGCTCATCTCCAGAGTTGAGCACGGCAATGTCTCCTGCTTTGTCTACATTCCCACTACTTGTAGTGGAAATGTGGAAAGAGCAGGAGACATTGCCTGACTCACCTCTAGGGAGAAGCTGCTGTTACAGAACCCCAGTAACTTAGGAACAAGTGTGGGTTGTGCAGACGGCATTTCAGAGCAGCAACTGGCGTGGTTGGAAGCCAGAGGAAATACTCGAAACAGAGTGAAGACAGAGGCCTAATTGGAGTACGTTGACAGTTAGTAGTAGTCTAGAAACAATCGCAAACTGCCACCAAGTAGGACTCGGCCTACTACCTGATTTTCCCTGGGCTCCGACACCGCCAGTTGGTGCTCAGAAGTGCTGTCCGCACAGACAAAACACTCGCTCATGTGTAAGTGGGGTTCGGTAACGTCAGCTGATTCCCTGCTGTGTGTATGGCAAAGTGTCCTGCTCCCTCCACAGTCAAACAACCTCAGATTTACACCTGGCTCCAAGTAGGCCACGGCCTACTACCTCATTTTCCCTGGGCTCCGACAACGCCAGTTGGTGCTCGGAAGTGCTGTCCGCACAGACAAAACACTTGCTCATGTGTAAGTGGGGTTCGGTAACGTCAGCTGATCCCCTGCTGTGTGTACGGCAAACTCTCCTGCTGCCTACAACTTCTGACTACCTCTGATTTAATATGTTCTCTGATTTGCCCTCTGTCTCCACTCTGTTTTGAGTATTTCCTCCGGCCTACAACACCGCCTGTTTCTGCTCTCAAGTGCTGTCTGCAAAATCCACACTTGTTCCTGTGGTACCTGGGTCCTGTAACATCTGCTCATCTCCAGAGTTGAGCACGGCAATGTCTCCTGCTTTGTCTACATTCACACTACTTGTAGTGGAAATGTGGACAGAGCAGGAGACATTGCCTGACTCACCTCTAGGGAGAAGCTGCTGTTACAGAACCCCAGTAACACAGGAACAAGTGTGGGTTGAACAGACGGCATTTCAGAGCAGCAACTGGCGTGGTTGGAAGCCAGAGGAAATACTCGAAACAGAGTGAAGACAGAGGCCTAATTGGAGTACGTTGACAGTTAGTAGTAGTCTAGAAACAATCGCAAACTGCCACCAAGTAGGCCTCGGCCTACTACCTGATTTTCCCTGGGCTCCGACACCGCCAGTTGGTGCTCAGAAGTGCTGTCCGCACAGACAAAACACTCGCTCATGTGTAAGTGGGGTTCGGTAACGTCAGCTGATCCCCTGATGTGTGTATGGCAAAGTGTCCTGCTCCCTCCACAGTCAAACAACCTCAGATTTACACCAGGCTCCAAGTAGGCCTCGGCCTACTACCTCATTTTCCCTGGGCTCCGACAACGCCAGTTGGTGCTCGGAAGTGCTGTCCACACAGAAAAACACACTTGTTCATGTGAAAGTGGGGTTCGGTAACGTCAGCTGATCCCCTGCTGTGTGGCGGGCAAACTGCTGCTGCCTCCAAATTTTAGCTACTTCAGATTTAAACATTCTCTGATTTGGCCTCTGTCTCCACTCTGTCTCTAGTATTTCCCCTGACCTCCAACACCGCCAGTTCCTGCTCACAGTTGCCGTCCACGCATTCCACATGTGTTACTGTGTTACTGGGGTTCTGTTACGTCAGCAGATCCCCCAATGTGTGTCTGCCACTGTCTCCTGCGCTGTCCACCTTCCCACTGCAAGCGGTGGGAATGTGGACAGAGCTGGAGACAGTGGCAGACACACATCAGGGGATCTGCTGACATTACAGAATCCCAGTAACACAGAAACACGTGTGGATTGGGCAGACGGCTACTGTACGCATAAACTGGCGGTGTTGGTGGTCACGTGAAATCCTGGAAACAGAGTGGAGACAGATGCCTAATTGGAGCACGTTGACAGCCTGTTGTAGCCTACAAACAATCTAAAACTGCCACCAAGTAGGCCTCGGCCTGCACCCTGGTTCTCCCTGGGCTCCAACAATGCTAGTTGGTGCTCGGAAGTGCTGTCCACACAGAAAAACACACTTGTTCATGTGAAAGTGGGGGTCAGTAATGTCAGCTGATCCCCTGCTGTGTGGAGGGCAAACTGCTGCTGCCTCCAAATTCAAACAACGTCTTATCTTAAACTGCCTCCAAGTAGGCCTCAGCTTACAAAATGACTATCCCTGGGCTCCAACATCGTCAGTTGTTGCTCGGAAGTGCCGTCCACACAGAAAAACACACTCGTTCATGTGAAAGTGGGGTTCGGTAACGTCGGCTGATCCCCTGCTGTGTGGAGGGCAAAGTGTCCTGCTCCCTCCAAAGTCAAAATACCTCAGCTTTACACCTGGCTCCTAGTAGGCCTCGGCCTGCACCATGATTGTCCCTGGGCTCCAACACTGCCAGTTGGTGCTTGGAAGTGCTGTCCACACAGAAAAACACACTCGTTCATGTGAAAGTGGGGTTCAATAACATCAGCTGATCCCCTGCTGTGTGGAGGGCAAACTGCTGCTGCCTCCAAATTGTAACTACTTCAGATTTAAACATTCTCTGATTTTGCCTCTGTCTCCACTCTGTCTCTAGTATTTCCCCTGACCTCCAACACCGCCAGTTCCTGCTCACAGTTGCCGTCCACGCATTCCACACTTGTTCCTGTGTTCCTGGTGTTCTGTAACGTGAGCTGATTCCCCAATGTGTGTCCGGCACTGTCTCCTGCGCTGTCCACCTTCCCACTGCAAGTGGTGGGAATGTGGACAGAGCAGGAGACATTGGCAGACAAACATCAGGGGATCTGCTGACATTACAGAACACCAGTAACACAGGAACACGTGTGGATTGGGCAGACGGCTACTGTACGCATAAACTGGCGGTGTTGGTAGTCACGTGAAATCCTGGAAACAGAGTGGAGACAGATGCCTAATTGGAGCACGTTGACAGTCTGTTGTAGCCTACAAACAATCTAAAACTACCACCAAGTAGGCCTCGGCCTACACCATGATTGTCCCTGGGCTCCAACAACGCCAGTTGGTGCTCGGCAGTGTCTTTGGCACGGGGACTCCCTGTTGCTCAGCCTGGTTCCAGCACGCCTGCTGTTTCCGGGTAGTGTCAAGGTCACTATGCCACCAATCCGTTGTCCTGTCGTCTTGCGGCCGGGTTAGCCGA
Organism: Dendrobates tinctorius; assembly: GCF_039654945.1. Lineage (NCBI taxonomy): Eukaryota > Metazoa > Chordata > Amphibia > Anura > Dendrobatidae > Dendrobates > Dendrobates tinctorius. Next base: position 3,916,450 of record NW_027361814.1, on the reverse strand, counting down.
CTCTACGGTGCCTGCAGTTTAGGTGACTCCTATGTGGGCTGCGGGAACTGGCACTGAAGGCTGGATCCGTAGTGCCAATGGGACATGGACCCCCTGTAGGACTGTGGGTTTCGGTAACTGCGGCCGGCTTGCGGCCTGGCTACTTTGCTTTGAATGGGTACCTTCTGCTACCCTCCCGGGTTCCAGCACTGTCTGCTGGTTCTCACCAGAGCCTTTGGCCTAGGTGCCTCCATCTCGGTATCTGAGGTCCAGCACCGTCATCTGGTCCTTGGTAGTGCTTTCTAGCACAGGTACCTCCTGCCTAGTAACCGTGGTCCAGCACCGTCAGCTGTTCCTCGGTAGTGCCATTGGCTCTTGTAGCTTTTGCTACCCATCTGGGTTCCAGCACCGTCAGCTGGTTCTCGGCAGTGTCTTTGGCACGGGGACTCCCTGTTGCCCAGCCTGGTTCCAGCACGCCTGCTGTTTCCGGGTAGTGTCAAGGTCACTATGCCACCAATCCATTGTCCTGTCGTCTTGCAGCCGGGTTAGCCGACTCTACGGTGCCTGCAGTTTAGGTGACTCCTATGTGGGCTGCGGGAACTGGCACTGAAGGCTGGATCCGTAGTGCCAATGGGACATGGACCCCCTGTAGGACTGTGGGTTTCGGTAACTGCGGCCGGCTTGCGGCCTGGCTACTTTGCTTTGAATGGGTACCTTCTGCTACCCACCCGGGTTCCAGCACTGTCTGCTGGTTCTCGCCAGAGCCTTTGGCCTAGGTGCCTCCATCTCGGTATCCGAGGTCCAGCACCGTCAGCTGGTCCTTGGTAGTGCTTTCTAGCACAGGTACCTCCTGCCTAGTAACCGTGGTCCAGCACCGTCAGCTGTTCCTCGGTAGTGCCATTGGCTCTTGTAGCTTTTGCTACCCATCTGGGTTCCAGCACCATCAGCTGGTTCTCGGCAGTGTCTTTGGCACGGGGACTCCCTGTTGCCCAGCCTGGTTCCAGCACGCCTGCTGTTTCCGGGTAGTGTCAAGGTCACTATGCCACCAATCCGTTGTCCTGTCGTCTTGCGGCCGGGTTAGCCGACTCTACGGTGCCTGCAGTTTAGGTGACTCCTATGTGGGCTGCGGGAACTGGCACTGAAGGCTGGATCCGTAGTGCCAATGGGACATGGACCCCCTGTAGGACTGTGGGTTTCGGTAACTGCGGCCGGCTTGCGGCCTAGCTACTTTGCTTTGAATGGGTACCTTCTGCTACCCACCCGGGTTCCAGCACTGTCTGCTGGTTCTCGCCAGAGCCTTTGGCCTAGGTGCCTCCATCTCGGTATCCGAGGTCCAGCACCGTCAGCTGGTCCTTGGTAGTGCTTTCTAGCACAGGTACCTCCTGCCTAGTAACCGTGGTCCAGCACCGTCAGCTGTTCCTCGGTAGTGCCATTGGCTCTTGTAGCTTTTGCTACCCATCTGGGTTCCAGCACCGTCAGCTGGTTCTCGGCAGTGTCTTTGGCACGGGGACTCCCTGTTGCCCAGCCTGGTTCCAGCACGCCTGCTGTTTCCGGGTAGTGTCAAGGTCACTATGCCACCAATCCATTGTCCTGTCATCTTGCGGCCGGGTTAGCCGACTCTACGGTGCCTGCAGTTTAGGTGACTCCTATGTGGGTTGCGGGAACTGGCACTGAAGGCTGGATCCGTAGTGCCAATGGGACATGGACCCCCTGTAGGACTGTGGGTTTCGCTAACTGCGGCCGGCTTGCGGCCTGGCTACTTTGCTTTGAATGGGTACCTTCTGCTACCCACCCGGGTTCCAGCACTGTCTGCTGGTTCTCGCCAGAGCCTTTGGCCTAGGTGCCTCCATCTCGGTATCCGAGGTCCAGCACCGTCAGCTGGTCCTTGGTAGTGCTTTCTAGCACCGGTACCTCCTGCCTAGTAACCGTGGTCCAGCACCGTCAGTTGGTCCTTGGTAGTGCCATTGGCTCTTGTTCCTTCTGCTACCCATCCGGGTGCCAGCACTGTCTGCTGGTTCTTGCCACAGCCTTTGGCCTAGGTGCCTCCATCTCGGTATCCGAGGTCCAGCACCGTCAGCTGGTCCTTGGTAGTGCTTTTTAGCACAGGTACCTTCTGCTTAGTAACCGTGGTCCAGCACCGTCAGTTGGTCCTCGGTAGTGCCATTGGCTCTTGTTCCTTCTGCTACCCATCCGGGTGCCAGCACTGTCTGCTGGTTCTCGCCACAGCCATTGGCCTAGGTGCCTCCATCTCGGTATCCGAGGTCCAGCACCGTCAGCTGGTCCTTGGTAGTGCTTTTTAGCACAGGTACCTTCTGCTTAGTAACCGTGGTCCAGCACCGTCAGTTGGTCCTCGATAGTGCCATTGGCTCTTGTTCCTTCTGCTACCCATCCGGGTGCCAGCACTGTCTGCTGGTTCTCGCCACAGCCTTTGGCCTAGGTGCCTCCATCTCGGTATCCGAGGTCCAGCACCGTCAGCTGGTCCTTGGTAGTGCTTTTTAGCACAGGTACCTTCTGCTTAGTAACCGTGGTCCAGCACCGTCAGTTGGTCCTCGGTAGTGCCATTGGCTCTTGTTTCTTCTGCTACCCATCCGGGTGCCAGCACTGTCTGCTGGTTCTCGCCACAGCCTTTGGCCTAGGTGCCTCCATCTCGGTATCCGAGGTCCAGCACCGTCAGCTGGTCCTTGGTAGTGCTTTTTAGCACAGGTACCTTCTGCTTAGTAACCGTGGTCCAGCACCGTCAGTTGGTCCTCGGTAGTGCCATTGGCTCTTGTTCCTTCTGCTACCCATCCGGGTGCCAGCACTGTCTGCTGGTTCTCGCCACAGCCTTTGGCCTAGGTGCCTCCATCTCGGTATCCGAGGTGCAGCACCGTCAGCTGGTCCTTGGTAGTGCTTTTTAGCACAGGTACCTTCTGCTTAGTAACCGTGGTCCAGCACCGTCAGTTGGTCCTCGGTAGTGCCATTGGCTCTTGTTCCTTCTGCTACCCATCCGGGTGCCAGCACTGTCTGCTGGTTCTCGCCACAGCCTTTGGCCTAGGTGCCTTCATCTCGGTATCCGAGGTCCAGCACCGTCAGCTGGTCCTTGGTAGTGCTTTTTAGCACAGGTACCTTCTGCTTAGTAACCTTGGTCCAGCACCGTCAGTTGGTCCTCGGTAGTGCCATTGGCTCTTGTTCCTTCTGCTACCCATCCGGGTGCCAGCACTGTCTGCTGGTTCTCGCCAGTTTCTCAGCCTTCTGGTACCTTCTGCTACATTTCCAAGATCAAGCTTTTTGAAATTGTCTTTGGTAATCCTTATTGATCTCCATGACGATGACCCTGATGATGACGACCCTGAAGACCACACCAAAGAAGACCAGAAATATGACCCTAAATAATAAGACCAAGAGGACAAAGAGCATGAAGACAACCACCAAGATACAGAACAAAAGACAGAAGAACAAGAAGCAGAAGAAGCAAAAGCAGAAGAACAGAAAGCAGAAGAACATTAAGCATAAGACAAAAAATCAGCATAGAAGAAATCAAAATTATAAGCAGAAGAAGACTAAGCAGTAAATGGGGGTGAGTCCGTTCCTCCTCGTGGTGCCCCTGGAAAATGCCTGCTGCTGCAGGCCAAACTGAACGCGGACAAATCCTGTTGGAAATCTTTTGTGACAGGCAGAACGTAAGGTGTAATCTTATAACTTTTATAGATAAGTACTACAGGAATGCCTGTCACCATAAGAAAATGAAGAAAAAGAAGAATAGGAAGAAGATGAAGAAATAGCATATGAAAATTAATAATAGCTGAATAAGAAGAATATGAAGAATGGAAAAAAAAAATTAATGGGAAGAAGGTGAAGAAGAAGAAGATGAATAAGGTGAAGAAAAAGTTGATGAAAAAAATGCTACTGCTGCGGATCATGAAGGAGAAAGTGTGGGAGAAGTACAAAAGAAGTTGAAGAGCATGGAAGTTGCGAAACATACATATCTGACTAAATATAAAAAAGTTATCATAGTCAATATCTTTTTAACTCCGAACGTCTTGAAAAAAAAAATTGGAATTAATGCTATGCCATGTAATTTGAATAAACCACTATGCTTTTAATGTCTCCTCCACCTCCCACAATACATTCTACATGATTCTTATTTGTTTTCAATTATGTAGAATTAGCCAACAAGGAAATAAAGGCCTTTTTTTAAATCCGATACCGGAAGTCCCATTGACTTGAATGGGACTTCCGGTATCGGAATCGGCGATACCCGATATTTTTTTCGTATCGGGCGATACCATCCGATACGATATTTTTGGGTATCGAACGGTATCGCTCAACACTAGAGATGAGATAAAGAGGCAGACGAGGCAGTGATAGAGAATTAGAAATGTATAGTCACACTTAATGTAGCGATTGGAGCATTGCTTTATTTTGTATTCAATTTCATTATTCATTCTGTGCCATGTGTGGTATTCGGCATGCAAATTTGTCACATCACATGCGCACAGGCTCCATTCTAACTGAGGTTAAGTTAGACACTTTGTGGTCAACCTGTGCTTCAAGTCTGTTAAGTAATCACCAAACTCTGTGCCTTAATACTGTATGTAACTATCAAGATCTGTGCCCTAATGCTGTATGTAACCACCAAGCTCAGTGCCTTAATACTGTATGTAACTATCAAGCTCAGTGCCTTAATACTGTATGTAACTATCAAGCTCTGTGCCCTAATGCTGTATGTAACCACCAAGCTCAGTGCCTTACTACTATATGTAACTATCAAGCTCAGTGCCTTAATACCGTATGTAACTATCAAGCTCTATGCCTCAATATTGCATGTAACCACCAAGCTCTATGCCTCAATACTGTATGTAACCACCAAGGTCAGTGCCTTAATACTGCATGTAACCACCAATCATCATGTCTTAATACTGCATGTAACCACCAAGCTCTATGCCTCAATACTGTATGTAACCACCAAGCTCAGTGCCTGAATACTGCATGTAACCACCAAGCTCAGTACCCTAATGCTGTATGTAACCACCAATCTCTATGCCTCAATACAGTATGTAACCACCAAGGTCTGTGCCTTAATACTGTATGTAACCACCAATCATCATGTCTTAATACTGCATGTAACCACCAAGCTCTATGCCTCAATACTGTATGTAACCACCAAGCTCTGTGCCTTAACACTGTATGTAACCACCAAGCACTGTGCCTCAATACTGTATGTAACCACCAATCTCTATGCCTCAATACTATATGTAACCATCAAACTATGTGCCTTAATGCTGCATTTAACCACCAAGTGTCATGCCTCAATACTGTAACCATCAAGTTCCATGCCTTAATGCTGTATGTAACTACAAAGCTCTATGCCTCAATACTGTTTATAACCACCAAGGTCTGTGCCTTATTACTGCATGTAACCACCAAGCTCCATGTCTTTATACTGTATATAACCACCGAGCTCCATGCCTTAATTCTGTATATAACAACCAAGACTATACACTTATTAAAATACTGTGTTATTCCTCATTCTGAGTTGAAGTCCACTTAAAACCTGCAGACTCTGTGTGAGTAAGGCTACAGTCACACTGTGAAATGTCTGCTTGCAGCCAGAATTTTTATCGGATGACACAAAAACCAGTCGAGTTTCATGGATCTATTCACACATCTGTGAAAATCATGGATCAGAGTGAAAAACTGTGGGATTCAGAGACGGTCCTATTCATATCCAAATCTGAGGATCATATCAGGACACACTCAAAGGGTCTCTGTACTGTCTGAGAAAAAAATCAGAAAGCATACCGACACTTCACATGCATATACGAATGTAGTATGGCTGCGGCTTCCAGTGGGGTGTTGAGTTAAGGTTCATGTACTCCAAAAACCAACTTTATTACAAAATCTCCATAAGGAAAATAAATGACCTGTTTGTTTCAAAAATTATTTTTTAGTCCCAGATACATGCATTTAATTTTTGAAAAAAATGTTCCCAAAGGTGAAGAATAGAAATGAGGGAATAGATTAGGGTAAAATTGAATTCTACTCAAATTTTCCATAACTTCCCATTTGCCAAAATGCAGATGTTTTTTAACTTGTTTCAGCAAGAATTCAGCAAAATGGTCGCTGCTAACCATTACGACATCATAACCTTTCGTGTGCTCGAGCTGCACCCTGCTGGGCCTCATCAAAGCTGGAAGGGTGAGATACCCGAGATTTAAGTGGTAGTAGCAGGGATCAGAAGATGCAACAAGGTCAGGATGGGTGATGTGAGGAGCGAAGGAGCTGGACAGATGAGTAGTAATGTGAGCGTAAAGATTTTTTAAAAATTACACATATTGTATTTATTATGCTTTATAAGGGCTGTGATGAACCTGCACCACGTCACCCCAACTGACGTCAATATTATGTCAGAGCGATCATGTGGTACGATCTCCTCACTTGCACTAACGTGATCACCTAGGGACATGTAAGGTCACATTGGCACAGTTTTACACAGACACCCCCCTGTCCACACGGGCCCAGGGAGACACGGGTAGTGAGAAGATGTGGCCCATGCAATTACTGACGTGGCAGCACAGTGGCTCACTACCCTGACAGGCTGAGATGCCCCTTAGGGTACTGTCACACTTGGCGGGGAACCAGCGATCCCGACCAGTGATATGACGCGGTCAGGATCGCTGGTGCATCGCTAAGTGGTCGCTAGTGAGCTGCCACACAGGCAGATCTCACCAGCGACATTGCAGGGGTTGGGGGTCGCTACTTACCTGTCAGATGAGGCGATCCTGACGTCCTCCCGCCCACATCCATGCATCGCTCGTCGTCACAGCAGGAAGCTGATGACGAAAAATGGTCCAGGACGTTCTCACGCGATCAGCGATAACCAGCGGGGGAGCGGTCGGAGGTAAGTATCAGACATAGCGATATCGCTAGTGATATCGCTATAACGTCACAAAAACCAGTGACGTTATAGCGATATTGCTAGCGATATCGCTTAGTGTGACAGGCCCTTTATACTAGCACCAGTGAAACAGATCCTTATCAGCCCACTAGGAGAGCCACTAGTTCTCTGTTAACCTTAGATATGAGCCCAGTCCAATAACCAGCCCCGGTAGCATCGAATGTTAAAACCGAGAACATGAACAAGTGAATTCGAGGATCTGGATAAAAGAGTAGCCCAGGGTTAAATTATATATTTAATCACCTTAAGGGCACACTAGACAAAACACTGTATACACAATGGTTATACATATAGAATGGTCAGATATGCAAATGCAGGTGATAGTTCAAAAGTTATAAACAGAGCAATCATGTCAATTACTGGGCCACATTGGGGCATAGGGCTGCCAGCTGATTCAGTTCCTTCCAGCATGTTTCACGACGTGACCCCCCCTTTAGAGAGCACAAGGCTTTGCACAAGCATTTATCCCCTTGGTTGGTCACACCCTTTTCACCACTGGGAGGGGCCTTATCCCCTTCCCTTGGGTATTTGAAGCTAAAACTCCCAAAACTTATGAAGGATACTAACTTCCCAATGGAAGGTCATATGGTGGCGCCATCGGATCCGTCTGGGTTCCTGTTATGCTTGGAGACCAAACATAGCTTCTCTACCTGGGTTCCAAAAGTGGTTCTGCATAAATCCCCACCCAGGGGTGCTATAATGGAGGGAGACCCTGGAAGTTGCTCGACTAGCTCCAGAGATCTCGAAAATGTAACCGGTGTACAGCTAGGACGTATGATAACTCCATAATTTCCAAAAAAGCCTCTATGAAATTCCCATCGGACTCAATGAATCAGTTAGACAAAATCCCCCCTTTGGATACTAGCTAGGCTGGTGGGGGTGTGAGGGCTCACTTTGAAGCAAAGATGGCTGAACCACCTGCTGAGCCAGGTTTCCTGTTACAGCTGCACATGTGTAGAAGGGAGGCTGGGATGAAGAAGACATCATGGCAGCCAAGGGGTTGTTGGGAAGTTTTATTTACTTATGCTATGAGTGTGATAAAAAAGTAATGTTATATTTTTTCCCTATGACTGGTGTTGTGTGTGCGGTTCCCCTCCAGGCTATGCATAAGGCCCTTTGAATGCGGGTGGTCTGTCCACTAGGGGAACCATACTTGAGAAAAGGATACAGTTTGCACTACACTAGGGATTAGATAATAGTATTGGGATTAGCCCATAATCTGGGAGGGGTTAGATGAGGTTCTATTGAAAGTGTTTTCTGGGTTACAGTCAGTCAGAGAGAGCCACCAGCCAGTTTGTGAACTGTTTTCCTATCTCGCTCTGATTTTTACGGACATCTGACAGCGCCCTTATACAACATGATTAAGGACATTAAATTAGCGAAGAATAACTTCTATGCAAATCAAATTTCCCGGGAAAACCAAACAGACAAATTCAAATTTTGTCTGATCCGCTCATCTCTATGGAAAAGCCCTTTTGCCAATTTTGAGTCTAACATTGTGTGAACTGAATTGCTTCTTTTTAGGCTTGAGACCCTTGAAAGCCTCTTTTAAATGTTCAGTGGAGTCCAGAGACATACCGAGCTCTCAAAAAAAAAAAGTAAAAAAAAAATAGGTTGGAAAACCGTGCAAAAAAAAATAACCAAACATGACAATAATTTCATATACGGTGGGAGCATGGGCCATTCTTGGCTCTTTGGATTTAAGGCGTCCGCGCTGCAGATAAATACCATTATCATACATAAACAGAGGATGCAATATTTTCATCATATCTGGAAAAAAAATCTGAATATTACAGTGAGGATTTGTGAGACACCAGCATGTCATCTGGAGTCATTTTTGACAACTAATTTATTATGATGCAGTGCCATAATGTGAGAGTGGAAGTGTGTCTGCATGAAAGGCTTTCATATTATATTAATAGAGAAATTCCATTCTTACTGATTCTTGCTCTCTCAGAACATTACCTGGGAGAATAAGGGATAGCTTTGTATGCCTGTGTTTGTGAATAAGGTCCAAATGTTCACATCTCACAGGGGAACATGTACATGATCTAGTTATGTCAGAACGAGGTGTTTTCCCATGCCTCTAAGTATTTCTCTGTTAATCTGTGCTGGCTTAAAAACCCGACACTGTCATGGTCACTTTCCTGATGAGCTTTCTTTGTAAATTACGAGTGAAATGTGCAGGCTCCGTGCCACGCTCTCCAGAGCAGTTTTATTTTTATAAAACGTAGAGAGCTGTATTGTACGGGGAACAAGGACCGCTGCCGACTCCTGTGAACCGGTCTAGGAATAATGGGCAGGACGGCCTCGTTGGCATTGACTGGTTTGAGGCACAAGACTCATTTGTTTCTCTTCTCCCCGTGAGAAGACATATCTAGGTAAGTCGCCAAGAATAGGAGGGTAGGAAGGGAGACCTGGGAGGGAAGTCTGGCTCTGGCTCTATTGATATTGGCATAAAAGCCAACATAAGAGATGAGGGCTGGAAGAAAAATACTGTACATTGTGGAGAGCTTCAGCCAACAACATGGGGTTGAGAAGAAATTCTTCAAAAAATGTAAATGGAAAAAAATCGAAATAAAAAGTGAACACTTTTATATATTTGTATACTTTAGTTCATAGAATGCCATATTTAGAGTAATATCTATATCTCTATCTATCTATCTATCTATCTATAAGACAAATACTGGAACAGCACAAATATAAAGATACTTCGGGTGCACGGCCTCCCACGCTTGGAATCCCTACCTTGCAATGCAACATAAAAGTAGAAGCAAGAGGCAGCACTCCAATATTTGTCAAAGTGCAAAAATGACTTTAATAGCCCTGGTGGCGTGGCAACGTTTCGGCTACATTAGAGCTGAAATGTTGTCACGCCACCAGGGCTATTATCATTGGGTGCTGCCTCTTTTTTCTACTTTTATCTATCTATCTATCTATCTATCTATCTATCTATCTATCTATCTGTCATCCATCTATCTATCTATCTAGAAAATCAAAAAAGATAGAGGCAGCACACCATATGAAATTTTAGAAAAAAGTGCTTTTTAATAGCCCATGTGGCGATGTTTCGGTCTCAAGTGCAGACCTTTGTCTTTTTTATCTATTCATCTATCTATGTTATCTATCTATCAATTATCTATCTATCTATCTATCTATCTATCTATCTATCTATCCAAAAAGATATAGGTAGCACTCCATAGTCCAGTTTTCAAAGGTTTATTGACCCATTGTGACAAGGCAACGTTTTGTTCCACACCTGGAATTAAACACTGCCTTGCTATAATAGGTCAATAAACCTTTGAAAATTAAATTATGGTGTGCTCCCTTAATCTTTTTGGGATATTCTGAGGTTTGGTTTTGCCTGAGAGGCTTTTGGCGCCCAATTTTGCATTTTTTGTCTTCACTAGTGCTGCACCTTTATTTTATTTATCAATCAATCTATCTATCTATATATCCCATATCTATCTCTCTATCAATCTATATATCCCATATCTATCTATCTATCTATCCCATATCTATCTCTCTATCTATCTATCCCATATCTATCTCTCTATCTATCTATCTATCTATCTATCTATATATCCCATATCTATCTCTCTATCTATCTATCTATCTATCGATCTATATATCCCATATCTATCTATCTATCTATCTATCTCTCTATCTATCTATCTATCTATCTATCTATCTATCTATATATCCCATATCTATCTCTCTATCTATCTATCTATCGATCTATATATCCCATATCTATCTATCTATCGATCTATATATCCCATATCTATCTATCTATCTATCTATCTATCTATCTATCTATCTATCGATTTATCTATCTATCCATTGCTACGTACCTGTCTCTTGTCTGTACTTATATACCTTGCCACTATCTATTTCTCTACATTAAAACAAAAATAAAAAAATAATAATTAAAAATAATGTATGTAAAGTATTATTTTTTAGGTACATATAGTAGTTGGCCCTTTTAATGTGCAGTATATTCTTTACAGATGTAATCTTAATATTGATTAGTTCCTGGAATATCTGCATTGCCACCTGGTGTTGATAACTGTTATTGTAACAGCTATGCTTTGTTTTATTTTTTTTTTTAATTTATGCATCACATGAAAAAATTTGATCTGCTCTTCAGAATTACATCAAACTTGCCAAATCCAGTATATAGAGATGTGTTCTTTCTTACTTTGATACATCCCAAATAAATGACTAAAGATGACTTTGTCTGAAAAAAATACTGTTTTCCTTACTGACTATCACTAGATATCTAGATCCAATGAGATAAGGTAAGAAAGGACACAATTGTGTCTGAACAACCATATATTATTTTAGTGCAGAAATGCAAAAAAGAAGTTTAATGCACATGGAGATTTCTGCTTTAAATGGATTGTCCGGCCTTAGGATACAAGTCTACAGTCTCTCTATGTGACTGCAGACTTCTGAATCCTCAGATCGCGCGCATGGTGCTCTTTGAGGATTTTCCGATGCCAGTGAAGGGAAAGGATGATCATGTGACCACAACTATGTGATTTGCATACTTCCAACCACGTTCCGACTAGACGTGTTTGACCTCGCTGAATACACTTGCATTGAGCAAGGTCATGCTTGTCTAGTCGGCACGCGACTGCCTGTATGGAAATCACATACTTATGGTAACGTGCTAGCCGCTCCCAGCATCTGCATAGAGTGACTGTAGATTTGTACCCTAAGGCCGGACAACCCCTTTAAAGAGGATGTCCCATATGTATATTTTGCTATTGCAGAGCTTTTAATCTCCTGCATATCATAAACGTTACTGTATTTTCTGGACTATAAGATGCACTTTTCCCCCCAAATTTTGAGGGAAAATGGAGTTGTATCTTATAGTAGGAATATACTTACAAATACTGTGGCGGCAGTAGGAGTTGGGCGATTCTGAGGCGGTCCCAGACCGACGCTGTCGGGTGATCATCACACTCCCTTCCCAGGCTGGTGCGGCTGGTGCAGCAGGTGCGGCAGGTTCGTCAGTGGTGCTCTGTGGTGTGGGGGGGCTCCACCGGCATTTTGTGAAATCCCGGAGGCCCAGCACATCCATTGTTGCGATGCGGTGGCCTCCAGGAAAATGACAGCGCTGCAGGTAATCAATAAGCTTACTGACTCTGAGCTGCTCATGCTGTCTACTTGGTCCTCAGTGATTGACTGCAGCACTGTCAACATAATGTCAGCACTGCAGAGAATAATAATAATATAATAAATTTTATTTCTATAGCGCCGACATATTCCGCAGCACTTTACATTTCAGAGGGGATTTGTACAGACAATAGACATTACAGCATAACAATAATCACATAGATAATAACAGATACCAAGAGGAATGAGGGCCCTGCTCGCAAGCTTACAGTCTATGAGGGAAAAAGGGAGACACGAAAGGTGGGTGGTAACAGTTGCCCTGATTGTATAGACCAGCCATAATGTTAAGTGTGTAACAGTACAGACACAGAGGGCTGATGGATGCATAAAGCATGTGGGAACATGATGCGGGGAACCTGGTTATGGTAAAACTTTTGGCTGTGCCACACAGGGATAGATTAGGTTAATGTGTTGAGGCGATAGGTCTGTCTGAATAAATGCGTTTTCAGGGCACGCTTAAAATTGTGGGGATTGGGGACTAATCGTATTGACCTGGGAAGTGCATTCCAAAGAATTGGCGCAGCACGTGTATAGTCTTGGAGACGGGAGTGGGAGGTTTTGACTATTGAGGATGCTAACCTGAGGTCATCAGCAGAACGGAGGGCGCGGGTAGGGTGGTATACTGAAACAAGGGAGGAGATGTAAGGTGGTGCTGAGCTATGGAGGGCTTTGTGGGTGAGTGCATTAAGTTTGTACTGGATTCTGGAGTGGATGGGTAGCCAGTGTAATGACTGGCACAAGGTAGAGGCATCTGTGTAACGATTGGTGAGGAATATGATCGTGGCTGCAGCATTCAAGACAGATTGGAGAGGGGAGAGTTTGGTAAGAGGGAGACCGATTAGAAGAGAGTTACAATAGTCAAGACGAGAGTGAATAAGAGAAACAGTAAGAGTTTTTGCAGAGTCAAAAGTAAGAAAAGGTCGGATTCTAGAAATGTTTTTGAGGTGCAGATGACAAGAGCGAGCCAGTGATCGAATGTGGGGGGCAAAGGAAAGCTCGGAATCAAGTATGACCCCAAGACAGCGGGCCTGTTGCTGGGGAGTAATAGTGGAACCACACACAGAAATGGCAATGTCAGGTATAGGTACATTAGTAGAGGGAGGAAACACAAGGAGTTCAGTCTTTGACAGGTTCAGTTTCAGATATAGTGAGGACATGATGTTAGACACAGCGTTTAGACAATCGCCGGTGTTTTCTAGAAAGGCTGGCGTGATGTCAGGAGAAGAAGCGTATAATTGGGTGTCATCAGCATAGAGATGGTACTGGAAACCAAATCTACTGATTGTTTGACCAATAGGGGCAGTGTACAAGGAGAAGAGGAGGGGGCCTAGAACCGATCCTTGAGGGACCCCAACAGTAAGGGGAAGGTGAGAGGAGGAGGAACCGGCAAAAGATACAGTAAAGGAGCGGTCGGAGAGATAGGAGGAGAACCATGAGAGAACGGTGTCCTTGAGGCCAATGGAACGGAGCATAGTGAGGAGGAGTTGATGATCCACAGTGTCGAATGCTGCAGAGAGATCCAAGAGAATTAGCATGGAGTAATGACCATTTGATTTAGCTGTTAGCAGATCATTAGAGACTTTAGTGAGGGCAGTTTCAGTAGAGTGTAAAGAGCGGAAACCAGATTGGAGAGGGTCGAGAAGAGAGTTATCAGAGAGATAGCGGATCAGACGGGAGTGGACCAGGCGTTCCAGGAGTTTAGAGATGAAGGGAAGATTAGAGACAGGTCTATAGTTAGCGGCACAGTTTTGGTCGAGGGATGGTTTTTTAAGTAGTGGATGTATGATAGCATGCTTAAATGAGGAGGGAAAAATACCAGAAGAGACAGAGAGGTTAAATATTTTAGTTAGGTGAGGGGTGACAGCAGGGGAAAGGGACTGGAGCAGATGTGATGGAAATGGGTCACTGGTGCAAGTGGTTGGGCGAGAAGATGCAAGGAGCCTGCTTACTTCTTCTTCTGTGACTGGTTCAAAATCAGAGAGTGAGCTAGATGCAGTAGGGGAGGGAGGACAGTGCATGGTATGAGAGGATTTGGAGATAATTTCCTGTTGAATCTGGTCAATTTTTTCGTTGAAGTAATTGGCCAGATCGTCAGCTCGGAGCTCCGTGGTTGGGGCCTGTACTCTTGGGTTGAGTAGAGAATGAAAAGTGTCAAAGAGACGTTTCGGGTTATTGGACAGTGACGTGATGAGGGTGTTGAAATAGGCTTGTTTGGAGAGGTGAAGGGCAGTGTTGTATGTTCTAAGCATAAACTTAAAATGGATGAAATCTTCGTTTAGTTTGGATATTCTCCACAGACGTTCGGCGCACCTGGAGCACCGCTGCAGGAAACGTGTTTGCACCGTGTGCCAGGGTTGTCGCCGTCTGCGTTGTGGTGTTCTATTTATAGGGGGTGCAAATTCATCCAGGGCACTTTGAAGTGTTTCATTGTAATGCTTCAATGCAGTATCAGGACATGAGAGGGAGGAGATAGGGGCCAATGAATACTGCAAGTTCTTCATAAGTTTCTGGGTATTAATGGCCTGTATGTTTCTATAAGTCTGGACAGTGGGGGTGACCTGAGCAGCCTGGCAGTTCTTGATAGAGAATGAAAGAAGGTTGTGGTCAGAGAGCGGGAGAGGGGAGTTTGCAAAATCATCCACTGCACAAAGCCGAGAGAAGACCAAATCAAGGGAATTTCCATCTTCATGCATTGGAGAATTAGTAAGCTGCGAAAGGCCAAATGAGGAGGTTAGAGATAAACGGTGAGTAGCAGATGGTGAGAGGGGAAGAGCAATGGGGATGTTGAAATCGCCCATGATGAAGGTAGGGATGTCACAGGAGAGAAAATGTGGAAGCCAAGTGGCAAAATGATCCAGGAACTGATGGGAAGGGCCAGGAGGATGATACACCACCGCCACTCGCATGGAGAAGGGGGTGTAGAGTCTGACGGCATGGACCTCAAAAGAAGGGAAGACTAGGGAGGGTAGTTGAGGGATAACTTGAAATGTACATTTTGGTGATAGGAGCAGACCAACGCCTCCACCTGCTCTATTGTCTGATCTTGGGGTATGAGAGAGGTGTAGTCCCCCGTATGAAAGAGCAGCAGCAGCAGTAGTGTCTGACTGCTGGATCCAGGTTTCAGTAAGAGCCAGGAGGTTAAGAGAATTAGAAAGGAAAAAGTCATGGATGAAGGAGAGTTTGTTACACACTGAGCGAGAATTCCAAAGTGCACAATTAAGAGAGACAGATGGCAGGCAGGGAATATTGATAAGATTAGAGGGGTTTCTGAGTGTAGCAGATGGGGGGTTTGACTTTCTATAACATGGGGGGCCAGGGTTGGGAGCAATGTCTCCTGCGACTAGGAGAAGGAGGATAGAAAGAGTGAGCAGATGGTTAAGTGATTTGTGAGAGCGTCTCTTATGTTGAATGGTAGGACTGACTGGATCTGTGCTGTGTAGCAATGTGAAAAGAGCGTGAGTGCTATACATAGGAGAGGAAAAAAAGACAAAAAGAGAATAAAAGACAATGGGAACAGCAAGTTTTTTTTCATTTTGCCAACCAGCGTTTTAATCTCAAAGTGTTTGAATTCATGTGATAATGCAATTTTCTGGAAATTCAAATCAAAATCGATCCTCTGCAGATTGATCTGCTCATCTTTACTATTCACTACAAACAATTACCTTATTTTTCGGACTATCAGACACTCCGTTCTGTAAGATGCACCTAGGTTTGTTTTAGAGGCGAGAAATAGAAAAAAATTTTTAAACAAAACATTTGATCATTCATGACACATTGTAATGTGGAGGGTATCTGCTGTTGAATCTGTTATTAGGGTAATGCCCCCCATCCTGGTATATGTCCCTATCCTGGCATATAAGCCCACCCATCCTGATATATATGTCCCCATCCAGGTATATGTGATCCTCATCCTGGTATACATGGCATCCCATCCTGATATATATGCTCCTCCATCTCAATCCTGGTATACCTAGTCCCTCATCCTGGTATACATGCCCCATCCTGGTATACATTGCACTCCTTATTGGTATATATGGCACCCCATCCTGGTACACATGTCCCCCATCTCCATCCTGGTATACATGGCCCCCTCATCCGCATCCTAGTATACATGGCCCCCTCACTCCCATCCTGGTATTCATGTCCCCCTCAACCCCAACCTGGTACACATATCCTCATCCCCATCCTAGCATACATGGCCCCCTCACTCCCATCCTGCTATATATGGCCCCCTCATCCCCCTTCGTGGTATACATGACCGCGTCATCCCCATCCTGGTATACATGGCCCCCTCAACCCCATCCTGGTATTCATGGCCCTCTCAACCCCATCCTGGTACACATATCCCCATCCCCATCCTGGTATACATAGTCTCCTCATCCCCATCCTAGTATACATGGCCCTCTCACTCCCATCCTGGTATATATGGCCCCCTCATCCCCCTTCGTGGTATACATGACCGCGTCATCCCCATCCTGGTATACATGGCCCCCTCAACCCCATCCTGATATACATGATCCCCATCCTGGTATATACAGTATGGCCTCCTCATCCCAATCATGGTATATATGGCCTCCTCATCCCCATCATGGTATATATGGCCCTCATCACGCTGCACACATAAAAAAAACAATTCTACTTACCTTCCCTGCGCTCCCTCGCAGCGCAGCATCCTGTGCTGATGCCAACAACTGATTTCATCATGTTATCAGCACATGATTTCACTGCCATGTGCACCCACACGACGTGGTCAGCTGCCAGAATATTCACTGCTCTCCAAACTCGGGACAATACGAGTGGAGAGCAGTGAATATTAATTTTCTTTAACAGCGGGCACATGTGTTAACTGCAGCAGGCAACTCCTGCCTCCTGAGACCCGCTCCTCCACCGCTACTACTTCTCCCTTTCCTATCCACAGCCACAGCCGGACTAAGGTACATCCAGATTATAAGATGCACTCCCCACTTTCGCTCAAAATTTTGGAGGAAAAACGTGCACCTTGTAGTCCGAAAAATACGGAATATAAAAAAATGGTCTCAAGGGGGTCTAAAAGGGAATCTGTCTTCAGATTCATGCTGCAGGACAATGGGCTGGGTTATGGCAGATGTGTACTTTTTTTATGGTGAAAGATTGTGTAATTTCAAAGGAAATGTTCCTTGAAAAAATGGGAAAAGTCGGTCCATGGTAGGTCCCTGGCACCTTTTCTCTACCCCGCTTCCCATGACTGACAGGTTTTTCCCTGTACACACATGAGTGGCTTATCAGTTTAATGGAGTAGATATGTAGCAGCATTATCGTGATATGACCGCACTATCTTCTATTTCAAATGAAAGGAAATGGCTGCGCTATTTAAATAGCGACAAATGCAACATCAAATGAAGTGTGTCGCCATCATGGGGGCGAATGCTGTCTCAATACATGCCACTTTTTGCAACACAAAGTTACAACGTTTTGTCAAAAAACTTTCCATCTAAATTTACCATTAACCTTTTTGGCTACTTTCACATTAGCGTTTTTTAGCGCAGCGCTTCGTGCGAAATAGAAACACATGCAAAAAATGCATCATGCGTTTTGCATGCGTTTGCGTTTTTTAGGCGCATGCGTTTTAACCAGTTTCTAGCCATGTTAACTCTTAGAACGCTTGCATAGACTGCATATGCGTTATTTTGTCGCATTCCGTGCGCAAGTGTGCGCATGCGTTTTTTTTTAACGCCGGTGGACGGACCCAAAAATGCAACAGGTTGCGTCTGGCGTGCCTAGGCGCACACCTTAAAAATACACATGAGCACGAAAACGTATGCAAACACGTGCAAACACTAGACCATGCGCACGCCATGTTAAACATAGGTGCGCATGACGCATGCGCGCATGGACGCGCACGATGCGCTGCGCTAAAAAACACTAATGTTACAACGTTTTTTCAAAAAACTTTCCATCTATATTTACCATGTACCTTTTTGGCTACTTTCACATTAGTGTTTTTTAGCGCAGCGCTTCGTGCGCAATAGAAACTCAAGCAAAAAATGCATCATGCGTTTTGCATGCGTTTGCGTTTTTTAGGCGCATGCATTTTAACCAGTTTCTAGCCATGTTAACTCTTAAAATGCTTGCGTTTTCTAACACAGGCGTTATTTTGTCGCATTCTGTGCGCAAGTGTGCGCATGCGTTTTTTTACGCCGGTGGACGGACGCAAAAATGCAACAGGTTGCGTCTGGCGCACCTAGGCGCACACCTTTAAAAAACGCATGAGCACGAAAACGCATACAAACGCGTGCAAACGCTAGACCATGTGCACGCCATGTTAAACATTGGAGCACATGACACCTGTGCGCATGGACGCGCACGATGCGCTGCGCTAAAAAACACTAATGTGAACCAGCCTTTAGTCTTTTTTTTAATAAAGGACTTTTTTTTTGCAAAATATTTCATGTTTTTATTTGCCGTCCATTCTAATAAATCTTTTTATTTTAATACACCCAAATCAAGATCGCTAAAGAACAGCAAAAGCTTCAATCTGATTTGTATGTTTATACTTCGTCCATCGTTAGTCCCAAGGGTTTGCGATATTGATTTGAAGTTTTGGGCTAATACAATAAATTAATTAAACATTCTTGGGGTGGTTGTATAAATTCAGTATTCATAATGTATGTGCAGAAAAAAGCTCTTAAGGGATTTTTTTTCATAAAGGGTAAGTAGGGAAAACAGCAATGATTATATAGGCCAAAAGGTCCTTAGTCACTATTTGTGTTTGAGATAGTCAAGCATTAGCCTGTTTTCAGATGAACGCTCTGCATATTGTACGTGCACAATTGTGCATGGCAAATTAATATGAAGCTAGCTAGAAGCCATATGAAAACCGGAGGCAATATCTCAAGAGTACGTCCCAGCGAATTGAAGATACGGATAAACAAACACCCCGCGTTTCAGATTAACCCTATTGGCTGCTCCTAAATCAGATTAGTTATCTTTCAATGTATATTATAAAAAAAAAATAAATTCAGCATTTTGGTAGCGCTAAATCCTGTGATATCTAATTTACTGTGCAATTTATCTAATGATATTCATGTTTACAAATTATGCTACACTATCATTTCTACAAACCATTTCTTGGGACGGTTTATGCTGCTTTTCTAATCTCTGGATATTTTTTTTTTTTTCCCAGAGAGGGAATTTGGTTTTGCATTTTTATGCTTTTTTTTTATATCATTGGAAATTGTAAGAATTTTTTTAAAGCTTAAAATGGGGAATTAATAGAAAAAAAAGACATTAAAATATAACTAAAAAAAGAGTAAATAAATAAAAAATTGACCTAAAGAACAAAATAAAATAGAAGCTATAAAAACAGATAAATGGAAAGAAACAGAAAAAGTAGCAAAAGGAAAAAAAAAAGAAAAGTAGTAGTAACACAAAGGATCATTTTGTTGTTTTCCGGGATAGAGATAAGGCTAACAGTGTTTTTAATTACCTGAATGATTTAACCGAGAAACTAGTATTGTTGTTACTTTCAATATGTAAACTACAAATTATTAGTGCATGACAATGACATGGAAGTTGTGTTGCTGGGGTCTACTAATTTTGTATATTTGCCATGCTATTAATGCCTGCTCCATATACCTTTACTGGTTCTTTTTGAAATTAGCTTAATGGCACTCTGCAGAAATGGACTGCCTACTGAGAGTGAAAGCACGCTTGCTAAGATGGGCTAACGTCCTACTGGGAAGCACTGATTTGGCACAAACAGAGAAATGCTTCAGCATTAATTTACCTGTGTATCAGATGAATCAAAATAAATAATTAAAAGCAGTTTGCAGAAAAAGCTGTAAAAAAAAAAAATGCTTGATGGGCACTGCACTGAAAAATGAAATAGATTGAAAAAAATGTTAAAAAAGGCTATAACTAAAAGAATCATGTGGTTACATTTATTTCATGATTTAGCTTCACAAATTAAAACCATTGGATACCAGTTATTTATTTATATTACATTTTTGTTAATAATAATGTATTCTTTCTGTAGGATATTTTTCCGTTATTTTTAGATCTGATTTAATATTGTTTGCGTTATTTCTACAGAAATTTTCAGTCGTTGTTATACCTGATTTAGTATCCTTTGGATTATGTCTATCGGATTTTTTTGTTATTGTTTTTATGTGATTTATAATTGATTACATTATTTCGATAGGAGTTTTTTTTTTCAGTTATTTTAATATTTTTATATGCGATTTTTTTTAATGCTAAAGCTAGCCATGCACCAAGATGGGTTTTCTAAACTGACAGAAGGGATGAATGAAAAATAATAAAGATGTATACTCACCCACTCTAAGCCTTACGGCTCCAGGTGGTCTTTGTTGGGACATTAAGTGATGATATTTTGCTTTCAGTCACAAGGCCCCTAAGGCCCGCGATTGGCTGAAATGATCTTCTAATGGGAAAGGTACATGATTGGACATGTGGTGGACCGGACAATCATGGACGTATGAATGTGACCAAAGAATGGAATTTAATGATTTTTAAATGTCAAAGCGGTAACAGTAAGTTACGGGAAGCTACAAGAGACATCTATTGAACATATCAAAAGCCCCTTCCCCCTGACAATGACATACCAAGCAAAGTCAGGGCTAGAGATGAGCGAATTTGTTCGGACTTGGTTCCAAATACGATCAGAATCGAATTTTGTTTTTGCAATATTCGTTGAACACAGCCGAACATCATTAGACTCAATGGGAGTTGAAATTACCGAATATGTTCGGAACCGAACATAAGACAAACATTCGGCACGAAGAGTGTTCGAATATGGCAAAATCATATTCGGGGACAAAATCCGAACAAATTCGCTCATCTCTAGTCAGGATGACTCCCATATAGTCTACAAGTATCTCATGTGTATTGAAGCCTTTACTAGGTATAATACCGATGTTATAGAGAGGCTCAATTATGACCTTACCGATGCAGGGGAAGTATATGGACAGATAGGGTGTGCAAGTGAAGGATCAAGTTTGATTTAGCAAATTGTTTTCAGAGAAGTCAAGGCAAGTCAGACATTGCTGTAGGGGAAATGCAGGGAAATGCAGTATTACATAGTGGTCATTCAGATGAACACCCATCTGTGTAATGCACAGACCTCTTGGTAAGACACTCTAATAGAGTACCTCTCCCTGCCAACATAAAGCAGGTCTTCAAAGGAATGCCCGCTAAGGCCGGGGGACTCGGTCCGGACCTTAGTTAGTTCTTCAGGGGTTTTGTCACGGCAGCGATGACCCGGTCCGTGGCCCTGGGCGTCCAATCAAATAAAGATAGGGAAGTTAGTTGAAATAAAGTTATGACACCACCCGTGGTATTTGGCATTAACGAGATGCCTGACACTGCTTAAAGAGGCTGCTGGGGCTGTTGGTGATGCAGCAGTGTTGATACAGCTCTCCACGAGTAGAGCTATGCCCCAGGGCAATTATAGTGTTAAAGATGTTGGTAATGCTTGTAGTGCAGGGCAGATGATGCAGTAAATAATCTGAGGACACAGCGGGGTGCAGTCTTCACACTTTTACTCACAGTTCTTCCAGTTATAATCCCCAGCCAGGGTGCTGTGTCCTCCGGGTTGGTGGCCCAGTCAGCTCTTAGGTAGTTTGGAGTCTACTGTACCTAAACCCCTTTCTTGTGTTCCTTTCCTGGCCATCTCTCTGTGCTGGCTCCCACCTCTTCTGCCCAGAGCCTTCACACACAATGTCCCAAGCCAGCAGCCTCGGATCCTGTTGGGTGATGCTCTCTTAGTCCCCTTGATCCTATCTGGCTGCCTTTTCAACAAATGTGCATGAAGTTGGCTGTAGCACATACAGTCGCTACAGACTCTGGTTTGCTAGATGAGTCCTTAGTTTCTCACTAGTCTGGGGCCGGTCCCCTACTGCGACCTGAGCCCTCCACCCGACTACAGTTGGCGTGGATTCAGGTGCCACGGGTGGATTCCTCACTTCCTGCACCCTTAGAACCCCAATCTTTTTCTCCTCTTTTCTCTCAGGCTGTGCTGTTTTGGGAAGTGCTCCTCTCTCCGTCAGTGCCCAGCACCAACTTCTCTTGTCTCCTGATTCCTCCTCCAACTCACTCCTGTTACCATGACAACTCTCCACTACCAACTGTCAGCTTTCTCTCCAGCTGTCCTACCCTTATCTACTTCCTCCACTCACACCCTCTACCTAGTTCCTCCATGGCCTGGAGAGGTCATGTGTTGGGTGCTGGTGTGTGGGTACTGGGTAGTGCCCCCTCCTTACCCTGGCTGAGGTGCAGTACCTCTGTGGTGGCTGGACCCTCAGGGGTGCCACATCAATGTTTTTGATTTGAGAGATGTATATCTTTAGTGAGCAATGTTTATTTGTCATTCTGAAAAGCTTTTTTTAAGGGAATCTCCAATATAGCTGCACTTCTTGCTGTCCATGTTTTACAGATGGCATCCATAACAAAACAAAAAGCAATGCTAATATAACTAGCAGAAGAAAGATGATGACTACAGACAATCAAATATTTTGAAATTCAAATTCACAATGTTCGCCAATTAAAAAAAAGATGCACGCAAAATTGATTTGCCACATTTGCAATTGTGCAAAGCCTCCAATTGCTCTAAAAAACACTCTAATATCTCATAGAAGTGTATCTAGCCTCTTTCAAAGTCTTTAACACAGACACAGCCTTATTAATGTCAATAACACAATTGAAACAGATGGTAAATTGGTTGTAACCAAAAGCCCATTTAATATCACAATGCACTGATAGACATTTCATGTTTTTTTAAATAAAAAACAATCCAAAAACTAACCCTTTGTGCAGAACAGTTATTCAAACTGACAGTGTCGCTGCCAGAGGTAACATCATACTACTATGACTAAGGTGAGTGAAATGCCATATAATGTATATTCCATATCCTCTTCACCTTTTCCCCACTAATACTCTTTCTAGAGACAAAGGAGGCGAATTTTGACGAGGGCTTGTTAATACTTATGACACTGTTTTTCTTTTAAACTAGCCTGCTCATTGCCATTGCCACTTTTTCTTTTACCATACATTTTGTACAATGCTATAATTAACTTTGTCAATCTTTACAATCTCAGCTATACAACCATTGTCAAACAAATGTTACAAGAAATGCTAGAAAGGTAGGTACACATACAGAAAGAAAACATGTTTGGAATAGTAAACCAGATGTGCAAAAATCAAACATACACTTAAATCTTTACATTAATTATATTTTATTTTTAAAAATTTTCAACAAAATCCAACTTCCTTCTCAACAATGACAAAATAAGAAATGCTGATATTACTGGTATACAACAAAAAAATGTACCTGCAACAGGACACTGTAATGGTGTGGTGTGTAAATGGAAGATTTGAATAGTAAAAGAAATATGCAAAAAAAATATTGCCTATGGCATGCTAGTTTTAAAAGACAACTATTCCCTATCTTTACAAAAACAATTTGACAAGAAATAAAAAAAATTGCTACTCACTTGAGAAAAGCAAGCACACCATCTCTGAATGACGCTAATTTCAGATTTTTCCCTGTGGCTTGCTTCTGCTTCCCAGTGCAATAAGAATTAAGAAAAATATAGTAGAATCATAATTCAAATTCAGCAGGACAAATGCAAGCTACACAATATGATGACTGATCACTTCCATGAGCCTGTCAATGCTGCTGACACTTCTGCCATGTCTCTTTGCTTCTACCAATTATATTTCTGTATTATTCGCCAACTCCTACAAAGAATTTGTTCAAGGTATTTGAGCTTTCTCTTTTTATCTCTATTGCTTAGCTGTGAGCTCTGACATCCTCTCACTATTCAAAATCACCATTAAGATTGGATGCTGCATTCCCTGTATTTACTTTTACACAGGCTGTGATAGTCCCTCTTGATTGACTGCACTGTATCATGTGATACATTAGCTACAAGACATTATAAGGTAGTACACACAGTTATGCCAGAAGTCGTATGAGACTTCAGTGGCTGACTCAATCTTCTCCAATGTCTAGAAGAGTGGCTGGCAATTATTTTGGCAATTTGCAAAAATCAAATTGCAAATTCTTTGAGTTCACTGAAACGTGTGAATTTCTTGAGATCCAACACAAATTCAATTTGCAACTAATCTATTTGATCATCCCTAATAATTATAAAAATGTTGGTTTCTTATGTACCAATACATGTACTTTTTATGGTAGTTAGGCATCATGTTTATGATGTAAGGCTCAAATAATACATTGTTTCCTTAAGTATATATATATAGATGCCTCACCTCTGTTATTCTGTGGTTCCAATATGGCTACACTGAACCCCCATTGCAAACCCTTCTCTGCTGCATCAGTGCTGCATCAGTTCTTCATTGTTGTGCTATTTCTGCTACATTGTTGTGTCAGCTCTGCTACACTGGGAAAACTCAGTTTTGCTCCATCAGTTTGACATTGCTGTGTCAACTGTGCTACATCATGGTGTCTACTCTGCTAAATAATGGATTCTAACTTTGGTTCTTTGTGGATGTAAACTATGATACTCACATAACAATTGATGTGACTTAAATTTTGCTACATCAGTTGCCATTGTTCCAAATCTGCCAAAATTGAGCCAACCTTCCTGATGTACCAGAACAGGTCCATGCTTCATTAGAACTGATTATCCGAGCAAAGGATCCACTCCTCCAAGTGGGAAATAGCAGTTGCAGCATTATGTAGGACATACCTGTATTTCTTGGGATATCCTCCTGGTGTATACTATGCTTCCAACAGAAGGCACTTATTGTGCAAACTTTTAATAACAGAATAAAACAATTACAGGAAAACCCAATACCTTCAAGCATCTTGAGAATATTGAGATTTATGACAGCCTGGACCCAGAAGAAGAAAGAAGCAGACAGAACCACGGAGGATCAATTTCAAGTCGAATTTCTTGAAAATTGCAATTTCATGTGAGTTTAGAAACTCTGAGATATTTCTTTGTGGTTCCCAAAAAATACCAACTTGCACAGCAGAATTTCCCACATGGCTGATGCATCAAAGAACGAGTTAAACATAATTTTGGAAGGACCTAGAGGTTTACCAATAATGCCCTGCAGCTATGACAGTTTTGGTACTGGGGCCATCACAGATCAGTGGGTAAGTCTCGTCTGTAGTGTGTAAGCTCTTATGGTCAGTAGGATCCTCTCTCTCTATACTGTAAAGTGTAAGCTCTTTTACTCAGCAGGGTTGTCTCTTCCTCACATGTATTCTGCTAGCAATTACAAGCTTTAAAGTATTGAGATTTGCTTGAATTTATTCACGGCAAATTCGAATTTCAAAAGATCCGCTCATCTCCACCGAGGATTCTACAGACTACAGACACTAAGGCACCATGCAAATAACAGAACGCAAGTGTACAAAGGGTTCCCACAATTCCATGCTACTTAAAGAGATTCTATCCACATGATGACCCATTTGTACAAACCTTTGTCACTCCAGCTCTATTCCTCACTCAGCGCCGCCTGCTTCAGCTTGACTGATGGTTCCATTGCCTGAAGTCAAAGACATACTGATAGGGAATTTAGATTGTGAGCCCCAGCGGGGACAGTGATGATAATGTGTGCAAACTGTAAAGCGCTGCGGAATATGTTAGCGCTATCTCTATATATAAATCTGAATGTGTGTGTGTGTGTGTGTGTATCACCAACCAATCACGAAGCAGCAGAGTGGGACACCAACCAATCACGAAGTAACAGAGTGGGACACGGTTGGAGAGCAGAGCTGAGGACGGATACAGCAGGACAGTGTATGGAGAGCGGGGCTGTGAGGAAGACAGCCTTCTGGACAGGGGCCGAATAGTGCCGGCACCCTCCCAGCCCTGTCCCGGCTTAGTCGGCACTCCCCGTCGCCAGCTGTGCTATCCCCATCTCCCCTGCAGCTTCCCGGCCTAAATTTAGTCCCCGGCTTCTACTGCGGCTTACTACAGTGCTAGACCACGCCCCCGCAGGCCTCCCAAATACACGCGCTGCAGCTCCCCTCTAGCTCCGCCCATTCTGGCAAGCTCAACCCACTCCGGCCGCCCGTGCTAGGTCACGCCCCCTGCAGGCCACCCAATCACATGTGCTGCAGCTCCACTCTAGCTCCGCCCACTCCACCCAGCTCCACCCACTCCGTCCGAATGAACAATCTGCGCTTATCTCTCTCCTGGTCCTGGCGTCACTGCGTGTGGTGCATGGAGAGCGGGGCTGTGGAGGAAGCCACATATCTCACTCCCTGAGGCATGGGGAAGGCACGCATTCAGGAGCGGTGATCGCATTGGCTGCTCTGTGTGCACACACTGCACAGGTCCTGCAATGAGCTCACAGGAGTGGGAGGAGTCAGAGGTCACATGATCAGGGGCCTCAGTGTGTGAAGGACGGACGCTGCTGTCTGTGTGCTGGTTGTCATGGTACTGGATGAAGGTAAGTTTATGCGTGGGGTCAGGAGTGGTTTACAAGGTGGATGGAGCAGAGCCCTGTGTGTTCAAGGTGTATCGAGTGGAGCCCTGTGTGTACGAAGTGTACGGTGCGGAGCCCTGTGTGTACGAGGTGTAAGGAGTGGAGCCGTGTATGTACGAGGTGTACGGAGCAGAGCCCTGTGTGTACGAGGTGTACGGTGCGAAGCCCTGTGTGGACGAGGTTTAAGGAGCAGAGCCGTGTGTGGACGAAGTGTAAGGAGCAGAGCCCTGTGTGTACAAGGTGTATGGAGTGGAGCTGTGTGTGTACGAGGTGTACGGAGCCCTGTGTGTATGAGGTGTATGGAGCGGAGCCCTGTGTGTATGATGTGTATGGAGCGGAGCCATGTGTGTATGAGGTGTATGGAACCCTGTGTGTATGAGGAGTATGGAGCGGAGCCATGTGTGTACGAGGTGTACGGAGTGGAGCCCTGTGTGTACGAGGTGTACGGAGCAGAGCCCTGTGTATGAGGTGTAAGGAGCGGAGCCCTGTGTGCTCGAGGTGTATGGAGCAGAGCCCTGTGTGTATGAGGTGTACGGAGCGGAGCCCTGTGTGTATGAGGTGTATGGAGCTGAGTCGCATGTGTGCGAGGTGTGCGGAGCCGCGCGTGTACGGGGTGTATTAAGTTCGAAAGGAATGCGGCTCCCCAGCTCAAATTTTTTTTTTATCTGCGGCCCATTTACTCTGCCGAGTATGAGACCCCTGCTGTAGAGGGAGAGAGCGGGAGAGCAGGGCTGTGAAGGAAGAGAACGGGGCTGTGGACGGAGAGAGCGGGAGAGCAGGGCTGTGAAGGAAGAGAACGGAGCTGTGGGCGGGGAGAGCAGGGCTGTGAAAGAAGAGAACAGGGCTGTGGACGGAGAGAGCGAGAGAGCAGGGCTGGGAAGGAAGAGAACGGGGCTGTGGACGGGAGAGCGGGGCTTTGAAGGAAGAGAATGGGGCTGTGGAGGGAGAGAGCGGGAGAGCAGGGCTGTGGACGTAGAGACCGGGGCTGTGGAAGAAGAGAGCGGGGTTGTGGAGGGACACCGGGAGATGGTTGTAGAGCACGGCTGCAGAGGGATAGAACGGGACGGCGGGTGCAGAGCGGGGATGTTAAGGAAGACAGTGGGACCCACAGTTAGGTACTATGCCCGAGCAATGCCAGGCTCTTCAGCTAGTATAAAGATAAAGATTATTGTTATTATTATTATTAAGTCACACAGAATAGACTGTCTATCAAGCAGGAGGAGGTAGCGTTGAGTGTGGAATAGAGCTGGAGTGACGGAGGCTTCAGATCTACAAATAGCTCTTCAGCTTCATTTACATATTAATTCAATCACTAATGTCTCATTAATGGAGGAAAGGACTGGCCTTGTAATGATACTGCTGGACTTGTCTCTCAAATAGACACATGTGCATATAAATACTTTAGGGAGTGAAATCCTGCTGACAGATTCTCTTTAATTATGCAATTTCTTGTGTTCCTATATGATGCCTCCATACAGCCCTGTATTCTACCCCAGAAGCATTAGATTGAATACACCACATTTCACAAAAAAAAAAATGCCTACAAATATAGAATGTGGGCACATAGATTTTTCTGGGTGCATTATTGTGGCCCATTTAATACAAGAGGAGCTCTTCTTTATCATTAGATTGTCTTCTGCTTATCGCAAATGCAATGTTATTAATGAAAGAAAATTAAAGCAAAGTTTCACAGAATGCAGTTCCCTAATCCATGGGTTTGTGTTCCCCTTTACGGATCTTTATCACGCTTTCATATCAAACTAAATCCCACACGGGTAAAAAAAAAAAACAAGAAAACCAGGGACATAGGCCTCCAATCTATTAGATAAAATCCGAGCTGTATCTATCTTTTCTCATGCACTCTCATAATTTTTATTGCCTTGCATATGCATTCTGTATTAAACAGCAATATATTTATTTTTCAGTAACAGAATAGACTTCACACTGAGATCCTAAACATTACTTCAAATCATTTAAATTACATGCTAGGTAGAACCATCAGGAAGAAAAATATATAAAAAAATCCTTGATCATCGAAAACAATGAAGAAAATATAAATGTTAATTTCTCGACAACCTTGAATCATATCCCCGGGGGACAGCATGGAATAAGCACACTATTAAAATGCTCCATTTTATTATTTATTTTCCCGCGAACAGTAATTGTTGCTGTGTCCAAAATATGCATGCTACAATTTACAAGCTGTCGATGATTAACTTCAATATTAGGGTCAATATAGCCTCCTATTGAACGGAGGGCAGGTTTAATTTAAGGCTGTGTCATATTGGCCCCCATAAGTCGGTGCTACCAATCATATCTTCAAAAGGGGGCAAATAGGAAGGCAGCGTAGGAGCAAAACGCATGTGTTGCTCTCTATTAGGAGGATATTGACGTGATATTACAGAATTGAATAAGGTTGCCTCTTAACAGTTAGATGAGTTGAGAAGGGTAATTGTTTTTCAAGTGCTCTATATTGATATTCACAGGAACAAATTGTGGATATAGGATTCATAAATTGTTTCTTGTGTAAATACGTTGAAGCCCCAGGCAGCTGACTAATGACTTTCTTCCTTTCCAACTGACCCAAGATATTTGGAGAAACGTGATTGTCTGCTATTAGGAGTCCACGGAGTTTCAATTCATTGTTTTTACAAAATCCCTACCAAATTCTGTTTTTCTTTTAATGCATAATTCAGGAAAACTATCATGATCCTAATGCATCTTTCCCCATAGTTTGTAATGAAGGATTGACCACTTTTTTTTAGCAAATTGTGGGTTTCTTAGCATTCAATGTAAATAATGAAGCAAAAGTTGTGTATCGTATTCATTAAAAATCTTCTACCGTTTTGTGTCTCCAGCTCCTGTGCAAACAGATGTGTCTTCATAGATGCAGACTACAAACAAAGTTGATACCGAAATCATAGTGGGAGGGGCAGTGGGGTAACTATAGTCTGATGGGCCTCGATGCAAAATTTGGACCTGGGCCCCCATCTGCATGTCAAGGACTTGTTGCATTCAAGATCTTATAAAGACATACATGTTCGACTCCCATGTAATAATGTCACGTGTCATGGATCTTTCTTGTAATAAACTAACCCATCCTGGCCCCTTCCAATAATAATACCCTCATCCTTGACCCCATGTCAAAACAATGTCCCTCTTCCTGGACCCATTCCTGGTATAATGTCCCCCATTTTGGTATAATATCCTCCATCCTGGTGCAATGCCATCATCCTGTGCCCCTTGTGTTCTTCTAAAGCACATAAAGAAAAAAATGATTATTCCCACCTTTCCTCATTCACACAATGTGCGTGTCCTCTATAGCTGGCGCAGGAGCCGGCAGCTGACTCCTGCTTGCCTGTGTGGGCAACGCATGACGTTGCTGTCATGCGCCACTCATCGCTGCAAAAGCCGATGTCCGCTGCCAACAAGGACATTGTTGACCGGTGGAGTGTATTGCAGTGCAGGGAGTCTGATTGTCTCTGCATCACCACACATTTCAGCTGAATGTGGGTCCGAGGTGAATTTGGCGTCTGTGGGCCTCCTTCCCACACAGGCCCAGTTGTGGTTGCACCCATTGTGACCGCGATCGTTACACCCCTAGGGCGGGGAAAATTAAAATTTTAGTTTTGCTTGTGACTTTATTACCCTTTGTTTGCACCAAATTTATCAAAGTGTCACATGATGTTTCATAAATTTTCTGCACCTTTAGTTATAACACCTCTGTCTTATTTTCTACTATTTACTTGTTCCCCCACCTGGAGTAACTTAGCAAGTTTTTTTTAGCTAACCTCAAATGACCACCCCTCTACTGATTATCCCTTTTTAGAAATCATTGATAGTGGCCATTTTTGGGTCAAACCCATCTATCTGTTGCCTATCTTTCTTTCCTTGTTTTTTTTTTGCAGATGTACATCCGCTTAAAATCAATACGGATCTTTTCTACAGTGAAAAAAGGCAATATAATTGTAACATCAATGATGGGCTAATGTAATGACTAATATTTGTTGCAAATATACAGACAAGCATT
Organism: Dendrobates tinctorius; assembly: GCF_039654945.1. Classification (NCBI taxonomy): domain Eukaryota; kingdom Metazoa; phylum Chordata; class Amphibia; order Anura; family Dendrobatidae; genus Dendrobates; species Dendrobates tinctorius. The sequence continues at coordinate 3,885,860 of NW_027361814.1, read as the reverse complement.
ATTAACATACAACATAGTTTAATAAGTTTCACCACAATTTTCACCTCTAGTTAAATTGTATTCATTACGATGTGAAGAGTAATATCCTGACAAGGACTGTTCCTGACGAAAAAATACTAATAAAGATGTCAATTTTACATCCTGGTTAATGTGTTAATGTCTAATTATATAACCTGAATTATTATATTTATAATCTGAAGTGTCAGCTAATTGGTCATGTAGCACATCAACTTTAAATATTAAAAGTAGATTATGGTAATGGATGGGATTTGCTTTATAAACAGTCAGAAAGTTTACACAGCTTAGTTAATTGCAAAGTTAATTCTTGTTTTATACTATAGCTTAAGGTTCAACGTTTAATAGAGTAGATTGAAAATTGTAATTTACACTTGCAAGACGTTTAGATATAAATACTATACGTATTATAAAAGTGCAATAAAACAGGAAGATTCTGAATTTTTATAGAGGTTGCCATTAGATTGGGAGCCCCATTTGGACTAGAAGTAGTGTGGGTGACAACCATCTCTGTACACTATGGAACATGTTGGCTCTATATAGTGTTATGCAGTGAGGGGTATGGTGCTAGATGGGAGATATATGCCTTCTAGTAAATGCTTTTCGCACTAATAAAAGAGCAGGGAAGGAGGTCAAGCCCTGGCCTGGATCTTCTGTGCTATTCTGGATTTTGGGGAAAAGTCTGGATTGCACAGCTCCAGGTCTTAAGACAGCATAAATAGTCAGCCAGAACTCCTCAGTTTGGGCTTTTGGGTTGGGAAAATCTGAGGGATGTTTTGTGGCAACATCAGACGTGAAAGGCTGGAATTTTGCTTTGTTTTATATAAGACACTGATCTTGGACTGAAAACTTGTGTGTGCCTCTTTACGGCGTTCCTGCCATTGCCTACCAGAGCGAATCTTACAATAGCTAAATAAATGCTTACAACCCCTGACCATCTGCCATAATAGGGATGTGGACTTCATAGTCATCTTTTCTTTGGGAATCTCAAAATGTTAAGGAAATTCGACTCAACTCAATACTCAAACTGTTCCTCTCTACTTGTTATATCTTTATTTTCAATTTTTATTATTTATTTATGTAGCAATTTTATTTATCTAGTACTCGCCTTAACTTTAATTGAATTTTACTTGAATTTTACAAAAAATATTCTGAAGAATATGAATTTTTTGTAATCTAATCTGAGCAAATTCAGCAAAATGTTGGCCAACTGGCAGCCATCTTGCTGAACCCCAGTGGTTGGCAAAAGGTTTGAAAACTAGCAAAACAATCCAATACTCACCTCACCGCTCACCTCTCCCTCTACAGTCTTCGATACCTTTCTTTATTGCCGCCATGGGATTTAACAGGCTGGAATGTCTCTGCGCATGTTCATGGTGAAATTGAGACATTAAGACATCTTTACAATGTGAACTCTAGGCCAGGATTTACAGTTGCGACTAGGCCCGGAAGATTCTTGTGGAGTCATGCCGCATTGAAGTCCCTAATGTGAGAAGCCCCAGTATTTCAGCGCGCAGAGGTGACAAGAAGAGCATGTAGATAGCACAGGTGGGTGGCCAGCATGGAGAACAATTAGGTGGGTATTAGTTGTTTTTTTTTCTACATCTTATGTTTATTATGATCTGGTGTCTCTCCAAAAATAATAATAGGAGGCATACAATTTGCAGAAAATAAATTTGCTTTGAATCGAAAATCTGTGCAATTTGACAAATTCGAGTCTCATCAGATACACTCATCACTAGTCTTCATTAATTACCTGCTCACCTTCAGTCATTTTGATTGCTGCCTATACAGAGCACAGAAGTCGAGATGAGTTTGCCAGAGATGACAAAGTTCACTGTCATTTCAGTTACTGCCTTTGCAAAGTGTAACAATTGATGTCAAACTCATCCGGCCGGTTGCGCTCTGCTTAAGCCCATCTGTAAGAACACCCAATGTGCTACACCAAGAAATAGCGGCGCTGGCAGAAGTCAATCACTTGACAGCAGGAGCAAACTGTTGCACCACCTTGACTTTCCACACTATGCCACTGATCACATCAATACTCACACTCCTCGGATTCTCCACTGATTTTATCTTTTTTGCTTAGTTTCATCAAAATATTCTACAAAAACATGTTGGCATTCTTACAAAAACAGCACAAAACAGCTGTTCACAGGATGAGACAGATATTGCAGTTCATCTATAAGAAAGTGGATAGTTCTGCAATAAAACACACAAACTGGAATGATTTGGGGAAAAATGTCGACGTACATGTTTTTCTAATGCTGAACAACTGTTCCAAAGTATTCCTCAACTCATTATAAAAAAAAGAAAGAACAATAGCAATTGCACTAAAATTAGTTAAGCAAGAAAACATCATTTCCTGGATTAGTAGGTGATCAAAGAGATGAGTACTGTTTCTTTAATATTTTAGAGCTTTAAACAAAAATGTGGATTTTTGACTAGAGATGGGCAAACCCATTGACGTTCTTGTCTGGCAGACTTGGCTGAACATTTAAAAAAAGTTCAATTCGGGTAACAGAACAGTATCTGAACTTGAACCCTAACCCAGAGCACATTCAGATGAATAGGGGGCCAGAACATCCATTCTTTCCTACACTGTCATCTGCGTGACAGCGTGGGAATCACTGTATCTGATTGGCGTTAAGATTGTTTCCACCAGTCAGAAAGCTGGAGCTCCCATGCCATCAGATAACAGCATGTGAGCCAGAAGCTCTCACTGGTGGTAAAAAGGTTAATACTGGTCACGGTCATAAGCGTTGGGTGATGAGAGTACTACTCTCATCATCCTACACCTGGTCTCGCTGATATTAGCGAGAGCAGGTGAGGCCGATAAGAGTATTCATCAGCCAGCACCTGTGCAATAAAAAAATAAATAAAAAAAATGTCATGGGTTCCTCTTTATTTTTGATAACCAGTACATATAAAGCTGACAGCTGTAACTCCGAACTGTCAGCTTTATATTGTCTGGTTATAGAAAAAAGAGAGGACCCCAAGCTGTATTTTTTAATTATTTAGATAAATAATTAAAAAAACGAAGAGGGGTTCCCCTCATTTTTGACAAATGATTATGCTAAAGCAGACAGCTGGAGACTGATATTCTCAGACTGGGATGGGCAATTGATATTGGTCCACCCTAGCCTAAAAATAGAAGCCACAGAATAGACACATCTATTAGATGCGCCAATTCTGGTGCTTTGCCTGGCTCTTACCACTTGCCCTGGTGCAGTGGAAAATGGGGTAATAGGTTTGGGGTTGATGTCAGCTGTTCTTTGGCCGCTGACATCATGCCCAGGGGTTAGTACTGGAGAGTTATCTGTAAGATGCCCCCATCCTAATCCATAGTTAGATTATAATAAAGGCACAGCAAGAATAAAGTTCTTTATATGAAATAAAAACTCCACACCCTCTTTTACATGGTTATTCACACAGAAATGTAAAATAAAAATGCAAATTTATACTCAACTCTCCATCAATTGATGCCCATGTCCCCTGTAAAAGACAAAAAATAATAAGACACCAAATTCTTCACCTGTCCGCCGATAATCCATCAATGCTCATGTCCCATGTAAAACACAAAAATAATAAAACACCATATTTCTCACCTGTTTGATGATAATTAGAGTTGAGCGAAACGGGTCGAAAAAATTCAAAAGTCGCCGACGTTTGGCAAAGTCGGGTTTAATGAAACGAAACCCGACCCTAGGATGAGGTCGGCCACGAGGACTTACGTGCCAAAGTCGCGTTTCAAAAGTTTGTTTTGCGCTCTTTTTCAGCCAATCAGGATCCACGGACACTGTGGGCAACGTGATGACCTAGGCACGGGTCACCACCATCTTTCAGAAGGGCATGCAAGTGATTGGCTTGCTTTGGTGGGCGTCACAGGGGGTATAAAAGGGCGTGCACGCCGACCGCCATCTTACTTCTGCCGATCTTAGTATAGGGAGAGGTTGCTGCTGATTCTGTAGGGAGAGCGTTAGGCAGGGAAGAAGACAAAAAAACTGCTTCTGCTGCTAGCGATTTGGCCTGCACAACACACAAGTCACTGTGTGTGCAGTGCAAGGGGAGGCTATATTGTGGTGTATCAGTGGTGTTGGTTGTTGGGCTGCCTTTTAAGGCTTCCTGACACGCTGGCATTGCTGTTTACCCACTGCTCCGCAAACTGCTTTTTTAAAAGCAATCCAATCTCCCTTATCCTCTAGTCACTTTTGTCACAGCTGTGCCATCGAGCCTGTCACATAGCGCTCAGATATCAGTGGGCCTCACACAATCCACAAGTGTCCAGTGTCCAAAAGTGTGTGCAGAGATTCAAAATCTCCATTATCCTCTCGTCACTTTGGTCACAGGCAGCTGTGCCATCGAGCCTGTCACATAGCGCTCAGATATCAGTGGGCCTCACACAATCCACAAGTGTCCAGTGTCCAAAAGTGTGCGCAGAGATTCAAAATCTCCATTATCCTCTTGTCACTTTGGTCACAGGCAGCTGTGCCATCGAGCCTGTCACATAGCGCTCAGATATCAGTGGGCCTCACACAATCCACAAGTGTCCAGTGTCCAAAAGTGTGCGCAGAGATTCAAAATCTCCATTATCCTCTCGTCACTTTGGTCACAGGCAGCTGTGCCATCGAGCCTGTCACATAGCGCTCAGATATCAGTGGGCCTCACACAATCCACAAGTGTCCAGTGTCCAAAAGTGTGCGCAGAGATTCAAAATCTCCATTATCCTCTCGTCACTTTGGTCACAGGCAGCTGTGCCATCGAGCGTGTCACATAGCGCTCAGATATCAGTGGGCCTCACACAATCCACAAGTGTCCAGTGTCCAAAAGTGTGAGCAGAGATTCAAAATCTCCATTATCCTCTCGTCACTTTGGTCACAGGCAGCTGTGCCATCGAGCCTGTCACATAGCGCTCAGATATCAGTGGGCCTCACACAATCCAAAAGTGTCCACTGTCCACAAGTGTGTGCAGAAATTCTAAATCTCCCCTGTCCTATAGACACCTTGTACCTTGTTTTACATTACTATATAGTTTGTTGGATTTTGTCTACATTTCTACCAAAAATGAGGAAGGCTGGTGGAAGAGGCCGTGGAATTGGGCGGGGGTTGGCAGCTGGTAATGATGGTGTTGGTGGTGGATCTGATGGTAGTGGCAAGAGCAAAATAGGACCGAATGCAGGAGGTGCTGACCCTGCGTCATCGTCTGGCTACATAAGGCCTTGAACGCTTAGTTTTCTAGGAGTTGGCAAACCGCTTTTAAAGGCAGAGCATCAGGAAAAAGTTTTGTCTTACATTGCTGACTCAGCCTCCAGCTCTATCGCCTCCTCTTCTTCAGTTGTAAAAAGTAAAAGCACTGAGTCGTCATTGGAGGCTCATGTTCATGAACCACACCTTTCCTTGTGTCCTTCACCCCAACCAAGATTGAAGGATGACGCAGGCCATACTACTGATTACTCCATGGAGCTGTTTTCACATACCATGCCTGGATTATCAAGTGAAATGTTGAATTACCCAGGCCAAGATGAATCTGACATGGAGTGCACTGATGCACAGCCGCTGATGGATGATTCTGCTGGTACATTCACTCAGAGCACTACATTGTCCTCGCAGTGTACAGAGCCAGATTTTGACCCTGATGAGACTCAGGTGCCCCTTCCCGCACACTATACCACCATACACGGTGACACAGAGAAAGGTGCACATGACATAGAAGAGGAGGTGATGGATGACCCAGTTGTTGACCCAGATTGGCATCCATTGGGGGAAGAGGGTGCTGCATCCAATAGCTCAGATGAGGAGCATCCACAGCAAACATCGACATCGCAACAGCTGTTATCTGGCAGGCCCGGAGCACTCCAAAGACAGGTTCCAAACATCAAAAGAGTTGCTGGACAGCTTGTCCAGAGGGTCAAAAGATCACAGCGTGCTAGGCCGCAAAATGTCTGCCAAAGTAGGAAGAGTGCAGTGTGGCAGTTTTTTGAACAAAATCCTCATGATCAGGCCAAGGTTATCTGTAAGAAGTGCGCAAAGACCTTTAGCCGAGGGAAAAATCTGAAAAATTTGAATACCAGTTGCATGCTTAGACATTTAACCAGCATGCACTTGCAAGCGTGGACACAACACCAAACCTCAAGTGCCACATGTGCAACTGATCACAACGAAGGTAGTCAGCAACGCTACATTGTTTCCCCCACTGTAAGCCCACCGGTTAGCACAGCAGCAAATGTTGAGGTGTCGTTGCAAGACCACAGCAGTCAGGGAATCCCACTGTTATATCAACGAAAGACTGATTCTAGGCCATCAGAAAGAACACCAACTCCATCACCATCATCAACCCTCTCTCAGTCCGCCCTGTCCACCGCTACTTCCACCATATGCAGCTCTCAAGTCCAGCTCACCCTCCCAGACACTATGAGTAGGTCAAGAAAGTACTCAGTCTCTCATCTGCGTACACTGGGTTTGAACGCCCACATTGCCAAACTAATCTCGTTTGAGATGATGCCCTTTCGGTTGGTGGAAAGCACAGCTTTCCGCGAACTCATGGCCTATGCAGTACCACGCTATGACCTACCCAGTCGCCACTTCTTCTCTCGCAAAGCCTTCCCAGCCCTCCACCATCATGTGAAAGACCGCATTGTCCATGCACTCAAGCAGTCAGTGAGCGGAAAGGTGCACCTCACAACTGATGCATGATCCAGTCGGCATGGCCAGGGCTGTTACGTGTCCATCACTGCGCACTGGGTTAATGTGGTGGATGCAGGGTCCACAGGGGACAGCGGTGGTGGGACAGTGCTGCCTAGCCCACGGTATAGGAAACAGTTGGCTGTAGGCGTTCGACCCTCCTCCTCCTCCTCCTCCAGAAGCGAAAGCTCGTCCACAGAGCGCAGTCGTACGAGCACTCCATCTGCAGCTGCCACTGTTGCACACGATGTGTCCCCCTATCGAGCAGCTAGTGGAAAGCGTCAGCAGGCTGTGTTGCAGATGATGTGTTTGGGCGACAGACACACCGCCGAGGTGCTGGCCGAGTACTTGAAGCGACAAACTGAGTCATGGCTGGGCAGTGTACATCTTGAGGCAGGCAAGGTAGTTAGTGATAACGGCCGTAATTTTGTGGCAGCCATAGCCCTTTCAAAACTCAGCCACATACCTTGCTTGGCTCACACCTTGAACCTGGTGGTGCAGTGCTTCCTCAAAATTTATCCGGAGTTAACAGCCCTGCTCCAGAAGGTGCGAAGACTGTGAGCGCACATCCGCCGGTCGCCTGTACACTCCGTTCGTATGCAGAAGCTGCAGCGATTGCTCCACCTTCCCAACCACCGCCTCATTATCGACATTGCAACAAGGTGGAACTCCACCCTGCACATGGTGGAGCGGCTGTGCGAGCAGAGGCAGGCCATAATGCATTTGTGGGAGGATACACGGCCAGGCACTTTGAGAGCAGACATGGAGTTGACAGGCGTGCAGTGGTCAAAGCTGAAAGACCTTTGTAAAGTCCTTCAGTGTTTTGAGGAATGCACACGGCTGGTAAGCGCAGACGACGCCATCCTAAGCATGAGCATCCCACTTATGCGTCTGCTCATGCAAACTTTGACGCACCTTAAGGAGCAGGCGTCTGCAGCCAATGTTGATGAGGAGGAAGAGGAGGAGGGAATCCTTGATGACATTCAGCCATTGTCTGCTCAGGGACCTCTCCTGGACGAGGTGGAGGAAGAAGAGGAGGAGGAGGAGGATGATGGGGATGATTACTTAGGGGAGGAGGATGCATCTCGTGGGGCAAGTGAAAATGTTGGCGTGGCAAGGTCTGGTACAGGGTTTGTGCGTGACTGGAGGGATGTGGATTTGCCAGAAAGTGCTCCTCCACCCAGCACTCGCAGTGCATCATTGACACCGGGAACATTGGCCCACATGTCAGATTATGCCTTGCGGATCCTAAAAAGGGACCCCCGCATTGCCAAAATGATGAACGATGACGACTACTGGTTGGCCAGCATCCTGGATCCACGCTATAAAGGCAAATTACAAAACATCATGCCACAGGAGAACCTTGACCTAATATTGGCTAATAAACAAGCAACTCTGGTAAATCGGTTGCTTGAGGCATTCCCAGCACACAGCAGCGGTGATGGTTCTCACACGAGCCGTACGGGCCGGGGGCAGCTTGGCAGAGGTGTTCGTGGTGCACACAGCAGAAGTGGCGTTGGAGACAGGGGTTTCATGACAATGTTGTGGACTGATTTTTCAAATACCGCTCACACAACTGGTAATACTGCATCGATGGAAAGTGACAGCAGACAGCAGTTGTCAACTATCGTTACAAACTACTTTTCCTCCCATATCGATGTTCTCCCACACAGGTCATTCCCCTTTGACTATTGGGCCGCTAAACTGGACACCTGGCCTGAATTGGCCCAATATGCCTTACAGGAGCTCGCTTGCCCAGCTGCAAGTGTGCTATCGGAAAGAGTCTTCAGTGCAGCTGGATCAATCCTGACAGAAAAAAGGACCCGTCTGTCAACCCAAAATGTGGATGATATAACCTTCATTAAAATGAACCACGCATGGGTTTCCAAGGATTTTGTCCCACCTTCCCCTGATGACACATAGGGTGACAGAAAAATGGCTTGCTTTGGTCCACCTCTTCCTGGTACTTCACCTATTTCGCCTTTTTCATCAGCTGAATGTCCAACATCAACATATGCCACTTTCTAAAACTCCCTAACTGTGCTGCCTCCCCCCACATGGCCGGGGTCACCACCTACCGCACGACACCGTGCGAGTGCCGTTGCCCTGGACAGGTGGGTAGGCCGACTCTTGGGTGCGGGCACTGGCACAGGGTCCCTCATAGTGCAATCAAGTGTCTCTGACGGTGGTGGTGCACACCCGCCGTCAGACACACCGCTGTACTATGAGGGGCCCAGTGCCAGTACCGAAGCCCACGAGTGGGCCCCCCTTGCTTGGGCAGGGCCCCAGCATTTGCAATCTTTACCTCTCCCTGCTCCTCCGCTGTGTAATCTGGGCCGTCAAATCCATACTGTGCCTGACACCGTCTGAGCCTGCCTCCTGAGACATATATTTTGAATGTGTACGCTATCCATACATGTTATCCAGGGATACGGTACCCTTTCTAACCTTTGTGCAATCACGTGCAATCCATACTGGGCCTAACACCGTCTGAGCCTGCCTCATGCTGTATAGACATATATTTTGAATGTGTACGCTATCCATACATGTTATCCGATGATACGGTACCCTTTCTAACCTTTGTGCAATCACGTGCAATCCATACTGGGCCTAACACCATCTGAGCCTGCCTCATGCTGTATAGACATATATTTTGAATGTGTACACTATCCATACATGTTATCCAGGGATACGGTACCCTTTCTAACCTTTGTGCAATCAAGTGCAATCCATACTGGGCCTAACACCGTCTGAGCCTGCCTCATGCTGTATAGACATATATTTTGAATGTGTACGCTATCCATACATGTTATCCGGTGATACGGTACCCTTTCTAACCTTTGTGCAATCACGTGCAATCCATACTGGGCCTAACACCGTCTGAGCCTGCCTCATGCTGTATAGACATATATTTTGAATGTGTACGCTATCCATACATGTTATCCGGTGATACGGTACCCTTTCTAACCTTTGTGCAATCACGTGCAATCCATACTGGGCCTAACACCGTCTGAGCCTGCCTCATGCTGTATAGACATATATTTTGAATGTGTACGCTATCCATACATGTTATCCGGTGATACGGTAGCCTTTCTAACCTTTGTGCAATCACGTGCAATCCATTCTGGGCCTAACACCATCTGAGCCTGCCTCCTGAGACATATATTTTGAATGTGTACGCTATCCATACATGTTATCCAGGGATACGGTACCCTTTCTAACCTTTGTGCAATCACGTGCAATCCATACTGGGCCTAACACCGTCTGAGCCTGCCTCATGCTGTATAGACATATATTTTGAATGTGTACGCTATCCATACATGTTATCCGGGGATACGGTACCCTTTCTAACCTTTGTGCAATCACGTGCAATCCATACTGGGCCTAACACCGTCTGAGCCTGCCTCATGCTGTATAGACATATATTTTGAATGTGTACGCTATCCATACATGTTATCCAGGGATACGGTACCCTTTCTAACCTTTGTGCAATCACGTGCAATCCATACTGGGCCTAACACCGTCTGAGCCTGCCTCATGCTGTATAGACATATATTTTGAATGTGTACGCTATCCATACATGTTATCCGGGGATACGGTACCCTTTCTAACCTTTGTGCAATCACGTGCAATCCATACTGTGCCTGACACTGTCTGAGCCTGCCTCCTGAGACATATATTTTTAATGTGTACGCTATCCATACATGTTATCCGGGGATACGGTACCCTTTCTAACCTTTGTGCAATCACGTGCAATCCATACTGTGCCTGACACCGTCTGAGCCTGCCTCCTGAGACATATATTTTGAATGTGTACGCTATCCATACATGTTATCCAGGGATACGGTACCCTTTCTAACCTTTGTGCAATCACGTGCAATCCATACTGGGCCTAACACCGTCTGAGCCTGCCTCCTGAGACATATATTTTGAATGTGTACGCTATCCATACATGTTATCCGGGGATACGGTACCCTTTCTAACCTTTGTGCAATCACGTGCAATCCATACTGTGCCTGACACCGTCTGAGCCTGCCTCCTGAGACATATATTTTGAATGTGTACGCTATCCATACATGTTATCCAGGGATACGGTACCCTTTCTAACCTTTGTGCAATCACGTGCATTCCATACTGGGCCTAACACCGTCTGAGCCTGCCTCCTGAGACATATATTTTGAATGTGTACGCTATCCATACATGTTATCCGGGGATACGGTACCCTTTCTAACCTTTGTGCAATCACGTGCAATCCATACTGGGCCTAACACCGTCTGAGCCTGCCTCCTGAGACATATATTTTGAATGTGTACGCTATCCATACATGTTATCCGGGGATACGTTACCCTTTCTAACCTTTGTGCAATCACGTGCAATCCATACTGTGCCTGACACCGTCTGAGCCTGCCTCCTGAGACATATATTTTGAATGTGTACGCTATCCATACATGTTATCCAGGGATACGGTACCCTTTCTAACCTTTGTGCAATCACGTGCAATCCATACTGGGCCTAACACCGTCTGAGCCTGCCTCCTGAGACATATATTTTGAATGTGTACGCTATCCATACATGTTATCCGGGGATACGGTACCCTTTCTAACCTTTGTGCAATCACGTGCAATCCATACTGTGCCTGACACCGTCTGAGCCTGCCTCCTGAGACATATATTTTGAATGTGTACGCTATCCATACATGTTATCCAGGGATACGGTACCCTTTCTAACCTTTGTGCAATCACGTGCATTCCATACTGGGCCTAACACCGTCTGAGCCTGCCTCCTGAGACATATATTTTGAATGTGTACGCTATCCATACATGTTATCCGGGTATACGGTACCCTTTCTAACCTTTGTGCAATCACGTGCAATCCATACTGTGCCTGACACCGTCTGAGCCTGCCTCCTGAGACATATATTTTGAATGTGTACGCTATCCATACATGTTATCCAGGGATACGGTACCCTTTCTAACCTTTGTGCAATCACGTGCAATCCATACTGGGCCTAACACCGTCTGAGCCTGCCTCATGCTGTATAGACATATATTTTGAATGTGTACGCTATCCATACATGTTATCCGGTGATACGGTACCCTTTCTAACCTTTGTGCAATCACGTGCAATCCATTCTGGGCCTAACACCATCTGAGCCTGCCTCCTGAGACATATATTTTGAATGTGTACGCTATCCATACATGTTATCCAGGGATACGGTACCCTTTCTAACCTTTGTGCAATCACGTGCAATCCATACTGGGCCTAACACCGTCTGAGCCTGCCTCATGCTGTATAGACATATATTTTGAATGTGTACGCTATCCATACATGTTATCTGGGGATACGGTACCCTTTCTAACCTTTGTGCAATCACGTGCAATCCATACTGGGCCTAACACCGTCTGAGCCTGCCTCATGCTGTATAGACATATATTTTGAATGTGTACGCTATCCATACATGTTATCCAGGGATACGGTACCCTTTCTAACCTTTGTGCAATCACGTGCAATCCATACTGGGCCTAACACCGTCTGAGCCTGCCTCATGCTGTATAGACATATATTTTGAATGTGTACGCTATCCATACATGTTATCCGGGGATACGGTACCCTTTCTAACCTTTGTGCAATCACGTGCAATCCATACTGTGCCTGACACTGTCTGAGCCTGCCTCCTGAGACATATATTTTGAATGTGTACGCTATCCATACATGTTATCCGGGGATACGGTACCCTTTCTAACCTTTGTGCAATCACGTGCAATCCATACTGTGCCTGACACCGTCTGAGCCTGCCTCCTGAGACATATATTTTGAATGTGTACGCTATCCATACATGTTATCCAGGGATACGGTACCCTTTCTAACCTTTGTGCAATCACGTGCAATCCATACTGGGCCTAACACCGTCTGAGCATGCCTCCTGAGACATATATTTTGAATGTGTACGCTATCCATACATGTTATCCGGGGATACGGTACCCTTTCTAACCTTTGTGCAATCACGTGCAATCCATACTGTGCCTGACACCGTCTGAGCCTGCCTCCTGAGACATATATTTTGAATGGGTACGCTATCCATACATGTTATCCAGGGATACGGTACCCTTTCTAACCTTTGTGCAATCACGTGCATTCCATACTGGGCCTAACACCGTCTGAGCCTGCCTCCTGAGACATATATTTTGAATGTGTACGCTATCCATACATGTTATCCGGGGATACGGTACCCTTTCTAACCTTTGTGCAATCACGTGCAATCCATACTGGGCCTAACACCGTCTGAGCCTGCCTCCTGAGACATATATTTTGAATGTGTACGCTATCCATACATGTTATCCGGGGATACGTTACCCTTTCTAACCTTTGTGCAATCACGTGCAATCCATACTGTGCCTGACACCGTCTGAGCCTGCCTCCTGAGACATATATTTTGAATGTGTACGCTATCCATACATGTTATCCAGGGATACGGTACCCTTTCTAACCTTTGTGCAATCACGTGCAATCCATACTGGGCCTAACACCGTCTGAGCCTGCCTCCTGATACATATATTTTGAATGTGTACGCTATCCATACATGTTATCCGAGGATACGGTACCCTTTCTAACCTTTGTGTAATCACGTGCAATCCATACTGTGCCTGACACCGTCTGAGCCTGCCTCCTGAGACATATATTTTGAATGTGTACGCTATCCATACATGTTATCCAGGGATACGGTACCCTTTCTAACCTTTGTGCAATCACGTGCATTCCATACTGGGCCTAACACCATCTGAGCCTGCCTCCTGAGACATATATTTTGAATGTGTACGCTATCCATACATGTTATCCGGGGATACGGTACCCTTTCTAACCTTTGTGCAATCACTTGCAATCCATACTGGGCCTAACACCGTCTGAGCCTGCCTCCTGAGACATATATTTTGAATGTGTACGCTATCCATACATGTTATCCGGGGATACGTTACCCTTTCTAACCTTTGTGCAATCACGTGCAATCCATACTGTGCCTGACACCGTCTGAGCCTGCCTCCTGAGACATATATTTTGAATGTGTACGCTATCCATACATGTTATCCAGGGATACGGTACCCTTTCTAACCTTTGTGCATTCACGTGCAATCCATACTGGGCCTAACACCGTCTGAGCCTGCCTCCTGAGACATATATTTTGAATGTGTACGCTATCCATACATGTTATCCGGGGATACGGTACCCTTTCTAACCTTTGTGCAATCACGTGCAATCCATACTGTGCCTGACACCGTCTGAGCCTGCCTCCTGAGACATATATTTTGAATGTGTACGCTATCCATACATGTTATCCAGGGATACGGTACCCTTTCTAACCTTTGTGCAATCACGTGCAATCCATACTGGGCCTAACACCGTCTGAGCCTGCCTCATGCTGTATAGACATATATTTTGAATGTGTACGCTATCCATACATGTTATCCGGTGATACGGTACCCTTTCTAACCTTTGTGCAATCACGTGCAATCCATACTGGGCCTAACACCATCTGAGCCTGCCTCATGCTGTATAGACATATATTTTGAATGTGTACACTATCCATACATGTTATCCAGGGATACGGTACCCTTTCTAACCTTTGTGCAATCAAGTGCAATCCATACTGGGCCTAACACCGTCTGAGCCTGCCTCATGCTGTATAGACATATATTTTGAATGTGTACGCTATCCATACATGTTATCCGGTGATACGGTACCCTTTCTAACCTTTGTGCAATCACGTGCAATCCATACTGGGCCTAACACCGTCTGAGCCTGCCTCATGCTGTATAGACATATATTTTGAATGTGTACGCTATCCATACATGTTATCCGGTGATACGGTACCCTTTCTAACCTTTGTGCAATCACGTGCAATCCATACTGGGCCTAACACCGTCTGAGCCTGCCTCATGCTGTATAGACATATATTTTGAATGTGTACGCTATCCATACATGTTATCCGGTGATACGGTACCCTTTCTAACCTTTGTGCAATCACGTGCAATCCATTCTGGGCCTAACACCATCTGAGCCTGCCTCCTGAGACATATATTTTGAATGTGTACGCTATCCATACATGTTATCCAGGGATACGGTACCCTTTCTAACCTTTGTGCAATCACGTGCAATCCATACTGGGCCTAACACCGTCTGAGCCTGCCTCATGCTGTATAGACATATATTTTGAATGTGTACGCTATCCATACATGTTATCCGGGGATACGGTACCCTTTCTAACCTTTGTGCAATCACGTGCAATCCATACTGGGCCTAACACCGTCTGAGCCTGCTTCATGCTGTATAGACATATATTTTGAATGTGTACGCTATCCATACATGTTATCCAGGGATACGGTACCCTTTCTAACCTTTGTGCAATCACGTGCAATCCATACTGGGCCTAACACCGTCTGAGCCTGCCTCATGCTGTATAGACATATATTTTGAATGTGTACGCTATCCATACATGTTATCCGGGGATACGGTACCCTTTCTAACCTTTGTGCAATCACGTGCAATCCATACTGTGCCTGACACTGTCTGAGCCTGCCTCCTGAGACATATATTTTGAATGTGTACGCTATCCATACATGTTATCCGGGGATACGGTACCCTTTCTAACCTTTGTGCAATCACGTGCAATCCATACTGTGCCTGACACCGTCTGAGCCTGCCTCCTGAGACATATATTTTGAATGTGTACGCTATCCATACATGTTATCCAGGGATACGGTACCCTTTCTAACCTTTGTGCAATCACGTGCAATCCATACTGGGCCTAACACCGTCTGAGCCTGCCTCCTGAGACATATATTTTGAATGTGTACGCTATCCATACATGTTATCCGGGGATACGGTACCCTTTCTAACCTTTGTGCAATCACGTGCAATCCATACTGTGCCTGACACCGTCTGAGCCTGCCTCCTGAGACATATATTTTGAATGTGTACGCTATCCATACATGTTATCCAGGGATACGGTACCCTTTCTAACCTTTGTGCAATCACGTGCATTCCATACTGGGCCTAACACCGTCTGAGCCTGCCTCCTGAGACATATATTTTGAATGTGTACGCTATCCATACATGTTATCCGGGGATACGGTACCCTTTCTAACCTTTGTGCAATCACGTGCAATCCATACTGGGCCTAACACCGTCTGAGCCTGCCTCCTGAGACATATATTTTGAATGTGTACGCTATCCATACATGTTATCCGGGGATACGTTACCCTTTCTAACCTTTGTGCAATCACGTGCAATCCATACTGTGCCTGACACCGTCTGAGCCTGCCTCCTGAGACATATATTTTGAATGTGTACGCTATCCATACATGTTATCCAGGGATACGGTACCCTTTCTAACCTTTGTGCAATCACGTGCAATCCATACTGGGCCTAACACCGTCTGAGCCTGCCTCCTGATACATATATTTTGAATGTGTACGCTATCCATACATGTTATCCGAGGATACGGTACCCTTTCTAACCTTTGTGTAATCACGTGCAATCCATACTGTGCCTGACACCGTCTGAGCCTGCCTCCTGAGACATATATTTTGAATGTGTACGCTATCCATACATGTTATCCAGGGATACGGTACCCTTTCTAACCTTTGTGCAATCACGTGCATTCCATACTGGGCCTAACACCATCTGAGCCTGCCTCCTGAGACATATATTTTGAATGTGTACGCTATCCATACATGTTATCCGGGGATACGGTACCCTTTCTAACCTTTGTGCAATCACTTGCAATCCATACTGGGCCTAACACCGTCTGAGCCTGCCTCCTGAGACATATATTTTGAATGTGTACGCTATCCATACATGTTATCCGGGGATACGTTACCCTTTCTAACCTTTGTGCAATCACGTGCAATCCATACTGTGCCTGACACCGTCTGAGCCTGCCTCCTGAGACATATATTTTGAATGTGTACGCTATCCATACATGTTATCCAGGGATACGGTACCCTTTCTAACCTTTGTGCAATCACGTGCAATCCATACTGGGCCTAACACCGTCTGAGCCTGCCTCCTGAGACATATATTTTGAATGTGTACGCTATCCATACATGTTATCCGGGGATACGGTACCCTTTCTAACCTTTGTGCAATCACGTGCAATCCATACTGTGCCTGACACCGTCTGAGCCTGCCTCCTGAGACATATATTTTGAATGTGTACGCTATCCATACATGTTATCCAGGGATACGGTACCCTTTCTAACCTTTGTGCAATCACGTGCATTCCATACTGGGCCTAACACCGTCTGAGCCTGCCTCCTGAGACATATATTTTGAATGTGTACGCTATCCATACATGTTATCCGGGTATACGGTACCCTTTCTAACCTTTGTGCAATCACGTGCAATCCATACTGTGCCTGACACCGTCTGAGCCTGCCTCCTGAGACATATATTTTGAATGTGTACGCTATCCATACATGTTATCCAGGGATACGGTACCCTTTCTAACCTTTGTGCAATCACGTGCAATCCATACTGGGCCTGACACCGTCTGAGCCTGCCTCCTGAGACATATATTTTGAATGTGTCCGCTATCCATACATGTTATCCAGGGATACGGTACCCTTTCTAACCTTTGTGCAATCACGTGCAATCCATACTGGGCCTGACACCGTCTGAGCCTGCCTCCTGAGACATATATTTTGAATGTGTACGCTATCCATACATGTTATCCAGGGATACGGTACCCTTTCTAACCTTTGTGCAATCACGTGCAATCCATACTGGGCGTGAGAACGGCTGGCGAGCTGTTAAGCAAGCTACAGCACCTGTCCAGACAAGTACAGGGATTCCCTAGCGAGGAGACTTATTTGATTGTTTTCAATGTTGGGACAGCAATTTTTGGGGAGCACTATACTCTGGAGAATGATAGATGGGGCCCACCATACACTGGAACATTCCAAAGGTGGACATCAGACCCTGGAGCAGCATTTACAGGGCCCATTATACACTAGAGCATTAGAAATGCGGCCCATTATGTTTGGAGCATTATTTGGGCCCATAAGACAGTGGAGCTTCATCCATGGGGACCAACATATACTGTAGCATTATGTGGAGCTCATCATATACTGTTTCAAACATTATATGGGACCAATGATTCTGTATGGAGAAATAGATGGGCCTCGTCATGAGATGTAAAAAGTGAAGTATTTTTCATTGTACTATACCGCTATTTATCTGCCGTATCGGAGCATGATGAGTTGTGGTATGTGTTAAAGGGGCGCTCTTTCGCCCAGGGCACATGAAAACCTGCAGCCAGCCCTCCCCCCCCACAACTTTAGCCAAATAACCCCCATTTTTCAGTGCGTAACTTGTATTATGAAGTTAATTAAGGTTGACAAGCTTAAGTAAGAAGAATTGATGCTTTTGGCATTCAAATGGGCACTTTAGGTGTGTTTCCTGTCCTCCTCTCACTGCCGACTTTTATTCCCCATTGACTTACATTGGGTTTCGTGTTTCGGGACGACCCCGACTTTTCCCTATAATCGGACGATCTTGCTCGACCCGACTTTTGGAAAAGTCGGGTTTCACGAAACGAAATGCGACCCTAAAAAACCAAAAGTCGCTCAACTCTAATGATAATCCATTAATGGGCATATCCCATGATGATCATCCAGATGGTTTGGAGAGCAATCACATCACCAACTGACATTAACCCAAAACCTCTTACTCCACTTGCTACCACACCAGGGCAAGTGGGAAAAACCTAATATTATATATGCGCCTTTTCTCCAGTAGCTGCACCCTGTTATATTTAGGCTGTGGAGAGCCAATATTCATGAACTCTTTCCAGTCTGAGAATAGCAGCCCCAGTTGTATACTTTTGCTTAGAAAATTAGGAAGGGGAAAGGGAAATTTACTAAGTCTCCAGTGCCGGATCTTCCTTCTCTCTTCATGCTTTTGCTTAGCTGGTTGTCAAAAATGGGGGGACGTCACACCATTTTTTTTAAATTATTTAAATAATGATAAAATATGATGAGAGTAGCACTCTCATCGGCCAACGCCTCTGACTGGCGGTAACCTTTCACCTGATCTGAGCTGATGTTCACACACTGTCATCTGATTGTGCAGTGCTCTGACCGGCAGTAATGAACTTGCCACCGATCAGAGCTACCATTTCTTGCGCTGTCACACAAATGACAATGTGGAAAACACCTGATAATTGGGCTGCTGACCCCAAAAAGTAACAAGGACTTCCTGGAGAAGTGCATGTTCGGGGTTCGTATACGGACACTGGGGGTTCAGTATGGAAACTGAACTTTTCTTTTCATGCTGGCTCATCACTATTCATGACCTGGGTTCCACTCAGCAACTGAGCGATTGTTCCTGCATCTGGGTAGCTCCCCAGTTATCATTATAGACATCATTACTCATTGTCTCTATCGGGACTTACAAGCTACAATCATCATGTCTTTGGAAAGTAGGAGAATCATGCAAACTTTATGTAGATGTGGTCCTTGGTTAGATATGGACCTTAGACCCCAGCAATGCCAACACTAAGTTACCATGGTCTTCATGTTTTGCGGAGCAGAGCACAAAAAGTAGCTTATCTTGTAAACGTCCCAAAAGTTTAATGCACATAAAATATCTAATATCTTCATTGAGAATGGGAAGTGTGTGTGTGTGTGTGTGTGTATGGGGGGTGTTGTCAAGGTGTTTTCCTATCATGGGCCTTTATTCAGAACTACGAGATAGAATGGTGGTACATTTCTCCAGTGAGAGACATCCATGAGCTTGCTTAGTTCATAAATCTGATTGCCTTATCTTGTGAGAGATGTGCAATAAACTCTCTGTTCAATCTCCATCTGGAAAGAGTAGACATACTGTACCTCACTGCCCCAAACAAGGACATAGCAAAAACTTGAATCAAACATTTATGACTCTAAGTAAATCGGCTGCTCTTCGATTGAATTCACCTCCACCCGATGAAGTCTGAAACGTTGCATTATTGTCTTTTATGTACACAAGAGGTGGTGAAAATAAATACTGTGACAAACTGAGGTCAGTCTCTTGTTAAATATAGATTGCATACAATTCTTTGGCAAAAGAACTTTAGGGACTGCACCTTCTAAGACAAAAACATTAGAGATGAGTTGATTGATCCGCTGACAATTTACTTACTGTCGAATTTCTTGAAATACATAATTCCATGCAAATTTGAATGCGTTGAGATTTGATTTTCATGAATTGAAATAAAAATACTTGTCCGGCACAATTTTAGAGATTGTTGAAGCATTAGGTAGCAGGCTAATGAGATACTGCATGGCCATGCCGGCTTCCCCATATTGCACTGCAGCTGTGACATCTAGAGATAAAAGGGTTGCTATGTGCAAAGGTCCAAGTCAGTGTTTTCTGTCTGAGGACTGGAGATGCACAAATTTCGTTATGCTCCAGGATCCAAGACTCGGCATATGCTTTGCCAGGTTGGTGAGATGTCAACTGTGCACCACACGCCACACAGATGACGCCATACCAGGCCAACAATTTAAACAGAGTACTGCAGAAACAAGAATCTCATGAAATTTGCACATCTCCTATACATGGCCAGAAATCATTAACCTGAAGTAGGGACCAGGTCTGAACAAAGCAATCCACTCATCTCTAGGGATATCACATGTTCTATACCAGTTTACCAAGAGAATTATCTCGGCATAGGACTGGCAGTCTGGATGGCTGAATAGGATTTCATATCCTGAATCAAGTGTACTGTTCGGATCATATTGAAGCAAAATCTCTCTTGCTCTCTCTTTACAAAAAACTAAGGTCCCAATTCGTCAAAGAAATGTTGCCAAGATTCTGGTGTAAATGGCTTTGAAAAGTTGAACATTTTTTTACTTTTTCATGCCATTTTCTCTCAGTACTGCCAAAATGGGTGGAGCTGGAAAATGACAGGGCAATACAGGGTCATGATGCCACAGTTTGTCTAATTCATGGTGAACAGGTGGTGTTCCCTATGTCAGAAATCTTACTCGTCAGGGAGCATCTGACTCCTATGTGCCTCCTTATCAGAATCGGCAAGAATATCACCGGTTTTGATAAATCTGAGACAGACTGTTAAACCTGTATTTTCTGAGTACATAGAAACTTTAAAAAAATTCATGAAATTTAGATTAACAGGTGCTCCCCAAAAAACTAATACCTTTAAAATTTCTCTTTTATCAAACCATTTAAAAAAGCCTGTGTTTGTCAGATTTTGTTTGTTTTAAACAGTTTAATAAAAGAGAAATTTTAAAGGTATTAGGTTTTTGGTTAGCACACGTAGAAACTTTCCAGGTATGTCATTTGGGGCAAATGTACTGTAGTTGACACAAATCAAATTTCAGTGGAAGAGTAGACAAAGCCGTCAAACTTGAATTTCTAAAAAAAATCATATTGTTTACAATTTATGTGCAATTTGGTTGATAAGCTATAACTCCTGGCAAAACTGTTAGATCACCACTATTGCCAGGCAGGAAGATTATGAGTAGACAACTTCATAGTCAATGAATGGAACAGTCAGAGGTGTATCTGGGGGGGCAGCCTAAGCAAGTGATTCGGGCATAGCTGGCAGGGGGGCACAGTCGGGCCGACTAATGCAGCAGTCCAAAGTGTCTCCCCGGTGATGGCATTCTGCCACCACTCGGACTAAGAGTCAGCAGTACTCTGAGCCAGCCATCAAGCTGACAACCGGCTCAGAGAAGCTGCAGCCCCCAGCTCCCAGTGATCAATTGTACTCGCATCTTTCACACAAGTACAATTAAAGCTCTAACAGGTAGGTCAGAGCAATGTAAGTAGGTCATGTGATCAAGCTGCTGGAGAGCATTTTTGGTAAGTGCTCCATGTTAGTGGAGCTGAAGACACTGAAGATGGAAGGGGGGTATTTTCTGTGTGTGTGATTTATTTACTGCCTGGGGGGTATTTACTGCCTGGGGAGTATTTACCGCTTGTGTGGGTGTATTTACTGTGTGGGGGAGGTACTTACTGTGTGAGGGGCAGGTGCAGACACAATATGGGGAGCAGAAGAAATTTGAATACACAATATAAGGGGGAGGGGTGAGATGGCGGGCATGTATGGGGGTGGGTGCAGACACTGTATGATGAGTGGGGGTATGGGTGCATACATAGTATGAGTAGTGCGGGGAAAATGTATGCGGACATAGTATGGGGAGCGCGGATGATGGGATCAGTGCGGACACAGTATGAGGAGTCGTAGGGATGTGTGAGGAGGCAGAAATGAAAGAGAGAGAGTAAATGTATGAGGACAGAGGGGGAAATGTGTGAAGAGATTATTGAGGGGAATAGTGCGAGGAGACAGCATGGGGAAGAAAAGTGTGAGTGGACACAGAATAGAGACTGAGTAGTGTTGGAGATAGCATGGGTGAACAGTGTAAGAGCACAGCATACCAAGGAGGGGGAGTGTGGTGAGGAGGTATAGTATAGAGACTGGGCCCTATAGGGGGGAGGGGACCCAGTTTGAGGAGGGGGCCCAATATGGAGAGCATGTACCTTAAGAGGGACACTGTGGGGATCATATTTTGTGCAGGGAAAATACTGAGGGGCAATTATTTATTCAGGGTCTCATCATAGGGCAGATTTTCTTTTTGCAGGAGCATTATAATGACTCTGCAATCTTTAAAGGCATCATGTGGGGATGTGCTGCAGAAACCCGGAGAAGATGGAAGTCTGTAGACATGTGATGTGGATGAGAAAAGTCATCATGGTGTCTGGACAAGATGAAGAAGGTAAGCAAGAGAATGACTTCAGAGTCAGTGTCATCTATCAGGTACCTTGATGTAAATGTTTTTTTGTGATACTGACTAATTTCTTAGATTTTTATTTATGTTAGGAGCATTAAAGGAGTTGTCCAAATTTGGGATGAGCGTGCAATAATTCTATGTGACTGCAGACTTCTGAAGTCTCAGTGCATACTGCATTCTGTCAGGATTCTCTTGTGCCGGCGATTTGCATACTTGTGGTCACATGCAGACTAGACATGTGTGACCTCACTCAATGAAAATTAATTGAGTGAGGCCAGACGCGTCTAGTCGAAATGTGGCCAGAAATATACAAATTGCATACTTGTGCAAGGGAGAATCCTAAAAGTGTGCTGTGAGAATTCATAAGCCTTCAGCCATCAATAGTGACTGCAGATTTTAATATAAAACCTGGACGAGCCATTTAATTATTAAATAAAGCCCTGTAGCCAATCCTTTCAGCGTGTAATATACTCACGGTCAGGATTCAACTTTGCTTGCTGGTTCCAGCAGTCATTACATGGCTGATTAACTCATGTGAGATTTTCATTCTTATGGACACGTGACGAGTTTTTCTTCCTGCATTTCTCAGTTTTTCACTGAACATTGAACTAGGGCAAGCAGGTCGTCGGCACGTGACTAAGTGTTCAAATCGCATATGTGCTTTGTGGTTTGGTGGGGCATGCACCAAACTGAATTCTTGCTCCAGGTGCCATAAAACCTAGATACACCTCTGGGAGCAGTCATGCGGCCACTTTCCAATTCTATCAAGACATTTCAAAATCTCTTTTTCGAATTGGTTGAGGATTGTATGGGGTGCTTTGGATAGGTAGTAAGTAGTTAAAATGGGAAGTTTTTAAGGAATGCTTTGCAGTCCGCGTCATTGGAGCCAGACACAGCCGTTGGTGGGGAATTTTGATACGACTGAAAGAAACTAAGGGGACAACTAGCCCGACCTGGTACTTTAGTCCCTATTGTCAAAACAAAGACAAGGATCTCAAAAGGCGGTTTGCAAATCATCTTTAAAATTGTCTTTCTTAGTACTGCAGATAAAACCTTACTTGGGCATGAATCTTCTGATTTTTTCACATTTTGAAAATGTAATTGTCCATATAAAATAATTTCAAAAGTATATTCCTTACCTTGTCACAACATTTTTCACTTGCTCTGTTTATTAAAATTCTTGGACTGAATTGGCATGGTTGAAGAATGATATTATATCCTAGCTCTATATGAAATAAACTCTGGAAGCTGGAAAGTAATGTTCTTGAAGATCTTAAAAGACGTGTAGAAGAGTAAGTTGCAATCAAACAATGAAACTTGACACATCTGAAAAAAACAATGATAAAGCATGTATGAGCCCATACTGCCCTCGGCATTGCAGACTTAACCAACAATTACAGGACTGATTTCTTCCATCAATTGTGTGGTATACTGAGCTGTCCAAAAGGCTTGAAAAGCTCAGATACATTTTCATGCTTAAAACATTGACACTGAATTATATACCAAAAATTAATATAATGATAACGACTGTAATAATAAGCGTATCAAATATGTTATTTTTCCACTCCTACCTATCGTATTGGTGTCTTTTCATTTTGAAAAGGGGATTTTGGAGTAATGAGCAGTAATAATTATGTAAGAAATTTACTTCTGCTTCCTCACTGGTTGCCCCTACTATCGGCATCGGCAAGAAGAGTGTCATGATCCAGGTTGGATTATGACGGATTTTGCACAAGTAACCTTTTTTTTTCCTTTAAGATGTTTGCTTAAAGTTAGTTTTGCCCCCGGTCGCCATTAGGGTCATTACACTGTAGTTGTGTTAGTTCTAGTTTTGCCCCAGGTGGCCGTTAGGGTCATTGCACTCTGGTTTCTTTGGTTCAGTGGCCCCAGGTGGCCGCTAGTGTGAGTTCACATGATTATGAAGCAGGTGTGATACCCTGGCTCCTATCTATAAAGAAGTAGCAGGTGGTTTCAGTGACTGTTGGTGATATTGCTCATTTCCAACCAAGTCTGGTGAAGGAAGGAACTACAGAAAGGAGTTCCTGGCAGCTCAGGGGAGCTCTGGTGTAATTGCTTCAGGCGGAAGCTGAATTCAGGTGTCGAGCTTCAGGGGTGAAGCTGAACTTTGGTGTTGTACTCTGTTGCTGGGAGCAATAGCAACAGAGCAAAGCTAAGTGGTGTTTTTCCCTGTTTTTTACTTTCCTTGTGTGTGTATTAGTGCAGTGGTGGGATTAGTTTCTGCACCATCCAATTCACTAGAAAGGGATAGGTGCAGGGCGAGCTAGGGATTTGAGGTATCCAGCTCACTGCCAGGTGCGGAACCTGCCTAGGGATCATCAGGAGTTTAGGGACACTGACTTAGGGGAGTGCAGGAAGTCTCCACGTCCTCGTTCCCTATTGCAGGGCCATCCATTGTAACGGTTTCCCCGGTGTTTCCCTTAACTCTGTCTAAATTCACCCTGCTGGAGGCGGTGTATCCAGGTTCACGGGTGTTATAGAAATTCGCCCTGGTGGAGGCGGTGTAGCCAGTCACACGTGACATTACATTATCACCAACCATAACATTTTTCTCTGGTGAGCCATGGGCCAAGCTCAGACCAGTGAGCAGTTGCTGCTGGCCCTCACTGAGATGAGTGAGGAGCTGAATGATGTGTTTAAGCAGCACCTGCAGTGGAATTATGGGTCTGAGGCCTACTGTCTGGCTCCTCTAGAGGGTCCATTTGCGGCTTTGGCGAAGATGCGCCTTGGAGTCCCTGCTGGGGAGCAGGACTTGCTTATACAGGTGGACGTAACCAGGCAAGTGGGAGGAGTTGGTGTCTCCATGGTGCGGCCTAGTGTTCACCAAGGTGAAGGGGTACATCCCTGTAGTGAGCAGACTAATGATTTAGTCCTTGGCACTGATGCCGGAACTTCTGTACTGTCCGAGAAGCTGTGCCCCCTGGTCATGTGGAGGAAGATGACCTGGGAGTGTATATTTCCTCCTCGTCTTCAGAAGGTACTATGTCAGCAGCAGAGGTGATGGTTGGCGAGGTACCTGAGGGCATACCGGTGCTTGTGAACAGGGGAGCAGAAGTCAGTCCGGTGGATGCTCAGTTTGTCCAGACTCATGGTCTGAAGTGTGAGACGCCGGACAAACCCATAAGCGTCCAAGCTATTGACTCTGTCCCACTGAACCAGGGGGGTTAAACCAGGTCATAGAAGACATTGTGCTGCATAGTGGACATCATGATGAGTCCCAGTCATACTACGTCTTGGAGGAAAAGCCATCACCTATCGTTGTGGGCCCCCTTAGTCTAAAAAACACAACCCGGTCTTAGATTGGCGGAATAGAGAAGTAGTCAGCTGGGAGCAGTCGTGTGTGGGCTGCTGTCTAGGGGCTACTGTCTCTGCCGTCTCTCTACAATCATCCCCTTCCTCTCCAGTGGTAGCAGCTGAGGTGCTGCAGGAGAGTAGGGGCAAGGCACAACCCTCGCCATTAGCCAACCATGAGAGGCGCAGACCTCGTAGTGGGAGGGATTAGAGGGTGGTGTTTCCCTTGGTGAATTGCGGGGGTGTGAGTGTGGTGCTACAGGGGGACGCCTCTGTTGTCAGTTCCAGAAAGAGTCACCGTATTTTGACAAACGAATGTGTGGCAATAAACGTTCAGGTCCAGACCTGTGTGTGAACGAGCATGTATGGGTGGCCACCAAAAACATCCAGTGGAAGTGCGTTGCGGGGGTCTGTAATTCTCAGGTGATCGGGCCGTATCTGGTGTCGGCTATCCAGGGCCCGGAGACTTCCAAGCTGGAGTTACCCACATACTTGCCCATACATCTCTCGTTCCCCAGATCGGCGCTTTGGAGATGGGTGGTGCCTCCGGAACAGGCATTGCCAATACCAGTAGTGCTCGTTTGTCATAAACCTGAAGTTCAGGTAGTTGTTGGGGTGAACTCTAGATCTGGTCGTCCCCACTGTAGGGGTTTTTTTTTTTGGTGAAGAGCGGTCTTGAGGGTCCAGAGGCCCCTCATTGAGGAAGGGTACTGTCATGATCCAGGTTGAATTATGACAGATTTTGCACAAGTAACCTTTTTTTTTCCTTAAAGCTGTCTGATTAAAGTTAGTTTTGCCCCAGATGGCCATTAGGGTCATTACACTGTGGTTGTTTTAGTTCTAGTTTTGCCCCCGGTGGCCATTAGGGTCATTGCACTCTGGTTACTTTGGTTCAGTTGCCCCCGGTGGCCGTTAGTGTGAGTGCACCTGATTATGAAGCAGGTGTGATACCCTGGCTCCTATCTATAAAGGAGTAGCAGGTGGTCTCACTGACTGTTGGTGATATTGCTCATTTCCAACCAAGTCTGGTGAAGGAAGGAACTACAGAGAGGTGTTCCTGGCAGCTCAGGGGAGCTCTGGTGTAATTGCTTCAGGCGGAAGCTGAATTCAGGTGTCGAGCTTCAGGAGTGAAGCTGAACTTTGGTGTTGTACTCTGTTGCTGGGAGCAATAGCAACAGAGCAAAGCTAAGTGGTGTTTTTCCCTGTTTGTTACTTTCCCGGTGTGTGTATTAGTGCAGTGGTGGGATTAGTTTCTGCACCGTCCTATTCACTAGAAAGGGATAGGTGCAGGGCGAGCTAGGGATTTGAGGTATCCAGCTCGTTGCCAGGTGCGGAACCTGCCTAGGGATTGTCAGGAGTTTAGGGACATTGACTCAGGGGAGTGCAGGAGGTCTCCATGTCCCCGTTCCCTATTGCAGGGTCCCCCATTGTAATGGCTTCCCCGATGTTTCCCTTAACTCTGTTTAAATTTGCCCTGCTGGAGGCGGTGTATCCAGTCACACGTGACATTACAAAGAGGAATGATGGCATTGCTCTAGTGTTCTTTCTTTCTGCTAGGTGTTGTGTACAATGCCTAGTCATGGATACTAAAGATGGAAATCTTTAAAGGGAATCTGTCACCGGAAGTTGGAGGCCTATGTAAATGGCCTGTGTCTGGTCTGATAGGCAGTGATTCTTCTTCTTTCTCCACCCCATCCGTGGCCCATGTCCGAGATCTTTGTATAAGAGAAGTTCAACTCCATAGTTTGCACGTCGCAAAGCAATATTGCTTCACGCACACGCAGTATCCTTGGCCAACTGCGGGCAAAGCCGAAAATCATTACTGCGCATGCACTGGTACACTATGTCCTGGAAGTATTTTGCTGTGTTCTGGGACATAGTGTGCCGGCGCATGCGCAGTAATGATTTTTGGCCTTGCCCGCAGTTGGGCAAAGCATACTGCGCGTGCGTGAAGCAAGATTGCTTTGCACACGCGCAAACTGTGGAGTTGAACTTCTCTAATACCGACAAAGATCACGGGCGGGGGCCATGGATGGGGTGGAGAAAGAAGATGAAACACCGCCCATCGGACCGGACACAGGCCATTTATATAGGCCTCCAACTTCCAGTGACAGATTCCCTTTAACTAAGATTTTCCTTACTGGCTGAATTGGTTGACTGGAAAACAGGAAAATTGATTTTTCAAGTCACTACAACTACCAAACATGTACAGTTTTGCTTTTATTTTTTTTTAGAAAAAAAAATGGAAATTTGTAAAATAAAAATAGATTG
The DNA here is from genome assembly GCF_039654945.1 of Dendrobates tinctorius. NCBI lineage: Eukaryota > Metazoa > Chordata > Amphibia > Anura > Dendrobatidae > Dendrobates > Dendrobates tinctorius. The sequence continues at coordinate 3,857,793 of NW_027361814.1, read as the reverse complement.
TGCAATTATTCTTTGAGACTCATAACTTCTTTATTTTGTTGATGAAGTTGTGTGAAGACTTGTGTTTTGTGCGGTGAACAAGCGTATTGTTGATATCATTTTCGCTTCCATATGGTGTTTCCATTGCTTTATTTTGCATTTTTTATAGAGTTTCAGAGACCAAAAATCGCAATTTATGCAATTCCATTTTTTGGCTTACTATGATTTATTCAATAGGTTAAAAAAGGGGTTGTCCCATGAATAATCTACATTTTGATTAATAGATATTAGGGCAATAATACCTTCCACAATTGGATGTTTAAATAAAATGTTCCTGTGCTGAGATAATCTTCTAAATGTGTCCCTGCGGTGTACTGTGTAATAGTTTTGTCTGACCGTGCAGGAATATGACCTGATCATGCCACCGATCCTGGCCAGGGGATGAAGCAAAAGAGAGTATATAGTCAGTATATAGTCAAAATGATATCTTCCTTTTAAGTTCAACCTTTAGGGGGACTAAGATGACAATCATAGGGGCCTTAGCATGCCCCTGGCTGCTTTGACAAAATATCGGCACCAGAGTTACAGGGGTGGGGGACGATGGGTCAATGCATGTGGGCACCAGCATTTATGACATTTAAATGCTGCTACCTGTGATTGACCATGGCATTTAAATGTTAAACCCCTTTCCGACATTGGGCGTGATAGTACGCCCATGTCGCACTCCCCGTTTGGTGCAGGCTTCGGCGCTGAGCCCGCACCTTTCCGAGCACAGGACATCTGATCTATACAACTGAAATGTGCTTGCAACAGCCGTGGGTGGAATCACGATCCACCCGTGGTTGTTAACCAATTAAATGCCGCTGTCAATCTGTGACAGTGGTATTTAACTTGTACATGATCACGGGTCACCGATGGGTCAGCATGACAGCCAGAGGTCTGCAGCAGACCTCTATGGTTGTCATTGCCAGATAGATATGAGCGCCGCCCTGTGGTCAGCTCTCATAGCAAGTGTGAATTTCTGCTACACACAGGCAATCTGATCATCGCCTGTGTGTAGCAGAGGTGATCAGAGTACTGCAGCTTCTAGTCTCCCATGGAGACTATTGAAGCATGCAAAAAGTTTCTAAAATTATAGAAAATTATATGAAATTATTTTGCGCTGGTTACAGATTTAAATGACTGCTGTCCGCACTCCTATAGAGTGATATCTTCTTTAAAATAATATATAACTGGTAATTTTAACATATAAAAAGGCCAATACTGAATACAGAATACAGAAGACTTATTACCTTGAGCTCCCAATATGAGGTGCCCATGATTAAAGTGCTTTAGTGCATTAAGTGGATGTCCTGGATACTAGTTTCCATGAATCACATATAGATGACTTCTGGTGAGCTGGTATAGAAGTTAGTAAAATGCTGTCACGACCTGTGACAGGCGCTCGGTTCCGGTATCAGACGGTGCTTCTGTAAGCACGTGTCTGCACGTGTATACCTACAGGACTTGTAAGACCTTGGTGATGTCTTCAGTCACGTGACTGTTAGCAGTCCTATCTGCCTATCGTCACGTGACTGAAGACGTCACCAAGGTCCTACAGGTCCTGAAGGTATACACGGGCAGACACGCGCCTACAGAAGCACTGTCGGACGCTGGAATCAAGTGCCTGTCATCAGCCGGGACAGCGCTTTACTAACTTCTATACCAGCTCACCAGAGTTCACCTACATGAAAAATGGAGACGCTACTGGTCTCAAAAAATTACACCATTTATTTTTTAAAGAAACAACTAAAAAAAACAGCAAATGATGAATCAGCACTAAGAGTCTTCATAACAATTTCTACTTTACACATTTTGATAGGAGTTCAGTTCTCTCTGTTAGCAGTTGATGTTGACACAGACAGCAAGTTCTTAAGTCAACCAGGGAAATGTATTTAAGTCCATAAATCTTGCAATTAAAAACAAATGGCCATTCTCCAGCATCGAAGGTATAACATAAAATAAATAGTCCAGCTAGCAGTATGGGCTCAGCCATTTAGGCAAATTTCAAGCTGTGAGATAGACGCTCCTGGGACTAAGGCCTGTTTTTCTCATTCTGAGCATGCCCGTGAGATGACTGCTCATTGGTGGTCAGAGGTCACATGCTCAGGTCCTCAAGCAGCTCGGATTGGGCCATCAGCAAAGTCCTGAAAGGCTGCGGTTATAAAAGGATCACACGGCTGCATGGCCGTACCCTGGTACAGTCCATATGGAGTTAGTATTGTATGCACATATTAATGTCTCTGGTGAATGTCTCATTATGAAACCCCTACCCTTGGTACGCATGTGTTGTTCAGCCTTGCCAGGTAGTGCCTAGGCTGATAGTGCAGGTAGGAGGCAGAGTCAGGGCCTAGCTTCAGCGCCAAGTAGTGGCTTGCCTGTATGCCACTGTGCACTTGGTCTGCACTATACAGTAGCCAACGTCTATTAGTGGTGTTTGCAGGTGCGATGCCATGCACTTGGTGGGTCTAGAGAGGCTCTTACCCTGCATCCTTGGGGCAGAGTCTTGTGACCATACACTAGCGCTGACTCAGCTATGCCCTGTGACAGTCAACAGGGTACGACCTCTGTGTTATGCGGTACTGTGGCTCTCAAGACTAAAGGGAATCTAGAGAGAAAAGTGCTGCCCAATGTCAGAAAGCTTGGTCTCAGTTGCAGGTCATGGGTCTTGCAACAGGATAATAACCAAAAACACACAGCTAAAAACACCCAAGCATGGCTAAGAGGAATACATTGGACTATTCTGTAGTGGTCTTCTATGAGCCTGACCTAAATCCTATTGAGCATCTTTGGAAAGAGCTGAAACATGCTGTCTAGAAAAGGCAACCTTCAAACATGAGACAACTGGAGCAATTTGCTCTTGAGGAGTGGGCCAAAATACCTGTCGAGCGGTGCAGAACTCTCTTTGACAGTTACACAAATCGTGTGATTGCAGTGATTGCCTCAAAAGGTTGTGCAACAAAATATTAAGTTAAGGGCACCATCATTTCTGTCCAGGCCGATTTCATGAGGTTTATTTTTAAAAAAATTCTCCGGAAGCATGGCTGAAAAGCAATGTCTGACTTTCATTTGTTCATTTTTATAGTTTTTTGATTTTTTATTACTTTTGGCAGATTCAAGTTATTTCTGTGACAATTGTGGGTTTTTCTGTCATTAAACGAGGGGTACCAACAATTTTGACCGCGTGTGTATATATATATATATATATATATATATATATATATATATATACATATATATTATGTAAATGTTATAAAGCCCCAAAAATATTTCAAACTTTGAATAAACATTCTGTTACAGTATTCTTTCCTCTTCTGGTACAAAATGCAAACCATTTGCTGCTACATCACATGTGGTTCAATAGACACCATAATTCATGCATCTTGCGCATGGCAATGCACTAAGAAAGGTTAATTTTGCATTAAATATAAGGAGGCAACTCCATGGGTGCTGTCACGCTGACTTGGTGTGATGGGAACTTTAATGCTGCTCAGCTGGAATCCTTGTTATATTTTTTTTCTATATGTTAGAAAATGTCTACTTAGAATTGATCAAACCTCTGTTTCTGAAACATATATGCCAACACCTTCACCACACACTATAAACTAGGCTCTCAGAAGACAATAATGATGCTTATCAGTCACTCGCCTTGAGTTCGCTCGTGAAAAAAAAAATAAAAATAAAAAATTCTCCTGCTCGTATGAGGTTGGAGCTCTTAAAACATAGATCTTTTTGTTGTGCTGATAATTCACTCACGGCATGAGATTGATGACTATGTGAAGTCCATAAAAGATGTTACCACTATATTTTCTTCTTATGATTTATTTTATCATGTTGTCAAGCTTTGCAGAAAACAGGAAACAAATCAATGGATGTCACGCTTAAATATTAAAGAAGGCTGTAACACACATTTCTATTCAAATGCTTTATTCAATCTTGTAGCTCGGAGAGAGTGATGGCAAGACAGCTTTTATTTCAATCACATTTTGAAAAATTAATTTTGTAATAATGTTGAACTGCCAATGACCAAAGGTGTCTAACCTTATTTGTATATGCAGACGTTCCCAGGCTTGATTTCTTTAGGAGCGTGCAGGATGGAGAGACATTGAAATTGAAAAGAACATAACTTTAAGCGGAACGGCTGAATCAGTTAAAACCTTTCAGAATTAATGGCAGGCAGACGGCTAAAAAAAAAGGCGAAAAAACACCACGGAGTGAACTACTTAATGAAAAATCAAACGGAATCGAAACAATCAAATTTAACATCTTTCCTGTGAATGTTATATGCCGGTGGCAATGGTAACATTTTACGTCGACATAAAAATTGAAATGCTTTGTGTTATTTTTTCTGTTGTTGTGCCTGTAATAAGCCATCAGGCAAGTTTTATACATCTACACTGGCGCTTGTCAACTAAAGTATATCCTGCCTTTTACCGCTAGATGTTCTTATTTTGGTTAAGCCTAATGAATTTTACAAGGTTTACAGAATTTCCAGCTATTTACAATTACTTTACATGGGATTTTCTGTACATATATTGAAAATGCTCCTGAACTTGTTCATCCTAAACTCTCCTACAGTTGCTGTCAGTGAATAGAAACATTTTTTATTCAGAATCAAGGTTCACACAACTATACTGGATGGGGTCAGATAAGACAGATTAAAATAGTTACTGTCCTTTTAACAACGTTTGCATAAATCACTTCTACAAAGTACTATAAGAAACTTTGTAATATGACTTATCAGTGAAATATGCTTCTTTCTCAAATTACTTCACGTTCCTGAGCCATGCTTCATGTTTCTGTGCTGTGACCATGTTCCTCTTCAATGACCACATTCTTGTTCTTTGACCACGTTTCTGTGCTGTGACTGTGACGCCCTGCGTCTTTATCGCCACAAAAGGGTTAAATATGTACTGTTTTGTATGTGTTTTGTGAGCAATGGGAGTTATGCTTTCTCTGCTAGAGACCACAACACACACACACAATTCTCCTCCCTCCCTCACTTACCTGAAGCTTAGAGCTTTGCAGACATACCCTAACTGGGAGGGGGAGGAGTCAGAGTTGTTGTTCTCAGTGCGAAGAAGAAGGAGAAAGAACATCTTGGAGGCCATGTTTAGACAAGTGCTCGATCCAGGAGTGAGAGCTAAAAAGCATTAGGGATCAGCCCCAAGACCATCCATGCTATCAGAGCAGGGTGGTGAGAGACTGCGTGGGATTATAAAACCAGCAGAAAAGTGTTTTAGCCTCAGAAATACTGCAATAACTTAGGATCAGTGAAGGATTGTGCAAGTGGGAACTTGAGCTGCTTCACACAGGATTCACGCTGCAAGTTGCTGAAGGAGAAATACACAGTGAGTACAGGCAATACTGGGAAGTTCTAAACTCTGGGAAGCCTTGGTCCCAGAAGGGATTAGAAAAGCAGGAAGCATACACTGAGTCACACAAGCAGATTGAAGGATAACTCCCATTCTGCAGAGCAGACTGTAACCTGGTGAGAGTTGTAATATCTCCTCTGAACTGCACCTGAACTACAGTAAATGATAAAGTGGCTTTCCTTGTCTCCTGCCTTATTACTCCGTGCCTTCTACTTCCATCATAATCTCTGGGGGTTAGCCCTAGTTGGAGAGGGTTTAACATCTGCACTGCCATCACCATCTACTCCCCTAGGGATCATCTGCAGTGCTGGCTATACTACAGTCGAACACTCCAACTGGCGTCACGAATCACTACATAAACTTTATCCCCATTCAACTCAACCCCTTTTACATGACTGCCTGGGGCCACGGACCGGGTCACCACCACTGTGACACCTCCCGATGAAGATAATGGGCTCGGTACTGAGTATTCCACGGCCTCTGGGGCACATCATGACCACGTTCCCATGCTGTCACTATGTCCCTGTGCATTTGTATGAAGATGAGCCGTGGTAGAGTCAGCAAATTCAGGTGCCCTTTAGGGCTAGAAGTATCGGAACTGTCACCACTGTTGCTAGGGGAGGCTTCTTTTGGGAGGGTAAGATCTTCCCGATGGACAGCAGGGGGTGCGAGATATATAAGAAGAACTGAGCGCAGGAACTGGTGAGACTTGGTGGGAAAGCAACAGGAGAAGGTTGACTCCCACTCCACTGCTCCGGCTGACAACTCCATGCCGCCCATACCTCACGGTGATGAACATAAGATTGACTTTGACGCTATTGATTTATCATCTGACCCTGTTCTTCTGGACAGTCCTGTCCTGTCTAGGGTAGCTGATAAGCTGACTAGAGATTGCCCCAAAGGACCGCCCTCTGCTGAGGACTGTGAGCGTGCCGACGGCTCGTGTTCCGCCCCATTCCTGAGGAATCCACATCAAGGACTGTTTCCACGTTCCAGCGCACTCAAGCCAATCAGGACTGGATCCATTAGCACCATCGGGAGAGAGTGATTCTCGTTCCTCCATAGCAGAGCTAGAGACTTTATCCACGTGCATCGCCGTTGGGAGATTTTCCAGCCTTTCCCCTGCAAGAACTACAAGCAATAAGTTACCCTGCTTTTTTTGTATATCTTATTCTTGAGCATTGTGTGCAATTCCCACCGCTGTCATACTATTCTTTCCTCCCTGCATTGAGTATTACTTGTTAATTGCCTGTTCAGTAAATATTTTCATCCCCTTCTCTGTCTCCAGCTCTTCACTGCATCCATTGAGCCTTACTCGGTTTACACAATGTCCATGTTCCTGTGCTGTGACTACATTATTGTGCTATGACCATGTTTCTGTGCTGTGATAACATTGCTGTACTGTGACCATGTTCCTGTGCTGTTTCTGTCCTGTGACAACATTACTGTACTGTGACCATGTTCCTGCTCTGTGACTACATTCCTGTGCTGTGACTATGTTCCTCCTTATTGACCACCTTCCTGTTTTTTGACCAAGCTCCTGTGCTATGATTATGTTCCTGTGCTGTAAAGCTGTTCCTGTGCTAAGATGTGTTCCTTTGCTGTGACAATGCTCCTGTGTAATCACCACATTCCTCTTTATTGACCACTTTCCTGTGATATGACCACATCCCTGCACTGTGACTTTATTCCTGTGCTATGACCATGTTCCTGTGCTGTGACCAAGTTCCTGTGTAGTCACAGTATTCCTCTTTATCGACCATGTTTCTGTGTTATGACTATGTTCCTGTTCTATGACCACATTCCTGTGCTATGAAAATGCTCCTGTGCTATGACTGTGTTTCTATGTTGTGACTATGTTCCTTTGCTGTGACCTTGTTCCGATGCAATGACCATTTTCTTGTGCTGTCACCACATTCTTGTGATGTGAACACATTGCTGTGCTGTGAAAACACTCTTGTGCTATGAGCATATTCCTGTGCTATGACAATATTCCTGTGCTATGACCATGATCCTTTGCTGTGATCTTGTTCCTTTGCTTTGACCACATTCTTGTCGTAACCTTAATCTATGTGCACACGTGCGGAATTTCCGCGGAAATTTCCGCTGCAATTCTGCAACTCCCTGCAGCGGGAAATTAGCTGGAAATCTGCATGCGGAATTCCTGTGAAAAACTAGTGTTTTGCCATCATAATTAGCTTGCAGAAAGCTAGCGTTTTCCAAGTGATCTGTAGCATCGCTTGGAGAACTGATTGACAGGTTGGTCACACTCGTCAAACATAGTGTTTTACTAGTATGACCAACTTTTTAATATTGAGGCTGCTCATGCGGCATCAGTAGCAAAAAGATATGATGTGAAAAATAATTACAAAAATAAAAATCGTGATATTTCCGGTGTCCCCCACAGCGTTCCCAATCCTCGCGATGCTCCCGGCAACTCCCGTTACCAGCCATGCCTTGCGACAATGATCCCAGATGACGTAGCATCACGCAAGACCGCTACGTCATCACAGCTCATTGTCGCAAGGCATCACTGAGAACGGAAAGTGGCGGGAGCATCGCTGCAGGGGACGCTGGAAGGTGAGAATATCACGATTTTTAATTTAATTCTTTTTTTCATAGGGATAAGGTAACCAGGACCTAGAGGACAGTCTCCTCTCCTCCAGACCCTGGGTACCATCCGCACATTTTCTGCTTACTTTTCGCATGGTGGGCATAGCCACATGCGGAAAGTAAGTGGAACAATGCATTCCTATGTGTGTGGAATCCCCGTGATTCAGCAAAAAGAATGGGCATGCTGCATATTTTTCTGCAATGTGATTCCGCCGCGGAAAAATACACAGCATTAGCACAGCATGTGCGGAATGTCATTGAATTCAATGGATTGCTTATTATATGCGTTCTTGCAGCATTTTCTCTGCGAAAAAACGTGACAAAAACGCATAAAATCCGCAGCAATTACACATGTGTGCACATTGTCTAAAGTTCCTGGCTTTGTCCCTGGTGTCTGTGCTCCTAGTCCCAGCACCTTATCCATTGCTTGCTTCCATGTTCCTGTCTTACATTCTGTTATACATTTCAGCACCAAATATTTTTAATGTTTTTCTTTAATAGCAGAGGCACCATACGGTATAACATTGACAACATACAGAGCTCTGCCATGAGCTGAAGGCCTTTAGATTTCAGTTTTTACTAGGTGTATTATTTTTTTTCTTATTGTTACAGAAGGATAATTTTATACTTTCCTTTATCTTTTGTAATAATCAAATTTGTCCTCATTTGCTAAGAATTAATGCAAGTTTGTGGGTTATATATTTTTATATTCGCTATAACTAGAGCATTATCTGCTTGATCTGCGTAGGATTAATACAACATTTGCAGGTCATTCTTGAAGTTCAATCCCATTAATCCATAGTGAACATTTGACCACATTTGCAAAGTTTAGATAACAACTAAGCAAAAATGCTTCACTTTAGTAAATGGGAAATTGAAGAATCTTGATATTCTGCTAGAAGTTTATCACAATTAGGCCGTTTACACCACAGCTTTACTGTTTTTAGTTTTAAGGACATACTGTATATCACCTAGAATAAAAATAAAAAAACAGTTACCAACATTGAAGACTAGGGGGTGGCCATCTTCTCTGAATCACAGCTCTGCACTATTATCAGCATGGCATGACCTTTATGGTAGAGTGTTGTGAGCATTAACAGTGACCTGTGCAGAAGTCATTATGCAGATAGGGGTAGGAGGTGAGCTGTGACATCACCTATTGTGAATGGTAGATCCTGTCTTATCTACTGTATATAGAGGTGTTATCAGTCATTGTACAGGAGGAGGAGGTGAGCTGTGTCATCACCTATTGTGTTTTATCAAGTGGCAAAACATGAAGCTTATGGGCCCAACACAAAGTGTCCAACATTGTCTCAGCTATAATAAGTCTTTAATAGCATTGTTCTTCTGTGGACCAAAACAGACCATTTGGGCCTACCTAAGGCCCTTAGTGCAACTGCAACCTTCGCCCAGTATAATGATGCCGTAATATATTTCATTTGACTACTATAATTAATCAGAAGTTGTATCAAATCAAATAGGATAAAACATCCCCATAATAGGCCCACATGTACTGAGACTGGCATGGAAACACCAGTAGAAGCAGCAGAAGAGTTGAGTATTTGTCAAAATGCTTCTAATCTGCACAGGGATTTTGGGGCAGATATTCAGCTGTGAAATTTCCTGCAGTTATCTGCACATAAGCAGTGGATAATTTTCACAGCAAATATAGTATATGGAGATGAGCCATTGTGATTTTTTATTTTAACATCATAATACAAACATTAATATATATATATAAATTAGTATGGAGTATAATTAAATGCAGAACATGAGCAAGATTAAAGAATTGTTCCTATGCATCTGTTTTAGGATTCCTTCCTTGCTTCCTGTGGGAACAGTGTGCCCTTGAATGATTGACAGTTTGGACCTGCAGCACTTTTACACAGCTTACCCAAAATTATGTGCTCTTCTATACTGCTAACAGAAGCAGCTTTGGCTCTGCAACATCGGAGGAGCTCAGGGCCTCTACAGTTGACCATATCTAGTGATCCCATCAGCTTTATTGCAGCGCATGCAAACCATGCATTGCTTTCCTTTCAAACTGCCTCTTCAGAGAGGAAGAGGACTCCAACTCTAGTGCCACCTATTGGAAGCAGCAATCCTAAAAGTCAATATTGACCTTTTAACGAGTCTTACCACACGACTTAAGGGCCTTTTACACATAGCGAGATCACCGATTTTGTGATGCAGCAAGCATCTCGCTAGCGATCTCGCTTTGTGTGACACGTACCTGCGACCGACCCCCCCGCTGGATATTGCTGATCACACTCAAATGTCCTGGTCAATTTTTTCCTCGTTGGTGTCCCGCTGGCACCGACAAGTAACATATGGACGCAGGCAGAAGCCGGCACCATCCCTGCGGTGTGACAGGTAAGAACAACCGCCGACGGATCGCTTGTCGCTGCTGCGTCGCTGGTGAGATCTGTCTGTTTGGCAGCTCACTAGCGACCATTTAGCGATGCACCAGCGATCCTTACCAGGTTGTATCGTTGTCAGGATCGCTGGTGCATCTCTAAATGTAACGGGACCCTTAGGATAAAATCCAAACCAGAATCTCAATTTGCAGACATGTGTTGCCCCTCATTAGTGCAACGCAAAAGATCTGTTTTGGCTGTTTGAGAGACATCAGACTGCGGTCTAAGGGGAAACATTTCTCGTTATGGAGAATGACGTGCCTGACGTGCCAGGGTACGGGAACTTTTACACTGCACAATGCTCCTCTGGGTAGTTATATATACAAATTGCCTCTTCTTGAACTCTAGTATCACCTATTGGAATTAGCAATCCTAAAAGTCAATATCAACCCTTTAACGAGCCTTGCTACATTGCTTAGGATAAAAGCCAAAACAAAAATCTCAATTTGAAGACCTGTGTTTTGGGCTGTTGCCTCTCCTAGAAACTGGCCACCTCCCGTAGACTACAGAGGTAGCTGGTAACCTAGGCAATAAGTTGTAAAGAAGAATTCAAAATCCATGAGAAGAGAAATTTTTTTTTAATAAGTGATAAATTGCAAAGTTGCTTCTTTTTACAAACATTTTGGAAATTTATCCATTGATGAGATAGGTCTTATTAAAGATATCGAAAAATGTAAAATTATTAATTTTATATTTTATTTTAATATTATTTAAAAAATGTTTAAATCTTTATGTTTAGGCAGGACAAAGAAAAAGGAAAAGAATAAGTTATGGATAAAGAAAAGGTGACTTGATTTCAGGTACTGGTAGTTTACTTGTCCTAGTTGTTCTAAAATGACAAGTAAAAGGGATCTGTGTAAAAAAAAACAGAAAAGTAAACAATAACCATCATGTAAAGTTCACAATTTATAGGTTTAGGTCTCTGCAGCTACATATCCTGGAGGAGAAAAAAAACAGCTAGAAAAACATATTACATTTGTGGATGCAATGACTGTGACATGGCGTCTGACGGAGCTGACCTCTCTACATGACCTTGTTCAATATGTTTCCACAGGTACTGCCATAACTCCATGGCCAAGTTTTTAAAGATTTCCTGTTTAAAAGGAAAAAGTAAGGAAACGGCTCGTTTCTTTTGAGCTTTACATTGAAGAATCTAAATGATTAGCGTACTGGAACCTGTATAATTTTGAAGAGGTTTCATCACCCGTTCGTGGACATATGATGACAATTATTTCTGCTGATAACTGGGATTTCAGCTGCGAGTCGGTGAAGTTTGAGCCTTGTGATGGGCTTTTTTTGTTGTTGTTGGAGTGCGGACGAGAAACTGATGAATGACCAACTGTGGCAAATTCATAATCCGGAACCTAGTGCAGCTGTAGAGGAAACTAATGGCATGTGGGGACCTCGAAAGTCCCTGAGCTAATACCTGTCTTCTCTGTCCCGAATTGATGGCATTAAAAAGTTGACTCTTTGCATTCAGCCGATCTAATTTTGGTGCCCCTGCAGCCATATCTGTATCAGTGGCACAAAGGGCACCAATTTTAGCCTGTGGGACAAAGCTGGTAGCATCTGTGATCCAAGCAGGCTGCTGTCTGCCAGGAAGAGGGACATTGCTGGGCATTCATCCCCTTTGGCTAGTTACCACCGGATGGCAATGCCCCCATGCTGTTTTTCTTTTCCAATATGCTTTAATTTTCCTTCCTCTCCCTGCTCGGCATATGGTTTAAATTTTCTGCTTCTTCACAGGGAACCAAAGCAGAGGATTCATAAACTGCTTTTACTTGTTCCTTTCTGAAAGGTTGCACACAAGGAAGAGTGTCCAAAAATAACATCAGTGTGATAAGTCATTAGTCATTTTTCAGTGTACATATGTTAACCTGACCCGCCGTATGTTAATGCATGCAACATCGGAGTCACATATGGCTGTAATAGAAATCCCAACTGGTACTTCCGTCTGTATGGTGCCTCATTACAGACAAAACTTCCCAGAGCTTCATCATTAACACTCAGGCAAAGTTCGATTTCCAAATTACTTTACTGGACTGGGGGTCAGAAAGAGGGCAGGAGAAAAGAGTGAAAATAGAGGTTAAACATGACTTGTAGATGCTGGAGCCGGACATAAATTGGTGAAATTAGATAGAAGTAAAATCATAATTTGGCTGAGTTAACGGCCAATAGCCTACAAAATGTAATCTTTATGGAGAGTGCAAGAATTATTTATTATGATTTGCTTATATAACTCCAACATATATTGCAGTGCTTGAGAGACATTATCATCATTGTCCCTGTTAGTGTTCACAGATGACATTCCCTATCAGTATGTCTTTGAAGTAGGGGAGGAAATCAGAGAACTCTCATGCCCAGGGAGAACATACAAACTCCTTGCAGATATTTTCCTTGGTGGGATTTGAACCCAGGACCCCAACGCTGCAAAGCAACTGTGCTGCCAAAATATGTACATATATGCTCTGTATGGTTCCCTCACTCATACCCATTAGTATAGGGAAGCTATCATTAGATGTTTCAATCATGTTTGTTTGTTACATGTATTTTTTTTTTTTTTTTTTACAATTTTTTTCATGTCACAATTTTTATAAAAAGTTTTCACCAGGCTACTTATCAGCAGAGGCAGGGTTACAATTAAAGCTAACACCTCTATTCACAGCTGATAACACAGGATCCACCAATGACAATAGACAGTCACAGCTGACCCTGCTCCCCCTCCCTTCACATTGACCTTTACACATGCACATTAGATGCTTCGGTATAAAACATAGGGTAAAAGTCTGTTGTTAGGATTGTATAAGCAGAGTCATACAGGAAACTCACAAACCAGGAGAGTCAAACACTTGAACCCAACAAGTTCATGTTCTTCAGACTAGAAAAGTCTCTAACCTGATCTTGATTTGTTACTGCCTGACTTTGAAGGATAAGAGTCAGTGATAAACGGTTATAAAGGAGCACTTAGGAAGCATCCCAGGGGCAGACAAGGATATCAGGTCTCCACCGCAGCTCCAGCTGAAAAGCTCCAATGGAGGATAGGAGCTATCATAACATGTGACTGTTATGACTGTTGTGATTGGCTGCTTCCCAATTAAATACCCCATCCCCTATGTCATTAATAAACATATACCTGATGAAGACGGATCCTCTGTCGAAACGCATTGTGGTTTAAACCCATCTCTTGTCTGAGTCTCTTTCCTGCGCTCCTAAGACCATTTTCCATTTTCTCATGACTGTGGAGGATGGCACCCTATGTATACGTGATGGCAAAGCAAAACACATGAGCATTATCAGCAGTTGAACACAGACATCGCAGACGGTGGTCCAACCGAGCGAGAAATCGGCCACACAACCAGAAGTCACCGGATTGAGTCCTAGAGTGGAGCCATGACATCTGTTCTGTTCTGCTAATGTACATATGTTGTTTCCTGAAACAGCAGAAAATTGGAGTATAAAAATGCCACAGTGGCCAGCGTGAAAATTTCAAGATTCTAATTTTTATTTTTAATTCAGATTATAATAAGAAAAAAAATGTAAAAAATTAACAAAACTGCATTTAACACTAAAACATCATTTAAATCATAGGTATTTTTCTAATGAGGTCTAACATTTTCTAAACTAAAAAAATTGCCATAATTTGCAAAAAAATTGCACTTTTCTCCTTTTGCGTGATTACATTTATCTTTTCTTGCATGCTTGGAGACTGATCCACCTCTTCCTAGTGTTTGTACTTACTTGTCATTTCTTAGCTCTCACAAATCCCACAGTGCTGAGAGCTTGCTCTGTCTGCCAATCAAACTTTTCTCAACTTTTTCCACACCCTTTATAGAATGGAGGTTTAGAAAATCACATACGGAAAAAATCTGCAGCTGCATCCCCCTCCTCCCTGTCCATTTTTTAAAATATATTAATATTCCAATGCTCATTACTCGAACCAAGTTATTACTAATGCTCATTTCAAGTAGCGAGTATAATGGGAATCAATGGGATATCTGAGCATTTTTTCCTGGTAGACCCTACAAAGAGTGCTGGGGACAGTGAACATGTTGAAATGGAAGGAAAAAGTGCTGAATGGAAGGAGAACAGCATGGGAAAGACCCCTGGAAGCATCTGTGACCTACAGATCTCTGTTGAGAACAAAGGTGTCCCACTTTTCTACACTCTGAGGACTGACAATAAAACATTCAAAATCTACAAGAAATTGGAGTTTACATGACAAAAATCTTAAGAAACATTATTTTTTGTATAATGACTTGCCGTATATACTCTTGCATAAGCCGACTCGAGTATAAGCCGACCCACCTAATTTAGACACAGAAAACTGGGAAAACTTATTAACTCACATATAAGCCTAGGGTGGAAAATGCATTAGCTACTGGTAAATTTCAAAAATAAAACTAGATGTGTATTTCCTGAAGGAAGTACAGATAGTGGTTTGAAATGGTGCCCGGTCTGCCCCTTTAAGAGAGACTTGCCTGCTGCCCCTGCAAGACTTTCAACTCAGGATCCGTTTTAAATGTGGGTGCCTCTCAGGGGCCACTTTGGCCTCAGGGTCTGATTTGGTGGGTGGGGCCCCTCAGGATCCGATTCGGTGGCCTGGGCTCCTCAGGATTTGAATTAGTTGCCGGGATTCCTCAGGGTCCAATTTTGTGGGTGTGGCCCCTCAGGGTCGGATTTTGTGGGTGTTTGCCCCTCAGGGTCCGATTTTGTGGGTGGGTCCCCTCAGGGTCCGATTTTATGGGTGGGGACCCTCAGGGTCCGATTTTGTGGGTGGGGCCCCTCATGGTCTGATTTTGTGGGTGGGGCCCCTCAGGGTATGATTTTGTGTCCGGGGCCCCTCAGGGTCCGATTTTATGGCCGGGGCCCCTCAGGGTCTGATTTTATGGCCGGGGCCCCTCAGGGTCTGATTTTGCGGGTGGGGCCTCTCAGGGTCCGATTTTGTGGGTGGGGCCCCTCAGGGTCCGATTTTGTGGCTGGGGCCCCTCAGGGTCTGATTTTGTTGATTGGGCCCCTCAGGGTCCGATTTTGAGGGTGGGGCCCCTCAGGGCTTGAATTGTTGGCCGGGATCTCTCAGGCTCCTATTTTGTGGGTGTGGCCTCTCTGGGTCTGATTTGGTGGGTGGGGCCACTCTGGGTAAGAATTGGAGGCTGGGGTCGCTCAGCCTCCAATTTGGAGACCGGGGTCGTTGAGCTTCCGATTTGGAGGCCGAGGTCAAAGAGCCTCCGATTTGGAGGCCGGGGTCGATGAGCTTCCGATTTGGAGGCCGGGGTCGATGAGCCTCCGATTTGGAGGCCGGGGTGGCTCAGCCTCCGATTTGTAGGCCGGGGTGGCTCAGCCTCCGATTTGGAGGCCGGGGTGGCTCAGCCTCCGATTTGGAGGCTGGGGTGGCTCAGCCTCCGATTTGGAGGCCGGGGTGGCTCAGCCTCCGATTTGGAGGCCGGGGTGGCTCAGCCTCCGATTTGGAGGCCGGGGTGGCTCAGCCTCCGATTTGGAGGCCGGGGTCGCTCAGCCTCCGATTTGGAGGCCGGGGTGGCTCAGCCTCCGATTTGGAGGCCGGGGTCGATCAGCCTCCGATTTGGAGGCCGGGGTGGCTCAGCCTCCGATTTGGAGGCCGGGGTGGCTCAGCCTCCTATTTGGAGGCCGGGGTGGCTCAGCCTCCGATTTGGAGGCCGGGGTGGCTCAGCCTCCGATTTGGAGGCCGGGATGGCTCAGCCTCCTATTTGGAGGCCGGGGTGGCTCAGCCTCTGATTTGGAGGCCTGGGTCGATCAGCCTCCGATTTGGAGGCCGGGGTGGATCAGCCTCCGATTTGGAGGCCGGGGTGGATCAGCCTCCGATTTGGAGGGCGGGGTGGATCAGCCTCCGATTTGGAGGCCGGGGTGGCTCAGCCTCCGATTTGGAGGCCGGGGTGGCTCAGCGTCCGATTTGGAGGCCGGGGTGGCTCAGCCTCCGATTTGGAGGCCGGGGTGGCTCAGTCTCCGATTTGGTGTGTCGGCCCTTTAAGACTCATTTGAGTGCGCTGGCCCTTTAACAATCACTTTGGCGCGTTGGCCCTTTAAGAGCTAGTTTGGCTCACTGGGCTTCTTTTAAATCCACTTTGGCGCACACATTCTCTCTCAGGGGCATGTGTCATGTGATGAAGCTAGATTTGCATTTGTGCTGTGGGTTTCGCTTTAAGAGCTGATATTATGTGGCAGAGGCTCTGTGCTGGGGTTCAAGTGAAGTTCGTAGGCGTTGGCATAGTAACTAGGTCTGCCTGCACATATCAATGAGCTCAACTGTCATTTCAATCGCCTCAGGGCACGTTTTGCCATTTCCTATTGAAAAGCATTGGAGACAGTGCATTCCAATGACGGGAAAAAAAATTTTCAAACGCAAATTGCGCAAAAACTACAAATCCGATCGACACGAAAAATACTTAGCACACCTCTCATGGACGCTGGCTTTGAAACGACACCTCAACGGAGTCTGTGCGTGTAGCGGTTCGGGCCGCATTAATTGCGGAAATCAACTTAATAATAATAACTAGATGTGTATTTCCTGAAGGAAGTACAGATAGTGGTTTGAAATGGTGCCCAGGCTGCCCCTTTAAGAGAGACTTGCCTGATGCCCCTGCAAGACTTTCAACTCAGGATCCATTTTAACTGTGGGTGCCTCTCAGGGGCCACTTTGGCCCCAGGGTCCGATTTTGTGGGTGGGGCCCCTCAAGGCCCGATTTTGTGGGTGGGGCCCCACAGGGTCCGATTTTGTGGGTGGGGCCCCACAGGGTCCGATTTTGTGGCCGGGGCCCCTCAGGGTCCAATTTGGTGGCTGGGGCCCCTCAGGGTCCGATTTGGTGGGTGGGGCCCCTCAGGGTCCGATTTTGTGGCCGGGGCCCCTCAGGGTCCGATTTGGTGGGTGGGGCCCCTCAGGGTCCGATTTTGTGGCCGGGGCCCCTCAGGGTCCGATTTTGTGGCCGGAACCCCTCAGAGTCTGATTTTGTCGGTGGGCCCCTCAGGGTCCAATTTTGTGGCCAGGGCCCCTCAGGGTCCGATTTGGTGGGTGGGGCCTCTCAGGGTCCGATTTGGTGGGCGGGGCCCCTCAGGGTCCAATTTGGTGGGCAGGGCCCCTCAGGGTCCGATTTTGTGGGCTGGGCCCCTCAGGGTCCGATTTTGTGGCCGGGGCCCCTCAGGGTCCGATTTTGTGTCAGGGGCCCCTCAGGGTCCGATTTTGTGGTTGGGTCCCCTCAGGGTCCGATTTTGTGGTTGGGGCCCCTCAGGGTCCGATTTTGTGGGTGGGGCCCCTCTGGGTCCAATTTGGTGGGCGGGACCACTCTGGGTCCAATTTGGTGGGTGGGGCCCCTCAGGGTCCGATTTTGTGGCCGGGGCCCCTCAGGGTCCGATTTGGTGGGTGGGGCCCCTCAGGGTCCGATTTTGTGGCCTGGGCCCCTCAGGGTCCGATTTTGTGGCCGGAACCCCTCAGAGTCTGATTTTGTGGGTGGGCCCCTCAGGGTCCAATTTTGTGGCCAGGGCCCCTCAGGGTCCGATTTGGTGGGTGGGGCCTCTCAGGGTCTGATTTGGTGGGCGGGGCCCCTCAGGGTCCAATTTGGTGGGCAGGGCCCCTCAGGGTCCGATTTTGTGGGCTGGGCCCCTCAGGGTCCGATTTTGTGGCCGGGGCCCCTCAGGGTCCGATTTTGTGTCAGGGGCCCCTCAGGGTCCGATTTTGTGGTTGGGTCCCCTCAGGGTCCGATTTTGTGGTTGGGGCCCCTCAGGGTCTGATTTTGTGACCGGGGCCCATCAGGGTCCGATTTTGTGGCCGCGGCCCCTCAGGGTCTGATTTTGTGGGCAGAGCCCCACTGGGTCCAATTTGGTGGGCGGGACCACTCTGGGTCCAATTTGGTGGGTGGGACCACTCTGGGTCCAATTTGGTGGGCGGGGCCTCTCAGGGTCCGATTTGGTGGGCGGGGCCCCACAGGGTCCGATTTGGTGGGCAGGGCCTCTCTGGGTCTGATTTGGTGGGTGGGGCCACTCTGGGTAAGATTTGGAGGCTGGGGTCGCTCAGACTCCAATTTGGAGGCCGGGGTCGTTGAGCTTCCGATTTGGAGGCCGAGGTCAAAGAGCCTCCGATTTGGAGGCAGGGGTCGATGAGCTTCCGATTTGGAGGCCGGGGTGGCTCAGCCTCCGATTTGGAGGCCGGGGTGGCTCAGCCTCCGATTTGGAGGCCGGGGTGGCTCAGCCTCCGATTTGGAGGCCGGGGTGGCTCAGCCTCCGATTTGGAGGCCGGGGTGGCTCAGCCTCCGATTTGGAGGCCGGGGTCGATCAGCCTCCGATTTGGAGGCCGGGGTGGCTCAGCCTCCGATTTGGAGGCCGGGGTGGCTCAGCCTCCGATTTGGAGGCCGGGGTGGCTCAGCCTCCGATTTGGAGGCCGGGGTGGCTCAGTCTCCGATTTGGTGTGTCGGCCCTTTAAGACTCATTTGGGTGCGCTGGGCCTTTAACAATCACTTTGGCGCATTGGCCCTTTAAGAGCTAGTTTGGCTCACTGGGCTTCTTTTAAATCCACTTTGGCGCACACATTCTCTCTCAGGGGCATGTGTCATGTGATGAAGCTAGATTTGCATTTGTGCTGTGAGTTTCGCTTTAAGAGCTGATATTATGTGGCAGAGGCTCTGTGCTGGGGTTCAAGTGAAGTTCGTAGGCGTTGGCATAGTAACTGGGTCTGCCTGCGCATATCAATGAGCTCAACTGTCATTTCAATCGCCTCAGGGCACGTTTTGCCATTTCCTATTGAAAAGCATTGGAGACAGTGCATTCCAATGACGGGAAAAAAAATTTTCAAACGCAAATTGCGCAAAAACTACAAATCCGATCGACACGAAAAATACTTAGCACACCTCTCATGGACGCTGGCTTCGAAACGACACCTCAACGGAGTCTGTGCGTGTAGCGGTTCGGGCCGCATTAATTGCGGAAATCAACTTAATAATAATAATAAGAAGAATAAGTTAGCAGCGTTCGGATTACAATATAGTGGTTTTTTCAAACCACTATAATAATAAGAAGAAGAATAAGTTAGCAGCGTTCGGATTACAATATAGTGGTTTTTTCAAACCACTATAAATAGATACCAATAAAAGTAAAATTAATTGAGACATCAGTAGGTTAAATGTTTGTGAATATCCATATTGAATCAGGAGCCCTATGTAATGCTCCATACAGTTCATGATGGCCCCATAAGATGCTCCATACAAAATACACCCCATATAAAGCTGCACAAAGGTTAATAATGGCCCTATAAGATGCTCCATAGAATAATATGCTCCATATGCTGCTCCATAAAGGTTATGGTGCCATAAAATGCTCCATAGTTATGTCCCCATAAGATGTTCCATAGATTATGCCCCATAAGATGCTCCATAAATTATGCCCCCATAAGATGCTCCATAGATTATGCCCGTGTAAAATGCTCCATAGATTATGCCCGCATAAGATGCTCCATAGGTTATGCCCCATAAGATGCTTACCCCCTCCTGGCATGGTCTCTGCAGCCCCTGCATCTCCAGAAACTCTTCCTTCCTTCAGTGGTCACGTGGTACCACTCATTAAAGTCATGAATATGCGCATATTCATGACTTTAATGAGCGGTACCACATGACCACTGAAGGAACGCATGGGAGAAGCAGGGGGGCTGGAGAGACGTGCCAGGGGGGTAATTATGATCTCTGACACCCCCGCTCCCCCTCCCCCGCCAAGCCCCGGTGTATGACTTGCGTATAAACCGAGAGGGGGACTTTCAGTAAAAAAAAATGGGCTAAAAATCTCGGCTTATACACGAGTATATATGGTAAATATAATACATAATTTCAAAAGGATATTTAACCCTCCTTCAGGAACAATATTCACACTAACTCGTAATGGAACAATGTGCCTGTCAAGCGCAGGCTAGAAAAATGCCTAGAATATCTAATTTTCTCAATTTCAGTGATCTAAAAGTGATCAGAGACCTTCATAGGGATGTAATAAAAGAGACTACACATTATCAGGTGCAAAACAAACCCATTTACTCAACATAAAAGTAATAACTTTGATATACACAAATTTCAAAACTCCTGAGAAGCACACTTTCATTTGTAAGAAAATCTGCCTTATTTATATGAAATATCCACAAACCTTTCTCTATTCATTCATAAAACAAGCTAAATAAACAATAGTAATGACTAAAAACATTACATACCAACCTTATAAAGTGTGATGTGTTCGGTACCAATGAGCCTGAGAAGCCAGCACAGCTATATCTTCCTTCCTGAAGCTCTGCAGACCAACTGTGGTATCAGGTTTCACACAGCAGCTAGAGCCAGGAGACTATCTAGAGGGAGGGGGTTTCCTGAAAATCTGGTGAGAAGGGAGAAATGAAAGTAGAAGAGCTGCGCCTGTCAGATCCATTGTTCCTGACGGAGGGTTAAAAAAATAATAATTCACGTAAACCAAAACTGAAATTTTATGTAAAAAAATGGAAATTTTCGTGTAATTTATGAAGGAAACAAGAACTGCCAAAAATGTGATGTAAGAGGGACTCAGATACACTCTGTATTGTACATAAAGGAAGGCAGCATACACATTCTGTTCAAGTTGTCATGTAATTGTATTTCTAGACTCATAAAGGCTATGCACTAAGTGGAAGCTCCACATTGTGGTTCTGCTCCACTCAAAAAAGTTCTGCGCAGTGCAAACCCTTTCAAAAATTACAAGCAGGGTCATCTATACACCCTTGATGGCCACAAATTGATGGCTGCATTAAAATGTTAAGAAAGTGTACACCTGTAGCAGGGCAATTTTCGTTTTTTTTTTAAAACCAACAAAATTTCACACAAAGCAGTTTCTACAATCTATATGACAATAGTAATTTTTTGGTCAAAAATATTTTGTGACCTGTACGAGGCCAATCGGTTTTTAAAAATGTTAACTAACCATAACTTTACATAAAGCACGTTAAACTGTATGGATGATTCATTGAATACATAGTTTTCTTTTACAGTTTAATATACCAGTGAAATGTAACAATAACCGCTTTTGATTATATGAATGAATCATTGAATCCATAACAAGTTTTGGAAGTTTTTAGAAGTTTAATATACCAGAGAAATGTAATAAGAACCACCATATTTTCAAGTTTTCTAAAATGTTTATATAACACCAAAATCTAACAGAAAGCACGTAATACTGTATGGATCAGTAATTGTATCAATACTTTTCTTTTTACATTCTTTTATGTTTAATATAACACTGAAAGGTAACAAAAAGCAGGTAAAACTATATTAATGAGTAATTGAATCCAGACACATTTCTCACTGCTTTTTTGAAGCCTTATAAACCAATGAAATGAACCACAGAGCATGGAACACAGTATGGATCAGCAATTGAATCCAGACACATTTTTAAATGCTTTTTTTTGTAGGTATAGATATCAGAGAAATATACCCCACATCTCAGAATACTGTATGGGTGATTAATTCAACCCAGAAGCATTTATAAAGCTATTTAGAAGTGTTTTATAACACTGAAATTTACAACAGACAACTAGAGATGAGCAACTTTGCCTTTTTTCGGGTCGAGTCGGGTTTCATGAAACCCGATTTTCTCAAAAGTCGGGTTGAACGAAATCGGCCGATTATCATGAAAAGTCGAAGGCCGACTGAAACACAAAACCCAATGCAAGTCAGTGGGGAACCAAGGTCAGCAGGGAGTGGAGGACAGGAAACACACCTACAGTGACCATTTTAATGCCAAAAACATCAATTCTTATTACTTAAGCTTGTCAACCTTAATTTACTTTATAATAATAGTTAGGCATTGAAAACTGGGGTTTATTTGGCTAAAGTTGTGGGGGGGGGTAGGGCTGGCTCCAGATTTTTGTGGGCCTTGGGCCAAAGAGTGTCACTGGGCTCTTTTAACACATGCCACAATTCATGATCCTCTGATACGGCAGAGAAATAGCAGTATAGTACAATGAAAAATACTTCACTTCTTACATCTCATGACTGATATCTATTTTAAATTCTCCAATAGCTCCAAAAACGGACAGTATATTACTCCATACAGTATTATGGCCCTGTACTAGTCTGGACTCCTCGTCATCCCCATCTTCCATCTCACTGCACTTGGACTGTTTAGGCAGAGGACGTATAGATGTGATGTCATCGCGCTCTCTGACCAGAATGTCACTGTCAGGAAACGCGGAAGACGTCATGGCGGTGGAGCAGGGAGAGGTAAGTATTTCAACTTTGCAAGTGCTGTGATCCTGAGCAAGCAGGGGGGCCCACTCGTTGGCGACGGCACTGGCACAGGGCCCCTTATAGTATGGCCGTGTGTCTGAGGGCGGGTGGGCTCTCCCACAGGCAGAGACACTTTTGCATACTATGAGGGGCCCTGTGCCAGTGCCGTCGCCCATGAGTATGCCCCCCACCTGCTCAAGGAACCTGCACTTTCATCTGCACCTTCCTCTTTGTCACTGTGTAAGGTGGTATAGTATGCAGGAAGGGGAACCTGAGTTTCATCAGGGTCATATTCTGGCTGTGTAAGGGGAATGTAGTGGTCTGGGTCAATGTACCAGCAGAATCATCTAGCAGTGGCTGGGCATCAGTGCACTTGTGGCGCCCCCAGCAGTACGGTCGCCACAGCATTACCTTCCTCCTAGGGAGTGTGATGTCATGTTTGGGAGCAATGATGGCTCTCTCTTGCAGTTAAACCAGTACACAACACAATTCCCACTCCAGGCTGCAGGGAGACCTCTGAACCTGACTGCTGAGGAGCTGCTCTCTGTGGTCGGGAGGAGGTAAGTTAGGGCAGTCTGTGAAGGGAAGGGGAAGTGTGTGGACGTGAGAAGGGGAGCTGGAGGATGAGCAGAGTTAAGGCTCACACCTAGCTGGAGTGCATGGTCGGGATTCCGGTCTCCGATTTTGTAGGGACACTGACGGTCCTGCAGCAGAAACCGGAGGAAGTAGCAGCTGTAAATGCTCTGTTCCCAACTAAGGCTCAGAGGCCCCAGCAGTGACGTGTGTGAGCCAGAACTAAAAGGCTACAGCTGCCTGCCATACGAGAAAGTTCCAAAAGAGAGTCAACAGGGGGAACTTCGGTCAACTCAGTAGTGAGAGTACCTCAGATAAGCGCTAGAACGGAGGCCACACTACCTATCTGCAGAGAGAGAATTCCAAATTTGCTTCCAGGCTGACCAACTCCTTCTCCATCTGTACTCTGGGTCCTGGACGGCACTTACCAAGTAAAGGTAAAGGAACTGCACGACTGTGTCTGTCATCTCTCTCCTGCGCCTGGCGCACGGCTCTGCTACATCCTGCACTGCACACCATCTACCAACTCTTTCATCTGCCCTGCGACTATGGCCCTACCTGTGCAGGGCTTATACATCTTAGCTGCACCACAACATCTGTCCCAGAGAAGTGACACTGCAGCACTGGTCAATGTGATCAGAAACCACAGGTGGCATCACGTATCATTCACCTATAAATGTTTCTCACCCCTTTGCATGGACGCCCAGGGCCACAGAACGAGTCATCACCACCAACGTGACACATCCCTCTGATGTAAAAAATGTAAAATACCAAAAAACAGTAAAAATCTGAAATCGAAGACGATCATATACCGTCGGACTTCGCACCATAAATTTGTCCAACTGCTGATTGGGTGGCGTTATTCAAACGAACCTCCGAACAGCGTCCATGAAGGCAAAGTGTTTGGTTTCCGGGAGCAGTATGGTTGCAAAGCTGAACCTTAAAGAAATGTCCGGAAGGGCACCACCAGGAGTGGAGCCTGTGGCTTAATTCGACTCCACCCGGGAAACCTCAACCATGCCAGCTACAGAAAAGATTGACAGATTGCAAGCTTTGTTGATTCTGTGGGTGGTGGTGGATGTCCGTTTTTAGTTGTGCTAGAGATTTGTCAGCTTAATTCCATTAATGAACGAGACTCCGGCATGCCCCCATGGTATGCATCAAGCTTACTAGAGGGACACGTGAGGCTCTGGCACGCGAGATCAATCAATAACAGGTCTGTTATGCCCTTACATATCCAGGGATGCATGCGCGCTACAATGCAAGGTCCACCGTGTGTCACTTACAGGTGCAGATAACCCGCTGAACCCCGTTAGTGATGGCGATCTGGGATTCCAATTCTTCCCCGTGAGCGAGGTTTTCCCAGTAAGTGCAGGTCAACCGGAATTAGGCCTAACCGGCATTCCAGAAAAAATGAAAAAATTAAGTGTCCAAACCACAGGTGCTGTAGCTTGCTTAACAGCTGGGCTCCTATGCTGAGTAGGACGCAGTTCTTACATAAACAGGCGGCATAGCTTGGTTCACTGGTGGGCTCCTCTGCTGAGTAGCAGACAGTGCTACAAGGCCCAAAGGATTTTCTGGACAAGATGCGGTAAAAAGTAATTAGAAACACACACGGTGTAGCTCCTTGATAGGTGTACTACACCGCTTGCTACCACACAACGCTACTATGACATGAAACAGTCTATTAACATTGAAAACCATTATTAATGTGAAAATGAAGCTACGGTTTTGGTGAACGAACCGTTCTCGAACGGAAACTCGAACAGCCGAATTTTAAGCAAAGTGTTCGAGTTCGACGAACGTCTCGAACACCACCCAAAACAGCTGGAATTTTAACTTGGTGAACAGGTCGACTAGAACACTGCTCATCTCTAATCAGGAGGCAGACTCAGACATTCTTGATTGTAGAAAGTTGAGAAAGGGTACAGTATCACCCGATAACAGGTATATATGTAGCATGGTTTTCACATGAAAAACCTATGTCTATATATCAGGAGGCAGACTCAGAGGGTCTCAGGCCCAGTATGGATTTGACGTGATTGCACAAAGTTGAGAAAGGGTACAGTATTACCGGATAACAGGTATATATAGCATAGTTTAAACATTAAAAACCTATGTCTATATATCAGGAGGCAGACTCAGACGGTCTCAGGCCCAGTATGGATTCGACGTGATTGTAGAAAGTTGAGAAAGGGTACAGTATCACTGGATAGCAGGTATACTCGTATATAGCATAGTTTAAACATTAAAAATCTGCGTGTATATTTCCAGAGTCCGACAAAGACACTCACAGCCTCAGTATGGATTAGACAAGAATCTAAAAGTAGAAAAAGGGTTATGTATTCGAAGCGTACACCAGTATACACTATTGGGGTATTTTTCAATCTTCATATATATTTCAGTCTCAGTAAGACAGTCCAGACTCTCCGCAAGAGGAAACGAGATGGATACAAGTACAGACAGAAAGTCGACTGATTGCAGAAATTTTAGAATTACTAATCACGGTAAAAACTCCCGGGAAAATTCTCAGAGGCGATGCTGACCCTCAATTACTTTGTCTGTGGAGACAACAAAAACAGTTCTTGTGAAGAAAGGTTTGCTGTATCGCAGTACCGTGGAACCCATCACCGTTACTCATCTCCATCAAATTGTGATCACAGGGACAGATGTAGACATTGTCCTCACTGCCTATCATGATCTGTCAGGTAACTTTGGAGTGCAAAAGACGCATGCCACAGGCCGTAGGCGATTCTCTTGGATTGGCATGAGAGGACACATTTAAAAATGTGGGCAAGAATGTCACACGTCTGTGAGTCAGAAAACCGTGAAAGCTGATGATAAACCACCACTGCATCTCATTGTGAGTCGATGTCCATAACAAATCGAAGCCATTGATCATTTGAAGATAGAGCCCAGCAGGACAGGGCATAGCTACGTCTTAACCATCATCTATCATTTCACCAAATTTGTATTGGCAGTCCCAGTGAAGTATTTAACAGGCTAGACTACACAGTGGTGGAGCAGGAAGAGGTAAGTATTGCAAGTGCTGGTGCCCTGAGCAAGCAGGGGGGGCCCACTCATGGGCGGCGGTACAGGCACAGGGCCCCTCATAGTACGCCGGTGTGTCTGATGGCGGGTGTGCACGCCCACCGTCAGAGACACTTGATTTGACTATGAGGGACCTTGTGTCAGTGCCGTTGCCAAAGAGTGTGCCCACCTGTTCAGGGCAACGGCACTCGCACGGGTGCATGCGCCAGGTGGTGACCCCGGCCCTGTGGGGGGAGGCAGCCCAGTTAGGGAGGTGGAAAAAATGGCATATGTTGATGTTGGACATTCAGCAGCTGTAAATCGAGTAATTGGAGAAGTCCGCGGAAGAGGACAAAAGCAAGCCATTTTTCTGGCAACCTACGTGTCAGCAGGGGAGGGTGGGACAAAATCCTTTGAAACCCATGCATGGTTCATTTTAATGAAGGTTAGATCATCAACATTTTGGGTCAACAGACGGGTACTTTTTTCTGTCAGTATTGATCCAGCAGCACTGAAGACTCGTTCAGATAACACACTAGCAGCAGGGCAAGCGAGCTCCTGTAAGGCATATTGTTGTCAAGTTTACTGGCTCAATAGTCAAAGGGGAATGACCGGTGATGGAGAACATCAATATGGGAGGAGAAGTAGTTTGCTACCACAGTTGACAACTGCTGTCCCCTGTCACTTTCGATCGATGCAGTATTACCAGTCGTGTGAGCGGTACTTGAAAAATCAGTCCACAACATGGTCATGAAACCCCTGTGTCCAACGCCACTTCATCTGTGTGCACCACAAACACCTCTTCCATGTTGCCCCCTACGGCTCGTTGGAAAAAGATCGCTGCCGCTGTGTGCTGGGAATGCCTCAAACAAACGGTTTACCAGAGTTGCTTGTTTGTTAGCCAATATTAGCTCTAGGTTCTCCTGTGGCATGATGCTTTGGAATTTGCCTTTATAGCGTGGATCCAGGATACTGGCCAACCAGTAGTCGTCATCATTCATCATTTTGGCAATGCGGGGGGTCCCTTTTTAGGATCTGCAAGGCATAATCAGACGTGTGGGCCAATGTTCCCGGTGTCAATGATGCACTGCGAGTGCTGGGTGGAGGAGCAGTTTCTGGCAAATCAACATCCTTCCAGTCATGCACAAACCCTGTATCTGACCTTGCCATGCCAACATTTTTTCTTGCCCCCTGAGAAGCCTCCTCCCCTAAATAATCATCCCCATCATCCTTCTCCTCTTCCTCTTCTTCCTCCACCTCGTCCACGAGACTTCCCTGAGCAGACAATGGCTGACTGTCATCAAGGCTTCCCTCCTCCTCTTCCACCTCGGCTGCAGACGCCTGCTCCTTAATGTGCATCAAAGTTTGCATGAGCAGACGCATAAGTGGGATGCTCATGCTTATGATGGCGTCGTCTGCGCTTACCAGCCGTGTACATTCCTCAAAACACTGAAGGACTTTACAGATGTCTTTCAGCTTCGACCACTGCACACCAGACAACTCCATGTCTGCCTGCAAACTGCCTGCCCGTGTATCCTCCCACAAATGAATTACAGCCTGCCTCTGTTCGCACAGCCTCTGAACCATGTGCTGGGTGAAGTTCCACCTTTTTGCAACGTCGATAATTAGGCGGTGCTTGGGAAGGTGGAACAATCGCTGCAGCTTCTGCATACGACTGGAGTGTACGGGCGACCGGCTGATGTGCGAGCACAGTCTTCGCACCTTATGGAGCAGGGGTGTTAAACCAGGGGAAGAGTCTTGAGGAGATCATTTGCATATTCCCAGTGCCTTCTGGGATAAGTGAAGAGTCTCCGCGAGCTCAACGATCACTGGGTTTTGGCCGTTGCAGCTGAAAAGAGGAAATCGGAAAACCAGGGGAAGAGTCTTGAGGAGATCATTTGCATATTCCCAGTGCCTTCTGGGATAAGTGAAGAGTCTCCGCGAGCTCAACGATCACTGGGTTTTGGCCGTTGCAGCTGAAAAGAGGAAATCGGAAAACCAGGGGAAGAGTCTTGAGGAGATCATTTGCATATTCCCAGTGCCTTCTGGGATAAGTGAAGAGTCTCCGCGAGCTCAACGATCACTGGGTTTTGGCCGTTGCAGCTGAAAAGAGGAAATCGGAAAACCAGGGACCTATCGGCGCGCGAATTTTGGCTCATCTTTCATCGTTTTTAAGAAATCTCAAGATGGAAGAGGCCAGGAGCCATTTGGTGAGCTGCATTTCTTGCTACATGTTCACAGACTTACCAGTGGAAAAGTCAAACTTCACATGCCACAAATGCAAGCTTGTGTCCCTGTTGGAGGAAAAGTTGCAAAATCTCGAAGAGAGGTTGGCTACGTTGAAGATCATTAAGGAAGGTGAAGAGTTCTTGGACAGAGCAGAATTATCTCTTCATGTTACAGAAAGAGAAGAAATTCGAAGTGCACCTGAAGAAACAGAGGAATGGAGACATGTGACCCAGAGAAGCAGGAGGATCAGGAGGCAGTCAGCACCCATACTGCTCAGGAACCAGTACCAGGCTCTCACGCAGGAAAACGATGAAGAAATACATCAGGATAAGACTTTGCCAACAAACAGCAACCTTGTACGCCTTCAGAGTCCTCCTGGATGGAGAAAGAAAAATGTTGTGAAGAAGAAACGGAGAGTGGTGGTCATGGGGGATTCCCTGTTGAGAGGAACTGAGGCCGCTATCTGCAGACCGGATATAACTTCAAGAGAAATGTGCTGTCTTCCAGGTGCAAAAATTAAAGATGTGTCTGACAGGATATCAGGACTCTTCAGACCTACAGATGACTACCCATTCCTGCTACTACATGTGGGGACAAATGACACCACAAGAAACGACCTGGAAACCATCTGCAGAGACTTTGAAGACTTAGGCAAGAAAGTGAAAGAACTGGGAGCGCAGGTGGTCTTCTCTTCCATCCTCCCAGTGGATGGCCATGGAACAAGGAGGTGGAATAAGATTCTGCAGGTGAACAACTGGCTACGTCGATGGTGCCGTCAGCAACGATTTGGATTTCTGGATCACGGAGTGAACTACTTATACGATGGACTACTTGCTAGAGATGGGGTGCACCTTACGAAGACTGGAAAGCATGTATTTGGAAGTCGCCTTGCTACACTTGTAAGGAGAGCTTTAAACTAGAACAACATGGGAAGGGAAGCAAAAGACCAGAAAAAGCCATACACCTGACAAATGCTATTGAGAACTCTGCTATTAGAAGTGGAAAGGAAGAACAAAGACAAAAGAATCTAATTAATAAAAATATTGGAGAAAGAGAAACCAATCACAAACTAAAATGTTTCTATGCTAATGCACAAAGCATGGGCAACAAACAAGGAGAATTGGAACTAACACAGGAAAAGAAATATGATGTCATTGGAATCACTGAAACTTGGTGGGACGATACACATGATTGGAATACAAGACTAGAAGGATACAACTTATTTGCAAGAAACAGACTTGATAAACGAGGAGGGGGTGTCGCATTGTATGTTAGAAACAAGTATATATGCACAGAGATTGAAGCTTCAGAGACTGGGAGTTCTGTGGAAACTGTTTGGGTAAGAATACAAGGACAGAACAATGGAAAGGACACCATTGTAGGCATTTACTACAGGCCGCCTGTGCAAGCTGAAGATATGGATGAACTCTTTATGCATCAAATGGCCAAGTTCTCCAAAAAATATGACATAGTTGTCATGGGAGATTTCAACTATCCAGACATTTGTTGGGAATCTCTCTCAGGCAAAACTAACAGGTCAAGGAAATTCTTATCCTCTCTTGCTGACAACTTTATCTTCCAAAAGGTAGGGGAGAAAACAAGGGGAACTGCTACCTTGGATCTAATCCTTATAAACAGGGAGGAAATGGTTGAGGAGGTAAAAGTGGCTGGAACCCTAGGAGGTAGCGACCATGCTATATTAGAATTTTGGATAACTAGAGGCGGAAGACCTGTGAAGACTCAGACGTCAAGGTTAGATTTCAGAAAGGCAGATTTTAAGGGATTCAGAAAGATAATTGGAGGAATCCAATGGCTGGATATCCTTAAAGACAAAAATGTCCAGGAAGGATGGGAAATCTTGAAAAATGAAATTCTCAAAGCACAGTTGTTAACAATTCCGAAAAGAGGGAAGAATAGGAAGCATTTAAGGAAACCAGGATGGGTGAACACAGAACTTAAGCACATGCTAAAAAGGAAGAAAAAAATGTTTATAAAATGGAAAGAGGGAGGCATATCTAAAGAAGAATATAATGCTGTCTGCAGAATCTGCAGGGCACAAATCAGATTAGCTAAAGCTGAAAATGAATTGAGGCTTGCAAGAGATGTCAAAAGCAATAATAAAGGATTTTGGGGATATGTCAAAAGTAAAAGAAAAGTCAAAGATGCTATAGGATTTTTACAGGATGAAAATGATGAAATGGTAAGACAGGATGTTGAGAAGGCTGAACTTTTAAATTCCTATTTTGCATCTGTTTTCTCTCAGAAAGGAAATGTAACACCAACTGTTATTCACTGTCCTATTAAGGGAATAGAAGAATCCAGGATATCTATAAACAGAAAGATAGTGAGGAAACACTTAGCTAACCTAAATGAATTCAAGTCTCCAGGTCCAGATGAATTACACCCCAGAGTACTGAAGGAGATAGCAGAAGAAATTTCTGAACCACTCTCCATAATCTTTGAAAATTCTTGGAGAACAGGAGAAGTGCCAGAACACTGGAGAAGAGCAAATGTTGTTCCTATCTTCAAAAAGGGGAAGAAGGTGGACCCAGGCAACTATAGGCCGGTGAGCCTGACTTCTATACCAGGAAAGATCTTTGAACAAATTATTAAACAACATGTAAGTCAATACCTGGATAAGAATGAAGTGATCAAACAGAGTCAGCATGGGTTTGTAACTAATAAGTCATGTCAGACTAACTTAATTTCCTTCTATGACGGTATCACTGATTGGGTGGATCAAGGAAATGCTGTAGATATAGTATATCTTGACTTCAGCAAAGCATTTGACAAAGTCTCTCATACAATCCTTATTGAAAAAATGACTAAGTATGGAATGGACAAGGCAACTGTTAGGTGGATTCATAGCTGGCTTAGTGATCGGACCCAAAGAGTGGTCGTAAATGGCTGCACATCCAGTTGGAAGAATGTCTCAAGTGGGGTACCACAGGGCTCTGTCCTGGGCCCTGTATTGTTCAACATCTTTATCAACGATTTAGATGAAGGAATTGAGGGTAAACTGATTAAATTTGCTGATGACACAAAGCTAGGAGGGATAGCTAATACTAGAGAAGAGAGAGAGAGGATTCAAAAAGATTTAAATAAACTGGAGAAGTGGGCAGTAACTAACAGAATGGTTTTTAACAGGGAGAAATGCAAAGTACTACATCTGGGCAATAAAAATGAAAAAAGCATATATAGAATGGGAGGAATAGGGCTAAGTGACAGCACATGTGAAAAAGACTTGGGTATACTAATAGATCACAGACTGAATATGAGTCAACAGTGTGATGCAGCAGCAAAAAAGGCAAATGCAATTCTAGGATGTATTAACAGAAGCATACAGTCTAGATCACGTGAAGTCATTATTTCCCTCTACTCCTCTTTGGTCAGACCTCATCTGGAATATTGTGTCCAGTTTTGGGCACCACATTTTAAAAAAGACATCAACAAACTGGAGCAAGTTCAGAAAAGAGCGACCAGAATTGTGACCGGTCTGCAAACCCTGTCTTATGAGGAAAGGTTGCAGGATTTGGGAATGTTTAGTTTGCAAAAGAGAAGACTGAGAGGAGACTTAATTGCTGTCTACAAATATCTAAAGGGCTGTCACATTGTAGAAGGCTCAACTTTATTCTCATTTGCACAAGGAAAGACTAGAAGCAATGGGATGAAACTGAATGGGAGGAGACACAGATTAGATATTAGAAAAAACTTTTTGACAGTTAGAGTGATCAATGAGTGGAACAGGCTGCCACGAGAAGTGGTGAGTTCTCCTTCAATGGAAGTCTTCAAACAGAGGCTGGACAGACATCTGACTGGGATGATTTAGCGAATCCTGCTTTGAGCAGGGGGTTGGACCAGATGGCCCAGGAGGTCCCTTCCAACTCTACGATTCTATGATTCTATGATTCTATGATTCTATAACTCCGGATAATTATTGAGGAAGCACTGCACCACCACGTTCAAGGTGTGAGCCAGGCAAGGTATGTGTCTGAGTTTTGAAAGGGCTATGGCTGCCGCAAAATTCCGGCCGTTATCACTAACTACCTTGCCTGCCTCAAGATATAGACTGCCTAGCCATGACTCAGTTTGTCGCTGCAAGTAGTCGGCCAGTACCTCCGCGGTGTGTCTGTTGTCGTCCAAACACATCATCTTCAACACAGCCTGCTGACGCTTACCACTAGCTGCTCGATAGTGGGACAACTCGTGTGCAACACTGGCAGCTGCGGATGGAGTGCTTGTGCGACTGCGCTCTGTAGACGAGCTTTCGCTTATGGAGGAGGAGGAGGAGGGTCGAACGCCTACAGCCAACTGCTTCCTATACCATGGGCTAGGCAGCACTGTCCCACTGCCGCTGTCCCCTGTGGACCCTGCATCCACCACATTAACCCAGTGCGCAGTGATGGACACGTAATGGCCCTGGCCATGCCTACTGGACCATGCATCTGTTGTGAGGTGCACCTTTCCACTCACTGATTGCTTGAGTGCATGGACAATGCGGTCTTTCACATGCACGTGGAGGGCTGGGATGGTTTTTCGCGAAAAGAAGTGCAGACTGGGTAGGTCACAGCGTGGTACTGCGTAGGCCATGAGCTCGCGGAAAGCTTTGCTTTCTACCAACCGGTAGGGCATCATCTCTAACGAGATTAGTTTGGCAATGTGGGCGTTCAAAGCCAGTGTACGCGGATGAGAGGATGAGTACTTTCTTGTCCTACTCAGAGTCTCTGGTAGGGTGAGCTGGACTTGAGAGCTGCATATGGTGGAACTAGCGGTCGACATGGCGGACTGAGAGAGGGTTGGTGATGGTATTGTAGGTGTTGCTGAAGGTCTAGATTCAGTCTTTCGTAGCAATAACATTGTGATTCCATGACTGCTTTGCCCTTGCGACGACACCTCGACATTTGCTGCTGGTGGTGTGCTAACCGGTGGGCTTACAGTGGGGGAAGCGAGGTAGCGTTGCTGACTACCTTCATTCGGAGCAGGTGCACATGTGGTACGTGAGGTTTGGTAGTCCGTCCACGCTTGCAAGTGCATGGTGGTTAAATGTCTAAGCATGCAACTGGTATTCAAAATTCTCAAATTTTTCCCTCGGCTAAAGTACTTTGCACACTTCTTACAGATAACTTTTGCCTGATCATTAGGATTTTGTTCAAAAAATTGCCACACTGCACTCTTCCTACTATTAAAGACATTTTGAGGCCTTGCACGCTGTGCTAACTTGACCGTCTGGCCAAGCTGTCATGCAACTCTTTTGGTTTTTGTAACCCGTTTTTGGACTGCTACGGTCCTGCCAGATAACAGCTGTTGCGATGTCGTTGCCTGCTGCGGATCCTCCTCCTTCTCTTCTGAGCTATTGACAGCTGCACCCTCTTCCCCCAATGGATGCCAATCTGGGTCAACAACTGGGTCATCCATCACCTCCTCTTCAATTTCATGTGCACCTTCCTCTGTGTCACCATGTAAGGTGGTATAGTATGCGGGAAGGGGCACCTGAGTTTCATCAGGGTCTGATTCTGCCTCAGTACACTGCGAGGACAATGTAGTGCTCTGAGTGAATGTACCAGCAGAAAATTCTAGCAGTGGCTGTGCATCAGTGCACTCCATGTCAGATTCATCTTGGACTGGGGAATTCATGATTTGACTTGCTAACCCAGGCATGGTATGTGAAAAGAGCTCCATGGAGTAATCGGTAGTGTGGCCTGCCACATCCTTCACTTTTGGTAGGGGTGAAGGACACAAGGAAAGGTGTTGTGGGGAATTCATGATTTGACTTGCTAACCCAGGCATGGTATGTGAAAAGAGCTCCATGGAGTAATCGGTAGTGTGGCCTGCCACATCCTTCACTTTTGGTAGGGGTGAAGGACACAAGGAAATGTGTTGTTCCTGACCAGGAGCCTCCACTGAAGACTCAGTGCTTTTATTTTTTGAAACTTCAGTAGAGGAGACGAGAGAGCTGGAGGCTGTGTCAGCAATGTAAGCCAAAACTTGTTCCTGAAGCTCCGGCTTTAAAAGTGGTTTACCTACTCATAGAAAAGAGAGCCTTTGAGGCCTTGTGGAGCCTGACGATGACGCAGGCTCAACACCTCCTGCCTTAGGTGCATTTGTGGTTTTGCCACTACCAACAGATGCAAGTGCAACACCACCACCACCATCGGGACAAGCTGGCAACCCCCGCCCACTTCCATGGCGTCTTCCACCATACTTACTCATTTTTGTGAAAATGTCCCCCAAAATACCACCAGCTATATGGTACTGTAAAACAAGGTAGAAGGTGTATCTACTATTGGTGAGAATTTGAATCTCACTATAGACTTGAGGACGCAGAACTATTGTCTCAGGCCCAGGAGAGATTACACCTCAATGTAACAGGTTGAAATTGGATGGTGTATGACAAGGTGAACGGTGTCTATAGGGTTGGTGAGAATTTGACCCTCACTATAGATTTGAGGATGCTGAACTATTGTGTCAGGCCCAGTAGATATTACACCTCAATGTAACAGGCTGAAATTGGATTTTGTATGACAAGGTGGAGGGTGTCTGTAGGATTGGTGAGAATTTGGATCTCACTAGAGATTTGAGGACGCTGAACTATTGTCTCAGGCCCAGTAGAGATTACACCTCAATGTAACAGGCTGAAATTGGATGGTGTATGACAAGGTGGAGGGTGTCTATAGGATTGGTGAGAATTTGGATCTCACTAGAGATTTGAGGATGCTGACAATGATGCTCTCAGTCCAAGTATGGACGCAGGCAGCCTAATAAGCAGGACTGCTGTACACACAAAAGGGTGGAAAAATGAACGCTTGGCAACTGTGCAGAAAAGAGGAAGAAATGTATTTTTGGTTTTAAAAAGCAGTTTGCACAGCAGTGTGCAAACAGCAATGCATCTATAAGGGAGCCTTATAAGGCAGCCTAATAACCAACAGAGCTGATGCACAAAAATAGAGCCTCCCCTGTCACTGCACACAAAGTGTTGTGTTGTAAGTGGAAATCACTAACAGCAGAAGCAGTTTTTTGGTTCTTCTTCCCTGCCTAACGTTCTCCCTTATTCTGAATCAACAGCCAGCAACCTTTCCCTAATGCTAAGATCGGCAGAAGTAAGATGGTGGTCGGCGTTCACGCCCTTTTAGAGCCCCTGTGATGCCACACAAAGCCAGCCAATCACTTGCATGCCCTTCTCAAAGATGGTGGTGACTGATGCCTATGTCATTGCGTTGCCCACAGTGTGCGTCCTCCATCATTGGCTGAAAAAGGGAGCTGGAAGCATCTTTTGAAATGCGACTTTGGTGCTCTGGTCACTGACCTCGTGGCCGACCTTACGCTATGGTCGGGTTTTGTTTCATGAAACCCGGCTTCAGCGAAAGTCGCCGACTTTTGAATATGACGACCTGTTTCGCTCAACTCTATAGACAATGTAATACTGTATGGAAAAAGAATTGAAGTCAGAAAAGTTTTGAAATGCTTTTTTATAGTGTTAGATATAACAAAAATGTACCTCACACCATGGAATATTGTATGGGTGAGTAGTTAAACCCAGAAAAATGTTTAAGTGCTTTTGGAAGTGTTTTATAATGCTGAAATGTAAAACAGATCGCGTTGAGCAGCAAGGTGGTGTGCTGGTAAAAGGGGGAAAAAAAAAAAAAAAACTCTTTTAAATCTTTTTCCTGAGCGAGTGTGAACGAGCTGAGTGTGACCTGAGCGTAAGTGCGAACTGTGGTAAGTGTGTGACTTGAAATTCAGTGAAGAGGTATTTGGAAAACCTATAACAAATACCTGTGTGAGTTGCTGAATTGTAGGTTGCTGAGTGCTTTCTACCTGTTCAATTTTTGCGGGGCTTTGGGGGCTTGTTTCACCTATATTTTCTCTCTTCAGGGTTAATCTCTTATTTTACTATCTGTGTTTTTAAGGGTTAACTATATTGCATTTAAATCTTGAGGTGTAACTATATTCACAAGGGGTTAATTAAGGGTGGGAGTTCATACAGTAATTAAGGGTTTATAAGGGGCAGCTGGTTGGGGCTCAACTCCTTTTGGAAGTGCATTGAGCAGCAAGGTGGTGTGCTGGTAAAAGGGGAAAAAAAAAAAAAAAACTCTTTTAAATCTTTTTCCTGAGCGAGTGTGAACGAGCTGAGTGTGACCTGAGCATAAGTGCGAACTGTGGTAAGTGTGTGACTTGAAATTCAGTGACTTTAGATTCAGGGAGTTTCCAAGGGAGGTCTTACTGAATTGCTGTTATATTAATACTTTTTTTTTTTTTTTATTTATTTTTGCTTATCTTATTGTCTGGTGCAATCCCCATTAGGATGTGCTCCACTATTGCCAATGCCATCCAGTGCATGTCTTGCCGCATGTATGAAATCCTTGACCAGCCGGTCGAGGGTGCATACTGCTGTGTGAGATGTGAGCACGTTGTGCATTTGGAAGCCCAGATACTGGATCTAAATGTGCAGCTGGCAACACTGAGATCCATAGACAATATGGAAAGGAGTCTTCTGCTCACTGAGCAGACGCTCAATTGGATAGATGAGGGGGGGGATGCTAGGTTGGAGCTGCAGGACAATGAAGCAGCTAGCTGGGTGACAGTTAGAAGGCGGGGTAGAGGGAAGAGCGCCAGGGAGGCTAGTCCTGATCTGGCACACCCCAATAAGTTTGCTAAGTTGGCAGATGAGGGGAGTGTTAGTGCAGGAGTAGCACTGCTGCTGCAAGGCATGTCCTCTGAAAGCCGGAGGAGTGTCTGCTCCAGTAAGGGGGGAAATAGGAGAGCAGGGCAGGCCAGACAGGTTCTGGTAGTGGGAGACTCAATTATTAGGGGAACAGATAGGGCAATCTGTCACAAAGACAGGGATCGGTCCCGCAGGGCTCGGTCCTAGGCCCCCTCTTCTTCTCTTTATACACTGCCCCTATTGGACAAACAATCAGCAGATTTGGGTTCCAGTATCAGCTCTATGCTGATGACACCCAATTATACACTTCTTCCCCTGACATCACCCCTACCCTAATTCAAAATACCAAGGATTGTCTGTCTGCTGTCTCTAGCATCATGTCCTCCCTCTATCTGAAACTAAATCTCTCTAAAACTGAACTTCTTGTGTTTCTCCCCTCTACTAACCTCACTCTACCTAACATCGAAATAACCCTGGAGGGTTCAACCATAACTCCCAAGCAGCATGCCCGCTGTCTTGGGGTCATATTCGACACTGAACTTTCCTTTACTCCGAACATCCGATCACTCAGTCGCTCTTGTCACCTGCATCTTAAAAACATCTCCAGAATCCGACCTTTTCTCACCTTTGAAACTGCTAAGACTCTTACTGTCGCTCTTATTCATTCTCGTCTGGACTACTGCAACTCTCTTCTGATCGGTCTCCCTCTTACCAAACTTTCTCCTCTCCAATCCATCTTGAATGCGGCAGCCAGGGTCATATTTCTGTCCAGCCGCTTCACCGATGCCTCCATCTTGTGCCAGTCATTACACTGGCTACCTATTCGCTACAGGGTCCAGTATAAACTCATCTCTCTCACCCACAAAGCTCTCCACTGTTCTGCACCGCCTTATATCTCCTCTCTCATCTCTGTCTATCGCCCTACACGTGCCCTCCGTTCTACAAATGACCTAAGACTAACATCCCCCGTAATCCGAACCTCGCACCTCCGTCTCCAAGACTTCTCTCGTGCTGCTCCAGCTCTCTGGAATGCACTTCCCCAGACGATCAGACTGATACCTAGCCCTGACCTATTCAAGCGCGCTTTGAAAACCCATCTCTTCAAACAAGCCTACCACATCAACTACTCAGCAAGCTAACTTTGCCCTGTTCCCTCCTTCCAAATATTATTATGAATCTGCACCCTACTATTCATCTGTCTCCACACCCTTCATGCACATGATAACTGCACTTGATACTTGTCTATTGCACTTAAACACACGGGCTGATGACCGGATGATGCAGCTTTATATGAAAATCCCTATTATAATTGCCAGACCTGAATTAACAAGCATTTCTCACCTACTGTGTCCCCCCATTTCCTTGTAGATTGTAAGCTTGCGAGCAGGGACCTCACTCCTAATGTCACTGTTTGAATTGTCTTAACTTGTATTGAATTTATTGTCTGTACATGTCCCCGCTTAATTGTAAAGTGCTGCGGAATATGTTGGCGCTATATAAATAAAAATTATTATTATTATTATTATTATTAACGGTGTGCTGCCTACCTGGCGCTCGAGTCCGACACATCGCTGATCGGGTTGACAGATTACTGGGAGGGGCTGGAGAGGATCCAGCGGTCATGGTGCACATTGGCACAAATTACAAAGTTAGAGGTAGGTGGAAGGTCCTTAAAGATGATTTCAGGGAATTAGGCTGTAAGCTTAAAGCAAGGACCTCCAAGGTGGTATTTTCGGAAATACTTCCTGTACCACGTGCCACGCCAGAGAGGCAACGGGAGATTAGGGAGGTTAATAAGTGGCTCAGGAATTGGTGTAGGAAGGAGGGGTTTGGGTTCCTGCAGAACTGGGCCGACTTCTCAGTTGGCTACAGGTTCTACGCTAGGGACGGGCTGCACCTCAATGGGGAGGGTGCAGCTGTGCTGGGGGAGAAAATGGCTAGAAGGTTGGAGGAGTGTTTAAACTAGGGACGGGGGGGAGGGTATTCCTTTTATAGGAGGGGAAGACAGTGCAGATAGAGACCTGGGCACAAATAATGACATTGGGGGTGGAGGTGGCATGGGGGGTGGGGTTAGAACAGTTAATAATTTAAGAAAGAATAGAGGTACAGAGAGATACATAAAGTGCATGTATACTAATGCCAGAAGCCTCGCCAACAAGATGGAGGAATTGGAGTTAATGTTGTTGGAACATAATTATGACATGGTGTGGATATCTGAGACATGGCTGGATGAGAGCCATGACTGGGCGGTTAATTTACAGAGCTATAGTCTGTTCAGAAATGACCGTACAAATAAGCGAGGGGGAGGCGTGTGTTTATATGTAAAATCATCCTTAAAACCCATCCTTCGTGATAATATATATGAATCTAATGAAAATGTAGAGTCCCTGTGGGTAGAGATAAGGGGAGGGGGGAAAAATAATAAATTACTGATAGGGGTTTGTTATAAATCTCCAAAAATAATGGAAGCTACAGAGAATATCCTCATAAAGCAAATAGATGAAGCAGCGACTCAAGGAAAAGTCATTATTATGGGGGACTTCAACTACCCTGAAATACATTGGGGAACCGAAACCTGCAGTTCCAGCAAAGGTAATAGGTTTCTGACAACGATGAGAGACAATTACCTTTCACAACTGGTTCAGGACCCAACAAGAGGGGGGGCACTGCTAGACCTAATATTAACCAACAGGCCAGACCGCACATCAAATGTAAGGGTTGAGGGTCACTTGGGTAATAGTGATCACAAATTAATAAGTTTTCATGTATCCTTTAATAAGATGTGTAGTAGAGGGGTTACAAGGACACTAAACTTCAGGAAGGCAAATTTCCAACGGATGAGAGATGATCTTGGTGCAATTAACTGGGACGATATCCTGAGACATAAAAATACACAAAGAAAATGGGAGACGTTTATTAGCATCCTGAATAGGACCTGTGCACAATATATACCGTATGGGAATAAACATGCGAGAAATAGGAGGAAACCACTATGGCTAAATAGAGCTGTAAGGGGCGCAATAAGAGATAAAAATAAAGCATTTAGAGAATTAAAGCAAGTAGGTAGTGATAAGGCATTAAATAAATACAGAAGATTAAATAAATTCTGTAAAAAGCAAATCAAGACAGCAAAGATTGAGACAGAGAGACTCATTGCCAGAGAAAGTAAAAATAATCCCAAAATATTCTTTAACTACATAAATAGTAAGAAGCTAAAAAATGATAGTGTTGGTCCCCTTAAAAATAGTCTGGGTGAAATGGTGGATGAGGATGAGGAAAAAGCCAATATGCTAAATGACTTTTTTTCAACAGTATTTACACAAGAAAATCCCATGACGGATAACATGATCAGGGATAAAAATTCTCCATTAAATGTCACCTGCTTAACCCAGCAGGAAGTACGGCGGCATCTACAAATCACTAAAATTGACAAATCCCCGGGCCCGGATGGGATACACCCCCGAGTACTGCAGGAATTAAGCACAGTCATAGATAGACCACTATTTTTAATCTTTAAAGATTCCATAATAACAGGGTCTGTACCACAGGACTGGCGTATAGCAAATGTGGTGCCAATATTCAAAAAGGGGACAAAAACTGAACTTGGAAATTATAGGCCAGTAAGTTTAACCTCAACTGTGGGTAAAATCCTGGAGGGTTTTCTAAGAGATACTATACTGGAGTATGGGTTTACAAGGGACCGTTCCTGTCAGACTAATCTGATAAGCTTTTATGAAGAGGTAAGTTCCGGACTGGACCAAGGGAATGCAGTGGACGTGGTGTACATGGACTTTTCAAAAGCTTTTGATACGGTGCCACACAAAAGGTTGATACATAAAATGAGAACAATGGGGATAGGGGAAAATATGTGTAGGTGGGTTAAGAGCTGGCTCAGGGATAGGAAACAAAGGGTGGTTATTAATGGAGCACACTCGGACTGGGTCACGGTTAGCAGTGGGGTACCACAGGGGTCAGTTTTGGGCCCGCTTCTTTTTAACATATTTATTAATGACCTTGTAGGGGACATAGAGAGTAGAATTTCAATATTTGAAGATGACACTAAACTCTGCAGGGTAATTAATACAGAGGAGGACAATTTTATATTACAGGAGGATTTATGTAAACTAGAAGCTTGGGCTGATAAATGGCAAATGAGCTTTAATGGGGATAAATGTAAGGTCATGCACTTGGGTAGAACGAACAAGTTGTATAATTATGTGCTTAATTGTAAAACACTGGGCAAAACAGTCTCTGAAAAAGACCTGGGTGTATGGGTGGACGACAAACTCACATTTAGTGGCCAGAGTCAAGCAGCTGCTGCAAAGGCAAATAAAATAATGGGATGCATTAAAAGAGGCATAGATGCTCATGAGGAGAACATAATTTTACCTCTATATAAGTCACTAGTGCGACCACACTTAGAATACTGTGTACAGTTCTGGTCTCCGGTGTATAAGAAAGACATAGCTGAACTGGAGCGGGTGCAGAGAAGAGCGACCAAGGTTATTAGGGAACTAGGGGGTCTGCAATACCAAGATAGGTTATTACACTTGGGGTTATTTAGTTTGGAGAATCGAAGGCTTAGGGGTGATCTTATTACAATGTATAAATATATGTGGGGACAATACAAAGACCTTTCTAATGATCTTTTTACTCTTAGACCTGTGACGGGGACAAGGGGGCATCCTCTACGTCTGGAGGAAAGAAGGTTTAAGCATACTCACAGACGCGGATTCTTTATTGTAAGAGCAGTGAGACTATGGAACTCTCTGCCATATGATGTTGTAATGAGTGATTCACTACTAAAATTTAAGAAGGGACTGGATGCCTTTCTTAAAAAGTATAATATTACAGGGTATATACACTAGTCTCCTTAATATTGCGTTGATCCAGGGAGCTAGTCTGATTGCCGTATGTGGAGTCGGGAAGGAATTTTTTTCCCCAATGTGAAGCTTACTGTTGCCACATGGTTTTTTTTTGCCTTTCTCTGGATCAACATATTAGGGCAAGTTAGGATAGGATATGGGTTGAACTAGATGGACTTAAAGTCTCCCTTCAACCTTAATAACTATGTTACTATGTTACTATGTTACTATGTAATACTGTGTGGATGAGGAATTGAAGCCAGAAAAAAATGTTAACTCTTTTTTTTTGTAGTGCTAGATATCACAGAAATATTCCCCCCATAAAAATTTTAAATATTTTTTGGAAATGTTTTATAACATCAAAATGTACATTAGACCACATAATACTGTTTGGAAGAGGAATTGAAGCCAGAAAAAAATTGAAACAGTTTTTTGTAGTTTTTGATATCCCAGAAATGTACCCCACACCATGGAATACTGTATGGGTGAGTAACTTATCCAGAAAATTTTTTAATGCTTTTTGGAAGTGTTTTATACCATTGAAATGCACCACAGAGCATATGATACCATATGGGTGAGTAATTGAATCCAGAAAAATGTTTAAACTCTTTTTGGAAGTGTCTTTCAAGGCTGAAATGTAGCACAAAACATTCTATTGATGATAATATAGTCAATTTTGGCACCCCCCCAAAAAATC
Organism: Dendrobates tinctorius; assembly: GCF_039654945.1. NCBI lineage: Eukaryota > Metazoa > Chordata > Amphibia > Anura > Dendrobatidae > Dendrobates > Dendrobates tinctorius. The sequence continues at coordinate 3,815,066 of NW_027361814.1, read as the reverse complement.
TGGTCACATGCAGCACCTACATATTTAACAACGGACTGTAAAGCACTCAGTCCTGTATTCTACCAGTCTCCCTGCTCCTGTAACTGTCCCTAGGCACAATGTATCAGTGATAGAGGACTCAAATTAGTTAAACTGTGCACACACAGGCATGGACATTCACTTTTTCCCTCCAAAACGAACTGTCTTTGAGCTGTGAAATGGTGTCAATGAGCCGAGCGTTGATTTAGCGGCTAGTATACTATCTAGAACTCCATGAAATATTTATAATATAATGGGCTAAGCATCACTCTGTCTGAAGCCTTTATAGACTGCGCAAGCGCGATGTGCCTGCGCAATCTGGTTCCAGACAGAATGAGGCATCCAGCGGTGAGGAGTGTGTATGGCGCCCGAAGATGGCGGTATGGATACACACTGCGTACCGCAATCTCGGGTGCCATACTTACATACTTACCTGACTGGGAGGAGCGTTGCCACGGCACTTCTCTTTGGACGGAGTCCGGAGAAGGAGTGCAGTCGGATCGCGCATGCGCATAGCGCGATCCGGCGCCATTTTACTGAAGACACATTTGCAGTGTGTCTTCAGCAATATGGCGCCAGACAGCACTATGGGCATGTGCGTACTTCAGCGCCAGACTCCTCCCCCGGCCTCCAGCAGAACGTGACAGTGCTGGAGCACAGTAAAGAAGGGTGAGTATAAATGTCTTTTTTTGTATGTGTGTAGTTTAATAGAGGTGAGGGGGACCATACATACCAGGAAAGGGGCGAGAGGGGACCATGCATACCAGTATTGGTGTTGAGGGGACCATGCATACCAGTATAGGGGGTGAGGGGACCATGCATACCACGAAAGGAGGGTGAGGGGACCATGCATAACAGAAAAGGGGGGAGAGGGGACCCATGCATACCAGTATTGGGGGGTGAGGGGACCATGTATACCACGAAAGGGGAGTGAGGAGACCATGCATACCACAAAAGGGGTGTGTGGGGACCATGCATACCACGAAAGGAGGGTGAGGGGATTATGCATACCACGAAAGGAGGGTGAGGGGACCATGCATACCACACAAGAGGGGTGAGGGGACCATGCATACCACGAAAGGAGGGTGAGGGGACCATGCATACCAGGAAAGGGGACCATGCATACCACGAAAGGGGAGTGAGGGGACCATGCATACCGTGAAAAGGGAGCGAGGGGACCAAGCATACCACGAAAGGAGGGTGAGGGGACCATGCATACCACGAAAGGGGAGTGAGGAGACCATGCATACCACGAAAGGTGACTGAGGGGACCATACATACCACGAAAGGGGGTGATGGGACCATGCATACCAGGATTGGGGGTTGAGAGGACCATGCATACCAGGATTGGGGGGTGAGGGGTAGCATGCATATCAGGATTGGGGGTTGAGAGGACCATGCATACCAGGATTGGGGGGTGAGGGGTAGCATGCATACCAGGATTGGGGCTGAGGGGACCATGCATACCAGGATTGGGGGGTGAGAAGACCATGCATGCCAGGATAGGGGGATGAGAGGACCATGCATACCAGGATAGGGGGGTGCGAGGACCATGCATACCAGGATGGGGGGGTGAGATTACCATGCATACAAGGATAGAGGGGGTGAGAGGACCATGCATACCAGGATAGGGAGGTGAGAGGACCATGCATACCAAGATAGGGGGGTGAGAGGACCATGCATACCAGGACACTGGAGTGAGAGGACCATGCAACCAGGATAGGGGGGTGAGGGGACCATGCATACCAGGATTGGGGGGTGAGGGGGCCATGCATACCAGGATAGGGGGTGAGGGGACCATACATACCAAGATAGGGATAAGCGGGTACCATGCATATCAGGATTGGAAGGTGAAGGGACCATGCATACCAGGATGAAGAATAGGGTGCCATTCTTACCAGGACTGGGGGGGTGAGGGTACCATGCATACCAGGATAGGAGGGGGGCAGCACATACCAGGATGGGAGACCATATACCAATAAATATCCTTGCCACTGGGGCATAGAATGGGTTCAAAGCTAGCAAATATATATATGTGTCTCAATGACAAGTGTATATATACATATATATATATATATATAGATAGATATATAGATATATAGATATATACATATATGTATTCCATGTGTATATATCTATTCTTTCTATTCTTTATTGAACATGAATTTGCTGTATCGTGCAATGAATTGCTGGCTTTTGTAAAGGATACTGGTGCGCATTTCTCGCAAGTCACAAGTATGCTCCGTGTGCAATCCGCTTTTTCTCGCACCCATAGAATTGCATTGGCGAGTCTCGGGCGTAATGTGGTGCAAATCGCAACCTGCTGCGATTTTTTCAGCTTGTATAATACGGGTGAGAAAAAAATGGATGATAGGTGCTGCCCCATAAATTAACATTGGGACTAATGCTATGAGATTTTTTCTCAATTCTTGTGGAACTACTTTATGGACTTCCATGCGCTGCTTGACAAAATACAGGATTCCAATTATGGTGAAAGATTAATCATTTATTCCCAACGCGTTTCGAAGTAAGAACTACTTCTTCCTCAGGGGATGGCAAAACAAAAAACATGTTTTGTCATCCCCTGAGGAAGAAGTAGTTCTTACTTCGAAACGCGTTGGGAATAAATGATTAATCTTTCACCATAATTGGAATCCTGTATTTTGTCAAGCAGCGCATGGAAGTCCATAAATTAGTTCCACAAGAATTGATATATTAGCGGTCACTTGGTTGACCTTTGGACGTGCAGCAGCTGACTTCTAACATTACATGCCTGATCTCTCCTGCAACAGGTGAGTGGATTTCTTATATATCATTTACATTAACCCGGATAAGACCCTATTTGCGCTTTTCTGTTCCTATAGTGTATTATAATGAGATTTTTTCTCGCATAGCACTCGTCCGTATTTCTCCCTAGTGTAACTCAGGCCTAATACATTTATAAGGAACACGGAATGAGAAGGAAAACTATAGGCTGCTGAAGTGTACAGAATATGTTACTTTTCTCTTATTAGTTATATTTCATGAGTTTCTTACATTAACATGCAGTATTGATTTTTACACATAAAAATATGTTGATATGACCAGATTAAAGTAAAAATTAAAAATAAGTCTCACAAACAAAAGATTTGGACAATTAATCTGCTATTTACAGAAATAGTGTCAAATATATCACCCGATAAAGAGTTGAGCTTGATTTAAAAGAGTTGTCTCACAAGAAATGATGTATTTCAGATGGGTGTTGCAGTAGAGATCATCCAGCTCCTAAATCTTGTGACACACTGAGAATATTGGAAACCATGACTGCTGTAGAGAGAATGTTGTATTACATGCCGACTATTCAGATAACTAGAAGAACAACTGAACACGAAAATCCTAACATCTTTCAATAGATGTAATGGTAGTGTCATATTATAGACAAATAAGTCTCTTAGCATGTCTAAATATAATGCAATGACTGGTGTCAAATGTAGGGGTTGCTGTGTGTTCCCCCAGGATGTGCACGGAGGAAAATTGAGGACATGGAAGTGCATTGCAGTCACAGGCGTAGCTGTGATTGCAATGCAGAATAAAAGTGAGTATAGGTCTTGGACATGCTGGCTGTCCAAGGCAGACTTAGGGAAAACCTGCTCTGGGCTTTTGTGTTTTGAAACCGACTACAGGATGGTAGTGGTGCAGTCCGTTTAATTTCCAGCCTGGGTTTTCCATGTCACCCATGGCCACAGATTCCAGTTGTATGGGTGTGTCAGAGTCAGTGTCAGTGTAGGTCTGGTGTTTGCAAGAGTGCAGAGCAGAAGGCTCTGCAGAGCTCCACCTGTGTGAGGCAACACAGGCAAGTGGAGCCAAACAGCCAAGAGAGCTGAAAGGCCTAGCACTCACAGTGTACATGGTGTTGCAGACACCCACAGTAACCGGTCTCAGAGGTGGATTGTCTTGTGCATGGCTGTGATCCGGAGGAGGACTGGCGTGTTTATTTAATGAATTTAAGATGATATTGTTCCCTGCTGTGATCCGGAGGATATCGAGTGCGGTGTTTTGCTGTGAGTTGAACATTAAAGAAACTTTAGTTTTGAACTTTGCTGGGTCACTGCCTCATCACTGCTCAGTATGGATACTGCTGCACTACAATGCCTATATAGCACCATTAATTCCACAGCATTTTACAGACATCATAATCACTGTCCCCATTGGGGCTCACAATCCATATTTCCTATCATTATGTCTTTGAAGTGTGAGAGGAAACTGTTCTTAGTGGGATTTGAACCCACAAAACCAAGGCTACAAAGCAATAGCACTAACATCTGTACCATCATGCTGCCCATAGATTGACTTGACTCAACCAACCCTACCCAATCTTACACTACACTACCTTACCCTACCCTAGCTAAAACAAAAGTCTATTCCAGATGGTCATAAAGTAATGCTGCTGGATATTATATAATGTATATATCACACTAGATGTGCCAATTCTGGTGCTTTACTCAGCTCATCCCGATGCCCTGGTGTTTTGGCAATTGAGGTAATATATGGGTTTGATGCCAGCTGAGATTTGTAAAAACTCACAGCTGCCATCAAGCTCTATGGTTAGTGATTGAGAGGTATCAAACACCCCCATTATAAACCTCATAGTCAAAAGTAATAAACACACACAGCAAAAAGTCCTTTAATTGTAAAAATCATTCCCCAAAAATTACACTCATGTACCCACAGATTACCATAAAAATAAAAGTAATCCATAAGGGTCCACCATAAATCCATAATAAGAAGGTCCCATGACAATTCCAACTCTGCTACTAATGTGTTGCATGGCAAGGCCGGCATTAGAGGCAGGCAGAGCAGGGAGCCGTCAAGGGGCACCGCTCCTCCAAGAGCCCCCAGCCAGTGGCGTGCCACTAATGTAATAGAGGCACACCACACGTTTCCCCTCAGTAAGAGGGCCCTGGCGCCGCCCCCACTCCCCCGCATTCAACTTATCGGCATTGTAGATACCGATACAGTTGAAAGCAGTGATGGAGGAGAGAGCATCATGTGACACTCCCTCTCCCATCATTCCCCCTCTGACTCTGACTCAGCATGTGCTGGCAGTGGAGATGATTAAACACGCTGCAAAAGCCAGAGGGCAGGGGAAGGAGGAGGAGCGGTAACTATTGTGTATGAGTGTGTATGGATGCATTATAGTGTGTGTGTGTGACTGTGTGTATGCATTATAGTGTGTGCGTGTGACTGTGTGTGTGTATGCATGCATTATAGTGTGTTTGTGACTGTGTATGCATGCGTTATAGTGTGTGTGACTGTATTTGTGTATGCATGCATTATAGTGTGTGTGACTGTGTTTATGCATGCATTATAGTGTGTGACTGTGTATATGCATTATAGTGTGTGTCTGCTGCATGATACTGTGTGTGGGTGCTGCACTATAATGTGTATGTTGGGCGGCTGCATTATACTGTAATGGGGCTGCTTTACACTCTGGGGGGGCTGTGTTTCACTGTGTGTGGGGGCTGCATTATACTGTATGTGTGGGTCTGCTTTATATTGTGTGGGGGCTGCTTTATACTCTGGAGGGGCTGCATTATACTCTGGGGGAGCTGACTTACACTCTGAGGGGGCTACATTATACTCTGAAGGGGCTGTATTATACTCTGAGGGGGCTTGCATTATATTCTGAGGGGGCTGCATTATACTCTGAGAGGGGTTGCATTATGCTCTATGAGGGGACAACATTATATTCTATTAAGGGGGCTGCAATATACTCTGAGGGGGCTGCATTATACTCTATGAGGGGGCTGCAGGATACTCTGAGGGGGGCTGCATTATACTGTATCAAGGACCATGGGGAGTGCATTTTACTATATGTACTATATGGGACCTGCATTATACTGTATCAAGGACTATCTGTACCAATCATTCTTCCTCAGCCAGAGGAAGGGCATGTGCACACGGTCAGTAAACAATGCGGGTTGCACGCTTATGCAGTGTCCAGATGTTACAGCATAGTGGAAGAGATTTCAAGAGATCCCATACCCACTATGCATACACAGATGCCCGTGGCTCACCCATGGAGACGGACATGCGACACGTCTTTCCAGACCACAGCATGTCAATTTATCTTGCAGAGACTCGCATTCAATGTATTGGGCGTGGTGATTCCGCAAGGTTCAATGAACCCGGATTCATCTGTGTTCAATAGCTGGCTGCTCTTTGGAATCAGTGGACATGTGCTGTATTCAAAGCGCTGCCAATTACTAAATGTCTGCACATACCCTAAGTAGGCTGGGAAACAAGCGTCAAACGATTTCAATATTGTCGATCACGCTTGTTTACCAGCCTGAACTTAGCGCTTGTAAATACAACAGAAATGTCTCTATGTGATGGTGCAATATGTGAGTGTTTGGGGCTCCACTTTAAACTTTTGCCCAGGGCCTCACTTTGTCTAAAACCGGCCCTTGTGAGCGGTGACATCAGTAACCTTAATAACGTCACCATCACCATTCGTCACTGCAGCTGGGATCTCACACTACGGTCAGTGTGTTCCAGCTACCGTGTTGAGCTGTCACATTACTGATGTCACCGCTCACCACAACATCTGGATGTAGCAGAGTTTGTCATCATTGTGGGACCTTCTCATTATGGATTTAAGGTGGTCTGCTAGGATTACTTTTTTGGTTGATGGTATTACATAGAGGGTATTTGTTTGGGAGTGCTTTTTACAATTAAAGGACTTCTTCTTGTGTGTGTGTTTATTACTTTTGACTACAGGGTTAGTAATGGGGGTGTCTGAGTCACACCTTTTGTTTACTTAGCCCTGGGATTGATGATATTAGACATTACACAGCTGACATCATCCTCAAAATATTACACCGGTTGTTAATGCACAAGGGCTATGGGTGCGTCAATTCTGGGGTGGTTGAGGGCTGGTGCTTTTGATCTGGGAGGGGGGCAATGTCTATGGCCAAGTCCAAGCCTGTTAACATCATCCCTCAGCTGTCTGTTTAGCCTTTGTTGTTTTTTAAATAAAGGGGGACCCCACATCATTTTTTTGGATCCTCACTTTTTAATATCCTGAAAAGGCTAAGCAGACAGCTGTGAGCTGATGTTAATATTATGAGAAGATCCATGGATATTGTCCCCTTCCCAGAATAATACCACCAGCCCCCAGGTATCTGCTTTCCCTCAGCTGGTTATTAATAAAAAGGGGGACCCATGCCACTTTTTTCATTTAAATCATTTAAATAAGTTATTAAATAAATACAAAACCAAAAAACGACACATGCAAAGCACTGATTATATATCTTACTAACATATTTCTATCTATCATCTATGTAACTTTCTCTATCTTTGCACATCTAAAAATTAACATCTGTTATTCGTTATTTTTCAATCTATTTCAAAGTATTTGTCACACTAATGGTGCACATGTATGATGGCCGGGGAACCACCACCATGCAGGGAGACAACAGTATACAAGATGAGGTGCAAACAACAAAGGGTTAATTTATTGACAGACAAGGAATGCAGTGATAGGAAGGTGTAAACATGGGTATGCAATGACAAAAGACAATTTACAAGAGTGATATTCTTTAACTTGTCCGTCAAATAGCACGGTGCTCCAACTATCACAGATGAATATATTTTCCAACAGGCAAAACAACACAATAAAGCACAGTAAGATGCTACTCTAACCGTAGCCTACCTGGCCTCTGCTACACAGGCCACACAGCTGCCGTGCTCTGTCTATTGCAGCGTATCCTAAGCCCTAACATGTGCACCAATGGGGTTAAAACTCACAGTAACATTGGGGACTCGGTCCAGCCACGGGGGCCTCCAGCTGTCCTGTAAGATGGTGCGCACGTCTTTCTGGAAGCTCTGTGAAATGTGGTCTTCTTCTTGCTTGAGGGTCCTGGACATGCTCCTGGAAATGGCAAATTCCTTTCTTGTATTTCTTCGTGGCTCCTCACAGTAACACAGGACAGCCACCTTTGCTATCCACAGAAGAGTCTACACAATCTCACAAATTCAGTCAGACACAGGCTGTGCATTTTCTTCTCACAGCTCCAGGCAGGCCAGTCTCCTGCAGAATCTCCACCTCAGAACGCAGACACAGGAAACAGCCCCTCCCCTCTCCAATGCTGGCAGAACCACACACACAGTCTTTTGCAGGGGAGAGCAGAACATACCACCACACCAGCCAAGGGGGTGCTGTCTCTTAATGTTGCCGCAAATCTATACTGTCCATAGCAACGCCACCCCCTTACACATGGACGGCACACGGATGGCACACATGGATACACGGACACATACATATGTATGCCACAAGGATGGTGTCACACGGATGGCACACCTACACGGACCACAGACCACTCTGTTACTGGTTTCTCCAGTATTGGAATCACCAGGATGTGTGAAGGTGGCATTATGATGGAATCTGTGATAACTCCAATCCAGATGTAAGCAAAGCTTAAAAAAATGGAAATTAGATGAACAATTAACAATATACATTTATTATTTCATTAACACCTTACAATTATTTAAGTGCATTTATTTTTTCATTTTATATTTTTATTTTCGCCAAAGATATTTCACAGAATTAATAATCTAAAAAAAAACAGAACTGGTTTCAGCTTCTATATCTCCAGACAACCTTTCTTTACTTTCCTTCTTTCTCAATGTTCTGTAAATCCTAATTGTTATTAATTTCCAGCAATTAAAAATTGTGGCTGTGTGTCAGTTAGTGATTTGACAAGCATGCACACTGTTGACATCCTTCAAGACACGAAGAGTAAGCTTTTAAACAAGAATCCCCGATATTCCCATCCTTCCCTTTAGAAATTCCGTTCGAGAGAGCGAGAAGGAGAGATAAAATCTGTATTTGAACAGTAGCTTATATCAAATACATTCATTAGGTTACATGCTTCACTTGATTAATTATATTTAAAGAAATTGCGGGTACTTTGAATCTTCTTCTTATACATTACTGAATGCCACAGATCCCTAATTTCAAGAAGAAAAGAAGCTGAGGGCATTTTTTCAAACTATTCCGGACAGCCTGCTCCACTCCCAGAGGGGCTGAATGTATTCAAATGTATCTCCATCAATGAACACAGTAATTATGAATTCAGCACTAATTAGTATATACACTACTTTCCTTGCATATTTGATTTCCACAGTGAGATGGTAATAAGGAAAGTGCCCATTTTTGTCGTATCTCATAAAAATTCCACAATGTTAGAGGGGGGGGAAGGGCAGATGGTGAAGAGAGACTGGGGATACATTAAATATGAAAAAACTTTACAGATAATTGGTCTGGTTACTGAGGGTATAAAACAACACTCTTACCTTGCAGTTAACATTCTGCCGGCTTAATATGCCGTTTTCAGGACATACAATTCTTATTTAAAGCAAAAAAAAAATTGTGGGTTTTTGATAGTGGAGGCTGATTTCTTCTTCCCCATGCTAGCCACTTTACTAAGAGCAAGCTGTTTGCGGACTCAATGGGATAATATTAGAACAGGCCTTGGAATAATTATGAATAATTCCATAAACACGTTGTCAACACTTTGTTGGGTGTCTTTTTGTAGTTTCTTCCTATAAAAGAGGAAAATAAAAATTATAAAAAGCTTATCATAAGGATTAAGATTCACTTCTTGCATTAAGCACCCTTTTTTACCTTTGAAGTTGTATTTTCTTTTATATTTATTTTGGTTTTATTTACTTACATTATTTATTTATTGATTTTACTTTTGGTAAATTATTTTTACAAGCCTATACATTTCTTTTTAAACTTCATTGTTTATTCAGGAACTGTAAATGTTGCCTAGTCACAAAGTACAGGCATTTCTTAACAAAAACAAAACTTTCTCGGAGATTTCTCACTCAATCAAGACAACATTACGCCAAAGAGGGCTTTTAGAGGAAAAAGCAAAACTGATATTACTTATTGTATGTTACGATAACTATAAATAGCTGGGGTTTTCTATACAAGAAAACAGAAAAAAAAACACTCTTCAGAAGTCTGGTCTTTGAAGAATGTGTGTCACACGCCTTGTCTTATTTTACACCCTTTTCCCTATTCATTGTAGCGTTGAACAATACCATCTTCCCTAAAGGAAATCAGTAATAAAACCCCTTGCAGGATATCCTATTTATAATTTTTCCCATTCAGATCCTAATAGGTGAACAAAATACTTTTGGCTGCTTAAACCATTCTTATTAATTTGATTCCAAAATCCGGTGTTCGCCTTTTACGATTCCAAAAGTCTTTTCTTTTCCCCCCTCCACCTTGTATAACTCACTTTGGAACACTTTGGCATTAAAAATAAATAACTTGATACAAAATGCCATACAGATTTATTAAAGACCCCTTTTGGTTTTATTTAGCTTATCACATTTTTAATTAATAGATTTTTTTTTCTTTTTTTTTATTGCTGGCATGATCTCATTCCTTTACAATATCGAAAAACGGAGGCGCACCTGCTCTATAAAACACACTTTATGTGAAACAGGCTATTCAGAATTTACAGCCTGTTCTGTCACCCATTGTTTCAGGGGTTGACACATAGGTGTGTTGTAGCTTATTTTTTTTACGCCAATGGAGTCAATTCACTTTGGCAAAATTGTAACCTTTTTTTTTACGACTGTTTACAAAATAAAAGGAATCCGTAAAATGATGATTGCGGCACGTCATTTCAATTAGAAGCAAATTTATCAGGTCGATTAAATAAGAAAAGGTTCCTTATGTTACTCCCTTCAGAATCCAGGACCTATAGAGCTTTAATATGAGTTGCAACCTTTTGAAATACTGTAGTAATTGACTTAAATGTTCCGGTTAGTTTGTTTGTTTAATGATTTTTAAATATTCCGAAAGCATCTCTTGTGGTGTTTTACACTGTCACAAACCTGTCACTTCACTAATTTAATAGCAGGAGTGAGACAAAATTGTCTAAATTAAATGAAGCATTGAACATAATTATCTAACAAGCAATTGTGAATAAAAAAAAATTATATATTAAAAATAAGAATCATGCATGGTTTTGTAAACAGTGCTCGCAATATGACAGATTAAACAGAATGCAAGTCAAAAAGCATTTTGGCAAAAAAAATTACTTTAGAGTAGGGTCCAATGAAAAGCAGGTGAGAGCAAATTTTAATCAGTTTGATCAAATGTGTTGATAAAGATGATCTTTGCCATGGCAGATCACAGTAGTAATTTACTGTATATACTCAAGTATAAGCCGCCCCCCCCTAATTTTGCCACAAAAAACTGGGAAAACTTATTGACTCGAGTATAAGCCTAGGGTGGAAAATGCAGCAACTGCTGGTAAATTTAAAAAATAAAAATAGATACCAATAAAAGTAAAATTAATTGAGACATCAGTAGGTTAAATGTTTTTGAATATCCATATTGAATCAGGAGCACCATATAATGCTCCATACAGTTCATGATAGCCCCATAAGATGATCCATAGAATAATATGCCCCATATGCTGCTCCATAAAGGTTATGGCCCCATAAGATGTTCCATAGATTATGTCCCATAAGATGCTCCATAGAATAGGCCCCATATGCTGCCCCCAAAAGGTGCTCCATAGATTATGCCCCCATATGCTGCCCCCATAAGATGCTCCATAGATTTTACCCTAATATGCTGCCCCTATAAAATGCTCCATAGATTATGCCCCAATATGCTGCCCCAATAAGATGCTCCATAGATTATGCCCCCATATGCTGCCCCTATAAGATGCTCCATAGATTATTCCCCCATATGCTGCCCCTATAAGATGCTCCATAGATTATGCCCCCCATGTGCTGCCCCTATAAGATGCTCCATAGATTATGCCCCTATATGCTGCCCCCATAAGATGCTCCATAGATTATGCCCCCCATGTGCTGCCACTGCTGCATTTAAAAATAAAAAAATGACATACTCACCTCTCCGTCGCTGGGGGGCCAGGTGCTGGTGTCACTGCTGGCACCTGAAATATTTACCTCTCCCCCAGTCCATCACTGCTTGCTGCTGTCTGGCACGTCATCTGTCCCCCGGTCCATCGCTGCTTGCTGCTGTCTGGCACGTCATCTGTCAGTGACGTTCAGACTGCAGGGGGCGCATTGCGCACTAACGACGTCACTGTGCCCTCTGCTGTCTGAACGTCACTGACAGATGACGTGCCAGACAGCAGCAAGCAGCGATGGACCACGGACAGGTGAGTATCGCTATACTTAAAAGTCCTGGCTCAGTCTCTGCAGCCCCCAGCTTCTCCGCGATCTCCCTTCCTGCCTTCAGCGGTCACGTGGTACCGCTCATTACACTCATGAATATGCGCATGTTCGGGTAAGTATGACCCCCTCCCCCCTCCCCCTCCGACCCCCTGGTGTATATGACTCGAATTTAAGCCGAGAGGGGGACTTTCAGCCCAAAAAAAGCAAATGCACATAAAAAACACATCATGCATTTGTGTGTGTTTTTTGCGGTTTTGCGCATGGTTTTTTAAAAAAAACTCATGCGTTCTTTTGCGCTGATGTGTGCATTACCATGCGCACGTCAGCGCACCCATAGACTATAATGGGTGTTTGGGTGAATTTTGTGCACATTGCGTGCGCATGCTTTTTTTGGGTACAAGTCGGACGCACAAAAAATGCAGCAGGATGCATTTTGTGCGCCGGAGCGCACACTACAAAAATACGCATGCGCATACAAACGCGTACAAATGCATGTGTATGTGCACCCATGTAAAGTATGGGGAAAAAAACGCATGCGTTTTTTTGCGCAGAAAACAGCGCAAAAAAACGCAAGTGTGAAACCAGCCTAATACTGATGTGAAAATGTTTCCATATTACTACCATCTGGATCCAGCCTTAGGCGGTGTTCACACGGGCAAGCTGGATCCATATTATCAAAGCATGCTAGATCATAACAGATCCTATCACTGGTGTAAATAGACCCCATTGGCCCTGGAGTACAATTTGGACTTATGTCTTCCCCGTATGTTGGTCAGACGTATGGGCCCTTGTAGCATTTTAAATCCTATAAGGACATATGTGATGCCCAACCTCACCCATTGTGTAGTAATGCCCAACACCTTGGACTAATGTCTCCCATCTTTGGCCTGTTCCTGGCATATATGTCCCCCAACCTGGGTCCATCCTGGTATATATGTCCCCCTTACTGATATACAGTATATGTCTCTCATCCTGAGTCCTTTCCTTGTATATATGTCCCCCATCATGATATATGTGTCCCTTACATCCTGGTACATATGTCATCCATCCTGGTATTTATGTCTCCCATCCTGGTATAGACAGTATGTACCCACATCCTGGTATATATGTCCCCCATCCAAGCATAAATGTCCACCCATCTTGGTATATATTTCTACCATCCTGATGTATATGTCTCCACATCCTGGTTCCCCATCCTATTATAAATGTCTACCCATCCTGTTATATATTTTTCCCATCATGGTATATATGTCCCCCATCCTGGTTTATGCTGTATGCCCCTCATCCTGGACGCCTCCTGGTGCATAAGTCCCCCATTCTGCCGCAGCTTTTAACCTATCAAAAATAAATGGTTATACTCAACTTTTCCCCTCTGCCACGCCATGCGGTGTCCTCTTCTGTACCTGGTGCAGAGGCTGGCAGCTGATTTCAGTGTGCAAGGCACATGATGTCACTGCCATGCACCGCCAGTGACTTGCACGCCAATGTCAGCTGCCGATCCCGGCAGGTCTCTGTGAGGCAATGCATTTTAGCTTTATGTGAGTCCTCAGACACACATTCAGCTAAAATATGAGTTGTGTCGGTAGGCCCCCTTCCCACATGGGCCCACCGGGCACCTTTTGTGATTGCTATTGTTATGGCCCTGTATCCTATTAACTTTAATAGTATAAAGGGCATGTCACACTAAGCGATATCGCTAGCAATATCGCTATAACTTGTGACGTTATAGCGATATTGCTAGCGATATCGCTGTGTCTGATACTTACCTACGACCGGCTCCCCCGCTGGTTATCGCTGATCACGCGAGAACGTCCTGGACCGTTTCTCGTCGTCTGCTTCCTGCGGCGCTTCCTGCTGTGACGACGAGCGACGCGTGGAGCTGGGCGGGAGGACGCAGGATCGCCTGGTGTGACAGGTAAGTAGCGATCCCCGTCTCCAGCGATGTCGCTGGTGAGATCTGCCTGTGTGGCAGCTCACTAGCGACCACTTAGCGATGTACCAGCGATCCTGACCGCGTCATTTCGCTGGTCGGGATCGCTGGAACATCGCTAAGTGTGACAGTACCTTAAGTCAGGCTTATTTTTTTTTACTGGGTATAACATTGAACAAATTTTAGTATTTTATTTGGTACAAGAAAAGCAACTGAAATCAGGTAAAACTGAGGTCAACTAAAGCCTATTGATAGCAATGTAAAGAAGAAAAACTTAATAGAGAAGTAAAATTTTTTGATATATTTTAATAAACGATTCCTGAATCTTTCATCACTCACCAATCGATTGGGAAGTTTTGCAGTATCCAGTCAAACATTAATAAAGGAGTACATCTACCAATGACATTTATGGTATATCTGTAAGAAAAGCTATAAATGTTTTATTGATGTGCCTCCCTCCTTTCACGATTCATCCACTCAGTGAGTGATTGTTTGATATGGAAAGTGGATCATGCTGAATTGTCAGTATTATGATTGAAAGCTCAGCTGTTCAATTTTGTGATGGGCGTGCTGAGCTGTCAGTGCTTTGATTGACAGCTTGAATGTCTAGTTTGGGACTGGGAGGTGCAGGACTTTCTCCAGGCGTTCTCTGTTCTGGAGATTGCCCAAGCTATTTAGCTGAGCTGTTTGCCTCTTATCCCTGCCTGACATAGTTTGTGCTTCCTAGTGAGTGTTTTCCTGATTCTTTTGTGCTGAGTTATGATCTTCCACTGCCTAACCCTTGGACCATATTCTGACATTCCCTTTGTCTTGTCCTTTTGATTTGATCTTCTATCTCCTGGTATTTTAACCCCGGATCGTGACCTGACTTATGCCTTTGTCTTTTCCCTCGGTTTTCTACATTCTTTCTTGGTACTGACCCTGGAACGTCTGACTTCTTTGCAACAATGTCTCCATGAGTAGTCAGTAGAGTCACATTACGTATTGACAAATACTTTTTTCCTCAGCAATGAATTCAGTTGGCACTCTAAGACCAGGTGATGAATCTGACCCAGATGGCTAAGTATCTGGCCAAGGATTATCAGAAGCTAGAGTCATCACAGTCCCAGTTGCAGGGTCAGTTTAGTACTTTGTGTGCTTCCCAAAGCTCTCCACTATTGACAGTAGCTATGTTTTCTGGACCTGCTGACATGCAGTTGACCGTCCCTGAACCAGATGTGGCTCTTCCTCACAGATATTAAATAATTTTTGACTCTGCAACCACGATCTTCTTGGGATGAGTCCCAGTGGATGGATAAAATCATATCCCTATTGCATGGGGGTCCTCAAACTTGGTCATTCTCTTTGTCCCCTCTAATCCGAGAACGGTCTTTTGTTGACACCTTTTTTGACACCTTAGGGATCATTTATGACTAACTTGATAGGGTCCAGGTTGTGCAATTTAAGATCATGAACCTGATGTAGGGGACTAGCTCTTATATTAGGATTAGGGACACTTACATTGGAAAGACACATTCAGATTGTCGCCATTGACAAAACACTGTTACTACAGAAGTTTGTCCAGCTGGTAACGGCAGAATTCACTCTAAGAGTGGGAACTCTTCACTCTGAGTCCATCTCCTGTTATGTGTTGGATAATTGGATAATTTACCTGATGGGTTGGTGTTGGGGTTTCCATGGTTGCATATTCATAATCTTTTTATTGATTGATGTCAGGAGGATATTGTTAAGTGGAGCCCTAACTGCCATAAAAATGTCTTCATTCTGTACAAATTTGCTCCGCTAATCTGGAGGGTCTGCCAATGTATGTGAAAGACTTAGGAGATGTGTTCTTGGAAAAGAGGCAGAGATGTTACCTCCCTCTCGTTCTTATGATTATTTTATCACTAATGCTAACTTGCATAAAGCTCGCCTTTAAAACTTGTCAGGATATGAATGGACCTCTCTGAATGAATGCGTAAACAAATGTTTACGAAAGGGTCATATCGGTTTTTCCTCTTTGCCTGTAGCTGCTGGTCTCTTCTTTGTGAAAAAGCATGGAGGGCTCCGCCCATGCCTCAATTTCTGTTAACTAAACAATATTACAGCAAAAAATACTTACCCACTTCCATTCATCCCTGACTTCTATAATCAGCTTACTGGAGCTAAATAGTTTTCAAAACTTGATCTCAGAGGGGCTTATAACCTGACACCCATACGGAAGGGCGATGAGTGGAAGACAGTCTTTTTAACATCTGAGGGTATATTTGAAAATCTTGTCATACCTTTTGGTTTAATGAATGCACCTGCTGTGTTTCAGAACTTTTTGAATTACATTTTTTTGGATATTATTGGAAGGTTTATTGTGGTATACCTTGATGATATTCTAATTATTTTGTCTGACGTGAGTTCACACTATGAGAATGTTTGTTATGTTTTACTAAGACTCAGGGAAAATTCTTTGTTTGCCAAATTATAAAATTGTACTTTCTCTGTTCAAGAAATATAATTTCTGGCGTTCATTGTATCTGCTGAAGGTTTTAAGATGCATCCTAGGAATGTGCAAGCTGTATTTAATTGTGTCCAACTTTGCAACCTTAAAGCACTACAGCCTTTTTTTAGGATTCATAAATTACTATAGAAAATGTATTAGGAGTTTTTCACAGACCGTTAAACCTCTTACCAATCTCACACGTAAAGGGACGAATCTTAGGGTTTGGTTGCCAGATGCCATTGGGGCCTTTAATAAATGAAAAGAGTGCTTCATGTCTGCTCCAGTTTTGATTCAAACCAATCTTCAGACACTGTTTATCGTAGAGGTAGATGCCTCAGAGGTTGGGGTGTGAGCAGTTTTTCTCAAGGTCCCCAAACTCTGATTAACTTACAGCCATTTGCATCTTTATCAAGGAAATTTTTGTCTGCTGAGAGAAATTGTGAGGTTGGAATTCACGAGCTACTTGGTGTCAAGTTAGCTTTTGAAGAATGGAGGCATTATTTGGAGGGAGCTATTCATTTGGTCATGGTTGTGACAGATCATAAACATTTAGCTTATATTGAATCTGCTTGACGTTTAACCCCGAGACAGGCCGGGTAGTTTTTATTTTTTTCTAGATTAAATTTTTACATCACGTTCAGGACAGGGTCTAAGAATATTAGGGTTGACACTTTGTCATGCAGCCTTGATTCAGTTTCTCCTCCAGAGTATCACTCCTCCATTTTTCTTCAGGGTATAGTAATTTCTATGGTGTCCTCAGAATTGAAGGCTGAGATTTGCGAAGTCCAGTCATTGGCTCCTTCCGCTACTCCTGGGTCTAAATTATTTGTGACGGTGTATCTAAGATTACATCTATTGCAAGAGTTTCATGACTTCATCTAGAGATGTCAGCTCAGGGTGACTTCTGCACAGAAAGCTATATGTAGACTCTTTTGATTGTCATCTATGCTTAATGATATTAATGGTTTTGTATATGCTTGTGAGGTTTGTGCACATGCTAAAGTTTGTCAAAACTGGCCAGTAGGGTAATTGGCTCAATTGGCTATTCCAGGAAGACTGTGAACTCATTTGTCCATAGATTTCATTACTGATTTACCTTTGTCTAGTGGGAAAACCTTTGTTTTGGTGATAGTTGACTGATTCAGTAAACAAGCTCACTTTGTTCCATTATCAGGGGTTATCTTATGCATAGATGCTTTCCAGGTTATTTATTAATCATGTGGTGAGATTGCATGGCATTCCTTTGAACAATGTATTTGATGGTGGGTGCAGTCTGTCTACAAATTCTAGAGAGTTTTGTAAGAAATTGGGGATTGACTTGTCATTTTCCTCTGCATACCATCCTGAAACCAACGGACAGAGAGGACAAATCAGTCATTGGAACAAATTCTGAGATGTTTATTTACAGCTCAGAAGAAAGACTGGTCCTCATTCTTACCTGTTCACCTTTAACAATTAGATTAACCAATCTACTGGAACCACACTATTTTAGTAATTATGGTTTTCATCCTCATTTTGGTGAATTCTCGAGGATGAGCTCTGGTTGTCCTGGAGTAGAGATGGCCATATAAAAACTTGGGGTTGTCTGTAGGGAGGTTCAGAAGAATATTGGTGTGGATAAGCATCACCAGAAACATAGATTGGATTGTAAATGTTCAGGGAGCCCCATATTCAAGGTTGGTGATAAAGTCTGGGTATCTTTCAAAACTATTAAATTGAAAGTGCCATCAGCAAAGTTGAGCCTCAAGTTTACTGGTCCATAGGAGATTTTTGAGGTATCTGACCTGGTGGCTTTCAGATTAAAACTCCCTACATCTTTTTGCACATCAACTGTTTTCCATATATCACTGCTAAAAGAGTTTATCCCTTTGGTTTTGGCTCTTTCATCTCCGTCTCCGCTATCAATGACAGTTTGGAGTCTAAAGTGCAAAAGAATGTTGATTCTCGGAAAGTCCGTAATTCCCTCCAGTAGCTCATTCGTTGGAGAGTTTACTGATACAACGAGAGATCCTGGGTCCCTGCTTGAGCGATAAATGCCGATTGTCTGGTCAGGGCTTTCCATCCCAGGTTTTCTGGGAAATCTTTGGTTTAGTGACCCCCTAGAAGAAGGGGTACTGTCACAATTCCTCCACTCAGTGAGTGATTGTTTTGATATCCTACGGAAACTGGGTCATGCTGAGTTATTAGTGTTTTTATTGACAGCTTGGCTGTCCAATCTTGCTATAGGCATGCTGAGATGCCGATGTTTTGATTGACAGCTTGGCTGTCCAACTTGGATTGGGAGGTACTGGACATTCTCCAGGTGTTCTCTGTTCTGATGATTGCCCAAGCTATTTAACTGAGCTGTTTGCCTTTGATCCTTGCCACACGTAGTTTGTGCCTCCTGGTGAGTGTTTGCCTGATTCTGTTATTCTGAGTTATGATCTTCAGTTGCCTGACTCTTTGACCATGTTCTGACTATTCCTTTGCCATGTCTTTTTGCTTTGATCCGCTATATCCTGATTTTTGACCCCGGACCGTGACCTAGCTTACATCTTTGTCTTTTCCCTTTGTTTTCAACGTGCTCTATTGGTACTGACCCCGGAACATCTGACTTCTCTGCCTCATGGTCTGTATGTGAGTAGTGACTGGTGTCACACCTCCCCTGTAGAATAAAATTTTCAAGCAAATGTCAGACACCTTGGCCGGGCCACAGAGCTCGTTGAGGGTGTCTTTGGTGTCTTCTTAGATAATATATAGGCAGTGGTCTCTTAAAACTGGCAATAATTGAAGCAAAAGATGAAGAAACTGGTATCACATAAGAGTGTAACCACAAAATGTATGTAAAGAAATAAAAAAAGTCTGTTTCTGTTGCGTCAATTGACATCAATGTAGTGCACAATCATTGTCATGATCTTACAATGTGCATGCACATAGATGTTGTGGGCCTAGTCATGCACTTTTGGCTTAGTCTTCCATTCTTGAGTAGTCCTGTGACATCTCTGCACATGAACGGTGAAAGGTTGTGGTGATATCGTGACGTCATAAAGTGCAATGCAACCTTATGAAGCACACTCTATGCTGAGATTTCTGGCTGGGACTAGGTCCAAGATAAATCTGTGTATGCACATTTTAAGATTGCAGCAACGTTGTGATGTCACAACGTTCTCCATGATTTTATGATGTACACTCTAAGCCAGCATGCACAGGGTTGTCCTGAGCCTAGTCACAAGCGGAAACTCTGTCCTTTCGTGAATATGTAACGTGCAATGGTAGTAAGATGATGTGTCGAGGACCGGATGGGGCAGTGAGCAGTGCAGGTATTACTTATTTGTTTTGATTTTAAATCTTTTGTCAGCCCTCTAAAGTTCAAATGCCCGTCATTTTGCTGAATTTAAGTGGAGACAATTAAAAAAAAATCCTCATTCTGGACAATACATATTTTTGCAACATTTGAGTAGAACTCAATTCCACTCAAATAAATTAGTCCATCTCTAATGAACACATCTGTATATAAGAACAAAAAGTTTACAGGAAGCTATCCAACATCCTCTAAAAAAGTTTGGGTTGCTTTAGTAGCCTAAGAAACCCCTAAACTTCTCTAAATTGCACCCTCAGATCCATTTAGGCTATTCTAATGATTAATAGCATATACCATCATTTATCCATATTTTGTAGAATATGGGTCTACAAAAAATGGACATGCGAATATTCCAATTAGAATGATGGAGTCCGTATTCTGCCAGTTAAAATGATTGATAGAACAGATATGACAAAAAACTGACATATGAATGAGTCCTGATCTGCAAAAATACACACATGCCCTATTTTGTTTCGATAAGTGGATCAAAGTCGCGCTTTCAAGTAAAATTGACACACGATCTATAAATGGATCCGGTGCACAAGAAAACACTGGATCCATTTAGGGCCTCTGTATCATGAAAAACAATGGAAGGGTGAATCTGACTTCTGTATTTTCAAAGGACAACTCCCCCCCCAAAAAAAAATCTTACTATTATTACTACGGCATATTCTAATGATATAACATAATATATTAGACACCCTTTTAACACTATTTTAAATCTATCCATGACTTGACTTTTGTATTTGGCCCTCTATTTTTCGGCTTGTTCCTGTTTGGAACTAATATTTCTACTTGTACAGCCATGTAAATTTGTAAAAGCTAGATCTGTAAAATCCGTCCATTAATGTCTTATACTGTAAATGTAGAAAACTTTTTTTTATAGTTCACTGGCAAATGAATATTTCTTGGTTTACAGTTTCTAATTGCTTTCACAGACTTTGTCCATATGTAAATATCATTTACAGCCTTACACTCATTGCCTAATGCTCCGATTTGTGCCATGGAAGAACAGATTTCAATAGTTAGTTGCGCATTGAGTCGAGGAGGTTTATTTTTTAGTGTTTAACAGTTAATACAGTCCTGGCTGTTTGATGCCAGTGCACGGCCACTTTAGGTATATATTCCAGAGCTGGTTTCAATGGAAAGTCTCTAAAGCTATAGTACTAGAACATTTAATGCTACCTCCAGTAACTGAAACACTGAAGGATGTGTAAAAGACCAAAACAGGCGTCTGTATTTCCAAGTTCTTCCATGGTTTGAATACTCACTGGAGGCGTTTTCTAAATAACTTAAAGGGATTGTCTACTTTTGGCAATGCTCCCTCGATTTTACTTACAAAAACCTGTTCACACAATGTCCTGCTGCAGAGAACCCTAGTGTTCAACCATAACCATAACATGTGAGCAGTGGTGTAACTACAAAGTTATGGGCCCCGGTACGAACTTTCAAATGGGGCCCACCCATGCCAAAATACACGCACATCTCCACTCCGAACACCTCGTACACTCACGACTCCGCTCACCTCGCACACACACGGCTCCACTCCATACACTTCGTACACACACGGCTCCGCTCCATACACCTCGTACACTCACGGCTCCGCTCACCTCGTACACACGCGGCTCTGCTCTGTACACCTTGTACACACATGGCTCCGCTCCGTATACCTCATACACACACGGCTCCGCTCAGAACATCCCATACACACACGGCTGCGCTCCATACACCTCATGCACACATAGCTTTGCTGCATCCACCCTGTAAACCCCTCCTGACCCCACACATAAACTTACCCTCAACCAGCCAGCACCATGACAACCAGGTCGGCAGAGTCCTGCATACATGAGGCTCCTGATCATGTGACCCCTGACTCCTCCCCTCCTGTGACCTCATCACAGGTCTTATGTGCAGCCATCGCACACACACAGCCACTCAAAGCAAGGAGCTGCACAGCCAATGAGTGGCTGCAGTTCTGCGATCAAGCCCCTAAACATCTTGGGCCCCATTGCAGCTGTAACCCCTGCGACCGCAGTAGTCCCTCCCCTGCATGTGAGGAAACTCATTAGCAAATGTTTAATTCTCCTGCAGTGCCCCTTCAGGAAATATGAAGTACTACACAGTTATAATTAGAATTAATAGGCTACTCATGTAATATAAGGACTTTTTGCAATGACTCTTTCCTTTGTTAACTAAAAATTGCCATGGTTGGTATTTGATAACCCCTTGCAAATATCATTTCTTGTAAGCTATAAAAAATATATTAAAAAGATTACCTCAGCACAGGAACATTTTTTTTAAACACATCCAATGGTGGAAGTTATTATTATTCCAAGATCTATTAATTAAAATGTACTTTGTTCATTGGACAAAGTTTAAGTTTCTTAGTGTTTAATGTACAAAGGGAGAAAATGTGAAAATAACTAAATCTATTTACAAATTCTTATCCTAAGAAATTGATCTTAAGCATTATATCAATAATACAGTTGTACAGTTGCCATATTGCGACTCTACTATCCTTGTGTCTGCTATGGGATCCTTGGAGAGGAAGCCTAACCTTGCTTGATCCATTTATTTTATTATTAAATAGCAAGAACCTTTCCAGAATTTCTCTCTCTAGAGGAACTATAAAGGCAACAGGATTTGGCCCAAGATGAGAAATAGGTCATGAAGGGGGAAAAAACTCAGGCCCACCTGGTCAAGTTGGAATACTAGGCACTGTGTATGAGTGGATCTTTCAAAATTCAAATTCGCTGGCTTCAACAAATTTTTCAAAAAAATTAAATATTTGACAACTCAATTTATCGCGAATCTCAATATTGCAAAGTGTATAACACTCTAAGCTATGTATTCCACTTGTGAGCTGTGTATGACAATCTAATGATCTCTATAAGAGAATAAATGGTAACCAACGTTAGCAAATAGCTGTATTTGGGTGGTGTGTATGCATCTAATATTAAACTACATGGACGAGTGCAAAAAATATATTTTTTATTACATGTACACTGTGTGAGAAAGACAGTTGTTCTTACATTTCAGGAATATGAAAATTATGGCTTGCTCATCTCACAATGCAGTAATGACATTTTCTGTGACACACAAGCCTTGATTTCAGGATTTTAGTTTTGTTTTGTGGCAAAATTAGGACAGAGTGGTTTTATGCTACTCTCCTTGATGGCAGTATGTGAATAATAATATAAAATGCTGTGATAAGGATCTGATACTGCAATATATCTCAGCTCAATGAACTCACAGTCACACTGAGTGACTATACAGGTCCAGTTGGTCTCCATATCACTTGAGTCTATTATTCACTGTCAGACTATCACTCCCATTTTCAATGTGCTTCGGCACTGAATTAGTATGCCACAATCAGATCAGGCCTGTTTCTAGCCCTATATATGTAATGAGCTGTACACTCTGATCTCCTATCACTAGGCTGAAAAATCCTAAGGTGGCGCTGCTTGGCTGGCTATCATCTTTTTTTACTGGCTGTGATACTGTCCCTTTAATGGCTGACTAGGCTACTTGATGTGATAGCTGCCGTGGCTGACATCATTAGTTGGATCAATTGCTGCAGCAGTCTTCAGCAGTGTTTGGAATGGTGCTGGTTATTTATTTATTTATTTTGCAAAATAAATGCAAAATTTTTCAAATTCATTAGACTGAAAAATTTCAGGAAATTTGACTCAAGGCCAATTTGCAGCAGATCAATCTACTCGTCTCTACTGAGTACCATAATGGGCGCCAGGAGAGACAGGGAATAGTCAAGGTTTTCACCATTTGGTGAGCGGTGAACATCTACAGTAGACAGTGGTGCAGTCATGCCAACATATTAGGAGATAATTTATGCAAATCTTAACAATAGGTCGAGGGAACCATACTTACACTATGGCTGGTCCAAACAATAAAAGCAATTGTTACGAATTACCTTTCGTGTTTCCCCTCCTTATAGATTGTAAGCTTGCGAGCCGGGACCTCATTCCTCTTGGTATCTGTTTTGATCTATGTGTTTATTGGTATGCTGTAACCTGAAAGAGAGATTATTTTTATTTTTGCTATGCAGTCCTGCGACATCATGATCTCGAGATCCAATTCATTTCTTGAAGTGAAAGTCTAGACTGTGTCGTGACTAAATCCAGACTGAGGAAGCCTCAGGCACTGTCATGATGTGCATAGGACGCATCACTGACATCATGATGCTGAGAGTCCTAGTAGGAGTTGGAGACACTAAAGACGTGCTGGGGCCCATGGCATGACAAGATGAGGGCCTGGGAGCCTATTTTTTAAAAAAACAAACTTACATTTTATATGCTCTGGATCATATATAGACTCCAGAGCATTATTTAAAGCAAATACATAGATGCAAATCAAATTTCTTGGCCAAATTCGAGCAAATTTGGAAAATTGAAAATGTTAGCACATTTTCTTATCACTTATCTTTTAAGCTGAGAGTAATCATTTGACAAGACAAAACTAATATTCATACTTACCTCTACTATGAGCACTATAATAAAAATACACTGCATAATAATATAATCTGCTTCTGCATTTTCTCGCATTATTATAACCTCTTTGTCAAAATCTCTTTTCGAAATCATGAAAAATTATTTCTGCTCTCCTCCCCCCCCAAAAAAAAAGTTCACATTACTGTTCTTGTGTTAATTTCCAAATCCCATTCCTGTCTTTTCCCTTCGCTATGTCAGAGCCCGATAATTAGACGTAACCCCCATGAGGAGCAGTCTCTTCTTAGGATATTGAGATGTACAATATTACAAGTGTTAGGCCGTGCATTAGGAGGAACATTAGGAAATACAAGGCTGGACACACTTTATAATTCAGAAGCAGAAGTGAGATGGCAAATTATGGCTCTCCTCAAAATGATTACAGTAAGGTCGACGACGCAGTAGTCCTGCTTAGCAGATAAAATATGTGAGGGCCGATTACACACACCGCAATGATTAAACGTTTACCGCCTAAAGAGGATTCAATGTCAATTTTCCATTTATCGCTTGGAAATACTTGTTTGTATAGAATTTTTTGGACACATTTTTTGGCGGATTTTTTGAAAGTAGATATAATGTCTGGGATTTCGCCTCTCTGTTAAATTATACATTAAATTTTATTTGCAAGGGATAGCTGGCCGTGACAAGAAGTCTTTGTCAACGAAGTGTTTCCTTTTTTTTTTGGGTAATATGAGTTTCTTATTCATACCGTCCAAAACAAAAATTAAAAAAAATGGGCAGCACTTAATAGAGCTAATCTCTTGTTCTGATTCAGCCTTCAAGATCAACAGCCTGTAAATAAGTAAGGGGAAAAAAAAAAGGATTTAGGAGCTGTTAATCTTCCCATAGTGGAATCTCCAGCTTCTTTAGACTTCACTCTTTGTTGACAGAAGTGGCTTACATTGTGCCAGCTCCGGTGGCTCAAAAGCCGTTTTCTTTTGAAGGGGTTGCTATCACGGCTCTGCATGCGTGCCACCCTTACCCTGCACTGGGAAGATAGGCTGGCCACGGCAGTGCGAGGAGAGATTGAATTTGTGTGTCACTTCATAGCATATGCTGCATTCAGCCCCTGTAAGGAGTGCGGAGCGAACTGTAAGCGATGACAATGGGTAGTGCTACATGCTTCCTGCCTCCTCTTGCTCTTATTTGACTTTGTCTGCATCAGTGATTTTATTATGACAGCCTGAATACTGAGGAGGGAATTAAACTGTTAAGCAAGCATCAGAGGCTGTCTAATGTTTAATGCAAGAGTCGAAGCATGTAAGAACTGATAATGAATACAAACAGGACGACATCTTATTTGCTATGTTTTTACTAGGATGACTTGAGAGCTTTGACATCCTTTTTGCAAATTTTTTTTTTTTCCCCATTCCCTTCCGTTTTTTTTTTTTTTTTAAATTTTTTTCAAGGGGTTAAAAATTCCCCGACCACAGTGACAAACGTTGCCTAAATGTGATGTGAATTAAAGGCGGCTGTGGGAGATTGTAATACTTGGAAATCACCACCTATAATAATTATGTATAGATAGGAGCTAGTCATGGCTGTTAAAAGGTCACCCAGTGAGATGTAATTGCCTTTTTCATACTCCACTACATTTAGTAGGACAGAAGCACGACCCTGCTGGCAATTGCCATAAATATGCCATCTTGAGAATGTAATGAAACATGCCAGCACTCCCCAGCTCTTGCTGACTGCCCAATTCCAGCTATGGCATTTGGACGCAAAAAAAAAAAAAAAGGGGAAAGAAAAAATTGTAAATAAACAACAAGATAAAATAATAAGAATACAAAAGAGAAAGGTGTAAAAAAAAATAAGCAAAGTTTTCATTTAATCATCCACATCAAAATTCACAATGGATAAAACGCTTATAAGAAAACTTGATGAGGAATTGGGCCTCTTGGGAGGGGGGGTTCCTTTGCTGTTTTTTACCCCGTTCTAGTAAAGCTCTTTTCTCAGTGTTGGAAAATACTTTACTGTGGTCAGAAGAACTGACAGAAGGACATTTGAATCTACACCAACATTAATGTATTAAAATTATTATCTGCTCTTCCCTTATAGTATAAAAATTGTCTAAAGGTAGAAAAAAAACAGCTGTTCCTGACTTGTCCAATTCCATATATGGCTTTTGGATGTAAAAAAAAAAAAGGGAAAGAAAAAACAAAAATAATAACAATACAAAAGAAAAAGGTGTGAAAAATAAGCAACATTTTCATTTAAACACCCACATCAAAATTCACAGCAGATAAAATGCTCATGAAAACTTGATGAGGAAGTGGGCATTTTGGGGGTCTCTTTGCTGCTTATTACCCCAGCTCTTTCTCAGTGTCAGAAAATACGTTTCTTTGGTCAGAAAAAAAATGACAAAAGGACCTTTGGATCAATTACATTGAAATTATTTTCTGTTCTTCCCTTATAGTATAAAAACAGTCTAAGGGTAGAAAAAAAACCTCCACTTTTGCTGACTACCCAATTCCAGTTATGACTTTTGGATGCAAAAAATGGAAAGAAAAAAAAATTGTACATAAACAATAATAAACAACAAAGTGAAATAATAATAAGAGAAAAGTATGAAAAATAAGCAAAAATGTAATTTAACCACACACGTCAAAATTCACAGCGGATAAAATGCCCATATGAAAACTTGATGAGGAATTGGGCCTCTTGGGGGTTCCTTTACTGCTTATTACCCCATCCTTGTGACGCTCTCAGTACTGGAAAATACTTTCCTGTGGTCAGAAGAACCGACAAAAGGACCTTTGAGTCTACACCAACATCAATTCATTAAAAATATTTTCTGCTCTTCCCTTATAGTATAAAAATAATCTAAGGGTAGAAAAAAAACACAAAAAAATTGCCTAGTTACTAAACCATAAAACATATGGTGCAATCGACAGCAGATGAAATAGTATTCAGATCACACTCGCATCACTTCTGCATGCTTTCTAAGAACAGAATGAAGATGATTTGCTTCCAGAATGTTTTAGTCATAGAGGTGTAAATGGATAAAGCAAATATATTGGACGCTGGTAAAAAAAAGTGTAAAAAAAAATAAAATCATATGAAATTAAATTTGATTCCAAATTGTTTGAATTATTTTTTTTTTTTTGTACACTTTTTTTAGTTCAGATTTTTATTTTATTTGTCTTCTTTTCTATACATTTCTATAAACATTTGTAAATAAAACGAGGAATGATAAAAAAATAAAATGATATGCTCTTGCCCTATAACAAATATGTTAATAAAAACATGCATAAAAATAGAACGTAATATAAAATAGCATAAATATTTTTATTTATAGCACATGTGCATAAAATAAATGATCTGCACGTACATAACGGGCCGTACGGTGCAATACAGAAAGAAATTGATCAATAGTCTTATGGCTCGTAGGTCGTAAATGACCTAATTTTAAATAATAGGATGGGTGGAAAATTTCGAAAGTTGATGATAACGGACAATAACACAGCTGTCAAATATTGGATTTTTTTTAAGTGTTGGAGTTCTCTTTTCATTTTCATACCCCTATTCCCTTTATCCTCTTGAGTAACTGCTCCACTAGTTATTACCAATTGAATTTTCAATAGCAAACTTACCAGGCCCTAACTTTGACAAATTTTATTTCACATTTGTCAAAGGAAATAAAGCTGACAGCATTACAGGGGCTGTATACTAAAACTAGTATCTCAATTCCAACAGTCTGTCCAACCCTACCCTCTCCGGGGAAGCATTAAATCTGGGCCCAATTCACAGCTTTGTTTGAACATTATATTTTCCCCTTTTCTTTCTACCTTTGATATTTATTTCAGTGTTAAATCTATTCTTCCCTCCATCTATTACCCTGTTTTATTTCTGTTTTTGAGAACCTATATTTTTGCTAATAAATATTCAGTACACCACTTCATCCTGTATTTAATATGCCCAGTGCACGGTTGCTATTCCAACTTCGCAACAGATTGAGTGGACATTCCACTGTTGCAGTGTAGTCATAAAAATCAGGAACTGAACTTATAAAATTCTGCCTTCCCTCCCATGCCATAGGTTTGGAGTCAGTGTATTTTCAGTGCATTTTCCCCACTGGCAGCTTCCAGCCCAGAACAGAACCACAGCTCCTCCCTGTGGTGCACATGCTGGATTACTGGGCCTCCGCGCCCGAGAGCTTTCTTCCTTCCTCTCTCCTATAATCGTTTCCTAGTGCAGCTCCTTGACGTTTCTCAGCGCCTCCTTATCTTTATAGAAAGGGCTCTTAGGTCGGTGCTAATTTGGGTTATCAATTTATAGCGAATGTGTTGGAAAGAAAGGCGGCCGCTGCTCGGCCATCGATGGAGCTGAGGCAGAAAATATATTCTGTATATAGTTAACTCTTCAGAGCTGCATTGTTTGTACATCGCGATAAGTGTACGAGTAAAGATAATATGTGTATGTGATATCATTTCTATCACTGTAAGGCGAATGAAAATCTATCATCTATCTAATATTTATCTATCGATCTATCTATCTATCTATCTATCTATCTATCTATCTATTATCTACAGTATCTATCCCATATCTATCTATCTAGCTAACTATTTATGCACTTCAATCTACTATCTTCTCTTTCTTTCTTTCTTTCTTTCTTTTTTTCTTTCTTTCTTTCTTTCTTTCTTTTTCTCTCTCCCTCTCTTTATCTTTTTCTCTTTCTCTCTCTCTAGCTCTAATTCTCTTTCATTCCTTTTCTCTCTATTTTTCTTTCTCCCTTTCTCTTTTTCTCTCCCTACTTCTCTTTCTTTCTTTCTTTCTTTCTTTCTTTCTTTCTTTCTTTCTTTCTTTCTTTCTTTCCTTCTTTCTTTCTTTCTCTTTCCTTCTTTCTCTCTCTCTCTCTTTCTCTAGCTTTCTCTCTTTCTAGCTCTCTTTCATTCTGTTTCTATTTCTGCCTTTCTCTCACTCATCTATCTCTTTCTCTCTCCCTCTCTCTTTCTCTCACTTTTTTCTCTCTCTCTTTCTTTCCTTCTATCTTTCTTTTTATCTCGTTCTCACTTTCTCTCTCTCTCTGTCTTCCTCCCTCATATCCACCTATTTCTATAGGTATTCATGTATCAGTCTACATATCACATCTCATCTCTCTTTTGCTTAGATTCTTATTTCTGACATCTATGTATTTATTTGTAGCAGTTTTGTTCTACCTTATTTCATTACAAACTCCAGAGTAGATTTATGGAAGACGTATCGTCCGGTGCGTTCACCTATGAGTTGAGGGTATGCTAATGAAGCTAATTGGACCGGCCTAATAAATTAGATTGAATTCACTGACTTTATGGAACACATCAAATAACAAACAGTACAGTACACGCGATACATCTGTGTGCAGAACACCAGTGTGTATAGGAGTGAATTAATGCACACAGCACATATTCCCACAAACATGTTATGTACATAAAAACATACAAAACACAACTGTAGGCAGCACACCAGTGTCTATATTGGTACACACATTACAGATCGCCACATAAATACATACTGTACATATACACATACATATAAATAACTTTATGGTATGCAATGTGTATGTCTATGATTTATCTTCTGCATCTATCTAATGTAAACATTACACACTACAGTCATATAAGAAGACATTTATATCCAGCACTGTATACAATATTCCCACCGGAAAAAGAAAATGTAAAATGCTGCATTGAATTCATACTTTAATATAATTTCCTGACAACTCCATATATTATCCCTCATGGAGGAAAAAAGAAAAAACATGAAATGTTTTATTGCAATTTGCCCAAAGCAGATACAGTGCAGCAAGTACAGTAATGTGGAGTGACCGTGAGTCATGTCTCTGGACAATCACTAACATCATCCTCCCCGGTCCTATGGTAGAGACACATCATCATTATCTCACAGTATACATGATCTTTGCAGCACTCTCCTGCAGCTATGCCAAATATGACAAGTATATACATATATATATATATATATGTGAGTTCTTGTGTGCCCATATATGTATATGTGTGTATATATGTATATACAGTATATGTGTGTGTCTATACATATATATGTGTGTATATATAGGTGTGTATATGTACATATGTGTCTAATGTAAGTATATAAATATATATATATAGTAGATGTGTGTGTATATATATATATATATATATATATATATCTGTGTGTGTATACATATATATGTGCGTATATATAGGTGTGTGTATATATATATATATATGTGTGTAATGTAAGTATATATATATATATATATATATGCAGTAGATGTGTGTATATATATATATATACACACATATATATGTGTTCGTGTCTATATATTTGTGTAATGTGCATATATACATGTATATATAGATGTGTGTAATATGTATATATGTGTATGTATGTGTATATATATATATGTGCATATATAGATACACATATACTGCTCAAAAAAAATAAAAGAAACACATCCTAGTACATTGTGCTGATTAAGTGTTCCCTATATTATTTTGAGCAGTATATATATATATATATATATATATATATATATACACACACACAGATAGATAGATAGATAGATAGATAGATATCTGATTATTTATGCACAGGCATATACTGTAGCTACATATATGCACATACATAAATACAATATAAATACTCTTTTACACAAGTACCGTAAGTAAATATTGTATTTTATTTCATTGTTTTATTTTTTATACTATTCATTAAATCTAGAAAAATACTCATTGAGATTTGCTCAACAGCCTAGATGAACATGCCTAGGTCTCATCACTGCAGTGTGAGACGTATATTGTAATATTAGGTTAGCTAAATAAACAATACAAGAAAATAAGTACAATATCACGGGCATAAAAAACCTCAAAGTGACAACACGCCAGTAACATAAAACATATCCCTCCTGACTTCCAGACTTCCCCCTGCACGGCATTATTACCTAGAAGCCTTGCGCTGAACTGGTTAAGCTGCACTTTTCATTAGGTTAGGTATATAAAATCCATTGAAACAATCACATTTGTTTACACTTTCCCTAAATCCGTACTCAATTTTTTTTTTTACCATAAATTCAGCCAAAGCCCAGATGTTTATAACATGAATAATGAATGGAAAGTACAGTTTATTTGTTTTTAATGAAGTATGATTTTTTTTTTATACAAGAAACTCGAGAACTTGGACTTAGGTGCTTGAAGAAATGTAAAAAAGAAAAAAATAAATAAAAATAGTAAAAAAACAAATGACTGTTTTCCAGGGTTGCATTTTTTTAGGTGAATTAGAAGAATAATGACCCATTCAAAGAGACTTGGGTCCAAGTGGCACATTTCTTTGATTCTTTAAGAAATTATGTGAATTCCAGAGACAAGACTGTAACTAAAGGCACAAATAGTGTACAAATTATACATGTACCTACAATGCTTTGTAAAAGGAAAAAAAAACATAATAAATATACACATGCTGTATCATATAGACTGGCAAATAGTCAATACTAGTGATGAGCGAGTATACTCGTTGCTCAGGTTTTCCCGAGCATGCTCGGGTGACCTCCGAGTATTTTGGCGTGCTCGGAGATTTAGTTTTTGTCGACGCAGCGGCATGATTTGCAACTGCTGGACAGCCTGAATACATGTGTGGAATGCCTGTTTGTTAGGAATTCCACACATGTATTCAGCCTGTCCAGCAGTCACAAATCATGCCGCTGCGTCGACAAAAACTAAATCTCTGAGCACGCTAAAATACTTGGAGGACACCCGAGCATGCTCGGGAGAACCCGAGCAACAAGTATACTTACTCAACACTAGTCACTTGCTCTCAAGAATCATCCAAATGCAATGCATTTAATTTTTTTCGCTATGTTGTCCCTATTTGGCCCTGAATTCTGCTCTCGGTTCCTTTGCCAAACAGTTGATTGTGCCGGCCAGGCTTCTCAATGTAGTGGACACTACAGGAAAAATGTATTACATGGCAACCATTCAAATTGATCCACCCTTGCAATACAGGGATAACTCCAGAATGCCAGAATGGCAGCAACTCTTACCGACTGTCTCATAGATGGGGCACCATCTTCTATGATGTCCATAAGCCCTACACAGGCATATGGAAGGCGTTGTCTTTACGAGACAAGACCTTAAAGCAGTGTTTCTCAACTCCAGTCCTCAAGACCCACCAACAGGTCATGTTTTCAGGATTTCCTTAGTATTGCACAGGTGATGGAATTAATGCTTGAGCAGGTGTTGAAATCACCTGTGCAATACTAAGGATATCCTGAAAACTTTACCTGTTGGTGGGTCTTGAGGACTGGAGTTGAGAAACAGTGCCTTAAAGGGACTTAACCTAACCAAAAGTTGCTCCATTACCTTCCAACTTTTTGCTCATGCAAGTATGAAAACATCTTTGAACATTATTTTCGGTTAGGTCAATACTAGGTGCACATCTAGACTTCCTTCACCTACAGAAAAAGTTCAATCAGTGTCATAGTCCTGTCTCTAAAGGTCTTCTCCAAGGAAAAGTGGCTTATTGATGCCTTGAGATGCCTGGTTTTCAGTTCTATTGAAAAGTTTAGTTGACTTCTTTAGTTGAGTCATTTTTTTGGTAGGAGAACCTTCTAATGTTTGCACCAAACATGCAGAAAAAATGTAGTGTGAATCTAAGTGAGTTCACATTGATATATACTTGATCCACCCAAGTAGTGACTTTCAATGTGATGAATTTGGTGTAAGAAAAGACCAAATGCTGTTGTAAAACTATTTACCTTCCAACTGACATATGGACTATCAACCTGAATGGTCCTGTGTCATGCTTCAACTACAATTTACTGAGAAGTTCCCTGTGATCGACAGTCCTTGTAGTTATCTCTGATGACCCGAACAATGTTTGTGCCATGGACCATCCATTTGGGAATAATGGTCATGCTCGTCTGGATTACTCAGGACAGGAAGCGATCTGTGCTGCCTTTCTAGCTTGGAGTAACTCCATCCACCTTTTCTGGAGTCTTGTATGGTCTTCAACATCATGATTCCATAAATAGACCCATTAGGTTTTTGAATGATGGTTGCTGGGGATTAAAGGATTTTAGCAGCAGACATGAAATAGCCCAAATCCCAACATTTAAACCCAACCTAAAAAGAGAACATCACTCCACAAACAAGCTGCAGCTCTCCGAAGCTTTTTTTTTGTTTTTGTATTGTTATTTTGATGAGTTTGTTGCAGAGTTTTTCACTAGTAGAACCACTAAAATCAAATGCGATCTGTAGGGTGAACTAACACTATGTGTTCATTTCTCCTGCAGAGCCACCACAGGAGAACTAAAGCATTACATCTTCCAAATTCAATCTGCTGTCCTAAACTCTAAATTGCCTAATATTGTTCTTGGAAGTGTTATGTGTTCATAAACAAAATATCTGCCTTTTTTAGCATTCCAGTTCTTTAATCTTTTAAGAATCAGAGATTTTTAATTTTTGTGCTTTCGTTTTTTCTCCCGTTTCTTTCAAGAGCCATGACTTCTTTTATTTTTCCATCAACATGGCCGTATGAGAATTTGTTTTTTACAGGATAACTTGTAGTTTTGAATGACATCATTGATTTTACCATAAAATATAATGAAAAAAACGGGAAAATATTCTAAGTGGAATAAATTGGTTAAAATAATACACCATTGTTTTTATAGGGTTTAGATTTTAGTGACTTCAATATAAAAATAACTTAGCAATATGATACCTCAATGATTTACGAATGTGCTGACACCAATTTTTTAAAGTTCTTTTATTTCTTTTTTTTAATGGTGTCAAAAAATTTTGAGCTTTGTAAAAAGAATCAATATATTTTTTCCGCCATTTTCCGAGAGCCATAACTTTGTATTTTTCCAGCAATGGAGCGATGTGAGGGCTGGCTTGTCAGGCTATCATTTTTAAAGATACTACTTTGGGGAAAATGCAACATTTTGATCTCTTATTATTGCATTTTTTAAGAGAGGTGCAGCAACAAAATTTCTGGTGTTTTTTTCTCTTCATTGCATTTATTTTTCTGACTTTTATATTTTGATAAATCAGACTTTTATACTCTCATTTTCTGCACTTTTTAGTAGTTGTTATACTTGTTAAGACACTAGATGTCTTGGGATTATGTCTCTTCTTCTATATTCAGTTAATCTCTTAATCGTGTCATCTGCACCTCAAAAACATCTTAAGAATCTGACCTTTTCTTACCGCTGAAACTGCAAAAACTCTTAATGTTGCTTTGATTAATTCTCATTTAATTACTCTCTAATAATTGCTACTAAACTCACTTCTCTTCAATCTATCCCAAATGCTGCACCAGGATCATATTTCTGTCCAGCGCTACACCGATGCCTACCCTCTGTGCCTGTAATTGCACTGGTTACCCATCCACTGCAAAGTACAACATAAACTTATCACTGTCATGGTTTACTGGGTTTTTGGAGTAGGTAGTTGCAGAGTTAACTCTGAGGGCCTCTTTCTGGGTCCTGGGAGGCCTTTTATAGCTTTACTGTGAGACCATTCCTTGTCGTTTATACTCTGACCCTTGGCTGAGTGTGTCTGACCCTGCTGTGCTTTGTGCCTGTGCCTGGTTCTGATCTGGTTCCATCCCCGTTGTAATTCTTGCCTGCCGTTTTGGTACCGTTTATTGCCCATCCTGGTTAACTGATCTTTTGCTACATTCTGACTACCCTTCTGACTGCCCCTGTGTACTGCACCTCCCTCTCTGTGTTTTGACCTTGGCTTGTGTGAATACATTATCTCTGCTTCCCCTTTAACATCCCTGGGACCTCCATTCCTTCCTGCAGGTGCCCCACAGAGCCGCAGCAACCCTGCGCTGTCTCCCCTCACAGCGATGCTAGGCTCCACCCACCTCCTCTGACTCTCTGTCATGTTACCGCAGGTCATGTCTGTCCTCTCCTGCAAGTGGCTAGCTTCCTCAGCACCGCAAGTACTGCTCGCATTCACTGGCTACCCTGAGCTACAGGCTTATCCCCGGCAGCAGACGTCCAGGTCAGCCTCCTGCGCTGCCGTTGGTGAGTTCCCATCTGGCAGCGGGCCCTAACAATCACTCTCACCCATAAAGCTCTCCATATTTTTGTACTGCTCTACATCACCTCCCAAATCTCTATCTACTACTTTCCCACAATCCTGCTAATAATGATCTAAAACTAATACCCTCTATAATGCAAGCCTCCGACTCCCATCCCTACGACTTCTCTTGTGCTGAACCAGTTCTCTGTAATACACTACCCTTGGTCATCTTGTTTATTCCCAGTGCCCACAGTTTTAAGCGTGCTCTAAAAACACATTTCTTTAGACTGGCCTATCACCTCACTAATCTAACTGATCCCTGTTATCCCTTCCCAAAATTATCCCAGAATCCGGTACCTTATTTCATCTTTTCCCACACCCTCCTTGCACTCACCAGCACTTTGTGCCTGTACTTATACCGATACTGGCTGATTACCAGTTCAGGCAGCATTGTATGAATTCCACTATTTATGGTAATTATGGCTGGACCATAAACTACACTCACTTTTTTTTTACCTTTTGTGCCTATTTCCTTAAAGATTGCAAGCTTTTGATCAGGGCCCTCGCTCTGTTGCATTTCTGTAATGTCTTTCATGATTTGTACATGTCACCTCTGATTTCTAAAGTGCAGCGAAATATGTTAACTCTATAGAAATAAAATAATTATTGTTATTATTAGTCCTGCCACTTAAAGTGCTCAGTTTGTCAGACGTACATGGTAGATCTGAGTTTAAATGGCCAATTCAGCTCTGCTAGAAGTAGAAATATATTGATTCCTACAATTTATTTGTATCTTTGGAGACTATTTTTATAGCTAATTCTCTGGTGAAGGCAACCACATGATATCATTTATCTGGAATATGGTTTGATATTTGGTCTTAGTGATTAGTGCTGTTACATTAAAGTGTTTGGGTCCTGGGTAGTGTTGAGCGATACCTTCCGATATCGGGAAATATCGGATCGGATTGGACCGATACCCCAAAAATATCGGGCATCGCTGATTCCGATACCGAAAACCCATGCAAGTCAATGGGGCACAAATATCAGAATGAAAATAAACCCTTTCTTTCCTTGCTCATACAGTTCGGGAGGAGGGAAGAGTGTGGGTGGAGACTGTGCGTGTGTATGCTGGCGGGGTCTGTATGGGCCTCTTGGGGGTCTGTGCGGGCCTCTTGGGGGTCTGTGCGGGCCTGCTGGGGGTCTGTGCGGGCCTGCCGGGGGTCTGTGCGGGCTGCTGGAGGTCTGTGCGGGCCTGCAGGGGGTTGTGTGTGTGTGCAGGCATCGTCCGATGGGACTACAATCTGATTTTTGCGGATCAGGGAGTATATTGGTTGTTTGTTATTTTAATATTTTTTACAGTGAGATGACACTGGCTCTGGGGATCAAAGTGACAAGTGATGGTGAGTATGCACAGACCGCGCATCATGATGACATAATTTCAGCAGCCAATCACAGCCATGCCATTAGTTAACATGGCTAACACAACTGGCTCATTGCATTATGGGAACTTCCTTTTCCGGTATTCGATATTGTAAAAATATCGGAACTCGGTATCGGAACTCCGATACAGCAAATATCGGCCGATACCCAATAATTGCAGTATCAGAATGCTCAACACTAGTCCTGGGTTCAAATCCCAGGAAAGAAAACATCTGCAAGGGATTGTATGTTCTCCCTGTGTTTGCGTGGGTTTCCTCTGGGGTTCTCCAATTTACTCCAACAATCCAAAGACATAGTGATAGGGAATTCAGATTGTTTCAATGGGGACAGCGATGATAATGTAAAGTGCTGCAGAAATGAATGACACTGTATAGTTGAGCAAAATTAAAAGCCGGTCAGAGATGATAGAGAGAGACATCGGACCAGTCCAGCACCTCCACAGGTGATTTGCAGGTCTCTCCCTATATTCTCACATAGAAGATACTTGTCAATCAACCAGAGCAGCATCGGGAGAAGTCAGTGATCAAGGGCAGCATTGCCAGAAACGCTGTTAAGCGTTCCTCCATTCTCCACCATGGACTTTAAAATAATCTTTATAATATGCAATAATGTATTCAAGATTTTATGTGTCCACAAAGTGGAATTTTTTTCTCTATTGGTTTCTTTTAATGTTGATGAATTTTACCTGATATAAGTCATTGACCTCGGTGGGAGGTCCAACGACCGTTTGCCCCACCAATGACGCAATTGATACCGGTGCCGGTGCATCTCACAAAATTAGAATATCATCAAAAAGTTAATTTATTTCAGTTTTTCAATGCAAAAAGTGATATTATATAGAGTGATTACAAACACAGTGATCTATTTCAAGTGTTTATTTCTGCTAATGTTGTTGATTATGGCTTATGGCCAATAAAAAAACTAAAAGTCATTATCTCAGTAAATTAGAATACTTTATAACACCAGCTTTAAAAAATGATTTTATGATCTGAAATGTTGGCCTACTGAAATGTATGTTCAGTAAATGCACTCAATACTTTGTTGGGGCTCCTTTGGCATCAATTACTGCATCAATGCGGAGTGGCATGGAGGCGATCAGCCTGTGGCACTGCTGAGGGGTTATGGAAGCCCTGGTTGCTTTGATAGCAGCCTTCAGCTCATCTGCATTGTTGGGTTTGGTGTCTCTCATCTTCATCTTGACAATACCCCATAGATTCTCTCTGGGATTAAGGTCAGGTGAGTTTGCTGGCCAATCAAGCACAGTGATACTGTTGTTTGTAAACCAGGTATTGATACTTTTGGCAGTGTGGTCAAGTGCAAAGTCCACAAGTGCCAAGCCCAGCTCGAGAATGATATTTCCATTTCCGAGATCTTGGTCCCAAGATCTCCATCTGCACATGCGCTGCCCCAGGCGGCCATTTTCTCGGAGTCCACCACACAGGAAACCATGGAACTGCCAGGGCTCTGGCCTTTCACATAATGTCGGCAGAGCCCTGGCAGCAACAGAGACACCATCAGCAGCACCGGGCAGCACTGCTGGGCACCGGCAGCACCGTTGGACACCCCCTCATCCCAACCAGCGGCCTGCAACAACAGTACCGGTAAGGTATATACGCATTATAAGATGCACCCCAATTTTCCCCCCAAATTTTGGGGGAAAAAGTGCATCTTATAATCCGAAAAATACGGTACATGTTCACAAAATCATGAATTTTGTTGAATTATAGTTAGGTACACATGTGGTCAAAATTGTTGGTTCCCCTCGTTTAATGGCAGAAAATCCCACAATGGTGACAGAAATAACTTGAATCTTACAAATGTAATAATAAATCAAAAATCTATGAAAATGAACTAATGAAAGTCAGACATTGCTTTTCAACCATGCTTCCACAGAACTAAAAAAAAATAAAACTCATGAAATAGGCCTGGACTGAAATCATGGTACACTTAACTTAATATCTTGTTTCACAACCTTTTGAGGCAATCACTGCAATAAAACAATTCCTGTAACTGTCAATGAGACTTCTGCACCTCTCGACAGGTATTTTGGCCACTCCTCAAGAGCAAACTGCTCCAGTTGTCTCGTGTTTGAAAGTTGCCTTTTCCAGATGGCATGTTTGAGCTGTTTCCAAAGGAGCTCGATAGGATTTAGGTCAGGCCTCATAGAAGGTCACTTCAGAATAGTCCAATGTTTTCCTTTAGCCATTCTTGGGTGTGTGTTTTGGGTCATTATCCTGTTGCAAGACCCATGTCCTGAGACCAAGCATTCTGACACTGGGCAGCACATTTCTCTCTTGAATCCCTTGTTATTCTTGAGATTTCTTTGTACCATGCACAGATTCTAGACAAAATAATACAGAAACTGTTGTGGTGGGAAGCCATGGCAGTACAAAAGTGACTAAACAAAGTGAGATAAAATTTAATCTTTATTAAATACAAAAGGTTAAAGATGGGTTAAAAAGACAGGGAAAAAGGAATGAACCTCCAAAAATATTCAGGGGAGGGCACAGCCAATCAAGAGGGGTGAACAAGCCTGCAATACAAACCAAGGGAATTTGAATGGATGTTAACCTGCTGAAGAAGGGGAAAAGGATTTATAGGGTCAAAGTCACTGTGCAGGCTGGCAGTAAGAGGTATATAAGTGGTATAATTCACAGATAGAGCAGTATAATTTTTATCTATGCAAATGCATAAAGAAGATCATGAAGAAAAAAATCCAAATCAAACAAATGACTGCAGTGTCAGAAAAAGCCTCTATTGTGGCTCATACAAAGAAACAAATAACAGCAACACAAGAAAAAAGCAGGAGGAATTCTTATATGAAATTTTTTTACCTGAGATAAGTGTTGTTAGATGCTGTGGTAAGGTGCAGTTGGAAAAGGATGCTGTGACCAACCCTGCGCCCAGATTCTAGACACCCTGTGCCAAATGCAGCAAAGCAGCCCCAGAACATAACAGAGCCTCCTCCATGTTTCACAGTAGGGACAGTGTTCTTTTCTTGATTTGCTTCATTTTTCCCTCTGTGAACATACGGCTGATGTGCCCTGCCAAAAAGTTTCATTTTTGACTCATCTGTCCATAGGACATTCTTCCAGAAGCTTTGTGGCTTGCCAACATGTAGTTTGGTAAATTCCAGTCTGGCTTTTTTATGATTTTTTTCAACTATCGGGTCCTCCTTTGTCATCTCCCATGAAGTCCACTTTGGCTCACACGGATCGTGCGATGTTCCTTGAGCTTGAAGTTCACCTTTAATCTGTTTAGAAGTTATTCTGGGCTCTTTTGTTACCATTTCTATTATCCGTCTCTTTGATTTGTCATTAATTTTCCTCCTGCGGTCACGTCCCAAGAGGTTGGCTACAGTCCCATGGAGCTTAAATTTCTGAATAATATGTGCAACTGTAGTCACAGGAACATCAAGCTGCATGGAGATGAGCTTATAACTTTTACCATTAACATGTTTGTCTTTAATTTTCTTTCTATTCTCCTGAGGCAACTCGTTCCTTCTCTTCCTCTGGTCCATGTTGAGTGTGATACACACCATGTCGCCAAACAGCACAGTGAGTATCCGTAACCCTCTATACAGGCCCACTCACAGATTCCAAGATAGTAGACACCTGTGATGCTAATTAGTGGACACACCTTGATTTAACGTGTCCCTTTTATTTTCAGGGGTACCATCATTTCTGTCCAAGCCTATTTCATGAGTTTTTTTTTTAAAACATTCTGTGGAAGCATGGTTGAAAAGCAATGGGGCTACCAACAATTTTCATCACGTGTGTATATGAGTCACCAATTATATCAAACAGATGATACTGAGTATTTTAATATGTAGGTAGAAAAACAGTCAGTAAATAAAACAAAAAGCTGAGAAGGAGGTAAAAGTAGGAGTAGGAGGAACAGCCAAACTCTACAAAGGTGAGGTAGTAGAGGACAGTTTCATGTCACAGGTAATACACTATTGCAAGACCAAGCACACAACAACACATAAGGTTGTTATACTTCATCCGCAAGGATTCTTCCATGCAAAGATTTGAAAGCAGACTGTGTGGGGACCTTTGACTTAGGTTGCGAGCTTACGTATTGTGGCCATAATATAAAATAATACCTCACATATATTGCTATGTGTTTATTGTACTTTATATCTTTTCAGGGTGAAGTTGGGCCCAGCTGACTCTGTAAACTGTGGCCTATGTTCATACAGTATGCATTTTTGTTAGCACTAGCTGGCCCGCCTGATCTAAGAGTATGGGCGTCATTAATAGGTTCAGCCAGATGCTTTGCATTTTCTGTGTGAACATTGCCACATACAAATTATATTTTTTGTGCATTATTACACCAAGTGGCCATTTCCTGATTGTAGGCTGGCTGCCTCATCAGGTATTTTTGCACCTGTGCCATCTTATTGGGTCCGCTGCACCTTGTTATTACATTAGTTCTGTGGCCTGGGCAGGTAAGCATCTTTTGCCTGTCTACTGGTTGTTTTTGGCTAACTTTGTCTTTTTTGGTGTTTTCCTTGCTAGAGTAGGGACTCGCAAAGGTGAGGTAGTAGAGGACAGTTTCATGTCACAGGTCATACACTATTGCAAGACTGAGCACAAAACA
This sequence comes from Dendrobates tinctorius, assembly GCF_039654945.1. Taxonomy (NCBI): domain Eukaryota; kingdom Metazoa; phylum Chordata; class Amphibia; order Anura; family Dendrobatidae; genus Dendrobates; species Dendrobates tinctorius. The sequence goes on along the minus strand of NW_027361814.1, from coordinate 3,773,533 downwards.
ATACATAAGCTTGTTATACGTCATCAGCAAGGTTTCTCCCATGCAAAGATTTGAAAGCAGACTGGGATTTAAAGATGTGCAGTTGATGCTTTTAAAGAAGCCCCAAGAAATAGGCTAAATTGAGGCGCATAGATTGGCAATGATTGCCAAGGAAACTTAATGCAACAGATGAAAAACACGTCATGCTTTTTTCTTTAAAATCAGAAGATGTCCAGCAGTGCCATCAGTTCAGAACTGGAAGCTACTCACTCTCATTTTGAAGATGAACCAAAAAATGTGCAAGTTTGAGACCTTAAGACACAATGGTCAGCCAAGGAATCTTAATGTAGAAGATGAAAGACACATCATTTTTACTTCCCTTCAAAATCAGATGATGTAAAGCTGTGCCATCAAGTCTGAACTGGACACAACCAATAGGAACCAGCTGCACTCATCTACTATTCAGCGACTTCAGCTCAAAAGTGGTATTCATGGAAGAATTGTGGCCAAGGGCTCAAGTATGTATACAAACATAGGAACTTGGGTGCAAAAAAATAACAGCAGGTGCTCTGCACTGATGAGTCAAAATGTGAAATATTTGGCTGTAACAGAAGGCAGCTTTTTCACCGAAGAGTGATACAAAAATGAGTGTCTGCAGTCAAACGTGATGAACAGTGGAGAGTCCTTACAAGATTTGGGTTGCATTTTAGCAAATAGAGTTGTATATTTTGTTGAGATTAATGGTGTCCTCAATGCTGAGAAATACAAGCATTAATTTACTTTCTTTAAAACTCAAAGTAAAGTAACCTGTGCATCTCATAGTTTGGCTCTTGGCCAGTGTTTCCAACTTGATTTTCTCACTTTTTCTGGACTACTTATTCCAAAATCACAGATAGCCCACATTTTGTTACAGTCACAATAGAAAACTCACAACAATCACCAAGATCTTAAGATAAAAATGACTACAGTTTAGAGTAGTGATATTCGCACATTAGTAGCATTCAGTGTGAAGTGTGATATGAGGATAATTACCTTCATGATAATCTTCTCCAGCTCATCTTATGGACAGTGGGAAAAAGTGCCCTAATATTTATTTTTTAGCGACTGTCCAGGAATTATTGGCCATTGGTATCTCTGCACTTGTCCCAATGTATAATGATTAGAGTTGAGCGACTTTGGTTGGATCGGGTTTCGTGAAACCTGAATGAAACAAAATTTGAGTCTTATGAAACTGGTCCGACTAGGGCAAAAAAAGTTAGAGTTTCGTCCGAAACCGGACCCCAATGTAAGTCAATGGGGAATAAAAGTCGGCATTGAGCGGATGAATGTCATCCGCTCAATGCCGACTTTTATTTCCCATTGACTTGCATTGGGGTCGGGCTTCGGACGAAACTCCGACTTTTTTTGCCCTAGTCGGACCAGTTTCATCAGACTCAAATTTTGTTTCATTCGGGTTTCACGAAACCCGATCCAACCAAAGTCGCTCAACTCTAACAATGATAAAGAATAAATATACCGGTCTTAAAGATATTTTCATAGTTCTTGACTTAACCCCATAAATACAGATGTAACAAAGTTGTATTCAGTGTCGGACTGGGGTGCCAAGGGCCCACCAGTAACATTGACTTTGGGGTGGCGCACTTTTCACCTGTATACAAATATTACATGACCCTGGTTAACAAATTTATCTATATCTCTATATAATAATAAACTGGGCAGTTTGCTTAATGAATGATGAGATGCTGCTTTTTCTGAAAAGAGTAAATCAAGTGAATAATGACAAGTACTGCCCATACAGTAAGGTTGGGGGCCCTGATTTGCACAGGGGCCCACCGGGGGATTCCCCTGTACCCATATGGGCCAGTCCGAGCCTGGTTGTATTTGTCATTAACACATCTAATATTCATTTCTTGCGTTGGGATTAGAGACATCTTTAATGATCTTATTGGTTCTGTAGGATGTAAATCACTCTGGTTGGTTGGGAATCTGGTTAATCAATTATGCCAACTACAGTGATTTTTTTTTTTAAATTTTGACCAGAAAATATGTTGCAGAGCATAACAAAAAAATAGAAGTCAATGAGTAATCGCAAAACCATGCCATATAGTATGTCCTCAATACTTCAGTAAAAATCAATGCGTTGTTTCCAGACTACATGTCACCGAGCATGCCCACAACACTTCTATAGAAGTCAATGAAGTATTTACAGATTAAATATCACGTAGAATGCTCACAAACCTTCCATTGAAGTCAATGCGTTATCTCCAGAACACTTCATATATGTCCACAATAGTTCATTAAAAATCAATGAGTTATTTCCACTCTACATGTCACAGAGCATGCCCACAACACTTACATGGGAGATAATGTGTTTCTTTTTTCAAATTACATATCACTTCCATAAAAGCCAATGAATTATTTCCAAATTACGTCACATAATATGCCCACAATCCTTCCATAGAAGTCAATGATTTATATCCAGACATGTCACAAAGCATGCTCACAGCCCTTCAATAAAAGTCAATGAGTTATTTCCAGTCTACATGTCACGAAGCATACCAACAACACTGCCATAGAAGTCAATGGGCTATTTCCAACATGTTACTGAGCATGCCCACAACACTTACATAGAAATAATGAGTTATTTCCACACTATATGTTACAGAGTATGCCAACAACACTTGCATAGAAGTCAAAGAACTATTTCCAGTTATGTCACCGAGCATGCCCACAACACATATACAAGTCAATTAATTATTTCATAGCATGAAAACAACATTCTGTCAAGGAAATGAATGAGTTTAGATGACAAAAAGACAGAGTAATCCAATAACACTCCCATAGAGGTCAATGAGTTATCATCATACTACATGTCCACAATGCTCCCATAGAAGTGCATAATAATAATAATCTTTATTTTATATATAGCGCTAACATATTCCACAGCGCTTTACAGTTTTGCACACATTATCATCACTGTCCCCGATGGGGCTCACAATCTAGATTCCCTATCAGTATGTCTTTGGAATGTGGGAGGAAACCGGAGCACCTGGAGGAAACCCACGCAAACATGGGGAGAACATACAAACTCCTTGCAGATGTTGTCCTTGGTGGGATTTGAACCCAATACCCCAGCGCTGCAAGGCTGCAGTGCTAACCACTGAGCCACCGTGCTGCCCAAAAAACATCTCCATTCAATTAACTATGGCTATTGTAATGCTTATCTCCGAAATACAAGATTTAATATACAAACATAAAATAAATAATCTATATCACTGTCTGGTGTATATATATATATATATATATATATATATATATATATATATATGCACAGTATGTGATAATAAATTCTCTTCATTGCAGGTAAGTGACAAAATCAGCTGTGCTTCTCTCCCTCCTTCACACCCGGAGTCCATTACGGATGGTAACTATATTAATATATATTAAACACAGTGCTATCTGCTGCTTGCCTCCACTGGCTGCATGTTTGGTAAGGCTCCATAAATGAGGTTTAGTTCTCCCCCCAGAGAATAACATTTCCTCCATCCAGTGTGCTAAATCTATCTCTATTTGAAAATGAGACTCCATAGAATAACACTGGAAACTGGAGAGTTTTTATCCCTTTTTAATGACTGCTCCTTGACTTATCACAGCTTAGTGAACCTGCCCCGTGCTTTGTTTTTCCTTCTATATTCTATTCTTTTGTATCAGCAGCACCTGGGAGATGGATCAGACATGCCCGCTTCATTAAAGGGTTGATCAGCAGCCAGGAAATCCTTAACAGTTAGTGACATTATCATGTTCACCCCAAAACCTTCATATTAAAGTCACCGCTCATTCTGGTATGCTTTATAATGTATCTACAAATGTAGCGGAACATCACTAATAATACCCCACAGGGGCCAGACGCGGAGGGTGGCATATACAGTTAATGCATTGCCTTAAGACTGTAGATAAAAGAAACACAAGAGAGGTAAGTAGATAATCAGACTGACAGATGCGAGATCAATAGATAGATAGATAGATAATAGATAGATGATAGATATATGATAGAGAGATAGACAGATAAAATAAGAGTCATGGAAAAAAGTAAAAGAAAGCAAGAAAGAAAGAAGCAAAAGGAAAGAGAAGCAAATATATTGACAGACAGATAGATGATAGATACAATAAGGCTACTTTCAAACATCAGTTTTCTTTATCCAGGAGGATGCGGTGAAATACCGCACTACCGGATCCGGCCGCAAACACTGACACCGGATCCCTCTTTCTGCCGGATATATTCCTGGCAGAGAAGGTCTTCCGGGCATGCGCAGTACGAAAAACCGGTCCGGCATTTGGAAAAAACATTGCATGCAACGTTTTTTCCAGACGCCGGACGGGCAATTCTTGCGGCGACAATGAAAGTGTACAGGCAAAAAGCTGAATCCGGTCGTAACAGGCGCCGGATCCGGCTTTTACATATTTCGCTGCATCGTGCCGGATAGCAAAAAACTGAAATGTGAAAGTAGCCTAAGAGAGAAATGGAAATAAAGAAGGAAAGAAAGAAAAAGAAAGAGAAAAAAAGAAAACAGATAAGTAGATAGACAAATAGAAAAAAAGAAAGAAAGAATAAGAAAAAAGGAAAGAAAGAAGCAAAAGGAAATAGATAAGTAGATAGATAGATAATAGATAGATAAACAATAGATAGATAATAGATAGATAGATAGAAGCAATTTGAAAATAGATAAGTAGACAGACAGATACACATGAAATAACAGCAATATAAGTATCAAGAGATAGATATGATATATATATATATATATATATAGATATATAGAGAGATAATATATAGATAATAGATAGATAGATATGAGATAGATATAGATAGATAATAGATAGATAATAGATAGATAATAGATAGATAGATATAGATAGATAATTAGATAGATAATAGATAGAAATATTATAGACAGATATCTGAAAAATCTAAGATTATATATTACATCACTTTGTTGCCTCATTTTATGTCGGACTAACAGCTCGATGCCATGTTCCGCTCTGCTATATCAGTTTACCTATTTTCACAACTAAAAATAACTAGTGATCGAGAAACCTTTAATTGCGATGTGTCCTTCTTATGAGAATGTCAGCGCCGCTCTTGTCGCTGAGTCCTGAACCCGGGTGATTCCACTTCTCTATAATTCCCGACACATTATTGCATTTTTGAACTTCTTCCTCTTTAATACTTCGCTTCCTTTAATGGGTGACTGGATAGATTCTATCGTGTATTTTTTGTGACACAGAAGCGGCGGATAAGTCTATGATGCACTTCAGCTTTGTGATTTAAAAATCCCATACCATATGTTTTCTCACCGGATTGCCTTGTCTTGCAAAATTACAGGATCCGAAGCTTAAAAACACAATTAGTTTGTATCAAATGAAGTATTAAAGAAACCGAATAACTCAGGATGGCGACAGTTTACATTTGTTTTTTATACGTTAATTTATTTTTTACAGAAGTTTGCATATTTTAGTTTTATATCTGAGTGATTCCTGAAATAAGATGTTGATCATTTGTCGATCATTTTTTATTATCCTCTTTAGGGATCAGGCTATAATGAGTTAATTCTAATTAATTCATATAATATGTATATGAGTACGGGAAATGAATACTTGGCATATTACATACCGCGTCTTAAGAGTTGGTTTAAAAAAAAAGCAACAATTTTTTTAATGTAAATAAAATTAAACTATTTAGAAAATATAATATTTAAGTTTTTCCTTTTTAATTTACTGTGTTTATTAAATATTTTTTTTTAGTTAGAACTTAAAGAATAAATCAGATGTTGATACAATATTATAATTAGATTTTTTCATGCTATGTAAGTTATGACTCTTTTAGAATATTTTTTTATTTTTTTACAAATTTCTTAAAAAGATATAAAATAAAAATGCTAATTTTTGCTTTAAAAGTAAGTTGATCAGACTGCCATAGATTTGTAACTCCTCCCAATTTTTGGAAGATAATAAATAGAAAATGTGCTACATAATGTTATGCACTAGTGCAGTTACTCCAATTTGGGCAATGCTTACCAATGTACACACGTAGCAGAGCTGAGATTGCTTCTCTATGCAGTGTGATATCACACTTACATAGGACTGCATTCGTATAATGCACTAGCAATAAAAGTCATAACATAGTCAGCTCCGCTACATCTGCACATTTATCAGCTCAGGAATTTTCAAGAAACCTGATCAACCTGTACGAATAATTTCAACCCTGTTCTGGAGAGGGATTTGCTTTGTCGTGGAATTTGCACAGTGTGTTATATCACTCTCCAGGCACTTACGATGATTTCACCGTGATGTTGCATTTCAAAGCTGCTTTCTGCTATGGCAAGTGAAGCACTTTGAGTTGAGAGCCGTGCATAACTGGGACTGTACACCCTTACACTAGATATGTTGGGAATTTCCTTTTCCCCCGTTTTGCTTCTGAGAGCTGTTGTGTTTTAAGAGCGCAATCTCTTTTGAAACTACACATCATTTTTTTCCGCAGCCTAGAGCTACATTGTAATGTGACAACGTGCTACCATCTCCCTGATTTCCCAATGACAGCTTGACTATATCAGAAGCTGGGAGATATATATATATACTGTATATATATTACTTATAGATAAGCTATAAGTAAAAATCCTTTAAAAAATGGAAGTGTTGATAATTTATTTTCATCAGTCAATTACTTGCAAAGTGAATGATCAAGCAATAAATCAAATCAATGTTTGATAAGACTGCTCCTTGCCTTCAAAACATCTTCAATTCTTCTTAGTTCTTCTAGGTATAGTTGCACAGTTTGGCAGTGGGGCTGTTCCAAACATGTGACACTGGTTTACCACGACAGAGAAGAGCTAGAAGTACACATTGTCTGATTTCTCCTACTCCTGCACTGTTTATAAACACTTCACCTTCATATTAACTGGTGCAGGGTTTAATCTGCTTAGTTGAGAGCACTTGGAAGCTTTTCTGCATTAAGACTCTCAGCTGTTCAATACTGGCCACTCCCCTCTCCTATATATTGTGGGCCCTGGCAAGCACTCATTGCTAGAGTTAGCTTCAGGCTGCATGGTTAGGAGATGGTGGTTTGTTATTGTTGCTTGAGAAGGCGTTTGGTGGATTTATCTGAGAAAGATGCGAGGTGTTGGGTGTGTGCCAATTCCCTTCCTTCTCCTACTTTCATTTTACTCCATCCTCCACTCCCCAGTGTTTACCTCTGTTGTTTGTGTGAGTATATTTGTATGATTGGTATTTTCCTTTATCCCTGTTTGTATTACCTTATTAGTCTGGTTGGTATATTACGGTACACTGCTACTTCCCTCCTCTCTGGGTGGGGGAAGGGTATAGACTGAGGGCAGATTCAGGAGCTATGGCAAGTTACATCGCCCCATCATCTTCACCATCAGAAGTAATCCAGGGATCAGGGTGAGCTAGGGTGCCTCTAGCATTAGGGACAGGAAAGGAGCCCCTGGTCCCAAGACACCCAACAACAGAATCATGACAACATCTTGAAGAATTAACCACAGATCTTCTGTGTATGAGGCTTTTACAAATTATTCTGACTCTTTATGTAATCACTTACAGACTTGATGATGTTGAGATCGGTGCTCTGTGGAGCCAGATCATCATTTCTGGAACTCCTTACAGAAGATAATTTTATGGTTGTATGATTGAGGTAATTTTCCTGCTGCAGAACAAATTTGGAGCCAATCATACACTTCCATGGTGGTATTATGTGATTGATAAGTATCTGACTTTATTTCTCAGCACTGAAAACACCATTAACCCTTACCAAATCTCCAACTGATCCCCAATTTAATGCATAGTTGAGTCACTTGGCCTTGCTTCCATATCAAAGTATCAAAGATATGACTTTTTAACTACATCTCTTTTATGAAGACAACTTGAAAAATAAAACTGTGAAAGTCAGTTAATTTCACAGGTAATACACAGATAATATTTCTAAGCAGACTGGGGTTGTAAGATGTGCAGTTGATGCTATTTTAAACAAGCACCAAGAAAAGAAGGTAACATTGAGGACCATAGACACAGTGCTCAGCCAAGGAAATTTAGTGCAACAGTTGAAATATACATCATGCTTTTTTACTTTGAAATCAGAAGATGTCCAGCAGTGCCATCAGTTCAGAACTTGCAGCAAGCAGTGCTACACAGCTACACCTCTATAGTGATTGGAGACATGGTCAGACAGCGTGAGCCAGCAGCTGTGACCATCAGTAAAAAGTTTACCTCCGGTCACAGAGGAGTCAGCTGATGAGAGAGTACTACTCCCATCAGCCTACCCATGCTGCCGCTAATATCATAGCGTGTAAACGCCATTGATGCGAGTATTCATCAGCTGGTGCCTGTGCTATAAATATTTTTTAAATGATGTGAGGTCTTTCTATTTTTACTAGCCAGTGCAGGCAAAACTGACAGCTGCGGACTGAAACCCTCAGCTGTCAGCTTTATCATGGCTGGTTATCAAGAATAGAGGGTCCCCATGCGTTTTTTTTGTAGATGCCTCTCCATTACTAACTGCTGGGCTTGATATCACCTGAATAGAAAAGGTGACATCAACCCCACATACTGTATATGAACCCCACTTACCACCGCCACATGGCAAGTGGGAGGAGCCAAGCAAAGCACCAGAGTTGCCGTATCTAGCAGATGCACCTTTTCTGCGTGTCTGCAGGCTGATATTTTTAGGCTGTGGGGGAAATATTAATGGTACCTTATGAGCCTGAGAATACCAGTCCCAAGCTTAACTTGGCTGTTTCTCAAAAATGGGGGGACCCCACGTCATTTTCTTTTAAATTATTTATGTAAATAATTTTAAATAATTGGCATGGGGACCCCTCTATTCTTCATTACCAGCCATGATAAATCTGAAAGCTGAGAGTTGCATCTCACAGCTGTCAGTTTTGCCATGCTGGTTATCCAAAATGGAAAGATCCCAGGTCATTTTTCACAGGTCTACAAAAAAACATTTTTTGTAATCATCGCAGGTGACTTTGCACTTTTCTGAATCATCTTTTTGTCCTGATTTAAAAAATGTATATAGTTTTTCTGTAGCATGTATACTTTCCATGGAGCAGCATCAATATATTGTGGACAGTGCCCCAACATAGCCCAAGGACCAGCTGTTGAATGATCAGCACAGCGTCCTGACACACAACGGCTCTCAACTCCCCTCTAACCCCCTTGACGAGTCCCTAGTGCAACACAGTTGCTAAATTCACTGGCGCTGATCATTCAACAGCTTGTCCTCGGGCTATATTGGGGCACTATCCACGATTTGTATCCTCTTCAGTGCTATTCTCATGCAACACCATTGCCATCCACAAAAGCGTGGGTATTCTATTCATTATTCCACATCACTCAGTGAAGGTGTACTCACCAGCTAATCATCCCACAGTGCCCTTCCAGTATGTATCATTAACTGTCGGATGCCCTATCAAATGATTCGATGATATTGTCATACCCAGCATTACAGGATATCCATCTAGGACCACTGACCCATCAGTGTATGGGCTCGTTCTTACAGTTCCTTTTTTTTAGAAACCAGCTATGAAAACTGTGTTCTGATGAAGGTCCGTTGTGGACCGAAAACGTTCAAGTTTTTGTTTTTTGGATGCACATAAAATAAAGGATCTGTTTAAATCTCCTCACGGATTGAGTGCCAAGTTGCTTGCAAATTCTAGTAGAGTAAGTTCAGTTCAATGGTGGTGACAAACTAAAAAAAATGCGATTAGCCAACAAACTATATGTAGATATTTCCCCAGAGATGACAGAGGCAGCTTGTATTGAGAACTGATTTTACTGGAGGTAATCTGGTAGATAACTATATACAGTTGTGAGGTAAACGGGTCAGCCTATTCCTTACATATGATATGAACATTTGCAGACAGGCAGATTCTCAGTGAGATATTAGCTACTTTCAGGTTCTCTCTCTGTGGAGACCCTCACTCGGTTACACCTCAGTGGCTGAGCTGTTTTCTTCCCTCTGAGGCAACTTGCCCTCCCAAAAATGCAGTGAAAATCCTCTCACAATGGCGCCTGTCCGCTGCCTTCCCTTCTCTCTCCCTGTGGCAGGGCTCAGATCCCTGTAGCGGCCTGTCTCCTGCCAGAGTCTCACATACCAGTCCTTGCTGCCATCACCATCCTTTTCTGACTGACTCAAATCTTGCAGCCTCATAACAGTTAGCTCCTCCCCATAGCATGGGACTTTCCGAGAAGCAGTCATTGGTTGACTGCACTGTCAATACTCCTTCCCATGAAATTCACTAAAACCTTTACTAATATTGTCCATGTAAGAAAATTCACAAGTAAGACAAACAAAGAAATCGGAATAACATAGGAAAAAACACGGACATTGAAAATGCAGAAATAACGCAATAACAAAATACTTCTATCTCAGAAACTTTATGTGATAGAGAAAAACTAAGAATACTTTTGGAATCAGCACATCAAACTCCATAAAACAGACATATTACCTTTGCTGATGATATTTTTGTGTTGACCAGTGATTTATTTATTTATAGAGCAGGCACCGGCTGATGACTACTCCCATCAGCCATGCCTGCTCTCACTGTTATCAGTGGCAGCAGGTGTAGGTTTATGGGGGTAGTACTCACATCAGCCAACGTCTCTGTGACAAGAGGTAAACTTTTTACTGCTGGGTACAGCTGCTGGTGATGTGACCAGTGGTAATAATCTTAAAGCCAATCAGAGCTGCCAGTGTATCTCACACTCAAAACACAAGCCGCGGAGACACCATCACATGTTTCTCAACACAAACTATGACTAGCCAGGTCTTTCCCCGGGAAGGAACAACTACGGAACGGCAGTCTCCAATGAAGGAAACCACCTATGCCAAAACATGGTATCCATCCACAGCCAGTTGTTTCGGGGTATTGCCCCTCATCAGTGTGGAGTAGGAAACTGGCTAGTAGGAGCAATGCCTAGTAAAAGACTGTGAAAAATGAGGATGAATGACCTCATGGAGATCAACATCCAACACTGCGGAGACACCATCACATGTTTATCAACGCAGTGATGCTAGAGCAATGCCCCCATCCCTCATGGGAAATATGCAAAAACATGTAAATCAAAAGCCGCGGAGACACCATCACATGTTTCTCAACGCAAGCAATTACTAGCCAGGTCTTTCACCGGGAAGGAACAACCACGGGAAGGGCAGTCTCCAATGAAGGAAACCACCTATGCCAAAACATGGTATCCATCCACAGACAGCTGTTTCTTTTTTTTTTTTTTTTAAAACCATGCAGGTTAGTTATAAACAACTCAATATAAGCTCATCAACTTAAACGTCGTTGTTTCAACTCTCATCAACATGGTTCATATTTATTTTAGTATAACAAGCCAAGGGTATACACAAAAGACATCCTGAACATCAATAAACATCACTAAAATTCACTGATATTTGATCAGGTGCTGCCATTTTTTAAATTTCCAGACACCCTCTGCATCAGAACCACCACCGCCTTCGCTGTCTAATTTATAAATCAAGTATAATCTAGAAAGGATCAGTCCGACACACTTATTCACAGATACATGCTTCTCTTTGAAAATTCCTAAATTCCTCACATCCCACAAACTCTGCATCACACAAGTCATAATTAACCATAGGATTCTATTTTCACACGACCACATGCACCAATTCCAAACATCGCAACACGCCAGTCAATAAAACTCACACCTGCTAACTCCTTACACAACCCACCTACACACTTTCACACACTGCACGCGTAATCACAGTCCCACATAGTATGCCACACAGTCTCACATCCACCATATCCTTCCCTCGGGCACACATCACATCATGCCTGCAGGAGTTTAGGAGAGAAGGCAGGTATGTACTGGTGCTATTTTCTATGGCGGCTTGCCAGAATTTGTTTACTGCCCTGAAAAATGGAGTGGCAAATCCTTTGCTGGAAGGTCTTACCTTTACTGTGCTGTCCTCTAAGGGAGATATCCCACTTGTAGTTTTCATGCACAACCCTTTTGTTTCCCTGAAGGACATTGCTTTATTTTTGAAAAGACATTGCATTTATGTTCTGTACTTCCACAGGGTCCTGAATGGAGAAGGGCACTGGACCGGGAAGTACACATTTTTTGTGAGATTTGGGATGGATCCCCAAGGCCCAGGAGGCATCCATTACCCCCCTCTTAATTTTTCAATTGGGAAAAATATTGGTTTTTTTGTTCTTTCCAGATGCCCCGATGTATTGCAGGAGGTGTAAAAATTTCGGGCATACCCAGGATAGTTGCAAGGAGATGCCAACTTGCAGGAATTGCAATGCTTCTGGCCATATGGCAAAAGACTGCACAAATCCTGTTATGTGTAATGCTTGTGGTGAGGAGGGCCGTAAGTATCGGGACTGTAAGGCCAGGATCAGTCCTAGGTCTTACGCTGAGGTCTCAGGTGGGGCAGCTGCACCCCCTGCTGCTGTTGTTGACATTCCACAGGTTTCAGACTCGGAACTTATTGATGAACCTGAAATCATGGAGGCACATGAGGAGGCCCTGCCCCAAATGGAGTCTCCCAGCCCAGAGGTGGCAGTTTTGAAGCTACTGATGTTGAATGTGAGCTCCCTCTTCAGTCTGATGTCTGTGGGGAGGGGGAGTTGGAGAGTACTCTTGGCAATACCCCCAGTGTATCTTGGTTTGCTACTGAGGAGGAGTTGGCCAGTTGTGGAGATCAAGGTGACTTCACTCTTGCGAGGTCCTCTGAGGATGAGGAGCCTGGAAATTCCTGTAAGAAGCCCAGAACGGATTGGGCAGACCCCGGTGAAGTTGGTTTAAGTCTGGTGAGTGAACATAGTTACCCTCAGAATGTCTTCTCTCCTGACACCAATGCTTTTTTAGGCATTCCCGCAGAAGTAAACAGATTCACGGAGTTGCAGTTCCAGATGGAAGACGAAAACGGCTGAAGAGGAAGTAGCATGTTTGTCGTCATGTAAATTACACAGTCATGTTATGGCTCCCCAAGCTGGTTGGGGCATTGCGTCCCTGAATGTCAGGCAAATTAGATCCAAATTCAGGAGGGCAATCGTTCTAGATTATATTAAACAGATGAATGCTCCCATCTTTTGTCTTCAGAAATGTGGGATTGTGGATGCTCCAAGTGATACGGACTGGCCTTACGGACAGCATGTATGGTCTGGCTCATGTGTTAATAGGAATGATGGTGTAGGGATATTAATGGGTAACAGGGAGATTAGTTTAGATAGCTACATGGTGGTAGAGGTGGGTAGATGTATAATTGCACATGTTAGCTATAGGGGGTGGCGGGCTAGAATTATTAATGTGTACTGTCCATCAGGACACGACAGGAAAAAGGAGCGTCTGGCTCTTTTGGAAAAATTAAGTTTGTTTCTTCCGGGCAAAATGCCTACAGTTTTAGTTGGAGACTTTAATTGCACCACAGAAGGGAATTGTGACATAACTGGTAAAAAGTTATCCAATCTTATTTCTGATTTTTCCCTTCTAGATGCTGCTGCTCTGAAATTTGGCATCCCACCACCGCCAACGAACCATGCTGATAGGGGTGGTAGTGCATCCAGGATAGATAAAATGTTGTTTTCCAAAAATATTTTGTGTATGAATTTTGAACAAAATGCTGTACCTTTTTCTGATCATGAGTGTTTGAGAGGAGTGTTTAGTGTGATTGATGACCGTGTGTATGGGGGTGGGGTTTGGAAGCTGAATGTAAGATTGTTAGAAGATGAGGATGTGATGAATGAATTAAAAATAAAGTATAAAGAGTGGAGAGTATGTAAGAGGGATTTTGCGTGTGTACTGGAATGGTGGGACTGGGTTAAGTTGTGTTGCAAAAAATTCTTCAAAAGGTGGGGCTATAAAAAAGCTGCTATTAATCGGAGTAGATTTAATGATTTAAACAGACGCTTAGACTGGTTAAGGAAGTGTGGAGAAAGTGGCATGGATGTGTCTGATCTGCTGGCTGAGACAAAGAGTGAATTAAAGAGTGCTATGGATGAAAAAGGGAAAGAAATCATCTATCGCACCAAAATAGAACATCTTGAGAAAGATGAAAAGTGCACGTGGTTCTTTTTTAAGAAAATGAATGGGAGAAAGGTTGATATGCATAAAATCCTGGATAGGAATGGTTTGTGTGTGTCAGGTGACAATGTGATAAAGGAGGTGAATAGGTTCTATAGCAAGTTATATGATAAAAAATGGATTGATTCTGGTCTTGTTTCAGAAGTGCTGAATGGGTTAGAGAACAAGTTGGATAGTGGAGAATGTGATATTTTGAATGAGGACGTAATTATGGAAGAAGTAGAAAATGTGATGAAGAGTGCTAAAAAGAATAAGACTCCAGGTAAAGATGGATTGCCGGTAGAATTCTATGTGAAGGCGTGGGATTTTCTGGGTGCTGATTTGACTGAGATATGTAAGTATATGTGGGAGAGTGGTAAGTTGTGTGAGTCAATGAAAGAGGGGGTGGTTGTGCTTGTGCATAAGAAAGGTGAGAGAAAGTGTTTAGAGAATTGGAGACCTATAACATTGCTGAACGCAGGTTTCAAAATCTATAGCAAATTGTTGGCGAATCGTATGCGTGAGGTGATTGGTAGTGTTGTGGATGAGGATCAAGTGTGTGCTGTGCCTGGAAGAAGTATGAGTGATAACTTATTGTTATTAAGGGATTTGATTGGAGACTGCATGGGAAGGAAACGGAAGTGCATGGTTCTGTCAATTGATTTTGAGAAAGCGTTTGATAAGGTCTCGTATGTGTTTTTGTTTAAAGTTCTGGATAGAATGGGATTTCCTCAAAAATTTGTGAATGGGATAATGTCTTTGTATTATTGTGTGTCAAGTGAGTTTCTTGTTAATGGGTGGTTGAGTGAGAAAGTGAATATTAAATCTGGTGTAAGGCAGGGGTGTCCCATGTCCCCTGTCTTGTTTGTATGTGTGATTGAACCTTTGTTGTGCTTGGTGAGACGTGATAAAATGATGCGAGGTTTGTTGGTACCTGTGAGTGGTGGGAAGCATGTGAAAGTTCTTGGATATATGGATGATGTTGTGGCTGTGAGTGAAAGTGTTGCGTCTATGAGTAGGGTTAAGTTGCTTCTGGAGTTTTTCTGTGGTGCGTCTGGCTTTAGAGTGAATTGGAATAAATGTAGTTTTAAATGTTTTGGGGATGACAGGGTTAAAATGGAGGGGGTAAAGTGTGAGGAGGGTGCTATCAAAGTGCTGGGAGTATTATTTAATAAGGACTTGGAAGGTAAGGAGAGCTGGGAGGAGTGTGGATTGCGCATAGAGCGTAAGTTAAATTTTTGGCGACTGAGAGACTTGACCTTGAGTGGTAAGATTTTGGTCATAAAAGCGGTGATTCTTCCGATTTTGCTGTTTATTGCAACAGTTTTTCCACCATCATGTAGGAAAATAAAAAGAGTGGAAAAGTTAGTTTTTACTTTTTTCTGGAGCAGTAAAATAGAGAAACTTAAGAGAGAGAGTCTTTTCAAGGCGTGTCACTATGGTGGCATGGCCTTTCCAAACATTGAAATTTTTCTGGGGCTTCAGTATATCAAAACTGTTGATATTTTGCTGAATAAAGGAAATAAGGGAGCGTATATGGCAAGTTATTCTGCTAGTTGGATGTTATATGGCTTATGTTGGAGAAAGAGGGATGCTAGAGTGCCTGTTGCTTTCAAGTGTCCGGTCTGGTATGAGGTGATTGAGAAGTTTGTGAGGAAGCATGATTTGCTGAGTGTACCGATGAATGATTTTAGAATGGCTAAGAATGTGATGAAAATAATACGCAAGATTGATGTGGAATGTAATATTGTGGGGTTGAGAGGGAATGAAGTTTCGGTTGCATGGAAGAGTTTGGGAACGCACGGGATGTCTAATAGACAAAGGGATATTGTATGGATGTCCTTGCACAATATTTTGCCTGTGCAACAGTTTCAGAAGAGACGAGGTCTGACCAGAACTGATGTGTGCCCGAGGGAAGGATGTGGTGGATGTGAGACTGTGTGGCATACTATGTGGGACTGTGATTACGCGTGCTGTGTGTGGAAGTGTGTAGGTGGGTTGTGTAAGGAGTTAGCAGGTGTGAGTTTTATTGACTGGCGCGTTGCGATGTTTGGAATTGGTGCATGTGGTCGTGTGAAAAATAGAATCCTATGGTTAATTATGACTTGTGTGATGCAGAGTTTGTGGGATGTGAGGAATTTAGGAATTTTCAAAGAGAAACATGTATCTGTGAATAAGTGTGTCGGGCTGATCCTTTCTAGATTATACTTGATTTATAAATTAGACAGCGAAGGCGGTGGTGGTTCTGAGGCAGAGGGTGTCTGGAAATTTAAAAAATGGCAGCACCTGATCAAATATCAGTGAATTTTAGTGATGTTTATTGATGTTCAGGATGTCTTTTGCGTATACCCTTGGTTTGTTATACTAAAATAAATATGAACCATGATGATGAGAGTTGAAACAACGACGTTTAAGTTGATGAGCTTATATTGAGTTGTTTATAACTAACCTAAATGGTTTTTAAAAAAAAAAAGAAACAGCTGTCTGTGGATGGATACCATGTTTTGGCATAGGTGGTTTCTTTCATTGGAGACTGCCCTTCCTGTGGTTGTTCCTTCCCAGGGAAAGACCTGGCTAGTCGTTGCTTGTGTTGAGAAACATGTGATGGTGTCTCCGCGGCTTGTGTTTTGCATGTTTTTACAAATTTTCCATAATGGATGGGGGCATTGCTCTAGAATCACTGCGTTGATAAACATGTGATGGTGTCTCAGCGGCTTGTGCATGTTTTTACATATTTCCCATAAGGGATGGGGGCGTTGCTCTAGAATCACTGCGTTGAGAAACATGTGATGGTGTCTCCGCAGTGTTGGATGTTGATCTCCATGAGTTCATTCATCCTCTTTTTTCACAGTCTTCTACTAGGCATTGCTCCTACTGGCCAGTTTCCTATTCCACACTGATGAGGGGCAATACCCCGAAACAGCTGTCTGTGGATGGATACCATGTGTGACATCGGTGGCTATGCCCGCCGATGTCCCTCCAGCACCAGCGCACGCCGCAGCGTCCTCTTACCTGCGCGCCCCCGTCCAGGCGCGCGCCCGTCCTGCTTTCCCCCTCACAGCGGCTCCTAGCACCCGCTCCCTGTCACACGCACGCCCCCTCCCGCTCTCTCCCTCCAGCGGTGGGCGGCGCTGAGGGGCAGGACAGGGGGACGCACTTCCGGGTGTTAGGATACTTCAGGCGTCCTCGCTGTGAGGAGGACGCCTGATGATTGTGTAGCTTTACTGCACCCTCTGGCCGCTACAGTACACCTGTAGTCCTCCCGTTCTCTGCCTAGATCTCCTCTTTCTCCAGCCCCTCCAGGCTCAGCCTCCCTGCCGTCCTCGGTCTTGATTCCCCCTGTCTCCAGCCTGTCCAGGCTCAGTTCCCCTGCCGTCCTCTGTGTTCCTTTCCCTCTGTCTCTAGTCAGTCCAGGCCAGCCTTCCTGCCGTCCCCCGTATTGCATTTCCTCTGTGCCCTCCGGTCCTTGGCCGTATCTAAGCCCACCGTCTCCCAAGTCCTCATATGTCCGTGGAGCCGTCCCTCTTGGTTCCGGCTGTCGCGCCTCCGTCCTCTGTGGTCCTGCCCCAAACGATCCCTGTATAGGGGTCGGTCTTCACCTGGCGTGCTCGGCCCAGGGGCTCTGGATCCGCGATCCAGAGGGTCCACTCTCTGACGTAGGTTTTACCTAAAAACGTTACACCATGTTTTGGCATAGGTGGTTTCCTTCATTGGAGACTGCCCTTCCCGTGGTTGTTCCTTTCTGGGGAAAGACCTGGCTAGTCATTGCTTGCGTTGAGAAACATGTGATGGTGTCTCCGTGGCTTGTGCATGTTTTTACATATTTCCCATAAGGGATGGGGGCATTGCTCTAGAATCACTGCGCTGAGAAACATGTGATGGTGTCTCCGCAGTGTTGGATGTTGATCTCCATGAGTTCATTCATCCTCATTTTTCACAGTGTATCTCACACTATCATGCAGATGACAGCATGGGAAACACCTTATGTTTGGGATGACGAAGCCGAACAGTAACACAGAATTCCTGGAGAAGGCCATGTTCATGATTTGTGCCTAAACAGTAGGTGTTCAGGATCCATATCTGAACAGTAGGTGTTTGGTGTGGACCCCGAACTTCACTGTTTGGATTCGCCCTCACTAGTGCTTAGTGCTCCTAGTTGTTTGGAACAACCTCCCTGCCAAGTTTCTTTAAAAACGATGTGAAAGTGTACGTAGAAGAATCAATGCTTCATTTGATTTAGATTTCTCTTTCGTTCAGTCACTTTACATTTTGTTAACTGATGAAAATGAACTATTTACACTTCTACTAGAATTCATACATTGCAGCATTATATATGTATATATAGTATTTATGTACTATTGTACTAAATTTAATATATACTAAATTTACTGTTCTTTAGGTTCACAGCTTCTACAGGTAAACAGCTGCACATGTAAGTCTATATTCAGGTAAGTTGAGTTTATTAAACTGTGTGGGTTTTGTATTGTGACAAGTTGAAATTAACTTAAGCTAACCTACTTTATCTATGTATCTTGACTGTCTACCATTTAATCTCCACTTTCTACTTATCTGAATAGCAGTCAAATTCAGACACAACTTTGTTAAATTTATTTTTTAATTGCAACTTTATTCATTCAAAGGATTCTCTACAAAAAATTTTCTAGGTAATAGCCACTATCTTGGTACTGTTACTGAAACCTCTTCTACAACGATAAAATGACAGGTGCCTGTGCATGTGTAGTATGAATTGGGCAGCTTTCATCGGGAGATAGCTTGACAGTATGTGGCATATGTTAGGTCCAAGTCACAGCAGCTGCTTAACATTCAGAAAACATGTTTGACAGCAGTGTGATCAGCCTCTACTTACATCAGCAACCCTAGCACTTCCAGTATAAGATCAGACAGAAAACATGGACAGCAGTGTGAGCAGCCTCATCTTTCCTCAGCACCCCTGATATCTCTGGTATAATATCAGATACATCTAGTGGACAGCAGTGTGAGCAGCTTATTCTTATCTTAACGCTGCTGGAATCTCCATAATCAGATCAGATAGACAGGAAGAACAGCAGTGTAAGTAGCCTTTTCTTGCTTCAGCATTCCAGGTTTCTCCAGAATTAGATCAAACAGACAAGGTGGACAGCAGTGTGAACAGCCTCTTTTTACCTCACTACAACTAGTATATCAAGGAAGAGATCAGATAAACAGCATGGACAATAGTTTCCTATCTCATCAACCCTGGTATCTCCTGTATTAGATCAGATATGCAGGGTAAGCAACATCTTTTTTACCATAGCACTCTAGGCATCTTCAGTATTAGATCAGATAGATAAGGTGGGAAGCAGTTTGATCAGCTTTTTCTTACCATAACAATCTTGGTATCTCCAGTATTAGATAAGATAGACAGGGTGGACAGCAGTGTGAGCAGTCTCTTCTTACGTCAGCACCTCTAGTATCTCCAATATTAGATCAGATTGACTGAATAGACAGAAGTGTGAGCAGCCTCTTCCTATTTCAGCATTCTAAACACTGCTACATCTATAGCAGAGAAAACAGGAATTCTATCAAAATTGCACAAAGCAGTCCAGGAAGTGACACATCGCTGGAATCAGGGTCTCTGCCCCCATATAATTTTGTGCTCAAATTCCATAGAAAGAACTTGCTGACAGATTCCTTTTATATAATAAAGAGGATATGTTATCAGTAGTGTTGAGCATTCCGATACTGCAATATTGGGTATCGGCCGATATTCGCGGAGTTCCGATACTGAGTTCCGATACTTTTAGAATATTGAATACCGGAATCTGAAGTTCCCATAATGCAATGAGCCAGTTTGATTTTATTCAGCCAATGAGGAATCCTGAGAAGTGTGGGCACATCCTGTTATGCATGTTAACTAATGGCATGGCTGTGATTGGCTGCGAGCAGACCACCCAGCTGCTCCTCCCCCAGACACACGCTGAACAGTGATCTATGGAAAGTGAAACTAGTGAGGGAGGAGGAAACGACCAGTTCTCATTTCAATGCCAGAACACCCCCCCCCCGGACGTTTATCTTAGAAGCAAGAGATGATGTCTTGGAAACCGTGCAGACTAACCACAGAAGGTAAATTACTTATTGTCAGCATTCTGCAGCCTAGATGTGAAAAGCCCGGACAACCCGTTTAACATAGTCAATATCTTTGTAACTCCGAACGTCTTAAAAAAAAAATTAATTCCTGCTATTCCATTTGATTGGGCTAAACCTCTATGCCTTTAATGTCTCCTCCACCTCCCCCAATACATTCTACATTATTCTTAGTTGTTTCCTTCATGTAGAATTAACCTACAAGGAAAGAAAGGGTATATTTTCATTCCGATATTTGTGTCCCATTGACTTGCATTGGTTTCCGGTATCGGAATCGGCGATATCCGATATTTTTGGGGTATCGGTCCGATCCAATCCGATCCGATATTTCCCGGTATCGGAAGGTATCGCTCAACACTTTTTACTGACCTTAGAAACAAGAGTGTAGCATCAGCAATGGGTGAAAATGCAGCGGGTGGTTAAAATAGCAATCTAAACCAAGTACTGACTGCAGGGTCTGCAGGTGTGGGGGCTTGTTAGGAGATTAGCAACAATTTAATGGAAAAAATAATAATTTCATTCATTTCACTTTGTGTTCATTACGGTGAAGCACCAGAAGGGTTAACAAACTTCCTGATAGCCATTTTAAATATTTTGACGAGTACTGTTTTTAAAATTATATTAATTTGGGGGTTGTCCCATATATAGATCCCTCAAAGTTACTTTAAAACTGAATAGGTATGTAAAACAAGGTTTTGTAAATTCCCCTGAAAAGATGAAAAATTGCTGCTAAACTTTTTATCCTTTTAACATCCTAACAACATAAAAGGACATTTACAAAATGATAGTGACAGCAAGTAGACATGCAGTTAATGTTATTTATTTATTTCATTGGATTGTATCTGTTTTAAAGATATAAACATTCAAAGTTTGATAACTGCAAATTTTTCAAAATTTGCATCAAATTTCCAGTATTTAAACAAAATTGAAAAGTATAACCTAAAATTACCCCTAGCATAAAGTGCAATGTGTCTAGAAAAAAAACTGTCTTACTATTCTCAGGATATGTTTAAACATTCCTGAGTTATTATCACTAGAGAAGAGCGAACCTGTCATGACGTCATTGGGATATTCCCTCGCCCGACCGCATCCAGGAAGATACCGGAAGTGACGTATCGGCAGGAGCGAATGTTACAGCGCATGCGCCGATGCAACTATCAGCTGGAAGGGAACCCTATATAATGACAGGAACAGCACACAGTTAGCTACAGCCCTCCGAGGAAGCCCAAGTGAAACGCATATTGGAGTTACCAGCATCAGACCTTGAGTGGAGATCATGGGTAAGACTTGTACTGTAATACTTAAAGTGGCACATACCATCTGATTGCTGATCATTTCCCCACCTGTGATCTTTCACATTGGCCTCTGAGTTACTGCTACCGATTCTGAGTCATTTTTATACATGCTTATTGCTGAGGCTTAAGTGATCAAGACACATTCTGAAAATGTACTAGAATATGGTAGGGACTATATGAAGCACTGGCACATTGTATGAACTGCTGCTATCTTTATTGGTCTTTCCATCCACTTAACCCTGCTGTTCTGTTCGCATTTGCTATACGCTTGTACTGTTCCCGGGTCAATATGACCCGACCTATTAATTCTTGATTTTTAGCTACTCTATTTGTTTTATTTGAATACTTTTTTCATTAAAATACTGTATGTGAACATGGTTGATCATAAACAAATGAAAAATTTAAATTCAAACTTAATTATTTTTTTTTTTTCATAAAAAGGTTACACGGGCTTTTTGCAATTATCTTCGATTGTTGACATTCTGCACACAAATAACAAATAAGCTTTACATTACTATTATTTAAACATGAAATTTAACTTTTTGAAAACAAATTTTATAAATCAACAAATGAAAAATCATAAAAACTTCAACCTTTTTAGAAAGAAAAAAGAAAAAACTGAACATGTTCATGCGTTTTTACACTGAACACAATAATAAGACACATGTCCTTTACACAGATATTTTGAACATCCAGCACATGTCAGATTAGTCTTATTGTCACAGGAAGATGGACAGAAGCTACATCTCTTCCTTTTTTTGATGGTAGCTGTGCTGGTGGAGGCCATGGATGTGGAGTCTCTTTCTTGAGCATGCTGGACACTTTTTACAATGGCTGTTGCTCCATCACTTCTGGGGGTCACTTTTCTGCTCTCAATATATGGCCTCACCAGGGATTTTCCCAATTCCTCAAGAAATAATCTTTTTTTATGCAGCTTATTCCGGTTCCAATCGGGGTCGATTTCTCTCCATAAGACAAATGCATTGTATGCAGAAACGTCCAGTATGTTATAAAATAAAATCATTGGTCACCGATTGGTTTTGCGTTTGCATGTATATGTTGATATTGCTTGGTCTAAAGTATCAACTGCTCCCTTTGTGGCATTATAATCCAAAATAATGTCAGGCTTTCTGTCTTCTCAATCACTTACGGCATTGTCATGGTGCATTGTGCTCATTAGAATTACCTGTTTGTTTGTTTTTGGAACATAGGAAACAACAGTTGTATTTCCAGGAAAATAAAAAGTAGAACTGTACACCTCTCTCTTGCTAAGGATACCTTGCGGTAGTTCAGGTTTGTTTGTTCTCATAGTACCCAGCATGGTAAGTTGTTTTTTCTTCAACATCTGGCCTAGTTGATGGGATGTAAAAAAGTTGTCACATGTGACATTTTGTCCTTTTAGTCCATGAGTCAAATCGAGAACAACACGCATACCCTGATTTTTTTCAGGTCTTTCATCAGGGTTTTTTCCTGTATACACTTGAACATTTAGAGCATATGAACTTTTGCTGTCGCAAAGTGTCCAGATCTTGATGCCATATTTTGTTGGCTTACTTGGTATATATTGTCTGAATGGGCACCTACCTCGGAATGCCACCAGTTGCTCATCAACAGTTAAAGTTTCACCACTATTATACAATTTTGGTAGAATCTCTACCCATTGATTCCAAACATTTCTAATAGGGGCTAGTTTATCTTTAGCTCTTCTTTCCATTCTATCTGTTTTAGAATCAAGCCGCAGTACTCTAGAAATTTCATGAAACCTTTCTCCTCTCTCACAAACAGACTAGATAATGACTTTCTTACTGATAAGAACAGTGAAACCACCACCATTTTGAGATGAAGTACACATAAAAAAACATAACTTTTGCAGTCAGAAATAATCAGAGACCTGTAGAACAGTATAAAATGCTATCGGGTCATATTGACCCGAACAGTACAAGTGTAACAATCAGCGTGTAGCAAAAAGTAAACAAAAAAAAATGTAGAGCTCCACAAATGAGGAGAAGTCAAGGAACCACTAGTTTCAAATCCTCATTAAAAAAAATCTGCAGGGTCTCAAAAATCATTTCGGGTCATATTGACCCGAACAGAACAGCAGGGTTAATTACTGTGGGTGTGTTTGCTTTGCACCTTTGCTCCATACAGTCTGCTTTGCCATTTTGTCATCTTGTACATTTTTTTCTTATGATTTAAATTTATTGTCTAATTAAAACTTGTTACTTTTTATCTGAGACTTTTGTCGCTCTTTTTTTCTTTGGTGTTTCTGATCAATTGACCCATAGTAGAAATTTGCACATCTCACAGCAGTCAACCATGGGCCATGCATGAGGTATCAGGGCCTGGACCAGCATTTACAGCTTGGAATTGAAGTTTCAATGAGGACGTGGTGGTTAATGGAGCAGTGTAAGCCTTCTTTGCTGGGAGCCCCGATACCTCATGAAACAGCTTGTTTTTTTTCCCAGCCACACTCAGATGGCACAAACATAAGTTTCATAGAGTACTAATGGGAGAAAAATGTAAGGATAGTAACACAGGTGATTGAGTGAAAGTAAGTTCAGGTCCTAGAGGAGATAGAAGACCCACAAGGAGTGGAGGAACAGAGGTTTGTGAAGCAGCCAATCTGCCCCCACAGCCACTAGAGTCACCGAGTGGCTAGTCAGTGAGCTGTACCGCTTTTGCCCATGTTTGCTTGTCCAGGTGTCAATGGTGAAATGCACGATGGCACACACATATTTTTCAGGGTTTGGGAGATGTTGTCTATGACATGCTGGTGTAGTACAGGCATAGCTTTCTCAGAGAAGTAATGGGCAACAGGTTTTGGGGGACTGCGACGGCTATCAACTTTCTGAAACTGTCTGTATCCACCAGGCAGAAAGGCAGCATTTCTGAGGCCAAAAGATTGTAGATGGTGGAGTTCAAGCTCTTAGCTTTGTCATGTGTAGGAGGAACCAATCTTTTATGTGATCATAACTGCAGGACCAAGGGTTGGCTGCTGTGCTGAGAAAGGGCAGAGTGAGAACAGGACAAACTGCCAGACTGTGAGTGAGGTGCAGGTGAAGATGTTATGGTGGATTGCAAAAGATGTGTTGTGCTATGTGACACAAAAACAGCAGTCAAGTCCACTTCCATTACAGATGATGGGCTCTCACTCAACCCAACTGTAGGGATTAAAAAAGTGAAGTTTCTGAGGCCAGAGATCTGTGTGAGAAGATTTGACTTGGTGATGGAGGAGGAAGAAGCAGCAGATGTGGTTAATGGGATGGCCGGTGGTTGGTGAGGCCCTCTAGTTCGCATTTTAGCACAGTGAGATTCCCACACTAAGGCATGTTGATCATGCATATGCCACTCCCTGCATGTAGTTGTCAAATTATTGCAATTTTTGCCTCTACTGGTTATTTTTGTAAATTTGGTAGATAGCGTGAGTTGGGTCATCCTTTACGATCTCAAAAAAGGCCAAGGCTAGGCAACCTTTGCCGCTCCTGCAAACTGCACACTTGTGACTGGTGTTGGCTACAGCCAAAGATGGGGCTGATTCTGCAGTGCTTGTCATAGTTGCATCACTTCATGTCTGTGTGGGAAGCTGTAACGTGACCTCCACGTCTTCCTCCTCCTCCACCTCCTCTGCTGAGCTGCTCAGCTGCATGCCTCTGGGTTCACACCAAGTGGGATCTGCAATCTCATCGTTATTCTCTCTGTTCTCACATTTCTCACCATGAGAGTCACCCTCCTCCTCTTCTTGCCCTGATACCACGGTACAGTCCACGTGTGCTTCTGGTATCTAAGTGTCATCAGGATCAGCTCACTCTCCAGTGGTTAATCTCTGGTGACGTGGGTCTGGATTCTGCTCGGACCCTACTTTGACAGGCCCCGGATCCAACATGAAAATATTTTGAGCATCGGTGCAGATGCTTTCCTTCTCTGGTTTCTGTGATTCTTTGGAGCATACCTCTGATGCCCATGGAATAAAATGTGTGAACAGTTCTGCAGAATGGCCCATCTGTGGTTCCCCACAGTCAGATGGGCATTTGGAAATTTGTGACACGGGTGAAATATGGGTGATTATGGTGTCACTGTGTGTGATGTTAAGGTGGAGGAAGAGGAGGAGAGGCCACTTGATGCATCACTTGCCATATATCCACTGGAGCACATGCTCTTTCTGAGCCTCATCTACAAGGCGTGCCGCTGTGTGGCTGCCAAAGAAAGGTAGTCAAGTAGCCTGTCCAATAACAGATGTTGTCAGTGGTCTTTGGATAGGTCTGGTTAATATTTCAGGTAGAATTTCCAGGAAAACTAAGAACTCCTTATAACACAGGATCCACCAATCACAATAGATGATGCCACAGCTCACCTCCTCTCCCTCCTGTAGAATGACTGATATCTCATAATAAGTCAAATAACACAGGATTCACCTTTCACAGTAAGTGATGTCACAGCTCACCTCCTCCTCCTGTACAATGACTAATATTACCTCTATATACAAAAGATAACACAGGATCCGCCATTCAGAATAGGTGATGTCACAGCTCACCTCCTCCTCCTGTATAGTGACCGATGATGCCACTATATACTGTAAATAACACAAGATCTACCATTCACAATAGGTGATGTCACAACTCACCTCCTCATCAATATACAATGACTTATAGCACCTGCATTTACAGTAGATAACAGATAACCCAGATTACACCATTCACAATAGGTGGTGTCACAGCTCACCTCCTCGTCCTGTACAATGACTAAGAGACCTCCATTTACTGTAGATAACACAGGATCCACCATTTACAATCTGTAATGTCAAAGCTCACCTCCTCCACCACTCTGTGCAATGTTCTCTCTACAGGTTACGAAACATGCCCACAATACTTCCAAAGAAGTCAATTTGTTATCATCACTTCCTTATGACCCATGTGGCTTCTTTAAAGCAAATCTCTAAATGCTGTTAACAGGAGCTCAGGCGGTGGAGGGGGGCAGAAAATAGAATAACAATAAAAAAATCTATTATCACAAAATAAAACAGATTAGGAAAATTAAGAAAAAGTGTCACTGTCTGGTTTCAGTGATACAAGGTTATGTATAGATTCTTCATTCCCTTTTAGTGAAAAAAAAATATTTGTAAATAATGATTATTTCATTTAGCTTTTAATTTGAACTTATATTTTACTTAAAAACATTGTTATTCAATCATTTTTTTATTTACTTTAATGATTTTTTTTTGTAAAACATTTCTAGAATTTAACATTTTTTTCCGTATTTTGTAAACAGACGATTATTCATTCGAATATCTACAAATATGCTAGAAAAGTTAAAAAAAAAATCAGATGAAAAGATAGCAAATCTCTGAAGACGTTATTTATTTGTGAGACTGCTGCTGAATGTGTTCACCTAATTTTACGTCGACTTTTCTTCTCGTAACCCTGTAACCAGCCTTAAGGATTCTCGGTGCAGCGCTGCCTGGATGAGCTGTCAGTCCTTTACAGAGCAAAAGTTTCTTTTGTTGCACTTGGTAGAGTTTGGTTCCGGGCTTCCTCTGAGCAACGTGTGCCTGGCCTTGCAATGTGTCTTACACTAATACCTTCACTACTGTAAAAGAAACAGGGGAACTTGAGAAATCGCCTCCGGACATACATATGATTATTTCACCAAATTTGCATCTTTTGAACAGTAATGGGGATGGCTTTCACAAATGCGCCCTGCTTCTAAATAGATATTAAGTGGCTGCTTCTAGTTGCATCCCTGCCAGGGTCTCGGGAGAGCGTCTTCGCAACCCACCCCACTCTGCTAGATCTAACCTTGTGCTTAGCCCTCTGGCAGCTGCGCTCAGCTCTTGGCATCTGGCAGAGCCTACAGAAGGGACTGCATTGAGAAAGCTAGCCAAATGATACAGTCCTCACTGGGGAACCTTTATAATGCCTGAGTACATAAGGCTGCCTGCTTCTCCTAAATATTACATTAAAAAAAAATAAGAGCGAGAAGAAGGTTTCAGAATACGAGATACCTGCAAGAGGCAGATTTACAGGAGTTACCACTTTTTAGACAGAGATTCACACATCTGTCCATTTTGATTCTATATAGATGTAGCAGAGCTGAAGATGTTCCATCGCTGTTTCTCTTGTGGATGTGATCATTCATAATGGAGTAGGATTACCTCAATCTTAGGGAGAGCAGCTGAGAGAGTAAGTGCCACGTTTTGACAAACCCAGCTCTGCTACATGTGGGTATTAGAACATATAAGAGAAAAATGCACATAGAGAAAATGATGTTTATTGAATAAATAAAAAAAAAAGAGTGTTAAAGTAGCAATAAAATGCAGAGCAAAAATAAAGGGGTAAACAGGCAATGAAAAACACCAAAAAAGAGTGGTCTGAGGCAGAAGCATAAATCAAAGACCCCCCTCAGTGAGCCATAAATCATTCACATATATATCAAGTGAGTAATTGAAATAAGCACAATAAGACCTTAAGTGAATATTGTGTAAAGGAGAGAGCCAGTGAGCAAAAAGTAGTAGTAGTTTTAACTCAGACCTGCGGTGCCACAGCCCTTACGCGCGTTTCGGCTTTGTGTATTCTTCCGGGGGAGTCAAATATACATGAAGACCCCTAGGCCATGTTAAAAAGGGTTGTGAAACTACTAAATGGGTCCATGTGGGGTATTAACCCCTTCCTTACCGATGAAGTAATAGTACGTCATCGGTAAGGTCCCCCACTTTGAGGTGGGCTCCGGCGGTGAGCCCACCTCAAAGCCGCAACATGTCAGCTGTTATGAACAGCTGACATGTGCCCGCACTAGGCGCGATTGGAATCGCTGTCCGCCCGCGCCTATTAACTAGTTAAATCCCGCTGTCAAAGCTGACAGCGGGCATTTAAATAGCATTTCCGGCCGCCGGGCTGGAAATGACCTCATTGCCGACCCCCGTCATGTGATCGAGGGTCGGAGTCATGTTGCCTGGACAACCAGAGGTCTCTATGAGACCTCTATGGTTGTTAAAGGCATATGGCTTTCAGCGCCACCCGGTGGCCGGCGCTGAAGGCACAGGAGTAAATTTGCTACATATGGGCGATCTGCTCATCGCCCATATGTAGCAGAGCCGATCGGGTTGCGCATGCTTCTAGCCTCCTATGGAGGCTATTGAAGCATGCCAGAAGTAAAAAAAAAAAAAATGTTTAAAAATAAAAAAAATAAAAAAACCTAAAAGTTCAAATCACCCCCCTTTCACCCCAGTCAAAATAAAACAGTGAAAAAAATCCCACATACACATATTAGGTATCGCCGCATTCAGAATCACCCGATCTATCAATAAAAAAAAGCATTAACCCGATCGCTAAATGGCGTAGTGAGAAAAAAATTCAAAACGCCAGAATTACGTTTTTTTTGTCGCCACGACATTGCATTAAAATGCAATAACAGGCGATCAAAAGAACGTATCTGCACAAAAGTGGTATCATTAAAAACGTCAGCCTGGCATGGAAAAAATAAGCCCTCCCCCAACCCCAGATCACGAAAAATGGAGACGCTACGGGTCTCGGAAAATTGCGCAATTTTTTTTTTTTTTTTAGCAAACTTTGGAATTTTTTTCCACCACTTAGATAAAAGATGACATAGACATATTTGGTGTCTATGAACTCGTAATGACCTGGAGAATCATAATGTCAGGTCAGATTTAGCATCTAGCGAACCTAGCAAAAAAGCCAAGCAAAAAACAAGTGTGGGATTGCACTTTTTTTTGCAATTTCACCGCACTTGGAATTTTTTTCCCGTTTGCGAGTACATGACATAGTAAAACCAATGGTGTCATTTAAAAGCTCAACTCGTCCCGCAAAAAATAAGCCCTCATATGGCCATATAGACAGAAAAAGAAAAAAGTTATGGCTCTGGAAAGAAGAGGAGCGAAAAACGAAAAATTGAAAAAAGCTCCGGTAGTGAACAAAGTATGGTTACTGACCTTCGAGATGCCCTCCACACCCTGCCAGTGTTTTTGCTTCCTCTTCCTTGCTGCAGTTAATCAGTGGCCCCTGATCAGCTGCAGCATTTAATGTTCCATCTGAACCTGAAAAGACATCGTTTCTTTCTACGTTTTTGCAGTGTATTCTTCTGCAGGCAAAACTTGCTTGAAGCTGCTACAAAAAAACAGTTTTTGCTGCAATTTTATGCTGTGTATTTGCTGCGCTTTTGTTGTCTCTTGTGCATGCTGATAAAGTTTAGTGGCCCTAAAAAATCATGATGCATCTTCCAGGATTTTTTAATAAAAAATGCAGTAAAAACTGATATCTGCATTTTTTGGCTGCATTTTTGAACTTACCAAATGTTTCCTATGGATGAAAAAATGCTGCAAATATGCAGAAAAAAAAGGCCAAAACAAGTGACATGCTGCACATTTTCTAAATCAGTCAGGAAAATAAAACCAATGTGTGCATGAGATTTCTGAAATCTCAAACACTTTGCTGGTACTGTAAAATGCATCTGAAAATTTGAGAAAAAAAAAAAAACGCAGCAAAAAAGCAGCGTGTGAACATAACCTAAAAGAGTGATAATAGTCTGGCAGGTGACTATCAATTCTTTGCATTTTTTGTTTTTGAAATACACCAATGGTCACACTTTTAATCTAAAGACATTACCCCTTTAAAGATATACTGTATTCATACTTGGTGGATACGCTGCCGATTTTCTATCCGAATTTGCCCCAGCAGCTTGTGCTTGAGTTTTCATCATTAGCCATTCTCTGCAGCCTGTACATTGATATTGCAGATTTGTGGATTCATTGTACATTTCCTTATTGCTGTTGAAGTTCATTTTTAAGTCAAAATCCAAAAAAACAGCATGTCCCTGATTCATCAAGACCGGCTGTTTGCTTGCCGGTCTTGATGAATAGCAATGTAGGAGTAAACGCTCCTGATCTATTAAAGGCCCCGTCACACACAGCGATCTCGATAGCGAGATCGCTGATTTTGTGACGCCACAGTGAGATCGCTGTGTATGACGCTGGTTTCTAATGTAAACATCGGGTATCTAAGAGCCGAGCGGCTCTTGGATACCTGCTTTTTACATTATAAACCAGCTTGCTTGTTGGTCTTGATCGCTGGAGGGGCTATGAGTGTAGGGAAGGTGACCTGATGGACGGACGGAGCTGTCAGTATAGAGAAGGAAAGGTTTGCGCAGTTCAGATAGTTGTCAGTTACTACAGTGGGGAAACAGCTAGGAAAGTCTAGTGGACGTGCAGTGCCTGGGTTGACCATTAGAGGGCAGGGAGGAGTGTGAGCAAAGCACTTGACATCAGCTTAGGGCTTAGGAAACCATTGGTCATGGGGGCGGAGTTACAGGGAACCAGGAAAGGTATAAATTTGAGGGAGGGTTCCAGAAAGTTCCAGTCCCCAGGGGGAGCTCAAGTGACAGTCTGTGCACTCTGAGGAAAACCAAAGCAGGGGGGACTGAGGAGAGAGAACGTCAGGGGGGTGGTCCTGACAGGAAAGTACCAAAGAAAAGACAAGGCACTGAGGTAAAGCATACCGTATTGAGAGAGATGACTGATCAGTAGAAGTACTGTTGGTTTATGGGCCTAAGGCGGCCACAGTGACAGATCTGACAGGAGCGTCGAAGAGTGAAGAGGGGACGGTGTATACATATACGTCCCCAGTGTAAAGTACGGTGTGTGGGAAGCGGCTCTGGGAACGGAGGGCTGATAAGTGAAGTGAAGAAGTGCATTGAAGTGCGGTGTACTGCGGAGGCCGTCAAGTGGGCGGCATGAGAGAATAAAACTTGGACCTGTTGTACCCGACATTTGCCTCCATCGTGTCTCTGTTACATCTCTGCGCGGTAAGAGAGGGACCACCCCCCAGCTTAGCCCACCGACCATACATGTATGTGACAGCTCACCAGCGATCAGCCTAACGATATCCGAGCGATCCCATCCATGTTAGATCATTGGTGGGATCGCTGGGACATCGTTCTGTGTAACGGGGCCTTAAGAGGCATCTCGCTACCAATTTCTTGCCTATGGAATGAACTATATGAGCTGTGGCTTCGCACTCCCACCGCAACCCCTTTTTGCTCCAGTTCCACCCATTTTGGCAGAGCCGGGTGAAACTGATATGAAAAACATCAAAAGTTGCAACATTTTTGCGCAACTCTAATTTGCAGAAGAATTTTGCAACTTTTCCAAGCAATTTACTCCAGAATTCCGGCAAAATTGCTTTGCCGAATCAAGACCCATTTGTTAAGATTTTCAGTGTGAGTTACCCATGTATTGGCATGAAGATGTGCAACTGCTGAAAAAAAAAGTTGCAAAGTTGCAGAGCTTAAATAAAAGCTAAAAAAAAAAATCAAAATTAAAAAAAAATTCCCTATACTCACCTTTCGTGGGTTTCGGATCCATCCCTGCCATTCTCTGTGTCACCTGCCCTCCCATGTTGCAGTTTCATCTTATGTGACTGCTGTAATCAGAAGGAGGGTGCAGAAGTCACGTGAGCTGAGACATCATGTTTTTACAATTTTACCCCATCGGCAGTAGCAGCAAATTGGCCCCAACATCCATACTATTTGGTGGAGAGTTGCTGTTTCCGATGTCACCCTAGTGTCTCTGGGAATTGCTGTAGAAACTGTCCATACAAAAATGGGACTGTTTTTTTTCAAAGTTTAATAGAAAAAAATCTATTATTCCATGAAAGCAAAATGTAAAAAATGTGCAATTTACATTTCTGTCAATGCTTCTGTGTATCACAGCAAAACCGACTGATTTTAATTAAGGAGGTGGGTGCGTTTTGTTTTGCCATTCTGTGACCCATTCCCTCTCATTTCCTGATTTGTACAGACAGACTGACGGAGTTTTTCTTCCAATTTGTTGTTCTTGTAATTGAAGAACCTTCTACACAACTTTTTTTAGAAAATGAAAAAACCTTCCAGATAAACATCTCCCTAATACTATGTAACATTAACCAAGATTGCTTAAATGTCCCACCGCCTCGTCTTCGGTGTCATGCCATAGCTGAAATGAATGTTCCAAACTCATTTTACTTTTTGCTTTTTTTTTTTTTAAATGTTAAAATATTTGAACCCTTGGAAAGTGTTATGGCAACTAGGATTATATTTATGGACAATAGCAAAATATTTTCATTACAACCAAAATGTGTATTTCTTTTGTAACTGCAAATAATAAAGGCAAATAAAAAGAGTATAATATTAAATTAAAAATGTTAACTAAATAAATAAAGAACAATGAAGTCGAAAATGGTTTCTTTGTATGCAAATAAATAGCCAAAACCGTTCCAAAATGAAAAACATTCAGTCTTTAGCTGCAATAAATTTAATGGTAAATGGATGAAATGTTTTGTATTGTAAGACAGTATATATCATTGATAGAAAGAGGGATAATGGAACATGGTAAGATTAAAGTTGTACAATGGGCATCGCTAGACGTATCACTAACCAATACGATAAAGTCCAGTGGATGACACAACTTATACCTACAACGGGATGGAATGGGGTGAGGAGCACCTCCTGAGCTCCAACCTGAGCCTGTCCCTAAACTCCCCTAAAATCAATAGAACACATTTGGCATTAGGTGGTATGTATAGGTAATAAATGATTGGAACAAACCCCTCATACCGTTTCAACCACAATACAAAGTGCATAAATGTTGAGGGGTTCATTGACTAGACAGATCAAGATCATTTTGCGATACATCAGTCTTCAAGAGCACATAACCCTTATCGCAGATAGCAACCTCAATGATCCAAAATTAATGTCACTAGGGGCATTAAATATTGATACCATATCATTCACACCCTATTAGTGCCCAATTGCTATCATACATAGCTTCATAAATGTCCAGTTAATGCAAATGCCAATATAATAGGTCCAAAATCGCAACGGCGATACTTATCTGTAATACCCGCCACCTGCCATGAAGTTGTTAGCGCCTCAGGTGGGATGTTCCAATCATTTATTACCCATACATATCACCTAATGCCAAATGTGTTCTATTGATTTTAACATATAAAGGGACATAGGGTCCTCTTTAGAGCAGAAGTATCTTTGTTTAGTAATAGGGGTCCCTTTATTATCGGGTAGAGGGTCTCCCTAGTGGCTGCAGGGTATAGCAGGGCACCTAGGGACAGCCATCGGTGAGCGGGGGCGCCACAACGTTCCACCCTAGGGTGCCAACCTCCGCGGTCAGGCAGGTGTAAGCTCAGATTATTTATCAGGGATTCCTAGTTGTTCCCTTTAAGGGGTTTTTGTTTGAACACTATTTGTTTTGGGTTTTTGTCACTTTGTTTTTGGTGTATGACCATTTATGGTCTTTTAATCAATAAAGCATCATTTTTAGGGGATATTTATATGATTATACTTTAAGATCCTTTTCGCATTGTTAATTGAGATTTCAAATTACTACGTGGGCTTCAAAATTGAAAACTAGATATCTAGGCCAGAACTGTGCCCAGAACAGTTGTCAGTCAGTGGTCTGCTTCTCTTGGCAGATTTTTAGTAAATGGATAGAATGAATGCTCTATGCATATTCCCACAACGTATTTCCAGCTTGCACATATATTCATATCTTTTTTTTCTGTGAGAGCCACTTGGTATATTAGTATAAGTACTAGATGCCATGATACCAGTCAGAGCCAGCATTACCCTCATGTGGGAGAACGATTCAGTTGGGTGCACAAGACCAATGTCAAAATCGCCCGGCCATGGAAGTGTGTCTTGATGGTTCCACAACTATCAACCGGCATGATGACACATGCCAGGTGACTATCCCCAGATGACCATTGGTCAAGATGCCACCTTATAAATGGGTATTTCCAGGATGGAAAGCTTTCTCTATACACAAAATAGGGAATACTTTACTTAACCCTGCGGGGTTTGAATTTCTGTGACTCTCAACAATCCCAAAAACTGTGCACTGGGCCTAGAAAAAGGAGTTCTCCTTAGCCCCATCTTGAACAGAGGAGCCGTGAATATGCTCGACTTCTACCACCTAGTTTGTTTATAGGATAGGAGTATTATACTCAGCTTTTTATGGTAGTCTTAGTAATAACCAATGGATCTGGGACTTTGGCTCGAGAAAACAAGGCTGTTGTCATGATCCATGCTGGATTATGACAGATAAAAGCACTAGTAACCTTTTTTTTTCCTTAAGCTGTGTGCTTAAAGTTAGTTTTGCCCCCGGTGGCCATTAGGGTCATTGCACTGTGTGGCTTCAGTTCTAGTTTTGCCCCCGGTGGCCATTAGGGTCACTGCACTCTGGTTACTTTAGTTTGGTGCACGTGATTATCACTAACAGGTGTGATTGCTCTGGCTTAACTATATAGGAGTGTCTTGTTCTCTCACTATCTGTTGGTGATATTGGTCATTTCCAACCCAGTCTGGTGAAGGAAGGAGCTATTGAGAGGAGTTCCTTGCAGCTCAGTCAGAGCTCTGGTGTAGTAGCTTCAGGTGGAAGCTGAATTTGGGTGTTGTACTCTGTTGCTGGGAGCAATAGCAACAGAGCAAAGCTAAGTGGTGTTATCCCTGTTTGTACCTTTCCTTTTGTGTGTTTCAGTGCAGTGGTGGGATTAGTTTCTGCACCGTCCATTTTACTAGAAAGGGCTAGGTGCAGGGCGAGCTAGGGTTTTTAGGTATCCTGCTCGTCACCAGGGGCGGAACCTGCATAGAGACTGTCAGGAGTATAGAGACACTGACTCTGGGGAGTGCAGGAGGTCTCCACATCCCCGTTCCCTATCGCAGGGCCCTCCATTGTATCGGTTTCCCTGGTGTTTCCCTTTTTTATTTAAATTCACCCTGCTGGAGACGGTGTATCCAGATACACGTGTAATACTGAAATTCGCCTGCTGGAGGCGGTGTATCCGGCTGCACGTTATATTATTTAAATTCGCCTACTGGAGGCAGTGTATCCAGGTTCACGTGTGTCAGAGAAATTTGCCCTGCTGAAGGCGGTGTGTCCCGTCACACGTAACCATCACATTTGTGCACTTAAATATAGCAGAGTTCACAAGCTAGACCTCCACTTTATTCTAGATGAGGCTCTCCAGAATGCTGTTCTCAAAGACCCATTCCTAGGATTACCGGGGGTCATGCAGGTCAGACCCTCAGTGATCAATAGGTTATCCTGTGAATAGTGGATTGCTTTCAATGATGGGAATAGAAATCTATCCCTATCCATAGGATAGGGTATCATTTACTGACAGCTGGGGGTCTGACTTTTTGTGACTCCAAACAAATCAGAAAACTGAACACTAGGTCTGGAGTAAGGTGTTCTCCAGAGCCCCATCTTGATAAGAGCAACAGTGAGTATGCTCGACTTCTACTTCATAATTTGTTTATAGGGCGGAAGTTTGGTGCTCAGCTTTTTCCAGTAGTCCCATAGAAAATGGATCTGTGGCTTTGACTCCCCAAAACAGGTACACATGCTTGACACTCTACTCTAGATGGGGCTCTTCAAAGTCCTGTTCTCGAGACCCAAAGACTCATTCTCAGGATCGCCTGGGGGTCACGTAGGTCGAATCCTCAGTGATCAATAAGTTATACCCTTCCCTGTGAATAGGGGATAAATTTCACTTACGGTAATACTTTTTAATGACCTGTATTTATATACCGAATAAAAAAGACAAGTTTTCCATTAAATGCAAATTATGAAAATGATGAAAAAAAGTTAAAAAAAAGGGCTAATTCTATGCCAAATGTAAACTTTAGAAGTGCATTATTTAGAACAATGCAAATCACAGAGCAATAAAAGATACATTAGAAAATATGCAAAGCTATTTCACATTTCTCCAAAGACAGTGGGGGATTAAAAAGTCACAGTGTTAACAAAGTGATTTAGAATGTGCCACTAAATTGGGCCGTTTGTATAAAAATCTACATACTGAATCTTTTCGCTTTAGCTTCTTCTCATTACATTATATAACATTAGCAGTTGTGAAGCAGTCGACCAGATATTGCTATTACATCCGATTTATCTACCATTCATTTTCACGCAGATGCTATCTCCAGTAATTTTCTTGACTTGCGTTCTGAGTCCAGAGTCTACAATGAGCACTGAGTCTTTTAATTAGTCCCTCCTGCTAATTTAGGCACTGGGTCAAAATTTCAAAAGGAAGAGGCCTCTCCAGGGTATCACATCCTGAGTCAGAATTGGGAAAGTAGAATTCGGCATGTGCACACAAGCATACATAATAAACTGCGTTGCCAAAAGGGAACACTCTAATTGTGATAGATTTAAAATATTTTCTGTATGTGATGATTAGGAACTGATTGTTTCATTGGCCTGAATTCACTTTGTAAGCAACATAATGTAATTGAATAATACACGCCAAATCGCATAAGATCTTCACCGGCGTTTTTATATTAAATTTGTGCAAGCATTTTGTGTATGTGTGCATTGTGGATCCTGACATACACTATTTGCTATACCACCCTACCAGGTCTACTTAGACATTCCTCATGTATGGTTGCTGGTATTGTGCATTGATATACTTTTTATGGTACGGAATAACCACAGCTGCCCTTAAAAGTGTCTCTACGATACCCTCCACTTTCTCGTGACACAATATTTAGTTGCAGCAGAAAGTAATTCAGGCTGGAGGCAGCAAAGAGAATCATGATTGAGGGGCTGAAAAACCTTTGGTTAATGACTTCAAGGTTTTTACCAAACTTGGGGTTGCACAGTTTGGAAAAAACAAAGTTTAAAAAGGTTGTCCACTACATTAACATTGATGGCCTATCCTTATGATAAGTCATCAATGTCTAATCGGGATCGGTGAGGGTTCAACACCTGGCACCTCCAACGATCAGCTGTTATTAGTAGACGACAGCAGAAACTGCTCAGTTGTGGAGCCTAACCAGAGCTTCTTCCTGTTCCTGTGACCAAGAAGAAGTGCCCGTTGGAAGCGGAACGGCTGAACTTTCGAACTTGGCAGTTTTCTACTGACTATCCGGTTGTACTCATTTGAAAATCTGGAACAACAAGTCTATTGATATTTTTGTTTGGGTGAGTGCCGCAGTTTATCTCCTCTCTCTAACATTAGAACATTGGTAAATTTTTAAAAAATGACCCCAAAACATTGACCTAAGCTACAAGATCTTGTGGTAGAAAAGATTTAGCATTTTAGCTTAATTAGGATCTATTCCTCTTACTTAATGTCCTTCTTGGCCATTGCTTTGCCTGCCTGAGATAAGGGATACACAAATAATTCTTTTACACAGTAATTAGGGTAAAATGATGGTCATCAGAACATATTTCATCCTTCAGAGAGGTTTCACAATCTAGACACCTCGTTATTTCACGTCTTCCCAAACCATGTTCCTTTTGTCAGATCAGTGACTTACATTACATGGAAAGTTCACCGATGAAGTCATTCCTGGTTTGAGTTACTGGACAGAATAATATTCGTCCAGCTGCGCCTGCAAAATAACAATTTGAGTATTCAAAAATGACATCACGCTATCATGAGTCAAAATTAAAAAAGAAAGCTAGAGTGTTGAAAAAGCTTCGGAAGCCAAGTTGATTTATTTAATTTGACTTTATCGAAATTCTTCATGAAATTATTCAGTTTTTCCATATGGCAAAAAAAAGGGACTTTCTGCTTAGTAGAGTACAACCTTTAACAATAGTAAGAAACGACCACCAATAAAATGACTCACAAGGCTTTAATAATACAATATAATAGTTCAGATACATCAAAAGGGCCAGGAATTCCGATTTCCATTCTACCGTAAAGGGGTTATCTCATGCAATATTTTACATTACATATGGGCCCATGGTGGCTTTCAAATATAAAAAAAAAAGAGAAAAAAAGCTACCAAATCCTAAATATTTTTCCACACTGCTGCCTATTGGTCTCCTTCCTTCCATTTCCGGCAGTCACATGACAGCTGCAACCAATCAGCAGCTACTGATTTGCTACAAATGTGACTGCGGTATGTCAAAGGTGCAGCCAAGCATTGGCTACTGATTGGTGGCAGCAATCATATAATATTCTCCGCCAGAAAAGAAAACAAGGGGACACAGACAGTGGTGATGAAAAACATCTGTTTTTCTTCTTTTAGAGTCCATGATAGTCCCATTAGCAAAATAAATATTATAGAGGATATAGATGAGCAAATAATCTTGGAGGATGTCACCGCATGCGCTGTCAAGCCTAGCAAACCCTGAAGGCTCAGTCTAGCGACTAAGGACCGGCAATTTTACAGCTACCGTCACCTATCCAGGATTGCAACGAGGGCTGTACAGGTGGTGGTGAGGAGTGGTGAGGCCGGACAGGTGGGTGGGGAGGTTTGCATAAGGATTTTTATTATCTTTTACATACTGTATTACATTTATTATGAACTGGGGTCTACAGCGGGACATTACATTTGCTGAGAATAACTTCTCCGCGAATAGAATTTCCCAGGAAATATTGCACAAACAGGTCAATTAGAGTTTTGCCTGATCCACTGTCGACAATGCAACCTCCTTTACTTTGATGTTGAATGCAATGGACAAGAAAGTTAAATTTATTTGGTGTTGATACAGATGTGCCCTACTTTTCTTTGTATATTCTGACCAAAAAAAACACAGCTTTGACAAAAACATCATTTTAGGTTACTTTGCCAGAAGTTGTTTATGCTATATGTGTCTGAATGCTGCCACCCACTGGTTATGATGTGTTTTGAAATCTGTCAAAAATTTTTTTAGCATATTGAATTTGTTTCATGAACACAATGGAATCCTTAACTACTTTTATTATTATTATTATTATTATTATTATTTTGATTATATTTGAGGATCATTTTGAAGCAAACAATAACTGTTTAATCATGTGATAAAGAAGAAAAACCCAAATGTGTCAGTAGATGGTTGGATTCGTGGGGATAATCATGAAGCCATCCACATTATCGTACAAGAATTTACATATTGTTTCTTTTGTCTATCAAAAAAAGTGAAGGATTTGGAGCATTGCGCCAGAAAAAAAAACTGACCTCCAAACCCTAAAAGCACATGCTATAAAATTAAAACAAATGTTTGACCATATTTTACAATGCAGGTTCCATAGATTATTACCATAAATAGATCGATTTAACATGAAGAGGCCGGTGTACTTATTATGAAAATCCATGCCTGTATAATCCTGATATTAAAATGAGCATTTTATAAATCATCTAATATGACTTAGAGCTCATGAGTCCAATTGTAATCAGTCTCTGCCCACCCAGCTTTACTCATAGCTGCAGCTTGTACTGAGTAGTGTGAGATCTCAGCAGCATCAGCAGGGAGGAGAGACACTGAGGATCGATTAATCAAGCTAAGTGGAAGGAGATTGAATTTAAACTTTCATAAAGGATTTTACAACCATTCTGACATCAGTTCTCAAGCAATTTATTTAAATCTTTTGACAGATCTGCTTTAAATGTTACAGGATTTTTATTTTACTTATTCCTTCCACAAAGTGATATAATCTATTTCTCATATTGATTTTCCAGAGCTTCATTTCTGCAGTTTCTGAGGCTTCTGATGTTCTTTTTGTTATTTCTATATCTATATAAAATGCCAGATTTACTTATTCCATCTCAGCGGTCACCTGGTTGTGCAGATGGGCAATCAATTCAGTGTATCCAGGCACATGGCTTATTCATACATTCATGACAGCACTTTCTGGATGAGTTTACAGAGAATCAGGTTAACAAGTAGTGCCAACACATAGTTGGAACAGAACAATGCATTTGCACAGTACTGCAAAAATAACTGAGAAACCTACTAAATATTAATAAAAACCGAAATCCTGCATTTCCCAAGAATGAATTATGAGGATGTAGAAATCCAGAAGAACATTTTTATCATTTGAACATTTTATATATCAGAATGTGTAGAATGACATGGGAACAAATGTGTTAAACTTTACCATTTATGTCATTTTCTCGCTGGAAAAAAAATGCTGTGGGCAAAGTCATGTAGTGGCTAAGCTCTGCCTAAAAGGGGAAGGATTTATAAGGTGAGTGACAGGTCTCTCCCTCATGTGTACATAGAGAGAGACCTGAGGAATGAAGGAGGAGATGAGACTAGTCCAGGCTGCCCCCTGTCAATCACCTCTAGAAATGCTGGGAAGAGCCGGCCGAGGAACGAAGGAGGAGATGAGACTAGTCCAGGCTGCCCCCTGTCAATCACCTCTAGAAATGCTGGGAAGAGCCGGCCGAGGAACGAAGGAGGAGATGAGACTAGTCCAGGCTGCCCCCTGTCAATCACCTCTAGAAATGCTGGGAAGAGCCGGTCCAAAGACATCTTTACACATAAGGAAGGTAATTTACATTAACTGCACTGGCGCTGGGAAGAGCCGACCGGGGAACTGGACTAGTCTTTGTTGACCGGACTGATCCTCAAAGTATATTTTCTCTGAAATAGTGCTCAATAGTACTAAATTTGTTAATAGTTTTTTTAACAAAACATTGCCACCGGTGTAACACCAAACAGGAGAAACTGAATCACAAATATACAAAATTAATCAAGAGTATGTGCTTTCCAAATAAATTGAGCAATTATGATCAAGTGTAAAAAATATATAAAAAAAAAATTATCATCAAATGCACATATACATAATTCATCAATAAAGAATATAAACCATAATTATAAATACCAAATAAAGTGCTGTGCACCATATGCTAAAAAATCCAAAGCAAAAATAAACCGAATATAAAGTGCAAGTGCAGTGATGGGTCAACTAGCCATTTAAATCATATATAAATAGATTAGTATATGGGCAGTGTAGAGAGTATATACTGTGCTGAATAACAGAACACTACATCTTAATCAAATATGTGAACATGGCAATAATAAGGTGCAAGTGCACACAAACCTGAGTGGGTGGTCACACAGATGGCAGCAGAGGGACCCCGACACGTGTTTTGTGTATTTCTTCTTCGATGAGAGAGTTCTCCATATCTAAGATATAAAGCTCAATGTGGGTGTGTATGTATGTATGTATGTCCGGGATAGGCATCCACACCATTGCAGCTACAGCCACAAAATTTGGCACAGTCACACGTCTGGACCCCAAGAGCGTCATAGGCTATGTTGTGAGGCAAAATTTTTACCCTGCGCGTTCCAATTCACCAAACAATTTTAACCCTATCTACATAATGGGGAAAAAGTGTATGTATGTATTGGCATCTGCACCGTCGTAGCTACAGCCACAAAATTTTACACAGTCACACGTCTGGACCCCGAGAGCGTCATAGGCTATGTTGTGAGGTGAAATTTTAACCCCGCGTGTTCCAGTTCACCAAACAATTTTGCCCCTATCTACATAATGGGGAAAAAGTGAAAGGAAAAGTGTTGGAGGCAAATTGACAGCTGCCAGATGTGAACAAGGGGGACTGAAAGAATGAGAGCAATGGCGCCAAAGAGTATATACCATACAGTTGCTAAGGTGGGGACCTGACATGGGATACTCACCACACACGGGGATATGAACACACACACAATGCGCCACACGCTACCACGTGCTTCAACACATATACCACCCTCAGCACACATTTCACCACACATACACCAACAGCGCCACATCAAAGTCGAAACACAAAAGTCGCCACTCAAAACTCGCCACGCTGTCCCAGAGCTGTTTAAAAGATGAAAAATGAGCTGTGATTGGTTGCTATCAGCAACAGTTTTCTTTGTAGACAGTTGTGGTAACTGAGGCCTATTATTCTTATCATTTCTATGGTGTTATTGTCCTTCTGTAAAGCTGGAAATAACACAATTTATTACCATGCCAACACAGACCACCCTCTGACACAGACAGCAGGGGAGCCCAGTATCACACAGGATAGGATTAGATACACAGCTCAGCAGTCAGTATCACACAGGATAGGATTAGATACACGGCTTAGCAGTCAGTATCACACAGGATAGGATTAGACACATGGCTCAGCAGTCAGTATCACACAGGATAGGATTAGATACACAGCTCAGCAGTCAGTATCACACAGGATAGGATTAGATACATAGCTCAG
The DNA here is from genome assembly GCF_039654945.1 of Dendrobates tinctorius. Taxonomy (NCBI): domain Eukaryota; kingdom Metazoa; phylum Chordata; class Amphibia; order Anura; family Dendrobatidae; genus Dendrobates; species Dendrobates tinctorius. Next base: position 3,731,048 of record NW_027361814.1, on the reverse strand, counting down.
CAGTCAGTATCACACAGGAGAGGATTAGACACATGGCTCAGCAGGCAGTATCACACAGGATAGGATTAGATACACAGCTCAGCAGATACACAGCTCAGCAGTCAGTATCACGCAGGATAGGATTAGATACATAGCTCAGCAGTCAGTATCACACAGGAGAGGATTAGACACATGGCTCAGCAGGCAGTATCACACAGGATAGGATTAGATACACAGCTCAGCGGTCAGTATCACACAGGATAGGATTAGATATACAACTCAGCAGTCAGTATCACACAGCATAGGATTAGATACACAGCTCAGCAGTCAGTATCACACAGGATAGGATTATATACACGGCTCAGCAGACAGTATCACACAGAATAGGATTAGATACACAGCTCAGCAGTCAGTATCACACACACAGAATAGGATTAGATACACAGCTCAGCAGTCAGTATCACACAGGATAGGATTAGATACGCAGCTCAGCAGTCAGTATCACACAGGATAGGATTAGATACGCACCTCAGCAGTCAGTATCACACAGGATAGGATTAGATACACGGCTCAGCAGTCAGTATTACACAGGATATGATTAGATACACAGCTCAGCAGTCAGTATCACACAGGATAGGATAAGATACACAGCTCAGCACACAGTATCACACAGAATAGTATTAGATACACAGCTCAGCAGTCAGTATCACACAGGATAGGATTAGATACACGGCTCAGCAGTCAGTATCACACAGGATAGGATAAGATACACAGCTCTGCACACAGTATCACACAGAATAGTATTAGATACACAGCTCAGCAGTCAGTATCACACAGGATAGGATTAGATACACGGCTCAGCAGTCAGTATCACACAGGATAGGATTAGATACACAGCTCAGCAGTCAGTATCACACAGGATAGGATTAGATACATAGCTCAGCAGTCAGTATCACACAGGAGAGGATTAGACACATGGCTCAGCAGGCAGTATCACACAGGATAGGATTAGATACACAGCTCAGCAGATACACAGCTCAGCAGTCAGTATCACGCAGGATAGGATTAGATACATAGCTCAGCAGTCAGTATCACACAGGAGAGGATTAGACACATGGCTCAGCAGGCAGTATCACACAGGATAGGATTAGATACACAGCTCAGCGGTCAGTATCACACAGGATAGGATTAGATATACAACTCAGCAGTCAGTATCACACAGCATAGGATTAGATACACAGCTCAGCAGTCAGTATCACACAGGATAGGATTATATACACGGCTCAGCAGACAGTATCACACAGAATAGGATTAGATACACAGCTCAGCAGTCAGTATCACACACACAGAATAGGATTAGATACACAGCTCAGCAGTCAGTATCACACAGGATAGGATTAGATACGCAGCTCAGCAGTCAGTATCACACAGGATAGGATTAGATATGCAGCTCAGCAGTCAGTATCACACAGGATAGGATTAGATACACGGCTCAGCAGTCAGTATTACACAGGATATGATTAGATACACAGCTCAGCAGTCAGTATCACACAGGATAGGATAAGATACACAGCTCAGCACACAGTATCACACAGAATAGTATTAGATACACAGCTCAGCAGTCAGTATCACACAGGATAGGATTAGATACACGGCTCAGCAGTCAGTATCACACAGGATAGGATAAGATACACAGCTCTGCACACAGTATCACACAGAATAGTATTAGATACACAGCTCAGCAGTCAGTATCACACAGGATAGGATTAGATACACGGCTCAGCAGTCAGTATCACACAAGATAGGATTAGATACACGGCTCAGCAGATAGTATCACACAGGATAGGATTAGATATGCAGCTCAGCACACAGTATCACACAGAATAGTATTAGATACACGGCTCAGCAGACAGTATCACACAGAATAGGATTAGATACACGGCTCAACAGTCAGTATCACACAGGATAGGATTAGATACACGGCTCAACAGTCAGTATCACACAGGATAGGATTAGATACACGGTTTTTATGTGCAATATAATCATTATAATTTGTTATAACTAACCACAGTTGGTTACTATGCCCAGGCAACGCCAGGTTCTTCAGCTAGTAAATATATATACAATTATAAAATGATATACGAAACAGCTGACATGTGCCTAGAAAGATGCAGGCTCAGCGCCAGAGCCCACATCAAAGGGGTAGGCACGATATTCGCAGTATATGTGCGGCACATGTCTTGAAGGGTTTTAATGTATATGCAGCAGTAGGATTACTCCGTGCTAGGTGCATTTCTCTACATTTACCTACATTAAACCTCATTTGCCAAGTGTTTGCCCATTCAGACATCTTATCCAGATTGTTTTGCAATATTGTACTGTCATGGTCAGATTTTAGTATCCTACATAGTTTGGTGTCATCAGCAAAAACTGACACTTTACTCTCAATCCCATGCACAAAGTCATTAATAAATAGGTTAAAAAGAATCGGTCCTAGCATAGATCCCTGCGGTCTCCATTGCTGACTATATCCCATTTAAAGAATGTACCATTTGTGATGACTCTTTGTTTCCTGTCATTTAGTTAATTCCTTACCCATCTGCATATAGTTTCCCCAAGTCCCTGCTTATGGAGCTTCAGTATAAGGCTGTTATGTTGTATAGTATCAAATGCCCTTGCAAAAGCCAGATAAATCACATCAACCGCATTACCAACATCCAGATTTGCACTTAGCTCATCATAGAAACCCAGCATGTTGGTTAGACAAGACCTATATTTCATTAATCCATGCTGGTTGTCATTTATACTATTTTTTTCTGCAGATCATCTTTTATGATGCCCCCAAAACTTTGCATTCTACAAATGCTAGGCTTACTGGATGGTACTTACCTGCATCTACCTTCTTACATTTCTTACATTTCTGTGGCACCAACCCTGTCACAAGAGAGTCTGAGAATATTATATACCGTAGTCTGTTAATTACTGAGCTCAGTTCCCTCAGTATCCATGGATGAATGTCATCTGAGCCAGGGAATTTGTCAATGTTTAATTTGCTCAGACACAGGCCTATTTCTTTTTGTGTTAAACTAGTTATATCAGATGGTGAACTTTGATTTTTGCCTTGTTGAAAGATCACTGGAACAAACAGGTCATTGGTGAACATGAATAAAAAGTGCCTGTTTAATATCTCAGCCTTTATTTTGCCCTCTATAATTATCTTGTTATCTTTTTATTGTCTTTTAAGGGTCCAACACCATCTGTTTTTTTTCGTTTTGGCATTGATGTATTTAAAAATGTTTTGCAATTCATTTTACTGTTGCTGACAATTTGTTTCTCTGTAGATAACTTTGCTAGCTTGACTAAATTTTTACATTTCTTATTCAGATCTTTATACTTCTGAAATGCTATTTCTGTTTCCTCATCCTCCAGGATTTTGAATGCCCGTTGTTTTTGTCTTATTAATCTTTGTACTGTCTTATTTATCCTTAATGGTTTCTTTTTTTTCCTTGACATTTTATTACCAGAGGGTATACATTTTTTTACAGAATTTTAGTAGTATTTCCTTAAACATGCCCTATTTATGTTCAGTATATTCAGTTACCATGATGTGGTCCCAATCTACTCAATTAAGCTCTTCCTTCAATTTGTTGAAATCAGCTTTCCTTAAGTTCAAGGTTTTTGCATTTCCCCTTTTGAATGTTTGATTGAAAATTACATTGAAATTTATTATGTTCACTGCTTCCCAGATCCTTCCTGACCTGTAGATCTGAAATTGTATCTGGTCAATTTGTCAGGAGAGGACCATAGCCAGCAGATTACCACCATCCTGGTTGGTTCATCTACCAGCTAAGAGACATAATTGTCCTGAAATGCGCATAAGAATTTTTTTAGCACAACCATTCTATGTCCCATTGAATGTCTGGATAGCTAACATCCCCCATAATAAGAACCCTATTATTATTTGCCACCTTTTTAATTTGTTGCAGCATTTCATCTTCTACTTGTTCAGCTATATTAGGATACTTGTAGCAAACTCTAATTAGCAGCTCTCCATTATTGCCCTCCCCATACTGACTCTATCTTGTCACAGCTCCCCCCATTGTCATCATTAAGCACTGGTTTTAAGCTGGCTTTTATGAATATACATAGCCCTTTACCGTTTTTGTCTTTCCAGTCCTTTCTAAATGTAACCCTCTACGTTTGTCAACCAGTCATGACTTTAATCCAGCCAGATCTCCGTAATGCCCACTACATTGTGTTCTGTGACAGACATAAGGGTTTCCAATTCATTCATTTTGTTTGCAAGGCTTCTGCATTTGCCAGCACACATTTAATATTATTAGCACATTTGTTACTTCTACTCATCTCCCTACATTCCTTGCATATCCCGGCTCCCTAAATCCTCACTAACCCCTATGGTCTAACTCTCTTTGTCTACTCTATCTATCCCTTTATTTTATTTTTCTTTCATTTTTTTTACTTTTCACTGCACTTGTTAGTCCCCTTAGGGGACTTGAAGCTGTGATCGTCTTATTGCTTGTGCTATATACAGCTATGACACAGCATTGCTGCATATAGTGAAAATCACAATCTCTTTTGCAGCTTGACCACAGGCAGAGTTTCAGTGAAGTTCCGTAATAGCAAGAACAGAGGTCTTTAAGAGACCCCCAGCTGTTATAGGAACTCATCGGCCACCCACCATCTTGTCACGAGCATGCAAAGGGATGGAGAGAATGACAAGCTCCCATACATGTTAAAGGGAAGCTGTCACCATTTTTGCCTGATATAAGTTATGGCCATCACCTTTCATGGATTATATACAGTATTCTATAATGCTGTATATCGGCCCCCAACCCGACCTGTAAGAGTAGAAAAATAATTTTTATTATACCCACCTGTGGGCGGTCCAGTCCAATGAATGTCGTTCCTCTTGTTCCAGTGCCTCCATCTTTTGCAATGCCATCCTCTTGTTTGCTTCTTGTGGATGATGCTTCCCTGTGTCATCCACGCAGACTCCTCAACAACATGCTCCTGCGCAGGTGTAAGGAGAAGAACCAGGTCAGGCATGCCTTTTCCGTGACAAATCTGGAACTGTTGGGGCTGTCACCTTTGTTGCATGGGGGAAATCTTAAGGACCCGGACCAGTTTTTTCCCTCAGTGGCAGGGATCGCGGCTAAGCTTAAAAAGCCACGGTGTGCGGAAAATGAGGCAGACTTGGCAGGAAAGCGCAGCACGCAAATGAACAGTGAGAGTGCTCCGACCTCGGAGCATCGCATTGGAGCAGGTCAAAGCCTGAGGGACCACAGCGCCACAACCAGAGACTGTCGACAGACACTTGTCCCATGTCCGCTGCCATCGCTGACACCACTGACACCGCTGCCACCACTGACACCACTGACGCCGCTGATACAGCTGACCATGAGTCATAAGGCCTGTGGGAGGAATGTAGACATGCGCCTGTACTGGCAGGAATGCCGAGTGACCCGTTTTGAACTGTGCCCTGATAAGTCCGCACACAGTAGCTGCGCAGTGTTAACCTCTGCCCAGGATAGAGACTTTATCCTCTCTGTCCCTTCATCCTTTGGACCATTGCCAGGACCACAAGGACTCACCACCATCACCAGGATCCAGGATGCCAATTTCTCCATGACTTAGCCGGACCCCATATGCGCCATGGCCTTGGTGCCAACGTTCATACCCAGGACTCCTACTGCTGAAGTCGCTGGTTTGATAAGTTTATTACTACTGAACTGGTTGCCTTATTTACTTAAACCTGTTTTTCTTAGTTATAATACCCCACTGAAGTAAGCCCATTCCCCATTTCTCCCTGCATGGAGTATCCACTGTATTATTAAACCCCCTTTAACCCCTGCTCTGCCTCCAGTCTGTTACAGCATCCCGCGTTCCTGCTGTACCTTATACAGGTGTTGGGGCTCTTTTACCTTTCTCTGCACCTGCGCAATGCAGTACTTTGCTCTGTCCTCAACAGGGCAGAGAAGTAGGCCTGCACAGGAGTGCAATGCCGAGGAGTCTGTGTGGATGATGCAGGGACTCATCATCCGCACGAAGCAAGCAGGAGGGCGGCATCACAAGAAGTTGGGAGGCCCCGGACCAAGAAGAGTGACAACCAGGAAGAAGAGTGCCGGACCGGACCGCCCCTCTGGTGAATATATTAAAAGTTGTTCTTTTCTTATAGGTCAGGCTGGGGGCATACATACAGCATTATAAAATGCCGTATAAAAGCCCTGAAAGGTGATGGTCATAACTTATATAGGCCAAAACTGGTGACAGGTTCACTTTAAATGTCAAAGACTGACAGTGGCAGGTTATCAATCGCAGGGAGGTTACCAATCCTCACTGTAGCACAGCCATCATCTGCCAGTTACCACCCCATGTGCCCGCACCATACACCCGTTTCTGACTTGCGCCATACATGTAGGACAGATGTTGTGAAGGGGTAAAGTGATAGCATCTTTGGGAAGGATAATGTTTTGTTACTAAGATTCTACATTGGTACAGTCTTTCGCAACTTTGTTCAATATTAAGGAAATCCCCTAGAAGTTCCAAATACAACCAACGGGAGAATGATGATTGACATGTGTCCGTTCTTACACTGCGGTAGGTCAGCAAGCCCCATGACAATCTACAGTACAGATCACAACTAAAGGGTGAACAAATATAGACACATATTGCATAAACATCTCAAACTAGAGAATAAAGAAAGTTTTTTCTTTATTTTGGTCTCTATATTGGCTTCTATGTGACTTTTCCATGGCTGGGAAGAGGGTAGGAGGGAAAGGGGTTGTATCTGATAAGAATCTCTTTAATTCCATTACAGCATCAGCTTTGTGTCGCTCGACAGGTAGTATCTGCACAGACTGAATATCCAGTTAGAAAATTCACTGCCAACTCAGTCAGTGTGGTCAATTTTAGTGCGTCAGTCAGTGTGGTTGTCAGAGCTTGGCTACAAGAACATCGAAGGCTGCAAAAATGACTTATCAGGATGGGAAACTTCAACACTTCAATTACACAGTCAGTGCTTCTGAGCTACTCATTCCCCATTGGTTTATTTCCCCAAAGAACAGATCTGGAATTCTGGATGTATCGCTGTTAATGGCACTATGGTACTGATTACATGATCGTCATTAGTGCTTATTCTAAGTACAAAAGCAAAGTACTTTGTAGGAATAAAGAATCCCTATTAGCATTTTAAAATAAGTAGTTCATAAAAATTATATCAAACAGAGTCTCTGTCCTATCATCTATCTATCTATCTATCTATCTATCTATCTATCTATCTATCTATCTATCTATCTATCTATCTACCAGTTCCAATACAAAATGTGCAACAAAAATTAGTTTGAAAGTCATAAACAAAAATGCAACAGCCTCGGAATTAACATAACTTGGGACAAAAGACAAATGAGATTGTATCTGTGCATCCACAGAGCTTAGTGAGGAAAATGAATCCTAATATGCTTTATATTTATTGGAAATTGTTTGGGTCATAATTTTACTCAATAAAATTCATACACTAAGCGTAAGATCCCAGATCTCATTTGTACCACATATTTCACGATTTTTTTTTTCAGCACGTCTTTGCCACAAAAAAATGCAGCATTTTACAGTAACGGCAAAGTGAATGAGACTTCTGAAATCTCATGCTGATTATTTTTTCCTTGTTGATTTGAAGCAGTTTCAGTTCTGCAGCGTGTCAGATCTTTTAGCATTTTTGCAGCATTTTTCACGTGTTCTAATGGATGGTAAAAAAAAATGCATAAAAATTCCCCTTTTTTTTATGCAGCACTTTCCCGACATAGTGACATGTATTTGATGCAGAAATGGCTGCAGCAAATACTTAATGTGTGCACATATATAAGTATTCTTCATGTTGTTTTACCCTTTCATGACCGGAGCTTTTTTCGATTTTCCATTTTCGTTTTTCGCTCCCCTTCTTTCCAGAGCCATAACTTTTTTATTTTTCCATCAATATGGTGATGTGAGGGCTTATTTTTTGCGGGATGAGTTGTACTTTTGAAGGACATCATTGGTTTTATCATGTTGTGTACTTGAAAATGGGAAAAACATTCCAAGTGCTGTGAAATGGCAAAAAAAAGTGCATTCCCACACTTGTTTTTTGTTTGGCTTTTTTGCTAGATTCGCTAAATGCTAAAACTAACCTGCTATTATGATTCTCCAAGTCATTGCGAGTTCATAGACACCAAACATGTCTAGGTTCTCTTTTACCTAAGTGGTGAAAAAAAATGCCAAAATTTGCTAAAAAAAAAAAAATTGTGCAATTTTCCGAGACCCGTAGCGTCTTCATTTTCGTGATCTAGGGTTGGGTGCAGGCTAATTTTTTGTGTGCCGAGCTGACGTTTTTAATGATACCACATTTGTGCAGATACGTTCCTTTGATCGCCCGTTATTGTATTTTAATGCAATGTCACAGCGACCAAAAAAAGGTAATTCTGGCATTTTGAATTTTTTTCATCGCTAAGTCGTTTAGTGATCAAGTTAATTCTTTTTTTATTGATAGAGTGGGCGATTCTGAATGCGGCGATTCCAAATATTTGTATTTTTGATTTTTTTTATTGTTTTATTGTGATGGTGGCGAAAGGGGGTGATTTGAACTTTTATGCTTTTTTAATTTTTTTAATACTTTTAATTTTTTAAATATTTTTTAAAACTTTTTTTTTACTTTTGGCAAGCTTCAATAGCCTCCAAAGGAGACTAGAAGCTGCCATAGCGTGATTGCCTCTGCTACATAGAGGTGTTGCTTAGATCAACTCTATGAAGCGGAATTACAGGCTTGCTATGAGCGCCGTTCACAGGGTGGCGCTCATAGCAATTTGCCATCAACAACCATAGAGGTCTCGAGGAGACATCTGGTTGTGATGGCAATGCAGCAATGACCTCCGATCACGTGACAGGGGTCGTCACTGCTCGCATTTCCGGACCGGCATCCGGTAGTGCATTTAAATGCCCGCTGTCAGAGTTTGACAGCGGGCATTTAACTACTTAATAGACGCGGGTGGATCACTATTCCGCTCTCGCCTATTGCGGGCACATGTCAGCTGTTAAAAACAGCTGACATGTCACGGCTTTGAGGTGGGCTCACCTCAAAGCGGGGGATACTGCTAGCTGAGGTACTATTTCTTCAGCTGGCAGTAAGGCGTTAATCTGATTATTCAAATAAACCCAACAATGTACAGTTTTGATGTCCCAGTGATTGTCTCTGTCCACCATGAAAGCCCCCACACCCCAAATAATTACGCTACCTCACCAGTTGATATTGTACCGTACACTCTGAGCAAAATGGATCTACAGAAAAATCTCTTTGAGGCATGCCATCCACCCAAAATTACATGAATTATGGTCTTCGAGAGGTGAGGTCATCAAAAGCTTGATGAGAGTTATGCATAATATAGGAATGTAATGGAAATTAGACACTTGAAAACTGGACTGGATGAAGGAGATGCCTTGTCAGCGTGGTAGTCTTCCTCTATTGTACTCCTTGGCTCCACCGATGGAAACTCAGGCAGTGGGGGACAAGTCTGAATAATCAGTGGTTTGCTATTTATATCATATCCTATATAGTCCATAAATGGCGTTAAGTTAGAAGCAAACAGCATGTAAAGTAAAGCACATGCGCATGTTATGCAGCTAAAGCCAACAATACTGGTATGCCATAGATGTCCCAGATGGGACAAGCCTCTTAACTAGGGATGAGCAGACTTATGGATGTTTGGATTCATCGGGTTTGGCCAAACTAGAATTAAAGGTTTGGTTTGGTATCCAAACTTGACTCCAAACATAATAGAAGTCAATGGTGACCTGAACTTTGGTGCTTTAAAATGGCAATAAAATGGTTGTAACAAGGGGCTGTTACAGGAAGCTAAATTGGGTAAGAGCATATCAAGTGCCCGACAAACAAATTTGAATAGGTAAATTACTTAAAATAGCATAGAATAATAGAATAGAAAAAAAAATAATAATCTTAAACCAGGAGGTGGAGGTCCATATGGAGGTGGAGGTTGAGGAAAAGGTGGACGTGGTGGGGTAGGTGGACGAGGCAAGGGAGGAGCAATTCAACACTGTTGTTTTTTTCTATGGAATTGACTTAAAACAACCTAGAATTAACAAAACCAATGCTATCAATCTAGAACCAGGAGGCGTAGGTCCAAGTGTAGGAATAGGTAGATATGGTGGTAAAGGTGTAAGAGGCAGGGGAGAAGTAATCCAACACTTTGTGTTTTTTATTTTTTTTTTTAGGGAACTGACGTAAAATGACATAGAATTAATCCAAAATAAACTAACAAGCTACAGCCAGGGGGTAAAGGTCCAACCGGAGGAGTAGGTGGAGGAGGAGATAGTCAAAGTTTTTTCTATTTTTTAATTTTGGGAGGAGGCACCCAAATGAAACAATTGACAAATATAATTGAATATTGGATGGGTGCGGCTGGTATAGTATAGTTGCCTTGTCATCAAAAGGTATGTTTTAGGCTAGTTTCACACTTGCTTTTTTTTGCAGCGCGTTTTTCCCGCAAAAAAACGCATTGAAAAAACGCATACAAAAGCATACAACTGCTGCGTTTTTTTCAAGCATTTTTATGAGCATGCATGAAAAAAACGCAGCGTTTTTAAGCGTTTGTATGCGTTTTTAGTGCGTTTTTACCGCGTTTGCGTTTTTTTCCAACATTAGGTGGCCCCTCACACTAACCCAAACCATGACTTTACTAACCCTAACCCTGACCCTAACCCTAACCCTAACCCTGACCCTAACCCTAACCCTGACCCTAACCCTTAACCAAATCATGCTTAACCCTAACCCAAACCCTAAACCCTAACTAACCCTAACCCTAACCCTGACCCTAACCCTAACCCTAACCCTAACCCTGACCCTAACCCTAACCCTAACCCTAACCCTGACCCTGACCCTAACCCTAACCCTAACCCTGACCCTAACCCTTAACCAAACCATACTTAACCCTAACCCTGACCCTAGCCCTAACCCTAACCCTAACCCTAACCCTAACCCTGACCCTAACCCTAACCCTAACCCTAACCCTGACCTTAACCAAACCATACTTAACCCTAATCCTGACCCTAACCCTGACCCTAACCCTTAACAAAACCATACTTAACCCTAACCCTGACCCTAACCCTAACCCTAACCCTAACCCTGACCCTAACCCTAACCCTAACCCTAATCCTGACCCTAACCCTTAACCAAACCATACTTAACCCTAATCCTGACCCTAACCCTGACCCTAACCCTTAACAAAACCATACTTAACCCTAACCCTGACCCTAACCCTAACCCTAACCCTAACCCTGACCCTAACCCTTAACCAAACCATACTTAACCCTAATCCTGACCCTAACCCTGACCCTAACCCTTAACCAAACCATACTTAACCCTAACCCTGACCCAAACCCCAACCCTAACCCTGACCCTGACCCTAACCCTAACCCTAAACCCCCTTAACTAACCCTAACTCTAACCCAAACCCCTAAATTCCATGGTTAAAAAAAAAAAAAACGCATATGCAAAAAAACGCATACATGAGCATGCCAGTGCGCACATATGCGCATCCATAGGCTATAATGGCCATTTTTAGCGCAAAACGTGCGCATATGTGCGCATGCGCTTTTTTCCAGGGCCAAAAAATGCAACATGCTGCGTCTGGAAAATACCAACGCACACCCCAAAAAAACGCAGAACATGAAAATCGCATACATGCGCTTACAAGCGCGCAGGTATGCGCACCCATGTTAAATATAGGGGAAAAAACGCATGCGCACATATGCGTTTTTTTCCAGCGCTAAAAAACGCAAATGTGAAACCAGCCTAAGTCCTGTGGGATCGATGCCTGGTTCATTTTAAGGAATGTTATCTTCCCCACATTGGATGTGGACAGGCATATTCACCTGTCTGTGATGACACTACCTGCTGTGCTAAACATATGTTACAACAGAACACTTGCCGCAGGGCAGACCAGAACCTCCAAGGCATAAAGGGCAAGCTCAAGCCATGTGTCCAATATGGCAAATCAGATGTTAAATGGGGCAGACCCCATTGTGGTGGGAAAGCCATCAGTAGTTTCTCACATTTTGCTTTACTGCTCCAGTGATGGAAGTAATGATGGCATGTTGTCCTTGCAGAGGAAATCCAGCAGGTTGGCAACCTAGTAATCTGCACTGGTAACAATACAGGCAACTGGTTGGCCATTCCGCAGGCACAGCAGCATGTATTGGCTCTTGTGTGCCAGTCTGCCCAGAGGCAAAGACAAACTGTTCTTGGTGGGAGGTGAATCATCTAGGTACTCACCCAGCCACGGTCCAGTGATGCACGTGAGCTGCTCTGAGTGCCAACCTGTTGTGAACACAGTTGTTCCTCCTCATCATCCTTCCAAACTGTCCCCTGGCTGTACAGTTGGGTACCTGGATGTTGTTGGGACAGGAACTCACTCTCCGAGACATGTGTGGACAACACGTGTGATAACGGTGTTAATTGGCCCTTTTTCTCCAGCTCCTCTTCCTCCTGTGCCACCACAGCCTTCATGGCCTAAATTGTTTTTTCCAGCATGCATATAAGTGGTATAGTAATGCTAATGATGGCATAATCAGCACTGGTCATATTGCTGGAGTATTTGAAGCAGTGCAACATGGAACACATGTCATGCATATGATGTTGTTCCACAGAGCGACTCAGTGTCTGCTGCTGCTCACATAGTCTCTCGAGCATATGCATGATGAAACTCCACCTTGTTGGTACGTCACTTATCAGCTGTTGAGCAGGAGGTAATACTGTATGTGATGCTGCACATAGACAGTGGACAGACGAGCAGCAGCAGGGTGAGAATGTCAAAAGAATGCAAGTACTGCCCGCACTTTCAGTAGCAGCTCCGACATATATGGATAGTTTTCCAGGAAGCTTTGCACCACCAAATTCAGCAAATGTGACAGGCAAGAAATGTGCATCAAATCAGCTAAGCAGAGAGCTGCTACTGGATTTCCCCTGTTATCGCACACTATCAGGCCAGGCTTGATGTTCAACAGCACCAACCACTCATCTGTTTTCTGTTGGTCCCTATCCACAGCTCCTGTGCGGTCTTGGATCTCTCCTCCAATTAGAGGAGTTTATGAACAGCCTGCTGTCCTTTCCCCCTGGCTGTGCTGAAATTGATAGTGCAGGTGTTACTGTGACCACATGAGGAAGTGGTGGAGTAAGCGGAGTAGGAGGAGGAGGAGGCAACCTGGACAGAGAAACGTCCAGCAATCCTTGCTGGTGGTAGGACATAGACTGAAACACCTTCCGCCTTTGTTCCAGCTGCCACTACATTTACCCAGTGGGCTGTTTGAGAGATGTAATGTTCCTGGCAGTGCTTACTGGTTCAAGTATCAGTGGTTATGTGTAGAGATAAGCGAATTTGTTCGCCTTCACTTCCAAATACAATTGGAATCGAATTTTGTTTTTGCAATATTCGTCGAACACAGCCGAACGTCATTAGAGTCAATGGGAGTAGAAATTATCTAATATGTTCGGAACCTATCATAAGACAAACATTTGGCACGAATAGTGTTCGAATATGTCAAAATAATATTTGTAGACAAAATACGAACAAATTCGCTCATCTCTAGTTATTTGGACCTATGCACTGATGGCATTGCACAGTGCAAACCTTACTTTGTCTGCAACATGTGTGTGCAGGATAGGAATGGAATGCCTGGAAAAGTGTGGCGACTGGGAAGAAGGTACCGCGGGACAGCCACCACCATAATTTTCTGGACACCATTTGTCTCCACCAGCCATAATAATTTGGAAATGCTGTGATTTAGGACCTTGTCTCGTGAGTAGCTAGGGGGTATCTCCTCTTTCTCCTCAGACTTACAGTACAATTATTAGTTAGACAAACTACTCGCAAAAAAAAAACACTGCAGAGTAGAATTATTTTTAAGACACTATTCACAAAAAACGCTGCAGAGTAGAATTATTTTTTAGACACACTACTTGCAAACAACGCTGCAGAGTAGAATTATTTTTTAGACACACTTCTTGCAGAAAACACTGTAGAGTAGAATTATTTTTTAGATGCACTACTTGCAAAAAAATGCTGCAGACTAGAATTATTTTTTAGACACATTACTCACAAAAAAACTGCTAAGTAGAATTATTTTTTAGATGCACTACTTGCAAAAAATGCTGCTAAGTAGAATTATTTTTTAGACACAATACTCATAATGCGAAGAAACTGGAGCCTCTGTCAGCCATCCAATGTAACACCACCTCAAAATGTTCTGGCCTCGCCATTCGTGTAGAATTATTTTTTTAGACACACTTCTTGCAAAAAAACTGCTGCGGAGTACAATTATTTTTTAGACACGCTACTCGCAGAAAAAATGTTGGATGGCTCCCAGGAACCACAGTCAGCAGAGTTATGAAAGATCAGAAGCACTTGCTGGAGGACTTGGGGCTCAGACTGCTTGGCTGATTTTCAAAAGGGTGAGGCGAAAGCCGGATGACCATGGTCCACAGGTGCCAACTCTGCTCTTTCTGCAGATCGCAGGGTGGAAGATAATGCGAAGGAACTGAAGCCACTGTCAGCCATCCAATGTAACATCTCCTCAACATGTTCTGTCCTTACCATTCATGTAGTGGTATTCGACCCTACAAAATGGTGCATAACGCTCTGTTGGCTACATACATCAAAGGAAGGTGTTTTATATGGGCACATATCAGGAACAGAACAACTACATCCTCCTCTCCCTGCAGCAGGTCCACCACGAGCAGTAGCTATAACAGCAACACCATGGACCCATTCTCGTTCCCTCATTGATGATCTACTCATTTATTAATTGATTTTTAAGCACACTACTCGCACACACAGCTGCAGAGTATGACTATTTTTAAGCCCCACAACTCATATAGACATAGCGATGAAGTATAATTATTTTTTCAGCGCACCACTCGCACACAGACGGCAATTATTCTTTAGGCAAAGACACAACTCGTATAGACACAGTGGTACAGTAAAATTATTTGTTTTTTCCCACAAATGTCAGAAAGACAGTTGCAGACTAGAATTATTTTGTATTCAGATTACTCATATAGATAGACACAGCGGTACAGTAAAATTAAATTCTTTGTTTTTTCAACAAATGGCAAAGAGATGGCTGCAGAGTAGAATTAGTTTTCTACTTAGGCATGGCTGTGATGGCTCCGGAAGTGACCACAACCTACAAGTTTGTTGATTTGGACAGTCCCCCAAGGAAGCCCATGCAAAATGCGCGTCGGGGCTGCTAGCACCATGTGACGAGGTCAGCTTACGCTGAGTCGACTTTTTCTTTAGAGTGGACCCTCTGGGTCGTGGCACCCACCCACCTAGGGTGAGCTGACCTTGTGAGGAACCACCCCCTATACAGGGAGTGTCAGGGGCAAGACCAAGGGGGTGAGCCACCACGACTGCTGGCACCAGATGGTCGGCTCAAGTAGACACTAGGTACGAGTGTCTGACGATAAGGACGGGCAGGAAGCAAGACAAGACAAGATGTAAGTTCAAGGTATCTTCATTAAGACAAGTTCAGGATAACATTCAGTGCAAAACGTGATAACAAGCAAACACGGCAAGGTGCGTGCAAGGCACGCCAAGGTCCATGGCATGGTACGTGCCAGGAGGCAAGCCTGGTTACCGGCAAAGGCACGATGGTATCGGACTCCGGACAGCAGGCAACGATCAACAGGGTCATCAGGTTCTGGAGCTCTGATGGCGATCGGCAGGATCCGGGCATCCGGCAAACCAGGGTACAGGCAAGGAGGCATTACAGATATCCAGGCATGGTGCATGTCAGGGAACATGCCGAGGTCCAAGGCAGGATTCCAGGCAGGGTGCGTGCTAGGGGCACACCAGGGTGCAGGGCAAGGTGCAAGGCAGGGTGCATGTGTAGGGGACACGCCAGGATTCAAAGCAAGGTGCAAGGCAAAGTCCTGCGCGTGCAGAGACATGCCAGGGTCAGGGTTCAAGGCAGAGTCCTGCGAGTGCAGAGAGACACGCCAGTGTCAGGGTTCAAGGCAGAGTCCTGCACGTGCAGAGATACATGCCAGGGTCAGGGTTAAAAGCAGAGTCCTGCACTTGCAGAGGGGCACGCCAGGGTCAGGGTTCAAGGCAGAGTCCTGCGTGTGCAAAGAGACAGGCCAGGGTCAGGGTTCAAGGCAAAGAAAAACCAGGGGAAGAGTCTTGAGGAGATCATTTGCATATTTCCAGTGCCTTCTGGGATAAGTGAAGAGTCTCCGCGAGCTCAACGATCACTGGGTTTTGGCCGTTGCAGCTGAAAAGAGGAAATCGGAAAACCAGGGGAAGAGTCTTGAGGAGATCATTTGCATATTCCCAGTGCCTATCGGCGCGTGAATTTTGGCTCATCTTTCATCATTTTTAAGAAATCTCAAGATGGAAGAGGCCGGGAGCCATTTGGTGAGCTGCATTTCTTGCTTCATGTTCACAGATTTACCAGTGGAAAAGCCAAACTTCACATGCCACAAATGCAAGCTTGTGTCCCTATTGGAGGAAAAGTTGCAAAATCTCGAAGAGAGGTTAGCTACGTTGAAGATCATTAAGGAAGGTGAAGAGTTCTTGGACAGAGCAGAATTATCTCTTCATGTTACAGAAAGAGAAGAAATTCGAAGTGCACCTGAAGAAACAGAGGAATGGAGACATGTGACCCAGAGAAGCAGGAGGATCAGGAGGCAGTCAGCACCCATACTGCTCAGAAACCAGTACCAGGCTCTCACGCAGGAGAACGATGAAGAAATACATCAGGATAAGACTTTGCCAACAAACAGCAACCTTGTACGCCTTCAGAGTCCTCCTGGATGGAGAAAGAAAAATGTTGTGAAGAAGAAACGGAGAGTGGTGGTCATGGGGGATTCCCTGTTGAGAGGAACAGAGGCCGCTATCTGCAGACCGGATATAACTTCAAGAGAAATGTGCTGTCTTCCAGGTGCAAAAATTAAAGATGTGTCTGACAGAATATCAGGACTAGAGTTGAGCGATACCGTCCGATACTTCAAAGTATCGGATCGGAATGGATCGGCCGATCTTAAAAAAAAGTATCGGTATCGCCGATTCCGATACCGGAAGTCCCATTCAAGTCTATGGGACTTCCGGTATCGGAATAAGAAAAATCCTGTTTTTCCCTTGTACAGCCTCTCTGGGGTCTGTACGGGCCTTTCGGGGGGCTGTGCCGGCCTGCCAGGGGGTCTGTGCAGGCTCCGGTGGTCTGTGCCGGCCTGCCGGGGGCTGTGCAGGCTCCGGTGGGCTGTGCCGGCCTGCCGGGGGGCTGTGCCGGCCTGCCGGGGGGCTGTGCCGGCCTGCCGGGGGGCTGTGCAGGCTTCGGGGGTCTGTGCAGGCATCGTCCGATGGGACTACAAGTCCCATCGGGCGATGCCTGCTACCATGACAGTGATTGACACATTAGCCAATGATGGGACAGTAGTAGTCCCATCATCCGGCTAATGTGTTGAATGTAAAAAAAAAAAAAAAAAAATTACATGCTACATACATGCTACATACATACAACATGCATACTACATACATGCTACATTCATACTACATATATACTACATACATACTGCATGCTACATACATACTACATGCTACATACATACCACATACATACTACATACATACTACATGCTACATATATACTACATATATACTACATGCTACATACATACTACATATATGCTACATACATACTACATACATACTACATGCTACATACATACATACATACTACATATATACTACATACATACTACATACATACTACATGCATGCTACATACATACTACAAGCTACATACATACCACATACATACTACATACATACTACATGCTACATACATACTACATATATACTACATACATACTACATACATACTACATGCTACATACATACTACATATATACTACATACATACTACATACATACTACATGCATGCTACATACATACTACATGCTACATACATACCACATACATACTACATACATACTACATGCTACATACATACTACATATATACTACATGCATGCTACATACATACTGCATGCTACATGCATGCTACATACATACTACATACATACTACATGCTACATACATACCACATATATACTACATACATACTACATACAATACATTCATACAATACATACATAGACATACAGTACATATAACATAGAGTAACATACTTACCAATACTTGTCACATTGTTCCCCGAAGCCATTGTCTTTTACGGAATAAATATTAACATAACAAACCACAAAAATACTCACCCACGATCCGAAGCAGTCCACGAGTGTGTCCCACGACGATCTTGGGTAGAGAACTGCAGCATCAGCTGTTGCTGCCGTTCTCTACGGGCTGCAGGAATCCAATGATGGAAGGTAGGTATCCTTCCGCACTGTATTCCTCCGGCACTTAAAAAAAAAAAAGTCCCTAGTCTCACTTTATGCCATTGCTGCGTGGGAAATTCCCACACAGCAATGGCATAAAGTGAGACTAGGGACTTTTTTTTTTAAGTGGCAGAGGAATACAGTGCGGAAGGATACCTACCTTCCGTCATTGGATTCCTGCAGCCCGTAGAGAACGGAAGCAACAGCTGATGCTGCAGTTCTCTACCCAAGATCGTCGTGGGACACACTCGTGGACTGCTTCGGATCGTGGGTGAGTTTTTTTGTGGTTGTTATGTTAATATTTATTCCGTAAAAGACAATGGCTTCGGGGAACAATGTGACAAGTATTGGTAAGTATGTTACTCTATGTTATATGTACTGTATGTCTATGTGTGTATTGTATGAATGTATTGTATGTAGTATGTATGTAGTATATATGTGGTATGTATGTAGCATGTAGTATGTATGTAGTATGTATGTAGCATGCATGTAGCATGCAGTATGTATGTAGCATGCATGTAGTATATATGTAGTATGTATGTAGCATGTAGTATGTATGTAGTATGTATGTGGTATGTATGTAGCATGTAGTATGTATGTAGCATGCATGTAGTATGTATGTAGTATATATGTAGTATGTATGTAGCATGTAGTATGTATGTAGCATGCATGTAGCATATATGTAGTATGTATGTAGCATGTAGTATGTATGTAGCATGCATGTAGTATATATGTAGTATGTAGTATGTATGTAGCATGTATGTAGTATATATGTAGTATGTATGTAGCATGTAGTATGTATGTAGCATGCATGTAGTATGTATGTAGTATGTATGTGGTATGTATGTAGCATGTAGTATGTATGTAGCATGCATGTAGTATGTATGTAGTATGTATGTAGCATGTAGTATGTATGTAGCATGCATGTAGTATATATGTAGTATGTATGTAGCATGTAGTATGTATGTAGCATGCATATAGTATGTATGTAGTATGTATGTAGTATGTATGTGGTATGTATGTAGCATGTAGTATGTATGTAGCATGCATGTAGTATATATGTAGTATGTATGTAGCATGTAGTATGTATGTAGCATGCATGTAGTATATATGTAGTATGTATGTAGCATGTAGTATGTATGTAGCATGCATGTAGTATGTATGTAGTATGTATGTGGTATGTATGTAGCATGTAGTATGTATGTAGCATGCATGTAGTATGTATGTAGTAAGTATGTAGCATGTAGTATGTATGTAGCATGCATGTAGTATATATGTAGTATGTATGTAGCATGTAGTATGTATGTAGCATGCATGTAGTATGTATGTAGTATGTATGTAGTATGTATGTGGTATGTATGTAGCATGTAGTATGTATGTAGCATGCATGTAGTATATATGTAGTATGTATGTAGCATGTAGTATGTATGTAGCATGCATGTAGTATATATGTAGTATGTATGTAGCATGTAGTATGTATGTAGCATGCATGTAGCATGCATGTAGTATGTATGTAGTATGTATGTGGTATGTATGTAGCATGTAGTATGTATGTAGCATGCATGTAGTATGCATGTAGTATGCATGTAGTATATATGTAGTATGTATGTAGCATGTAGTATGTATGTAGCATGCATGTAGTATGTATGTAGTATGTATGTAGTATGTATGTGGTATGTATGTAGCATGTAGTATGTATGTAGCATGCATGTAGTATATATGTAGTATGTATGTATGTAGTATGTATGTAGTATATATGTAGCATGTAGTATGTATGTAGCATGCATGTAGTATATATGTGTTATGCATGTAGTATGTATGTATATATGTAGTATGTATGTAGTATGTATGTAGTATGCATGTAGTATGTATGTGGTATGTATGTAGTATGTATGTAGCATGTAGTATGTATGTAGCATGCATGTAGTATGTATGTAGTATATATGTAGTATGTATGTAGCATGTAGTATGTATGTAGCATGCATGTAGTATATATGTAGTATGTATGTAGCATGCATGTAGTATATATGTAGTATGTATGTAGCATGTAGTATGTATGTAGCATGCATGTAGTATATATGTAGTATGTATGTAGCATGTAGTATGTATGTAGCATGCATGTAGTATGTATGTAGTATGTATGTGGTATGTATGTAGCATGTAGTATGTATGTAGCATGCATGTAGTATGTATGTAGTATGTATGTAGCATGTAGTATGTATGTAGCATGCATGTAGTATATATGTAGTATGTATGTAGCATGTAGTATGTATGTAGCATGCATGTAGTATGTATGTAGTATGTATGTGGTATGTATGTAGCATGTAGTATGTATGTAGCATGCATGTAGTATATATGTAGTATGTATGTAGCATGTAGTATGTATGTAGCATGCATGTAGTATATATGTAGTATGTATGTAGCATGTAGTATGTATGTAGCATGCATGTAGTATGTATGTAGTATGTATGTAGTATGTATGTGGTATGTATGTAGCATGTAGTATGTATGCAGCATGCATGTAGTATGTATGTAGTATGTATGTAGCATGCAGTATGTATGTAGCATGCATGTAGTATGTATGTAGTATGTATGTAGTATGTATGTGGTATGTATGTAGCATGTAGTATGTATGTAGCATGCATGTAGTATATATGTAGTATGTATGTAGCATGTAGTATGTATGTAGCATGCATGTAGTATATATGTAGTATGTATGTAGCATGTAGTATGTATGTAGCATGCATGTAGTATGTATGTAGTATGTATGTAGTATGTATGTGGTATGTATGTAGCATGTAGTATGTATGTAGCATGCATGTAGTATGTATGTAGTATGCATGTAGTATATATGTAGTATGTATGTAGCATGTAGTATGTATGTAGCATGCATGTAGTATGTATGTAGTATGTATGTAGTATGTATGTGGTATGTATGTAGCATGTAGTATGTATGTAGCATGCATGTAGTATATATGTAGTATGTATGTATGTAGTATGTATGTAGTATATATGTAGCATGTAGTATGTATGTAGCATGCATGTAGTATATATGTGTTATGCATGTAGTATGTATGTATATATGTAGTATGTATGTAGTATGTATGTAGTATGTATGTAGTATGTATGTGGTATGTATGTAGTATGTATGTAGCATGTAGTATGTATGTAGCAGGCATGTAGTATGTATGAAGTATTTTTTTTTTTTTTTTAACATTTAACACATTAGCCGGATGATGGGACTACTACTGTCCCATCATTGGCTAATGTGTCAATCACTGTCATGGTAGCAGGCATCACCAGATGGGACTTGTAGTCCCATCGGACGATGCTTGCACAGACCCCCGGACATCAGCACAGCCCCCCGGCAGGCCGGTACAGACCCCCACAGGGTGCACAGACCACCGGCAGGCCGGCACAGCCCCCCGGCAGGCCGGTACAGACCCCCACAGGGTGCACAGACCACCGGCAGGCCGGCACAGCCCCCCGGCAGGCCGGTACAGACCCCGGGCAGTCCACACAGCCCCCCGGCAGGCCGGCAGAGACCCCCGGAAGGCCCAAAATGACGGCGCATCATGATGCGCACACACCGCGCATCATGATGACGTCAGGCTGTCAATCAACTTTGAACTTCCGATTCCGATGCCGACTTCCAATATTGAAAAAATATCGGAAGTCGGTATCGGAATTCCGATACAGCAAGTATCGGCCGATACCCGATACTTGCGGTATCGGAATGCTCAACACTAATCAGGACTCTTCAGACCTACAGATGACTACCCATTCCTGCTACTACATGTGGGGACAAATGACACCGCAAGAAACGACCTGGAAACCATCTGCAGAGACTTTGAAGACTTAGGCAAGAAAGTGAAAGAACTGGGAGCGCAGGTGGTCTTCTCTTCCATCCTCCCAGTGGATGGCCATGGAACAACGAGGTGGAATAAGATTCTGCAGGTGAACAACTGGCTACGTCGATGGTGCCGTCAGCAACTATTTGGATTTCTGGATCACGGAG
Source organism: Dendrobates tinctorius (assembly GCF_039654945.1). Classification (NCBI taxonomy): domain Eukaryota; kingdom Metazoa; phylum Chordata; class Amphibia; order Anura; family Dendrobatidae; genus Dendrobates; species Dendrobates tinctorius. The sequence goes on along the minus strand of NW_027361814.1, from coordinate 3,708,596 downwards.
TGAACTACTTATACGATGGACTACTTGCTAGAGATGGGGTGCACCTTACGAAGACTGGAAAGCATGTATTTGGAAGTCGCCTTGCTACACTTGTAAGGAGAGCTTTAAACTAGAACAACGTGGGAAGGGAAGCAAAAGACCAGAAAAAGCCAAACACCTGACAAATGCTATTGAGAACTCTGCTGTTAGAAGTGGAAAGGAAGAACAAAGACGAAAGAATCTAATTAATAAAAATATTGGAGAAAGAGAAACCAATCACAAACTAAAATGTTTCTATACTAATGCACAAAGCATGGGCAACAAACAAGGAGAATTGGAACTACTAACACAGGAAAAGAAATATGATGTCATTGGAAACACTGAAACTTGGTGGGACAATACACATGATTGGAATACAAGACTAGAAGGATACAACTTATTTGCAAGAAACAGACTTGATAAACGAGGAGGAGGTGTCGCATTGTATGTTAGAAATGCGTATATCTGCACAGAGATTGAAGCTTCAGAGACTGGGAGTTCTGTGGAAACTGTTTGGGTAAGAATACAAGGACAGAACAATGGAAAGGACACCATTGTAGGCATTTACTACAGGCCGCCTGTGCAAGCTGAAGATATGGATGAACTCTTTATGCATCAAATGGCCAAATTCTCCAAAAAATATGACATAGTTGTCATGGGAGATTTCAACTATCCAGACATTTGTTGGGAATCTCTCTCATCCAAAACTAACAGGTCAAGGAAATTCTTATCCTCTCTTGCTGACAACTTTATCTTCCAAAAGGTAGGGGAGAAAACAAGGGGAACTGCTACCTTGGATCTAATCCTTATAAACAGGGAGGAAATGGTTGAGGAGGTAAAAGTGGCTGGGACCCTAGGAGGTAGCGACCATGCTATTTTAGAATTTTGGATAACTAGAGGCGGAAGACCTGTGAAGACTCAGACGTCAAGGTTAGATTTCAGAAAGGCAGATTTTAAGGGATTCAGAAAGAGAATTGGAGGGATCCAATGGCTGGATATCCTTAAAGACAAAAATGTCCAGGAAGGATGGGAAATCTTGAAAAATGAAATTCTCAAAGCACAGTTGTTAACAATTCCGAAAAGAGGGAAGAATAGGAAGCATTTAAGGAAACCAGGATGGATGAACACAGAACTTAAGCACATGCTAAAAAGGAAGAAAAAATGTTTATAAAATTTAAAGAGGGAGGCATATCTAAAGAAGAATATAATGCTGTCTGCAGAACCTGCAGGGCACAAATCAGATTAGCTAAAGCTGAAAATGAATTGAGGCTTGCAAGAGATGTCAAAAGCAATAATAAAGGATTTTGGGGATATGTCAAAAGTAAAAGAAAAGTCAAAGATGCTATAGGATTTTTACAGGATGAAAATGATGAAATGGTAAGACAGGATGTTGAGAAGGCTGAACTTTTAAATTCCTATTTTGCATCTGTTTTCTCTCAGAAAGGAAATGTAACATCAACTGTTATTCACTGTCCTATTAAGGGAATAGAAGAATCCAGGATATCTATAAACAGAAAGATAGTGAGGAAACACTTAGCTAACCTAAATGAATTCAAGTCTCCAGGTCCAGATGAATTACACCCCAGAGTACTGAAGGAGATAGCAGAACAAATTTTTGAACCCCTCTCCATAATCTTTGAAAATTCTTGGAGAACAGGAGAAGTGCCAGAAGACTGGAGAAGAGCAAATGTTGTTCCTATCTTCAAAAAGGGGAAGAAGGTGGACCCAGGTAACTATAGGCCGGTGAGTCTGACTTCTATACCAGGAAAGATCTTTGAACAAATTATTAAACAACATGTATGTCAATACCTGGATAAGAATGAAGTGATTAAACAGAGTCAGCATGGGTTTGTAACTAATAAGTCATGTCAGACTAACTTAATTTCCTTCTATGATGGTATCACTGATTGGGTGGATCAAGGAAATGCTGTAGATATAGTATATCTTGACTTCAGCAAAGCATTTGACAAAGTCTCTCATACAATCCTTATTGAAAAAATGACTAAGTATGGAATGGACAAGGCAACTGTTAGGTGGATTCATAACTGGCTTAGTGATCGGACCCAAAGAGTGGTCGTAAATGGCTGCACATCCAGTTGGAAGAATGTCTCAAGTGGGGTACCACAGGGCTCTGTCCTGGGCCCTGTATTGTTCAACATCTTTATCAACGATTTAGATGAAGGAATTGAGGGTAAACTGATTAAATTTGCTGATGACACAAAGCTAGGAGGGATAGCTAATACTAGAGAAGAGAGAGAGAGGATTCAAAAAGATTTAAATAAACTGGAGAAGTGGGCAACAACTAACAGAATGGTTTTTAACAGGGAGAAATGCAAAGTACTACATCTGGGCAATAAAAATGAAAAAAGCATATATAGAATGGGAGGAATAGGGCTAAGTGACAGCACATGTGAAAAAGACTTGGGTATACTAATAGATCACAGACTGAATATGAGTCAACAGTGTGATGCAGCAGCAAAAAAGGCAAATGCAATTCTAGGATGTATTAACAGAAGCATACAGTCTAGATCACGTGAAGTCATTATTTCCCTCTACTCCTCTTTGGTCAGACCTCATCTGGAATATTGTGTCCAGTTTTGGGCACCACATTTTAAAAAAGACATCAACAAACTGGAGCAAGTTCAGAAAAGAGCGACCAGAATGGTGACTGGTCTGCAAACCCTGTCTTATTAGGAAAGGTTGCAGGATTTGGGAATGTTTAGTTTGCAAAAGAGAAGACTGAGAGGAGACTTAATAGCTGTCTACAAATATCTAAAGGGCTGTCACATTGTAGAAGGATCAACTTTATTCTCCTTTGCACAAGGAAAGACTAGAAGCAATGGGATGAAACTGAATGGGAGGAGACACAGATTAGATATTAGAAAAATTTTTTTGACAGTTAGAGTGATCAATGAGTGGAATAGGCTGCCACGAGAAGTGGTGAGTTCTCCTTCAATGGAAGTCTTCAAACAGAGGCTGGACAGACATCTGACTGGGATGATTTAGCGAATCCTGCTTTGAGCAGGGGGTTGGACCAGATGGCCCAGGAGGTCCCTTCCAACTCTACGATTCTATGATTCTATGATTCTATGATTCTACATGCAGAGGGCACGCCAGGGACAGAGTAGAGGCTAGGACCTGTGCGTGTGAGAGGGCACGACAGGATACATGGCAAGACCTGCGCATTCTTTTAAAGAAGCACGGGGAGGTATGCCATGAGGCAGGCGAGGGCCTGCGTGTGCTAAGAGAAGCACGGAGAGCACAGTGCAGAGACAGCGAGAGTGCAAGGAAGCACAGATAGCACGGCTGGGGCACTGGCTAGCTGGACGGGCTGCAGCACGAACAGGCGGGTAAGAATCTAGCGAACCCAACTGGGGAATAGCACGCGACACAGCTGTCACTGACCAACGAGCACGGCTGAGGCACAAGCAGGCGGGCACGGCTAGGGCGGGCACGGCTGAGGCACAAGCAGGAGGCTAGGAAGACCAGGTGCATGCAAAGGGTACAGGAAGAAACAAGGCAAGGAAAGAAACAGGGCAAGGCTAGGCGAGAAACAAGGCAAGACAGGGTATGGAACACGGAGCAGAACATAGGCAGAATCACAGAGCCAGGTCAGAAAGAGAACAGAGCTAGCAGTGGAGCGTAGGCCGAAGCCCAGAGCCGGGTCAAGGGAGAACTTTGAGACTAGTGTGGAAATGTGCAAGAGAGCACGATAGAACAGAGTCTAGCAGCAGAGCGTAGGCCGAAGCCCAGAGCCGGATCAAGGCAGAGCCTTGAGACTAGACATGGAAATGTGCAAGAGAGCACCACAGGGCAGAGTACGGAAAACCAGGCAGAGATAAGAAACATGAGAAGCACTACAAGGCTCAGAATAGCAAAGACCAGACATGGCGAAACAGGCAAAGGCAGAGAACAGCAGAAGTACTACAAGGCAAAGCAAGGCAAGGACAAACATGGCACGAGAGACAACACAAGACATGGCACGAGACAAGAGGCAGAGTACAAGCACAGAGCGTGTGCAGAGACGCACGACAGGGCAGAGTGCAGGGGCACAGAATACAGGGAGCGACCGAGCAGACCAAGCAGCCATGCAGGGAAGCAACACAATACTCAGGCCCCGACCATAGGAAGGGGCGGTCTGATATAGCACCATAGCACCTACACTTCCGGGTCAGGATCAGGGAAGGACTTCCGGTTCAGATCCTCCAGGATTATAAAGAGCGTTGCTAGATCAGACTGGGCTGAAACATAGAGAAGGTCACATGATCAGGGTTTCCAGGATTACATAGAGGATTGCAGAATCAGACCATGCTGGAACATAGGAACGGTCACATGATCAGGGGTTCCAGGAATACATAGAGGATTGCAGAATCAGACAGCACTGGAACATAGGAAAGGTCACATGTTCAGGGGTTCTAGGAATACAGAGGATTGCAGAATCAGAGCAGAGACGGAAGGTTACCTAGCAACGGCATGCAGCCATGAGGTAAGGCGTGCCTGCACACTGCTACAGGCATCTTGCAACACGAGACATAACGGGCATGAGAATTCAGTGCACATGCACACCACTCCAGGAGTCATGCGGCATAATAGACATGGCGGGCATGACAGGCATAACGGACATGACAGGTATAACGGACATGGTAGGAATGACACACCAGACCCTGTGTGGACACTATGGATAAGACCCTTATTCCAATGGCTTTAGTTGCATTTACTGCCTAATCGCCTGTGCCCTCTATTTGTGTCCTCTAATTGTAGCCTAAGTCTTGACTCTGGATTCGTATTTTTCTCCCTGGGACTTTAAATACACTGCGCTCCAAATTATTATGCAAATTGGATTTAAGTGTCATAAAGATGTAATTTTTTGTTTTTCAAATAAACTCATAGATGGTATTGTGTATCAGGGCTCTTTGGATCACTGAAATCAATCTCAAATTCCTGTGATAATTAGTTTACCAGGTGAGCCCAATTAAAGGAAAACTACTTAAGAATGATGTTCCATATTATTAAGGAGGGCACAGGTTTCAAGGAATTTAGGAAAGAAAAAGGATCTCTCTGCTGCTGAAAAGCATCAAAAAGTGCAATGCCTTGGTCAGGAGATGAAAACATTAGATATTTCCCAAAAATTTAAACGTGACCATCGTACTGTTAAGAGATTTGTGGTTGATTGTGAGCACAGACATGTTTGTGCTGATAAAGGCAGAATGAGGAAGGTTTCTGCCAGGCAAGTTCATCGGATTAAGAGAGCAGCTGCTAAAAAGCCATTACAAACCAGCAAACAGATATTTAAAGCTGCTGGTGCCTCTGGAGTCCCTTGAACCTCATGGTGTAGGATCCTTCAAAGGCTTGCTGTGGTGCATAAACCTACTATTCGGCCACCCCTAAAAAGTGTTCACAAGCAGAAATTGTAGCAGTGGGTCCAGACATACATGAAGACTATTTTTCATACAGTCTTCTTTACTGATGAGTGTCGATCAACCCTGGATGGTCCAGATGGATGGTTGGTGGATGGCCACTATGTCCCAACAAGGCTGCGACTTCAGCAAAGAGGAGGAGGAGTCATGTTTTGGGCCGGAATCATGGGGAAACAGCTGGTAGGGCTCTTTAAGCTTCCTGAAGGTGTGAAAATGACTTCTGCAAAGTATATAGAGTTTCTGACTGACAGCTGTCTTCCATGGTATAAAAAGCAGAAATGTGCCTTCAGGAGCAAAATCCTCTTCATGCATGACAATGCACCATCTCATGCTGCAAAGAATACCTCTGAGTCATTGACTGCTATAGGCATCAAAGGAGATAAACTCATGGTGTGGCCACCATCTTCCTCTGACCTCAACCCTGTAGAGAACCTTTGGAGTATCATCAAGCAAAAGATCTATGAGGGAGGCAGTTCACATCACATCAAAACAGCAGCTCTGGGAGGCTATTCTGACTTCATGCAAAGAAATCCAAGCATAAACTCTCCAAAAACTCCACAGTTCAATGGATGCAAGAATTGTGAAGGTGATGTCACAGAAGGGTTCCTATGATAGCATGTAACTTGGTCAGTTAGGATGTTTTGGAGTTAAATAGCTTTTTTGTTCAGTGAATGTGACCTCCTAATGCTGCAAATTGCACAAATGAACATTTTCAGTTCTTTAAAACAGATCAAATGTTTAGAAATTCTACTGTGCCTAATAATTTGGAACAGTGCAATTTGAGTTTTTATTCATTTTGGAGATTATACTGTTATCATTGGGAGGTTTCTTCAATAAAATTTGATGTATACTCTAACGGGTGATGACTTTTATTAGACTGACTGTCATTTGTACTGACTATTTAGGAAAATCATAGAAAAATATCATTTGCATAATAATTTGGAACACAGTGTATATGGGACACACTTTGGGAGCGCAGGATAAGTGGTCAGGAAAGACATGAAGCACGGGCACTTTACATGTAATGCTGCTATTTCCACTGGTTTCCCATCCACTTTATATATACTCTTTTGGGTCTGTGTGCTATTTACACCATTGTTCCACACTGTCCATCTTTGCCTATTTTTCTGTACTTGTATGTGTACATTGTTGTTTTAAATTTTGTGTTTAATAAAATGAGTTACGTTTCATCTCGGACTTTTTCTCTCTTTTTTTCTTTGCTGTATTTCTGAGATATATGAGAGTGTCCGGTAATGTTTAGACCCCTGACAACACTTGGTGAAGGGTCCTACTGGTGATACTATGTTGTCTGTTCTAATGGTTTTGTTTTCAAGTTAAATAAGCTTTATTAGGCATCTGAATATTAGCAGCAAACCGGACATCCTGTGAAAAGCCCGTTCTCTGAGTTCAGTGCCCGACAATAGTTGTCCCGAACTTTACAGTTTGGGTTTGCTCATCCCTACTCACAACACCAATAAAGGTTGAACAAAGGTCGCTACCCCTCTATTCACTTTAAGCCATTAATCTGATATTGATAACCTATTCTAAAGGCAAATGCAGATGAGAAAACCAGGTCAATTATGCAAATGGCACTCTGATCAAGCTCAGATCAGAGTTTGATCAAAGTGTGTTCAGAGTGTGATCCAATTCTGTAGAATGAGGAGAAGACGGAGAAAAAATTGTCTCCATCGTCTCCATTCTGTCAGTCCATGGAAATCAGACTGCTTTCAGATGTCATCCAAGTGCAGTCCAAAGTTTTCCACAGACTCAGTGACATGCATGAGTGCTATCCAAATATCGGATCAACCTCGGGCATACAGCAATACTTTTCTCGGACAGACTCTGTGGAAAAACTCTGACATGTGCACAGCCCCATAGAATAACATTGGTCTAAGGGCCCCGTCACACATAGCGACTCACCAGCGATCCCGACAACTATATGAACTTGTTAGGATCGCTGGTGTGTCGCTATATGATCGCTGGTGAGCTGCCAAACCGGTAGCTTCACCAGCGATCAAAACCAGCGACGCCGAGTGCGTGCGTTGCTGTGTACGTTAGATACCAGCGCGCTGGTGCAGGGAGCTGGTAACCAAGGTAAACATCAGGTTTCTAAGCGCCGCACGGCGCTTAGAAACCCGCTGTTTACCTTGGAAATGAGCTGAGAGCTCGCTGATCGTTGCTTTCCCACCTGCCACACGCAGCGATGCGTGCTGGCCAGCGGGAGACCGACGATCAAAAAAAAGTCCAGGGCATTCGAGCACAATCAGCGATACCCAGCAGGGGGGCCGGTCGCTGATAGGTGTCACACACAGCGAGATCGCGGTGTGTGACGGGGGCTTTAGTGCAGTCCGAGTGCCCGAAAAATCAGATTGGGTCTTTGATATTGATATCTACATTTTTAAGATATTTTTGGAAAATGTTTATTAGGAACTATCCTAATAGAAGTGCGTTGTATGTAGTGGTAAGCGATCACCCCAGAAAATTGCCAAGCAATAACCCTGCTATTCTTACCTGAGTAATTGGTGCCTGAAAATGATTGGGCGGCACTGCTATAATGAGATGGAAGGAGCGTGGTCCCCGGTGCCAACTTGTCCAACTCCTTATTCGTTTTTTTTTCTGATCTACTACCTTGCTGACATCTTGCTGCACTCCAAAATTTTGCTGAATGAAGCTGCTTTGTGTTGTAAACTGCAAGTGCTTGGAAAATCCAGCCAGGAAAAGTAATTTCATCTCAGGCCAGAATCTGACCTCTGTTTCACCCACAACAGTCATAACGTACGGTATAATGTGAAACCTAGTTTTCCTCTACCGCACACACACAGACTCACACACACACACACACACATATATATATATATATATATATATACAAAATTAAAATATAGGAATGTATTGCTTTGCCCCAAATAATGTATATTTTGACACTCAAGCTACACATAAACCGCTCAATCCCAATTGGTCAGAATAACAATGGATTATTGCTGGTGAGGTCCAGCCTATGCCCTATGGTATTTACTGTGGCTTTAAATGGCACCAATTCAATGTTGAATACAGGCTATTCTACTGATGATTTGGCAGCACATAATACATACCTGGAAGGTAACATCATTTGTTACTTTTATGAATAATGGTCTTTATTATTAAATTATAGTACATCCAAACGTCAAATATCCTTTAGAAAATCTGAGGATTTATCTTTATTTGGCCAAATGAATACTGGACATATCGATGATACAGTAAATAAAACTCTACATCTTGATTATATACAATTACCTCTAGTCCTTGTGCCAATAAAAAATAATAAAAAATAGTATGCTAATGTATAGTGTGTCATAGAATTGCAGATGGTCTTGTCATGCTGGGAGTTGTGGTCTTTCAAGGGAACCTGGAACCTTGGGAAATGCTGATATAGGGTTCATCTGCAGGTAAATAGTGTTACAATGTTGCCCGGCTGCCTCACTGAAAGCCTTACTGAAAGCTCAGCTACTGGGAGGAAATGGACTCTGTTCCTCCTGGGAGCTGTTGGCTTTCAGTCCAGGAGCGTGCCCAGAGCAGCTAAAGGCAATGGTCACAGCATCCCTCACTATGCTGACTATTTACAGCCAGATCTGCAGCGTATCTGAGAATCTGAGTAATTGGTGACTGATAAAGATTGAGTGGCACTTCCATACACAGGGAGCTGTCAATCAAAGTTCCAAGGCGTGCTTACAACCACCAGCTTACCGTATAGTGAGCAGTGCTGTGAGTGGTCCTTGAAGCCACTCAGGGCACACCCCCATGACTGAAAAACTGCAGCTCCCTGGAAGAAATAATTTCAAGCTCTTCCAGTAGTTGCAATTTCAGCTTCAAAAATCATACGCCATCCATGTGTACATGTGTATCATCCATGTGCAATCCATGTACCGGAATAGAATGCAGAATAGATGTGACAGAGTACATGTATGAAACTAATAAACAAAAAAATGACATGGAATTCCCCTATTTTTTGGTAACCAGCAAAGATAAAGTAGACAGCTGAGTGATGATATTATGAGGCTAGGAAGGTCCTTGGTTAATGGGCCCTTCCCAGTCTAAAAATGCCAGCCCACAGCAGCCTCAGAAGTATAGCCTTCACTGGACTTTGCTGAATTAGCTTGGACTGCATCGGATTTGCTTGGACTACTTTGGACCTGTGTGGGAACTTTTGTTTTAATAAAGTGGTGAACCAGGGAAAGTTTCTTTGTTTTTTTCTCTGTGTTTTGTGTTTTTTTCTGCTATTTTCAGGTTTCCATTCGCTTGACTATGTCAGATTCGCTGGACTACGTTGGACCTGCGTGGTACTATTTTTTAATAAAATTTTGAACTAGGGAAAGTGTCAGACAGTATTTATTTAAATAAAGTATTTTTTGTGTATATTATTCTTTTTTATGGGTTAGTAGTGGGGGTGTCTGGTAGACTGATAGACATATCTCCATTACTAACACCATAGCTTCATGTCAGCTGTCTTTTTGGACAATTCACATCTGACATCAACAACAAAAACCATTACCCCAATTACCACCACACCGAAGCAATCATTAAGAGCCAAGGTGAAGCACCAAAATTGGAGCATCTCATCTGATGCTCCACTTCTGGGGCAGATGTGGGCTTGTATTTTTAGGCTGGAAAGGGTCCAATAGCCATGGAACTTCCCAGCCTGATATCAGCTCTCAGCTGTCTGCTTTACCTTTGCTGGTAACTAAAATAGGAGGACCCCACATTATTTTTTTCATTTAATTATTTATTTATTAGGTTACTACATGTAAGCTACACATGGAAGGCATTATTTATTTATTTCACGGATATCTATTTATTGATCTACCCTCTATCTATCCATTTATCTATATCTTTGCACATCTTTAACACATAAAAATCTGTAATTTCTATTCTGTATTCTATTACGGTACGTGTCACGTGGATGGCACACGGATGTAATCCGTGCAGTACGTATTGTTATCCGTGTGGGATGTACGTGGATGTATATGTCTGCAGTCACTCTGTGTGATTACAGATTGCCACCGCCACCTTAGTTGTAATCATGTTTACCTGGTTAGGGGCCCACTCAGATGTTTCGCCCATCCCTGAGCTGAATCCCTATCTACACCTCTGCATGTAGGGTATTGCAGCAGATTAGGTAGCTATGGCTATGGCCACTGATATAGTGACAGTTAGATAGCTTTTAGTGGTCATAACTAGTGTTGAGCATTCCGATACCGCAAGTATCGGGTATCGGCCGATATTAGCGGTATCGGAATTCCGATACTTAATTCCGATACTTTTTTCATATCGGATTCCGGGATCGGAATCGGAATAGGAAGTTCCCATCATGCTATGAGCCTGCTTGCTTTGATTAAGCCAATGGGAATCCTCCGAAGTGTGGGCACATCCTGTTAGGCATGTAGGCATGTTAACTATTGGCATGGCTGTGATTGGCTGCCGAAATGATGTCATGATGCACTATAAAAGCCACCGCAGCCGCCATTTCTGGTCACTCTGCTTTGAATTCAGTTAGGGACAGGCTGCTGTAGAAGACTGTGAGGGACAGTTAGAAATAGCGATTCCACCAAACATCTAGTGCTTTACCCAGGCTACATAAACCACCACTGTAGCCTTCTTTGCCCTAGCAGCAGTGTTCACAGCTGTCTGCAAGGGCTGTGTGAGTGCAGCTCACGCTGTGGAGTGGGTCCTGCAGCCACGTCAGGCTGTAGGCCACCCAGTGTGATCACTGCTGCCTCATACATCTTTTATTTTTTGAGCTGCATTTTTTAAATAATTTCAATCTAGTGTGCTTCCATCCGTATCCATATACGTTGGTTGCAAACACTAGTAGTAGACAGCGGAGCCTTTCTGCAGCCTTTCAGTGCTAGTGTCCACTTTGCTGCACTGTTCACGGCTGTCTGAGAGGTCTCTGACTGTGTGTGAGTGCAGCTCACGCTGAGTAGTGTGTCCTGCAGCTACGTCTGGCTGTAGGACGCTCAGCGTGCGTCACTGCCTCACACATATTTTTATTTGAGTGCAGCTCATTTTTTCTTCTATTAGTGTGCATCCATCCGTCTCCATCTACGGTGGTTGCAAACACTATATAGGAGTACACAGCGGAGCCTTTCTGCAGCCTGTCAGTGCCAGTGCCCACTTAGCTGCACTGTTGACGGCTGTCTGAGAGGTCTCTGACTGTGTGTGAGTGCAGCTCACGCTGAGTAGAGTGTCCTGCAGCTACGTCTGGTTGTAGGACGCTCAACGTGCGTCACTGCCTCACACATATTTGTCTTTGAGTGCAGCTCATTTTTTCTTCTCCTATTAGTGTGCATCCATCCGTATCCATCAACATTGGTTGGTTGCAAACACTATATAGGAGTAGATAGAGGAGCCTTTTTTTCTGGCTTGTGCCCTGCCGGCGCAGCCAGATTAGTATTACCCAATTTTTTGGGAGCCTCATCTTTTGCATTGTAGGTTACCTGCCTGCATTGTAATAGCTCCAAAAAGTTGGTGATACTATCAGTTTCAATTCTTTGTTCTCATACTTTGAGTTTGTTTCAAACAAAGAAACCACATAAAAAGTTCACCAAACACTACATTTTGAACTTGTGTAGGCCACATCAGCTCCTATTAAAGTCTAGTCCACACACACACACTTCATAAAATTAGTGTTTCTTGTACCTGTAACCAGCTGTTCAGGAATAAGCACACTAAGGCCCCCCTTTGTACTTTTTTGCCTATCTTAAGCAGTCTTGCAAGATGAAGAAGGCAGGGAGTAAGGCGCGGGGGCGTGGGCGTGGGCGTGGAGTTTCAGCAGGGAGAGGACGTGGGGATTCTGCAGGGAGAGGACGTGGGGATTCTACAGGTAGAGGACGTGGGGATTCTGGGCCTGCTGCGGGCACCAGTGGATCAGCATCCCCCAGTTTTAGCAGGCAACAGTCCTTTATGCGCAGCTTTGTAGGACCTCAACGTACCCCACTGCTGCGGGAGGAACAAATTGAAGCCGTTGTCGGATGGATGGCAGCTAACGCATCGACTTCAATTACTTCCGCATCCTCTCAGGGTCAGAGCACCGAAGAGCAACCATCTGTCTCTTCACCACCTGCCAAAGTGCCCAGGCAGTCAGAGAGACATGGACAGGAGCCATCACAGTCTCTACTTCTGTTCTCGGAATCTGTTGGCTTGGAAAGAGGGGGCCAGCCAAGCAGCATTCCTGAATGTGAAGAAGAGGGAGTATGCAGTGATGCGCAACTTCTTTGTCCCTCTGAATCTGAAGAGGCGAGTGGGCCAGTGCCTATGGTCAGCACACCTCAGTACGCATCAGATGATGACGAGACTCAGTTGCCACTTTCTGGTGCGTACGGTGCTGGCGAGACAACCCCGGAGAAGCAGCTGTTTGAAGAGGGTAGGGAAGATGATGAGGTCCTTGACCCATCATGGCGTGAGCAACAGGAAGGTGGTGGGAGCAGCTCGGAGGAAGAGATTCCCCTACCGGCCAAAACAGGAGGCAGAGGGAGGGGGAAGACTTGGTTGCCTGTACCCTCCACTTCGGCACCCGTTAGGAGCATTCCTCCTTCCAAAGGCAAACCGGGCGCTCACAAGAGTTGCAGTGCGTGGTCCTTTTTTGACACAGTTGCAGATGACATTTGCTTTGTCAAATGCAAGCTGTGTCATCAGAGAGTCAAAAGAGGGAGAAATGTCAGCAACCTCAATACCACAAATATGTGGAAACATGTGCGCACCAAGCACGAGTTGGAGTTGCAGAGACACCCTGAAGACGTAGGCCAACGTACAGCACCACCTACCACCTCTTCAGTTCGTGTTGGGCCCTCTTCCTCCAGCTCACACACTGCTGGTTCGGCTTCCTCACAGGATCGCCAAGGAAGAACCTCTGCCACTGTTGTCCGGAGACCCTGTCAGATTCCACCCATAACAGCACGTTCCCATCCATCACAGCCATCGGTAGCACAGGCATGGGATAAAAGGCGCCCTTACTCGGCAAACCATCCCCGAGCACAGTCTCTGAATGCTGGCATTGCCAAACTTCTGGCAGTTGAAATGCTGTCATTCAGGCTGGTGGACACTGACACCTTCCGGGACTTAATGGCATTGGCAGTCCCCCAATACAACGTGCCCAGCCGCTTTTATTTCAGCAGGCGAGCCATCCCTGCCCTGCAGAAACATGTTGAGGGCAAAATAAAACATGCGCTACTAAACGCCGTTAGTAGCAAGGTCCACCTGACCACCGATGCGTGAACCAGTAACCATGGACAGGGACGATACCTTTCCCTCACTGCCCACTGGGTCAATGTTGTGGAGCCGGGTACGGATCTGGAGAGTGGCGCTGTACGTGTTCTTCCAACGCCACGGATTGCAGGACTCCAGTCTGTACACATAGACTCCTCCTCCTACTCAAGTTCCTCAGAAACAGCAGAGCAGGAGCCTGTTACGACCGATATGAGCACAGCCGTGGCCAAACGTCAACAGGCTGTACTCAAATTAATTTCTTTGGGGAATCGAAGCCACACAGCGCAGGAGCTCTGGAATGCTATCAAGCTGGAGAGCGATGTGTGGTTTGGGCCAGCGAATCTCCAGCCGGGCTTGGTAGTGTGTGACAATGGCCGAAATCTGGTGGCAGCTCTTGGCCTAGGCAACCTCACACACATCCCATGTCTGGCACATGTTCTTAACTTGGTCGTGCAGAGCTTTCTGAGGGACTATCCGGATCTTGATGCACTGTTGCACAAGGTCCGCATAGAGTGCGCTCACTTGCGACGTTCCAGCACGGCAAGATCGCGCCTCGCTGCTCTGCAGCGACGATTTGGCCTTCCGGAACATCGCATCATATGTGACCTACCCACCCGGTGGAATTCAACGTTACATATGTTGGAGCGGTTGTGTGAGCAGCAGGCAGCAGTCATGGAGTACCAGCTGCATCAGGCGCAAACAAGTCGCACTGTGCGCCGTTCACACTTCAGCACCATTGAGTGGGCCTCTATGAAGGACATCTGCCTCGTTTTGCGTGCCTTCGATGAATCCACGCGGATGGCGAGTGCAGATGATGCACTAGTCAGCATGACTGTCCCCCTTATCTGCCTGCTTCAACAAACACTGCAAGCACTAAGGGATGAGGTTTCAGAAGAGGTGGAGGATGAGGAGTCCCAAATGCCATCTGCTTCTGGACAGTCTGCGCTACGTGTTTCCTCACAAAGGCCTAGGCAGGGGACACTTTGTGAGGAGGATGAGGAGGAGTCGATGGAGGAGGAAGACATCTCTCCAGAGGAGGGAGGTACACAAACCTCTACTCAGTATGTACAGCGAGGGTGGGGTGATGCAGAGCAGGTCGAGGTCACGCCTCAAACAGGGGACAGCGGTTCTTTGGCAGTTGGGAGTCTGCAGCACATGGTTGATTTCATGCTGCAGTGCCTGAGAAACGACCGCCGCATCGCCCACATTCTCGTCTCGGCTGATTATTGGGTGTACACCCTCCTAGATCCTCGCTACCGGGACAGCGTACAAAGGCTCATACCAACGTTGAACCGGGAGCGTAAAATGCGGGAGTACGAAGAGTCACTGGTGCAGTCCATAATGTTTTCCATTCCACCCGACAGCATTGTTGCTAGTGCTTTACAAAGCAGCTCTGTGCGTCGAGGCAGTGGAGGAAACTCTGCACAAAGAGGGAGCAGAGGCAGTGCCGCAGCACAAGGCAAGACCACTATGGCCCAAATGTGGCAAAGTTTTGTGTGTCCACCACAATTGTCTACACCATCAGCGACGCTTCGAGTCAGCAGGAGGCAACGCTTCCGTCAGATGGTGTCAGACTACATGTCTTGCCCTGTCGCTGTACTCCCAGATGGCTCTTCCCCCTTCAAGTTTTGGGTCTCTAAGCTGGATACATGGCCAGAGCTTAGCCAGTATGCATTGGAGGTGCTGGCTTGCCCTGCTGCCAGTGTATTATCGGAACGTGTCTTTAGTGCCGCAGGTGGTGTACTAACAGACCGTCGCACGCGACTATCTTCCGATAATGTTGACCGGCTGACTTTTCTGAAAATGAACAAGGCCTGGATCTCCAAAGACTTTGCCATTCCTCTTACAGACTAAATTAGTGGTTGGCAACTGTATCCAGGTCTGCTGGTGTGTTCATTTTTCTACCACCTGAACTATAATCCCTGTGCTTCAACACAGCCAGTTGTCGCTCAGATGTGTCGTCTGCACAGAGAAACACACTAGCTCCTGTGTTACTGGGGTTCAGTAATGCCAGCTGATCCCCTGCTGTGTGGACGGCAGAGTCACCAGCTCCATCAACATTCAAACCACTACTGATTTTTAACCGTGCCCAACTTAGGTCTCTGGCTCCACTGTCTCTACTATTTCCCCTGACCTCCAACCCCGCCATCTACATCTCTGAAGTGGCGTCAGCACAATCTACACTTGTTCCTGTGTTCCTGTGGCTCAGTCCCATCAGTTTATCCCCTGATGTGTGTCCGGCAAGGTCTCCTGCTCTGTCCACATTCCCATAACCAGTAGTGGGAATGAGGACAGAGCTGGCGAACTTGCCGGACAAACATCAGGGGATCAACTGATGGGACTGAGCACCAGTAACACAGGAACAAGTGTAGATTGTGCTGACGCCACTTCAGAGATGTAGCTGGCGGGGTTGGAGGCCAGGGTAAATAGTAGAGACAGTGGAGCCAGAGGCCTAAGTGGAGCATGGTTAGAATCAGTAGTAGTCCACAACCTCCATAAAACCCGATGCCCATTGGCCTCTGCATGCGGCATGCGTAATCCTGGGCTCCAACAGCGTCAGTTGGTGTTCAGAAGTGTCGTCTCCACAGAGCCAAACACATTCGTTCAAGTGTTAGTGGGGTTCAGCACTGTCAGCTGTTCCCCTGCTGTGGAGATGGCAAGTCTCCTGCTGCCTTCACCTGCCAAAATCCAGTAGGCCCCAGCCTGCTCCTCGCCTAATCCTGGGCTCCAACAGCGTCAGTTGGTGTTCAGAAGTGTCGTCTCCACAGAGCCAAACACATTCGTTCAAGTGTTAGTGGGGTTCAGCACTGTCAGCTGTTCCCCTGCTGTGGAGATGGCAAGTCTCCTGCTGCATTCACCTGCCAAAATCAAGTAGGCCCCAGCCTGCTCCTCGCCTAATCCTGGGCTCCAACAACGTCAGTTGGTGTTCAGAAGTGTCGTCTCCACAGAGCCAAACACATTCGTTCAAGTGTTAGTGGGGTTCAGCACTGTCAGCTGTTCCCCTGCTGTGGAGATGGCAAGTCTCCTGCTGCATTCACCTGCCAAAATCCAGTAGGCCCCAGCCTGCTCCTCGCCTAATCCTGGGCTCCAACAACGTCAGTTGGTGTTCAGAAGTGTCGTCTCCACAAAGCCAAACACATTCGTTCAAGTGTTAGTGGGGTTCAGCACTGTCAGCTGTTCCCCTGCTGTGGAGATGGCAAGTCTCCTGCTGCATTCACCTGCCAAAATCAAGTAGGCCCCAGCCTGCTCCTCGCCTAATCCTGGGCTCCAACAACGTCAGTTGGTGTTCAGAAGTGTCGTCTCCACAGAGCCAAACACATTCGTTCAAGTGTTAGTGGGGTTCAGCACTGCCAGCTGTTCCCCTGCTGTGGAGATGGCAAGTCTCCTGCTGCATTCACCTGCCAAAATCAAGTAGGCCCCAGCCTGCTCCTCGCCTAATCCTGGGCTCCAACAACGTCAGTTGGTGTTCAGAAGTGTCGTCTCCACAGAGCCAAACACATTCGTTCAAGTGTTAGTGGGGTTCAGCACTGCCAGCTGTTCCCCTGCTGTGGAGATGGCAAGTCTCCTGCTGCATTCACCTGCCAAAATCCAGTAGGCCCCAGCCTGCTCCTCGCCTAATCCTGGGCTCCAACAACGTCAGTTGGTGTTCAGAAGTGTCGTCTCCACAGAGCCAAACACATTCGTTCAAGTGTTAGTGGGGTTCAGCACTGTCAGCTGTTCCCCTGCTGTGGAGATGGCAAGTCTCCTGCTGCATTCACCTGCCAAAATCAAGTAGGCCCCAGCCTGCTCCTCGCCTAATCCTGGGCTCCAACAACGTCAGTTGGTGTTCAGAAGTGTCGTCTCCACAGAGCCAAACACATTCGTTCAAGTGTTAGTGGGGTTCAGCACTGCCAGCTGTTCCCCTGCTGTGGAGATGGCAAGTCTCCTGCTGCATTCACCTGCCAAAATCAAGTAGGCCCCAGCCTGCTCCTCGCCTAATCCTGGGCTCCAACAACGTCAGTTGGTGTTCAGAAGTGTCGTCTCCACAGAGCCAAACACATTCGTTCAAGTGTTAGTGGGGTTCAGCACTGTCAGCTGTTCCCCTGCTGTGGAGATGGCAAGTCTCCTGCTGCATTCACCTGCCAAAATCAAGTAGGCCCCAGCCTGCTCCTCGCCTAATCCTGGGCTCCAACAACGTCAGTTGGTGTTCAGAAGTGTCGTCTCCACAGAGCCAAACACATTCGTTCAAGTGTTAGTGGGGTTCAGCACTGTCAGCTGTTCCCCTGCTGTGGAGATGGCAAGTCTCCTGCTGCATTCACCTGCCAAAATCAAGTAGGCCCCAGCCTGCTCCTCGCCTAATCCTGGGCTCCAACAACGTCAGTTGGTGTTCAGAAGTGTCGTCTCCACAGAGCCAAACACATTCGTTCAAGTGTTAGTGGGGTTCAGCACTGCCAGCTGTTCCCCTGCTGTGGAGATGGCAGTCTCTCCTGCTGTCTCCGCATTACAAAGACAGTAGGCCTCTGCCTACACCCTCCTATTTCCTGGGCTTCAACACAGCCAGTTGTAGCTCGGAAGTGCCGTCCACACGGAAAGAGACACTTGCTCCCGTGTCTCAGTGGGGTTCAGTAACGTCAGCTGATCCCCTGCTTTGTGGATGGCAGTCTCTCCTGCTGTCACCTCTTTCAAAATACAGTAGGCCTCTGCCTACACCCTCCTATTTCCTGGGCTTCAACACAGCCAGTTGTAGTTCGGAAGTGCCGTCCACACGGAAAGAGACACTTGCTCCCGTGTCTCAGTGGGGTTCAGTAACGTCAGCTGATCCCCTGCTGTGTGGATGGCAGTCTCTCCTGCTGTCACCTCTTTCAAAATACAGTAGGCCTCTGCCTACACCCTCCTATTTCCTGGGCTTCAACACAGCCAGTTGTAGTTCGGAAGTGCCGTCCACACGGAAAGAGACACTTGCTCCCGTGTCTCAGTGGGGTTCAGTAACGTCAGCTGATCCCCTGCTGTGTGGATGGCAGTCTCTCCTGCTGTCACCTCATTCAAAATACAGTAGGCCTCTGCCTACACCATCCTATTTCCTGGGCTTCAACACAGCCAGTTGTAGTTCGGAAGTGCCGTCCACACGGAAAGAGACACTTGCTCCCGTGTCTCAGTGGGGTTCAGTAACGTCAGCTGATCCCCTGCTGTGTGGATGGCAGTCTCTCCTGCTGTCACCTCTTTCAAAATACAGTAGGCCTCTGCCTACACCCTCCTATTTCCTGGGCTTCAACACAGCCAGTTGTAGTTCGGAAGTGCCGTCCACACGGAAAGAGACACTTGCTCCCGTGTCTCAGTGGGGTTCAGTAACGTCAGCTGATCCCCTGCTGTGTGGATGGCAGTCTCTCCTGCTGTCACCTCATTCAAAATACAGTAGGCCTCTGCCTACACCATCCTATTTCCTGGGCTTCAACACAGCCAGTTGTAGTTCGGAAGTGCCGTCCACACGGAAAGAGACACTTGCTCCCGTGTCTCAGTGGGGTTCAGTAACGTCAGCTGATCCCCTGCTGTGTGGATGGCAGTCTCTCCTGCTGTCACCTCATTCAAAATACAGTAGGCCTCTGCCTACACCATCCTATTTCCTGGGCTTCAACACAGCCAGTTGTAGTTCGGAAGTGCCGTCCACACGGAAAGAGACACTTGCTCCCGTGTCTCAGTGGGGTTCAGTAACGTCAGCTGATCCCCTGCTGTGTGGATGGCAGTCTCTCCTGCTGTCACCTCTTTCAAAATACAGTAGGCCTCTGCCTACACCCTCCTATTTCCTGGGCTTCAACACAGCCAGTTGTAGTTCGGAAGTGCCGTCCACACGGAAAGAGACACTTGCTCCCGTGTCTCAGTGGGGTTCAGTAACGTCAGCTGATCCCCTGCTGTGTGGATGGCAGTCTCTCCTGCTGTCACCTCTTTCAAAATACAGTAGGCCTCTGCCTACACCCTCCTATTTCCTGGGCTTCAACACAGCCAGTTGTAGTTCGGAAGTGCCGTCCACACGGAAAGAGACACTTGCTCCCGTGTCTCAGTGGGGTTCAGTAACGTCAGCTGATCCCCTGCTTTGTGGATGGCAGTCTCTCCTGCTGTCACCTCTTTCAAAATACAGTAGGCCTCTGCCTACACCCTCCTATTTCCTGGGCTTCAACACAGCCAGTTGTAGTTCGGAAGTGCCGTCCACACGGAAAGAGACACTTGCTCCCGTGTCTCAGTGGGGTTCAGTAACGTCAGCTGATCCCCTGCTGTGTGGATGGCAGTCTCTCCTGCTGTCACCTCTTTCAAAATACAGTAGGCCTCTGCCTACACCCTCCTATTTCCTGGGCTTCAACACAGCCAGTTGTAGTTCGGAAGTGCCGTCCACACGGAAAGAGACACTTGCTCCCGTGTCTCAGTGGGGTTCAGTAACGTCAGCTGATCCCCTGCTGTGTGGATGGCAGTCTCTCCTGCTGTCACCTCATTCAAAATACAGTAGGCCTCTGCCTACACCATCCTATTTCCTGGGCTTCAACACAGCCAGTTGTAGTTCGGAAGTGCCGTCCACACGGAAAGAGACACTTGCTCCCGTGTCTCAGTGGGGTTCAGTAACGTCAGCTGATCCCCTGCTGTGTGGATGGCAGTCTCTCCTGCTGTCACCTCTTTCAAAATACAGTAGGCCTCTGCCTACACCCTCCTATTTCCTGGGCTTCAACACAGCCAGTTGTAGTTCGGAAGTGCCGTCCACACGGAAAGAGACACTTGCTCCCGTGTCTCAGTGGGGTTCAGTAACGTCAGCTGATCCCCTGCTTTGTGGATGGCAGTCTCTCCTGCTGTCACCTCTTTCAAAATACAGTAGGCCTCTGCCTACACCCTCCTATTTCCTGGGCTTCAACACAGCCAGTTGTAGTTCGGAAGTGCCGTCCACACGGAAAGAGACACTTGCTCCCGTGTCTCAGTGGGGTTCAGTAACGTCAGCTGATCCCCTGCTGTGTAGATGGCAAAGTCTCCTGCTGCCTACACAGTCATACCACTACTGATTTTTAACCGTGCTCCAATTAGGCCTGTGGCTCCACTGTCTCTCGTATTTCCCCTGTCCTCCAACCCCGCCAGTTACAGCTCCGAAGTGGCGTCTGCACAATCCACACTTGTTCCTGTGTTACAGGTGTTCAGTCCGGTCAGTTAATCCCCTGATGTGTGTCCGGCAATGTCGCCTGCTCTGTCCACATTCCCATTATGGGAATGTGGACAGAGCAGGCGACATTGCCGGACACACATCAGGGGATTAACTGACCGGACTGAACACCTGTAACACAGGAACAAGTGTGGATTGTGCAGATGCCACTTCGGAGCTGTAACTGGCGGGGTTGGAGGACAGGGGAAATACGAAAATCAGTGAAGCCACAGGCCTAAGTGGAGCTTGGTTCAAATTAGTAGTCTACAACCGATCTTAAAATTTCTTCAATGCAGCCTCAGCCTGCTCCGTGCTTGTCCCTGGGCTTCAACACAGCCAGTTGTTGCTCGGAAGTGCCGTCTTCACAGAGTAAAACACTAGCTCCTGTGTTTGTGGGGTTCAGTAACGTCAGCTGTTCCCCTGCTGTTTTGATGGCAATCTGTCCTGCTGCCTCCCAATTGACAGCACATCAGGCCTCAGCCTGCTAAGTGCTTGTCCTGGGCTCCAACATCGCCAGTTGCTGCTCATAACTGACTTTGGCACGGGTACTCCCTCCTGCCCAGCTTGGTTCCAGCCCTGCCTGCTGTTTCCGGGAAGTGTCAATGTCAGTTTGCCACCCCAAGTTGCCATGTCGTGTTGCGGTTGGGTTAGCCGAGGCTAGGGTGCCAGCAGTTTAGGTGCTTCCTATGTGGACTGCGGGTTCTGGTAAGAAAGGCTTGTTCCATAGTGCCAGTAGGACAAGCACCCCCTGTAGGACTGTGTGATTCGGTAACTGCGGCCAGCTTGCGGCATGCCAACTTTGCTTTTCAGGGGTAACTTCTGATACCCCTCCGTGTTCCAGCACCGTCAGCTGGTTCTCGTCAGAGCCTTTGGCCTAGGTGCCTCCATCTCAGTATCCGAGTTCCGGCAACGTCTGCTGGTCCTTGGTAGTGCTTTGTAGCACAGGTGCCTCCTGCTTAGTAACCGTGTTCCAGCACCGTCAGCTGGTCCTCGGTTGTGCCATTGGCTCTTATTCCTTCTGCTGCCCCTCCGGGTGCCAGCACTGTCAGCTGGTCCTCGCTATTTCCATTTGCTCTTGCAGCTTATGCTACCCCTCTGGGTTCCTGCACCGTCAGCTGGTTCTCGGCAGAGCCTTTGGCCTAGGTGCCTCCATCTCGGTATCCGAGTTCCGGCAACGTCTGCTGGTCCTTGGTAGTGCTTTGTAGCACAGGTACCTCCTGCTTAGTAACCGGGTTCCAGCACCGTCAGCTGGTCCTTGGTTGTGCCATTGGCTCTTATTCCTTCTGCTGCCCCTCCGGGTGCCAGCACTGTCAGCTGGTCCTCGCTATTTCCATTTGCTCTTGCAGCTTATGCTACCCCTCCGGGTTCCAGCACCGTCAGCTGGTTCTCGTCAGAGCCTTTGGCCTAGGTGCCTCCATCTCGGTATCCGAGTTCCGGCAACGTCTGCTGGTCCTTGGTAGTGCTTTGTAGCACAGGTACCTCCTGCTTAGTAACCGGGTTCCAGCACCGTCAGCTGGTCCTTGGTTGTGCCATTGGCTCTTATTCCTTCTGCTGCCCCTCCGGGTGCCAGCACTGTCAGCTGGTCCTCGCTATTTCCATTTGCTCTTGCAGCTTATGCTACCCCTCCGGGTTCCAGCACCGTCAGCTGGTTCTCGTCAGAGCCTTTGGCCTAGGTGCCTCCATCTCGGTATCCGAGTTCCGGCAACGTCTGCTGGTCCTTGGTAGTGCTTTGTAGCACAGGTACCTCCTGCTTAGTAACCGGGTTCCAGCACCGTCAGCTGGTCCTCGGTAGTGCCATTGGCTCTTGTTCCTTCTGCTGCCCCTCCCGGTGCCAGTACCGTCAGCTGGTTCAAGAGGACAAAGAACAGGAAGACAACCACCAAGATGCAGAACAACAAGAGAGAGAAGACCAAGAAGCATAAAAAAAACAAAGCAGAAGAACATTAAGCATAAGACTAATACTCTGAGCAAATGATATTATCTTATTTATAAGCAGAAGAAGACTAAGCAGTGTATGGGGGTGAGTCCGTTCCTCCTCGTGGTGCCCCTGGAAAAGGCCTGCTGCTGCAGGCCAAACTGAACGCGGACAAATCCTGTTGTAAATCTTTTGTGACAGGCAGAACGGAAGGTGTAAACTTCTAACTTTTCCAGATAACAACTACAGGAATGCCTGACACAAACAAGAATATGATGAAGAAGAATAGGAAGAAGATGAAGAAGTTGAATATGTAGAATAATAATTGTTGAATAAGAAGAATATGAAGAATGTAAGAAAAGGAAGAAGAAGAAGAAGAATGTAAAAAAAGGAAGTAGAAGAATTTAAAAAAGGAAGAAGAAGAAGAATGTAAAAAAAGGAATAAGAAGAAGAATGTAAAAAAAGGAAGAAGAAGAATGTAAAAAAAGGAAGTAGAAGAATGTAAAAAAAGGAGGAAGAAGAAGAAGAATGTAAAAAAAGGAATAAGAAGAAGAAGAAGGTAAAAAAAAGGAAGAAGAATAAGAAAGAAGAAGAAAGAAGAAGAAGACATACATGTCTGGCAAAATATAAATGAGGCTAACATAGTCAATATCTTTGTAACTCCTAACATCTTTAAAAAAAAAGTTTAATTCCTGCTATTCCATTTGATTGGGCTAAACCTCTATGGCTTTAATGTCTCCTCCACCTCCCACAATACATTCTACATTATTCTTAGTTGTTTTTCTTCATGTAGAATTAACCTACAAGGAAAGAAAGGTTTTTTTTTTAATTCCGATATTTTGGCCCCATTGACTTGCATTGGTTCCCGGTATCGGAATCGGCGATACCGATACTTTTTTTTAAGATCGGCCGATCCATTCCGATCCGATATTTTCAAGTATCGGCTGGTATCGCTCAACTCTAGTCATAACCATGGATACCTAAGCTACTGCAATGCCCTGCACATGGGGTAAGCGGCCTAGCTAATCAGAAGAACTATACTAAATATTTAATTGGAGATATTTGCTAACATTATTAATATTACACCTACTACAAATTGGGATAGGATCCTGGAGATGTGAATACCCCTTTAAGGCGTCATTCAGATGTCCGATGTTCTCTCATATGAGAAAAATGGATGGATTACTTTGATCAGAATTTTAAAAACAAGAAAAGTTTCTCCATCTACTCCTTTCTGACAGTCCGTGGAAAATTGGTCCACACTCGGACGTCACCCGAGTGCAGTCCGATTTTCTCAAGGACCCATTGACTCGAATTGCTGACTTTGATCCGACCCTCAGTTCAAAATCGGACGTGTCTCTGCGATTTTCGTGGACATGTGAATGGCCTCATAGACTGTCACACTTTCTATCTGTAAAAGAAACACTGATAGCACCCAAACGTGGGAATCGGGCGTCAGAATGAGCCCTAAAACTATATTTGCAGGTAAATAATGTTTTCTGAGGTGACAGGTTCTTCCCTTTAGTGCATCATAGAATTGTAGTATTGTCTTATTCAATGGTTGGGTCGTGCTGGGAGTTGTGGTGCTCTATGTATACACTATGATATATTTGTATTATGATAATATGATGTCAGGAAATATTTGGAGTTATAGTTCTCAATGTCTGTATACAATTTAGCAGAACTGTATCACGATCATATCAATAATGAGATTTATTACAGTCGCGCTGAATTCTTTTCGGTTCCATCTAATGTATAGCATGACCATTGCCAAACCAGAAAGAGACAGATCTCTCCAAGTCTGTAGAGCAAAAAAAGACATATCAGAAACATGTCTAATCAGCCTTGACATTTACACAACAATTCAGTTTGGAAAATATCGCTGCCATAAATTATGGTTGTAGCATAATGTTTCCATGTCGGGTATGACCTCAGTGGGTGGATGCCGCTCGGAGCTGGAAAGCCACATTCTGGATTCCTGACTTTTCTCTTTTTGCTTTAGGCATATCCTATTTCCACTTATCAGCATCGATATTAACCCATGTACATTGATGAACGGTTCAATATTGATTTATCTAATTGCCCATAAAGTGACTGCTGTGCAATCAAAAGGGCAGGATCTCTCTTACTAAATGAGTCTACTGGAGCTTGGGAGCATTGGAGGCGCTTAATGCAGCCTTTGTTTAACCCTGCAAGGCTCAAATTTGTGGAACTTTTGCTGCCTTCAATAATAATTTGACAAACCCGATATCTATAATCTATGCAAAAAATGAGATGCTACTATACATTCATCGGCTACTACAACCAAGTGATGGGCGTTTCTATAAGAGTAAAAATACATAGCTCATTCCAGAAACAGCGCCACTTTTGTTCATAGGTTGCTGCTGGTCATACAGCATTTATTTGAATGGAACTGAGCTGCAATACCAGTCACAGTCTATGAGGGGCGCTATTCCTGATAGGAAGCAACAATTATTCTCTAATCTCATATATGCCCTTTTAATTATACTGTATTATTTGAGCTGTAAAAAGAGAAAGTCCAAAAGATTTACTATTCTAATATGATAATATGCTGATATATTAGAGTGGGTAGTCAGTCATGCCAACTCCCCCTTACAAGCAGCCACAGATCTTCAGCAGTGCCGTACCAGTACTGTGTCATCCAAGTGCACTGACATGCCCCCTGTGCACTTCCAGCCTAATTTACATATGGCTTCTACAGTACGCTAGGTCTCTGCAGAGCGAGCTGTCAATCAATGTTTCAGGGCGTGTTTATAGCTGCAGCTCACGGTGTATGGCATGTTAACTGAAGCCGCACCAGCCATGCCTCAATGACTGAAAGCTGGCGGCTCTCAGGAGAAATAAAATGTATTTGCTCCTGGTAGCTGCACTTTTATTAAGGCAGCCGTACAGCCTTGCAATACTATTAAAGGGAACTAAAACTCAATTAACCTGCAGGCATGGGGTTAATCTCCAGGATAATTGCATTCTTAAAGTATTGTCACACTTAGCGATGCACCAGCGATCCCGACCAGCGATATGACGCGGTCAGGATCGCTGGTGCATCGCTAAGTGGTCGCTAGTGAGCTGCCACACAGGCAGATCTCACCAGCGACATAGCAGGGGTCGGGGGTCGTTACTTACCTGTCAGACGCGGCGATCCTGACGTCCTCCCGCCCGCGTCCACGCATCGCCACAGGAAGCCCAGCAGGAAATCCAGTAGGAAGCTGACGACGAGAAATGGCCCAGGACGTTCTTGCACGATCAGCGATAACCAGCGGGGGAGCGGGTTGTAGGTAAGTATCACACACAGCGATATCGCTAGCAATATCGCTATAACGTCAAAAGTTATAGCGATATTGCTAGCGATATCTCTTAGTGTGACAGGCCCTTAAAGCTGCCCAGTCACTATACTGAAAGCACTTATACCTGGCAGAGATGGCTATCAGTTAGTTGTGGCGCGTGCTTACAGCTTTCGCTCTGTACTGATCGGTGACTGTAGCTCCAACGGCCGCGCCTTTGTGACTGAAAGCCAGTGGCTGCCAGGAGGGATAAAGTTAATTTCCTTATGGTACCTGCGCTTACAGTGCTGGCACCAGGCAGCTTTAGAACCTTATTAATCTACAGATTTAACCTAGATCTACAGGTTAAAAGTTTTTGGAGACTTAACATGTTCCCTTTAAATTACAGATATGTCCTCCTCACTTTTCCACAAATTTGTTTAGAAACTGTAATTTACAACAATATGCATTTAATACATTATATCAACATGCGAAACCCGTGACGGTCTGCAATTCATATCACTTCCACTGGATGACTATACACAGACACATAGAGCATAAATATCTGACATCATGTTTTGTACATTGTCACAATAAAGCACTTATTAGACATGAGCAAATCAATTTGCAAGAAATCAAATTCATCATGATTTTCTGAAAAATGTTGAATTTGCCAGACCGCTATTCTACTGCAATCTTTTGAGAGATGGGTAGGGCTTGAAAATACAAAAAGAAAGGATTATATTAACCTGTCTTATTCCTGCTCACCTGTCCTGAAGCTCCAAAGACCATGGCAGAGCGAGCATAGGACCAAGCAGAGAACTGCAGTAGCAGGAAAGAGAGAGGCAGGCATAGGAAAGGATAATATGATATTTTATTATTTTCAACCCCTTCCTTTTGGGTATAAGGGTTCACTCCCTTGGGTAGCTGATTGGAACACAAAGTCACAGGTTTTTTTTTATATCATAAATGGAATGATATATGTCTATTTACACTGGTTGCACAATGCCAAAACCATAATCATAAAATCTCTAGCTTTGTTCCAGCGCTAACTAAACAATACATACTCTGGCTACTTGGCTGAGCTAGTCCCAGTTCGGTCACACACAGCACCTATCGTTCCAAGCAGCCACTGACACTTGCAGTTCGGTGCACACGACCTGTGCAGTCTCTTCTCACAGAGATTCTGGCCTGTCTCTCTCCAGTTCCAACACAAATTCGCTCTGCTCAGCTTCCCCAAGCTGACTGACCAGTGAACACATGGCCTGGTTCTAGTGCTGGATATCCAGAGGCACCTAATCAGGACCTGGAGTGCTAGGATTTAACGCTAGGCTATCTGGCTTTCCTACATAGGGTATGGAGGGAGTTCAGAGCACAATAAACCTTTATTTCGGGCACTTTGGAATCATACAGAATTTTATCTGCCTAATTCGAAATTCTGGAAATTCACTTACTTCTAGCCCTTAGAATAACAGTAGCAAGAAGAACTATTGCCCAACCCTGGAAATCAACATATAACCTGACTTTTATTCTAGAATGCTTTCTTTCTTATTTTGAAATTAAAAAGCAGATTTGTTTCCTTTTCATTAAATTGTTTTTTTGGTGATTTTTTAAATGTTTCCCAAGAATAGGGAATGTTCGAGTGTGTTCACAGGGAGTTTTTTCACATGGATTCTGAAGCAAATACTCTTCAAAACCCACAGAAAAAAAACTTTTTGATCATTCCCTAATAGCTAAAGAATTAACCACTACAAACTTAGTGACTTCCCCGGCAATGTATTCATTTCTGCAGCTCTTCCATTGATGACGTCCCATCCACCATTCACGTCGGCTGCAGCCAATCTTTTGCCGAAATGATCATGGACCACACATGTACCATCACCGCTGAGACCAGTGATTGGCTGCAGCAGAATAATGGATAGAACATCATCACTACAGGACCTGCAGGAATCATATCTAAAACTGCAAAGGATTTATCAATAAGTCATAGTTTTATTTTTTTAATTTATAACATTCTCAACACGTGGAAAACTGTTGAAATCGTTGAAAAAAATGTAAAAATTCTTCCCATTTTTAATGGAAAATATTAATAATGATAACATTTTTTAAACATTTTGTAAAAAAAAAAGAAAGTAAATGATTTATCTTCCACTCTATGAAATGCAGTGGAGCTTCATTAAGGGACTTGAGGGCCAGCTACTTACACAGATTATTGATTTTCAGTCTAGTCCATGTTTAACATAATTCTACATAGACAGCGGCTAATTCTACATTTAAAACCAGCGATCCATTGGGATTACAGGGTGCAACTGACCATAAGTAACTGCCCTCTCTTCTCACAATTCAGAGGTTCCCTGACTTGGAAGAGCTACAATCCTATTATAATTTGGAAAGCGACATGAAAATTTGATTTTTAAAAAGAAAGGTACACTGTAATAAATAGTATCCATTAGAAGGAAAAGGAGCTCTAAACGAAATCGTATTCATTATTCATGAAATGAGCAAAAACAAGCAGTTGTCCCTAAGGGATTTTCATAAACTATGCATTAGATCTGCTATAAAATATGTTTAATAGAGTTGATGTGCATCAATACACAGACCCTGTCCATTGCACACATCAGTAAACTGTGACCGTTGGACAGGAGCCCTGAGAACGGAGTCTTACCTGATGGCATCTATGGCTCTTCTTTTGATTAGTAGACCTGGCGCAACGCCTAATGTGCATAATGTTGTAATGATGCGGTCATGTCACATTGGATAATCTTAAGAAAAAACTGGAGGTTGGAGGCAGTTCTCATGAATTCTATCCAGTGGCCACAGATTATTGACTTGGTACTGTGATTTGCACCAATTCTCATGATTAGCTTAATGCCAATTCTAGAGTGATCAAGAAGTCCTTAGGTGAGATCTATTTCTTACCTCTATGTAAATGGATCACCCCCAGGGCAAGTGGGGTACTTACTCGGTACTGGGCCGATGTCTTAAAGGGGAAGTGTGGCGGTGGCAGTGACCCAGTCCATGGCCCTGGGTGTACATGTAAAATAGGTGGATTGAATAAAGTTTATGTATGGATAAGTTCATGATGTCACCTGTGGTATCTGGTCAGAAGGGGACCAGCGCTGCAGTGCAGATCCTCTGGGACAGATGGTGAGATGCAGCAGCGGTGTAATAGCTCTCCACAGGCAGAGAACTAGTCCCAGGGCAGTAGTAATAGATGTTGAGGTAGATGGTGTAGTGTTCGGGCACAGAGATATAGCAGTGCTGAGAAGGTGATGCAGGAAGAAGGCAGAGACACAGCTGAATGCAGTTCCAAAGCTTTACTCACGTTTCTGGCATACACAGGTGCCTGCTTCAGTGCCGCGTCCTCCAGGTGAGGGGCTCAGCCAACTCCCAGGCAGATGGAATACACCCTTCCAGCACTCCCTTCCGTGTGCCTTTTCTGAACGTGTCCTTACTAGCGCTAATCTGAAGTACTTGTAGTTATGAATTACACTCAAGTTCCTCTTTCTTGCTGTCACTTAGAACTCCACTCGCATGACAGGCAGCTGTAGCCAACTTCGGGGACTCCTTATAATCATGTCCCGGCTCACACACGTTGCTGCTGTGTCATCAAGTCTTAGGTGGGAATAAAGTGGTCAAAACTTCTATTCCTCCAGTTTCTGCTGTAGAACCATTAGCATTCACACAACCTCGGATACCGGCGCCCGGCCTTTGGCGCATTAAGCTTAGGGAAGGGCTCTGGTCTAGCCCTAGTCCCCAGCTCTCTGCTCTTCACATTCCATCCTTTTCTATCTTTCTTCTGAAGAACTGATCTTTCTCTTCCTTCCCTTGCCAGCAGCTCCAGCTCACAGGAAGCTGGTGCATATATGTCCTATCTCTGCTTCCCCCTCTGGGGAACTGATCCTGACTTCCTATCAGTTTTACCCTCCTCTAGTGCAAACTAAACTCCACCCACCTCCCAGCACCCTTCATAAACCAAGCAGGGGCCCTAGAGGGTGCTCTGCTGTTCTAAGGTTTCCGTGCTGGGTGCAGGTGCTGGAGTCTGGTCAGGTGTCCCCATCTTACCTGGAGAGTGGGATACCACACCTCAGGAGGAGGTGCAGTACCTCTGTGGTGACTGAACTCTCAGGGGTGCCACATATATAAATTCTAATCCATCTACTAATTTCCTTAAAACTATTGAGGCTGAACTCCTCCAAAGATTTGTCCTATTCCTTTCCTTATCAATTCAAGGAGTTGGCCAGGGTTGGGGCTGAACTCTGCAGTCACTCTATGAAGCAGTCAAGTTACTGCAAGTATGCGACATATATATTTCCTGACACGTTCCGACTAGATGTGTCAGGCCTCACTCAATTCATTAAATATTGAGCAAGATCACTCACATCTAGTCAGCACATGGCTTCATGTATGCAAGAGTTGCTCCCTCACAGCATAAGCATCGGAGAATCCTCACATAACATTGCATGCGATGAGATGATTCACAAGTCTGCAGAATCTCAGAGTGACACAAGACCTGAATTCCTAGCATGGACAATCCATTTAAGATGATTTCACATGTTGCAGCCACAATGTGTTTTTTTGTCCTAATCGAGGTCAAATTGAATAATGTTTCCCCTAGTTTTGGAAAACATTAGTATTAATGATGGGTGAATTAATTTGCAGCTAATCAAATTTGTTATGAGTTTTGCCAAAAATAAAGATTATCCAGAATTAAATTTTTTTAGAATTGGCACAATTTCAGCAAAATGTTTATATTTTGCATGATTATTTTAGAGCTAGGAAGGGTTCTTTGTTTCTTCATCTTCGGTTTGGATCTTCTGGCACTAACTAGCCCTTACATGATCATGCCTAATGCGATGCATATCGTGATCCATCGTCACCCATCCAAAAGAGTTGGAATACTGGGGGGAAGCTGTGATGGCAGGACAGATGAAGGACATGTGCAGGACAATGTATGTAATAATGTGTCATTATTTTATGACCCTTTCCTGGTTTAAAGGAAACCAGGAATCAAACCCTGAGTTTATGTTTCCTGAGATTTTGGACCCCCATGGTAGACACAAAAAACAACATAAAAAGTTGATAGTACAAAGAGTGACATAAACAGGGATTGCATCATTTATTGAATGCAAGATAAAACTAGGTTTGGAGTAGACTACAGTACTGTGCTGACAAATTCTTAGTAGACCCTTTTGCATGAATTTCAGTTGTTCTGGACTTACAGACAGCGGCAGAAGAGTCTGAAGAGAAATGACCAAGAAGGATAATTTTTGGGCCTTTTTTTATAAAGTAAAATCTGTCATTGCACTGTTTTGGACAGTTGGTTACAATCGGGTTATCATCTGTTTCTAAGGTGAGGTCAATTTGACATTATTAAGGCTGGTGGCTATGTTAACGAGCCTGAAAAGGGGTTGAATAGAGTCCTAGGAGACCTTAGGGTGTTAAGGTACTGTCACACTTAGCGATGCACCAGTGATCCCGACCAGCTATATGACGCGGTCAGGATCGCTGGTGCATCGCTAAGTGGTCGCTAGTGAGCTGCCACACAGGCAGATCTCACGAACAACATTGCAGGGGTCGGGGGTCGCTACTTACCTGTCACACTAGGTGATCCTGCGTCCTCCCGCCCGGCTCCACGCTCGTCGCTCGTCTCTCCACCGGAAGCGCTGCAGGAAGCTGACGACGAGAAACGGTCCAGAACGTTCTCGCACGATCAGCGATAACCAGCGGGGGAACGGGTCATAGGTAAGTATCACACACAGCGATATCGCTAGCAATATCGCTATAGCGTCACAAGTTATAGCGATATTGCTAGCGATATAGCTTAGTGTGACAGGCCCTTTACACACGTCTTTTCAGGACAATTGGCAGTTTAGTAGTAATTGCAAATTGAGGCAAAATGATTTGCAGTGAATTGATTTTGTTGGAAAAACTTATCAACCCTGGTGAATTTAAATTTAAAAAGTTTGATTATCTCTACGAATTAGCTGTAATCTGCAGGGGAATTTATGATAGCAATGCACAAAAGAACCAATCGATGACATTAAGCTTGGCTGCATCAGAATGTTTTTCTTTAAGACCCTGTCATCTGTCCCATTATAGTATTTTGTAACACAGTTATTTCAGATCCACTTGTCAACAACATTCCATTTCCACTTAGCGTATGTTGGCTCAAATAAAACCTACATCTTCTGATGATTCTGTAATCTTAATAAATGATTTGTTTCTTCTGTGTCCTGGACCTTTCTACATTTGCTTAATATAAAGATGTCTATATTTCAGTGTATTGTTATGCAGGGTCAAATATTTCTAAAACTGTTAAATTAAATAAAAATGCTGATGGTTTAATGAGATAGGTCAATTTAATATTATTTAATGAATACACAGAATGCAGAAGGTAATTATTAGCCGAAAGTGCATCATCTGTTTCCTCTAAAGCATCTGTTATGAACTCTGTAGTTACCGACAAATGAATATTGTGTTTTATCCAAGATTTCACGGCATAATCCTGTATTCTGTGGCACAGATGTTTCAAGCTGCAAAATTCAGACATACAAGTGAAAGACTGTTATTTGCAGGAGAGAAAAAAATAAATGTCATTTCTAAAAATCACAGTAACGTCTTTTTACTACATTTTACATGAAAAATAGCATGATTGCTTTACTGTACCTTGAGTGTGGATGCTGTGCTGCTTTGCAGGGAAGATACAATGAGTCATGCTGTTTTATTTTAAAAGTGGAGACTAGTGTTTGTTTTCACACATTTTACAATTCCTGCCAAATGCTGGAGCACACAACACCTCCTCATATGCAGAAAATGTGTTTGTAATTACATTCATTACTCACAAAATATAATGTTTGCAGGAGTAAGTATTGCATCGTGTTGTCATATTTTGTATAATTTCAACCCCAGGATTGTGAAAATAATCTAGAATATTTGCATTTGTCAACTAATAAAATAGCTTTTCTGGGGCACCGCAATGGGGGTAATTGGAGCCCTATGTTAAATGCTTTTGCATAGTTGTAGCATATTACTGCTATTACTGTCATCTATCAGCTATGAAAATAAAACATAGGTTTGTTGAACAGGTTGCAGTGTTTTAGTAAATTTTACAACCCATTCTCAGCCATTCTACCCATTGGAACTAATCTCACCAATAAAGGGTTCAATTTAAACCATATGTACAATACATTTGTTATGAGTGTGTTAGCACATTTCCACAAAATGAGGAAAGAAGTACAAATAAAGGAAGCGCTGCACCTACACCCAACTGGTCCCTGTGCAGACTAGAAATGTCCTTAGCCACACAAATACAGAAACTCCTCAGATTTGGCTCCCCAAAAGACCATCGGGGGGTTTCTCGTTTCTCCTGAGGAACCAGAGGGGAGGCCACACACAAATTGTACAAAGGTAAATGACAGCACGCTGTGAGATACCAAGACACAGGAAAAAACTAAACAGGATTGACAGGGAAAAATACAAAAAACCATAACAAATAAATGAACTAAGTAATAACTTCCTAGACCCCAAACATTATAGAAAGGAAAAGTTTTTTGGGGAGGATAACTCACAAACAGACCTCAGGAAGGCAACTATTATTACTAAAACAATTACTAAAACAAATCTTATTTGATTCAGATCTTTCCTTCACTCCCCCCATCTGATCACTTACCCTCTCCTGTTACTTACACCTCAAAAACATCTCTACAATTCTACCTTTTCTTACCTTTCACTCCACAAAACACCTATTATTCACTCTCATCTGGACTCTTTCAACTCTTTACTAATCAGTAGAGTTGAGCGACTTTGGTCGGATCGGGTTTCATGAAACAAAATTTGTTTCAGATTAAACTGGTCCGACTAGGGCAAAAAAAAAGTCGGAGTTTCGTCCGAAACCCGACCACAATGCAAGTCAATGGGGAATAAAAGTCGGCATTGAGCGGATGACATTCCTCCGCTCCATACAATACAATAATTAAAGCAAAATAAGACGAAATAAGATGACCCTGCTCGTGAGCGCTTACAATCTACAATGAGGTGAGGGAGATACAAAGTACAGGTGTGTATTTACAATGGTGTATTTACAATGAAGGTCCAGCCATCTAGAGGGAGTGAGGGATGGATGGCGATAGTGAATGGGCTACACATGCACACTTACACATAGAATGACTTTGATTAGTGATCGTGATAGGCCTCTCTGAACAAATATGTTTTGAGGGAGCGCCTGAAACTATGCAAATTGTGGATAGTCCTGATTTCTTGGGGTAGAGCATACCAGAGGATAGGAGCAGCACGGGAGAAATCTTAGAGTAAGGAGTGGGAGGTATGGATTAGTGCAGAGGTTAGTCGAAAGTCGTTTGCAGAGTGCAGCGGTCGGTTAGGCCGATGGACAGAAATGAGGGAGGAGATGTAGGGGGCGCTGCACTGTGGAGAGCTTTGTGGGTGAGAACAAGTACTTTGAATTGGATCCTATAATGAATGGGCAGCCAATGTAAAGACTGGCGAAGAGCGGACGCGTCCGAGTACCGATTAGTCAGATAGATGACCCTGGCTGCTGCATTAAGTATGGACTGGAGAGGGGATAGTTGAGTGACAGAGAGGCCAATTAATAGAGCGTTGCAGTAATCCAGACGGGAGTGGATCAATGCTACAGTGAGGGTTTTTGTTGTTTCCATGGTGACAAAAGGGCGGATTCTAGAGATGTTTTTTAGGTGTAAGCGACAAGAGCGGGCAAGAGATTGTATATGGGATGTGAAGGAGAGATTAGTGTCAAACATAACACCCAGACAACGTGCCTGCTGCTGGGGTGTTATTGTGGTACCACCCACGGAGAGGGAAATGTCAGATTTAGGGAGGTTAGTAGATGGCAGGAGCAGAAGAAGTTCAGTTTTGGAGAGGCTGAGTTTCAGATAGAGAGCGGACATGATGTTGGAGACTGTGGACAGACAGTCACTGGCGTTCTTTAGTACAGCGGGGGTAAGGTCGGGGGAAGACGTATATAGTTGTGTGTCATCAGTATAAAGATGGTACTGAAAGCCAAATCTGCTGATGGTCTGTTCAATTGGGGCCGTGTAGAGAGAGAAAAGAAGGGTGCCCAGGACTGAGCCCTTAGGTACCCCGACAGCAAGAAGAAGAGGAGATGACACAGAGCCAGAGAACAAAACACTGAAGGAGGGGTCAGAGAGATAGGAAGAGAACCAGGAGAGAGCAGTGTCCTTAATGCCTAGTGACTGGAGCCTAGAGAGTAGGATATGGTGGTCAACAGTATCAAAAGCTGCCGATAGGTCAAGAAGAATGAGCAGAGAGTGGTCACCATTACATTTTGCTGTCAGAAGGTCATTGGTCACTTTGATGAGTGCAGTTTCAGTCGAATGTAGGGGGCGGAAGCCGGACTGTGAAGGGTCTAGAAGGGAG
Organism: Dendrobates tinctorius; assembly: GCF_039654945.1. NCBI lineage: Eukaryota > Metazoa > Chordata > Amphibia > Anura > Dendrobatidae > Dendrobates > Dendrobates tinctorius. Next base: position 3,673,160 of record NW_027361814.1, on the reverse strand, counting down.
TGAGTGGAGAGGTAACGGGTAAGGCGGGAGTAAACTAGGCGCTCCAAAACTTTAGAGATGAAGGGGAGATTGGAGACTGGTCTGTAGTTGTTTGTGCAGGATGGGTCGAGAGCGGGTCTCTTTAGTAATGGAGTAACGATGGCGTGTTTGAAGGAGGATGGGAAAATGCCCTAGGAGAGGGAGAGATTAAAGATTGCAGTTAGGTGAGTTGTCACGACTGGAGAGAGAGACTGGAGGAGATGTGAGGGAATGGGGTCGGTAGTGCATGTAGTCGGATGAGAAGAAGAGAGGAGTCTAGAGACTTCTTCTTCTGTGATGGGATCAAATGTGGAAAGTGAGCCAGGGGAGATGCAGGAAGGGATTGGAGTCATAGCACTTGGTGGTTGGGAGCAGATTTCCTGACAGATATTATCTATTTTTTCTGTAAAGTGGGAGGCCAGGTCATCAGCACAAATGTCTGTGATAGGGGCTTGTGCTTTGGCCTGAGGAGGGAGTGAAAAGTGTTGAAAATTTTCTTGGGGTTGTTGGCTAGTGAGGAGATCAGGGTGGTGAAATACAATAGGTCTGTTTGGCGAGGTGAAGGGCAGAGTTACAGGTTCATAACAAAAATTTGAAGTGGATGAAGTCTTCTGGTGTGCGGGTTTTTCTCCATAGGCATTCAGCACTCCTAGAGCATCGCTGGAGAAGTTGAGTTTGCGATGTGAGCCACGGCTGTTTTACTCTGTGCTTGGAGGTTCTTAGTGTGAGAGGAGCTACTTGGTCAAGGGTGCTTCTAAGAGTGTCATTGTAGTGATGAACAGCCAGATTAGGTCAGGAAAAAGAGGAGATTGGGGACAGTGATGAGTGTAGGGAATATGAAAGTGTCTGAGGGTTAATGGCTTGCAGTTTTCTGAATGTGTGGTAGGTAGGAGTGAACTGGGGTGGGCAAGGATTTGTGAGCGTGAAGGAGAGAATGTTGTAGTCAGAGAGTTGAAGCGGTGAGTTATTTAGGTGGGAGATTGAACAGAGCCAGATGAAGACCAGATCAAGGGTGTTACCGTCCTTAGGTGTCTCAGAGGTTGAAAGCTGCGAGAGGCCTAGAAAGGTGGTTAGTGATAGAAGCTGGGATGCAGATGTGGAAGTAGGGCTGTTAATGGGGATGTTGAAGTCTCCCAGGATAAGGGTTGGAAGTTCTGAGGACATGAAGTGCGGCAGCCAGGCTGAAAAGTGGTCAAGGAAGTGGGTGGGTGAGCCTGGGGGCAGGTATATGACCGCTACTCTGAGGGAGAGGGGGCGGAAGAGCCTGATGGTGTGGACCTCAAAAGATGGGAATGAGAGTGATGGAACTGGGGGGATGACCTGGAAAGTGCATTGTGGGGACAGGAGTATGCCGGCTCCACCACCATGTCAGTTTGTGGGTCTCGGGGAATGAGAGAATTGTAAGCCACCATAGGAAATGGCAGCAGGAGAGACAGTGTCAGAATCCTGAATCCAGGTTTCAGTGAGGGCCAACAGATTAAGAGAGTTGTTCAGAAAGTAGTTGTGTAGGAAAGGAAGCTTGTTACAAACAGACCGTGGATTCCAGAGGGCACAATTAAAAGATGGAGATGAGGGTGTGCAAGTAAGATTAATAAGAGTTATGCTTATTTTGTAATGCCCTTAACTGTACAAGTCCCCTCTAAAATGTAAAGTTCTGCAGAATATGTTGGCACTATAAAAATTATAATTATTATCATTATTATTAACATTTTTGTCTGGTTATATTTAATAACTAATCAGCACAGAATATTAAATCTTAATTAGAGATGAGAGGCTCAGAGGAACTGATAAAATTTGAATTCGTCAAATTGTGTGGATTTTACCAGGAAATTCGATTTGCATCAAATTTATTCTTTGCAAATTGAATGTACCTTACAATGTTATGGGGTCTAGAGAAACCCAGGCCATAAAAATGTGAAATGTAGAAAAAAAACAGCTAATACTGACCTCACCGCTCACCTCTGCTGCTCACTCTCCCCTGTAGGTCCATGGCGCATCTTCTCACCGCCACTGCTTGTTGCATCTTCATACTAGGCCGGAGCTTTACAGGATCATCCTGAGCCTAGTCATGGCTGGAAGTTTTAGTCTAGAGTATGCATTTTTAGGACTTGGCACATGTTGTGATATCACAATGTTGTAACAACCTTACGAGGCACATGCTTAGAGATGTCCCAGGCCTAGTCAAGGCTTGACGTCCTGGCTTAGAGTGTACAACAAAGCTGAAAAGTCTCTGTGCATTCATTTAGTACCGCCGCCACAACGATGTTGTCCTTACAACACACATTCTAGGCCAGAATGTGAGGACACGTTAAGGCCCAAGATGATCCTGCACATGCTTAATCACTGCAATCAATCACTAACTTAAGTAGTCTTGCTTTGTATACCCCTTAAGAAGCATTTAGACTGCTTGATTATCATGAGTGAGTATTTCATGATAGTCGTGCAGTCTGCATAGGCTGCTGATTATCCGTTGAACACGCAATATGTTGCCCGTCCGGTGAAATGGTGATTTGGTTTGTTCAAAGGATCATTTTTCTCAGCAACTCATCGCTCTGTGTAAACGGGACCTTCGATTTCGAGAACAATTACAGTCTATGCCCTCTGAACTATCGATTACTATCACTGACTGGCATTCATTTAGTGCTGTAAGTCAGCAGGTGTAAGCGGACCTAGTGATTTGGGTGGCTAGGGAAAATGTGTTAGGAAAATGGAAAACTCCTTTAAATTGGACCTTTCACGTGCCAAAAATATGCATTTTTGGCCTGTTGTAAATGCCACTGTTCTCCTGAATCTGGATTTTTTTTCTTTTGTTCCTGCACCACTCTATATCTGAGATATCACTCCCTCTTTTCTGTTTGCAAATCCAGCCTTGTTAGCCAAGGGGGCAGAATCTTCAATGAAACACCCAGAAAAGAGTGGAGAACCTCGCCGCCTTGGCTAAAAACACTATGTTTACATAAAGGGAAGAGTAGACAATATCTCAGGAACAGAAAGGCGTAGGAACAAAATAAATATAATGGCAGATTCAGGACAATAGTGGCATTTAGACTAGATAAATTACAACTATTCATAGCAAGTTACAGGTTCTCTTTAATTCATTGGTTAGTGAATATTATTACTATTGGTAAATGAAGTCATGAAAAGTTTTAATAAGGTTTGGGAAATATTCAAACTCCTGTGTAATCTGCTATAAGCACACAAAGACATCGACACCCTATGGACCTATTTATCCAGTATATGAAAGGTTACTCTATGGCCCTAAGGATTTATGCAAATTTTATGTTACTCTAAACATATATTACATTTTATTTTAATTTTAGCACCAGCCATGATGATTCCAAATAGACATTAATATTATTCGCTAATAATAATGTATAAGTATTATGTGTACAATATTTCAAAATCTCCCTACTGTTTACTGGAACTTGTAATAAATCCTCCTCTTTATACAGTTTCATTGATTTTCTGCATTCGTTCCATAGATGTTTTGCTAGGACTCCGTCTGAAATAAAACGCTGTGGTTAGTCGATACTCTTCATGAGAACAGTTGAAAGTCTTGTAAAAGGGTCAACAACCTCTTCCCCTGACTCGACCTTTCACTGTCTAGGGAATGACCTATTTGAACTTGGTCTTTGAACCTTACTTGCTTTCATTAACCAAGCAATGTACACAGCCATAACTTATTACAATCTGCATTTTTAATTCTGAATGTAGAGAGGGTTAGACTTAAGTGGAAAGTGAGTTTACTTAGTTAATTATACAGTTTTAGATACATATCACAGATAATGATCTGGCCATTTAAAATGTAATATATTTTATTTTGCATGCAAGAAAAAGCACCAAATTGTTTCTTGATGTTATTCCAAATACATTTTTAGCACTTTAGTTAAACAAAGGTGAACTATGTATGACAAAATGTACATTGTGCCATATATAGGATAAATATTTCAGATATCTGTGAACATCCTATATGAACTTACTTAAACTATTCGAAGTATCCTAGATAAAGTATGCCTATACTTGGATATTAGTGCACAGTTGAGATGAGTGGATCTGAGAAAATTTGAATAATCCCAGAAAATGTCCCTTTTCTGGGGTCTTTCCATACCCAAGAGCATAATAAAACATAAGATGTTGAAAAACAAAAATATAACTTGAACTCATCTCACCAATCACCCGTCCGGTCCCTCCGCTGCTCGCTGCTTGCCGTCCGGTTCTTAGAGAGCTTCCCTTTTTTTCCCCCCATCATGAGCCACATCACTGTTCACTCTAGGCTGTGATTTTGGCAACCACCAAACCTCAAAGTTCACTCTTCATTTCACTTCCTTGACATCACAATGTGCAACTCACAGGATGGGATGGAGGGCAGCAGCAGACGTGATCAAAGAATGGTGAGGTGTGAATCTGCACAAAGCAAATTGTCATGGCTCACCAAGTGAGATGGATCCTTTAAGCCTCAAGTCTGGGTGGGCATACAGATCCTGGGAATTTATGGAGCAAGCTCTAAGAAACATGGGCAGCAAGGACTTGACCCACTTTGGAATCTCAGAAGCCGCAGGGCTAGTGAAGTGTAACCTAGCAAGGATGGAATCAAGCAAACACAGTATGGACAAAAATGCAAATAACACTAATTCTATTAAAGACCTTTTAAAGTTGAGGGCCTTGTTGGAGATTATGTATTGGACCCAAGGAATGTGTGACTAAGGGTTATTTTACCCCTTGCAAAAGTCATCAACTAGTAAAGGGCAATGCTTCCTGGGAAAAAATATACAAAATAGCTCTCCTCTAAAAGGAGTAGAGTCTCATTTTGGTTTAACTATTCAGGCATGAATCAAGAATCTTTCATTGGTTAGAATTATCGATTGGTGGCCTAATTGTAAAGATTCCGGATTTTCCTTTGTGCCTATTTGCCCTGATCAAAGATAGAGTCTCGTATCTCGCCTTGTCATGGAACTTCCTGTCTGTCCTGATTATTTAAGTCCAGGTCATGTGCTCCTCTGTGCCAGAGTATTTTGTTGCTGTTAGCTCCAGAGCTCCTGCCTGTCTGCTGGTGGACTCCCTGCTGCTGCTCATTACTCGGTGCTCTGCCTTCCCATGTTATGCTGCCTACAGTCCTCTGTGCATCTCCCTGATGCTGTCTGTTCTTAACTATGGTCTGGACTTCTACTGTGGAGCTATTCACCCCTGGAACTTCTGTGGCTAGTGAGGAATCCTGACATCTCCATTTCCTCTAGTTCTGTGTTTGTCTGGGCTGCGTTTCTGGACTTGTGCAGGACTTTCAGCCCTAAAGGTACATACAGTGACTTTCTCCTGTTTATGCCGCTCCTGTATCACACTGGACTTCTACGTTTAAGTGCCGTGTACATTTCCACCCTTATGATTGCTGGACTTCTACACTTTAGTGTTGTGTGCGTGCTCATTCATAACATCGCTGGACTGCCTCGTTAAACGCGGTGTGTTTACTTCCATACTTACTGCTGGACTCCCATGTTTAGTGCCTTATACACACCTGCGTTATATTACTGTTGGACTGGTTCATATTAGCGGTTATGCCCCGCTCTTCAGTTACTCTGCATCATTCTATATTGTGCTGTGTTTTCGTTACTATTGCAGGAAGTGCTCTGCTAGTTTTACTTTACTTGCTTCACTCTATGTTGTGCTGTGTTTTCATTACCATTGCAGGAAGAATTCTGTTAGTTGTGTTACCCTTGTTAAATATACTTATTTGCATCAGGTTTGGTCTCTGTCTCGTATTATCCCAAGCAATTAGATTTCGGAGTACCCTTTTAATTGTTACACTAATAGAGACAGTTAACTGCTTTCTAAAAGAAAGATAATTTACTTTAAAATCCTATTGCACAGTCTTTAAAACTTTATATGCCAAGGAACAATCTCTGAAAGAGGAAACTATACCCTCCACCCCATAAAAGGCTTCTCATCTAACCAAGTACCATTCTTTTTCCTGGTGTTGATGGAAAAACCTGTCTTCAGATAGGAGTCTCTTACATTTACTGCTGTAGTCGCCACATATTGTGGGGCTTTCTGAGACGTTTGTGCCTGCGCCAAATTAAATTGCAAAGATCAAGTACATGTACAAAGAGGGGTACCACACTGACACTCTTAGTATCAGAATAGAACTCCTTTTATTACATCATTGGTCAGGGTTTATATAGGTTTTTAATGAACATACATTGTAACAATATAATTGGCTCAGCTTATGTCTACATATGTAGTGGTATTAGCATACATACATCTAATTGGGTGAAATTAACACTATCGACACCCAGCTTTAGACAAAGACATTTCTGAGACCCTCTGTCTAGACATAGACTCCATTTTGAAATCAAGGAGATGCATATAAAATAACCAAAATGGAGTCAGGATACATAAATAAATCCTGCTCTCACACTGCTGATGGGTTACAGTCTTTACAGTGTGTTGCATCTGACAAAAGTGTGAAGGCTGCAGATGATCAGCGACCAATAACGCAACATAATAAAGTTCCTTGACCGTCGGAAGTCGCAGCACCACTAAAGACGGGACTATGTGCATTTTTAAACATTATTGGGGCCATTAGTGGACAAGTTCTTTAAGTAAAATGTGAAGGCTTAACAGCCTGGCCTGGTCAACACAAAGATCCTTTTTGCTGCTCAATTTCTTCTCTAGTACCTTAGATCTACGTACAGCACTCTCATACAGCAAGGGGTCAGCAGGGACAAGATTGAACCCAAAATTAATTAGAACACAAAGAATAAGTCTTAGTCATTTTTCTCTTGAGCAAATCTGGTGTGGGGAAATTGTCCTTAGGCTTTTGGTAACTTCTAGGTAGTTATCAAAAAAAGACTCTGTCTCAGGTGAGATGTCTTCCTTAATGTGTCTGGAAGTCAGTAAAACCATTGCACGTTCACTAGGCAGTAAACTAGATAACTTACGCCTCAGTAAATCCTCTTTACTCTTCAACTATATAATGTAACTTAGCTTTTAATCAACCGGGATAAAATAGAAAGTTGAGAAATTAAAAAAATCTCTAAAAAGGTGAAAACCCATCTCGCATATTACTTTCTGGTCCCCACTTTTCTAGAGATCCATGGGGTTGTTTATACTGGCTTCCAAGTAGTCTAAACCATCTTGGAACCATGTAGAACACATTACTCTTTCCATAAATCTATAGAAGTAGCCTCTAAAGACAATGAGTGTGTACACATACTGAGGAGCCCTTCCTCTCTTTTTCATTTTGCTTATTAAATCGGAAACAACTAACAAGAAGCTTTGAAAAAACAGGACTATTTTGTGATACTCTGTCGCATGATCTTTATGTTGTATGTTTTCTCTATGTGTCAGCTTGTGGTTTTTGTTAGCATGTCATGATCATGTGTTGAATTTGTATCCTTTACAAAATTTTAGGAAATTTATAGAGTGGACACATGTCTATTTCACTGATGGTAACTTCTTATCCTCCTCTAATCTTCGGTTATCTTTTTATTTTACCCATGAATGGTCATCCCCTGAAGTATTCACAACTCTTCAATAACCAGTTCAAGAAGACTAGGTCATATTTCCCAGCTCATAACCAGATATATATTTTTTAGAGCTTTTTTTTCTTGTTTGGATATGTAAATAATTTTTGCTTTTTTTGTGGTTGCGGTCTATTTATTTTGTAATTTTATTCTAATATTTTTCACTTTTTGCCTATATTGATAAAAAAAGAAAGTATACGTCTGTTGTTATAAATTGATTTTAATTTTTTTCTTCATTTTTTTATTTCATTTTTGCATTGTCTTTATTTATTTTTTTTTATATTTCCCAAATGTTGTACCCCCCATGAAGTCATAAATACTGTTGGGGTATATAAACTTTAAATTATATATTTTTTTACTGCTGATTCCCCTTGTACCTGTGGCAGACATATTAGCCCATGTTACAGGGCAAAATCAACTTCCTGCCTGAGCAACAGAGCTGATCAGGTTTTGCTTAGACCCAGCAGCTTTTGCTCTACAGGGTGGGCCATTTATATGGATACACCTGGGTGGGCCATTTATAAAGTTGGAATCCAAAATGGCCCACTTCAAAATCGCCACCATGGTCACCACCCATCTTGAAAAGTTCTCCCCCTCCCATATAATAATGTACCACAAACATGAAGTTGATATCACCAACCATTCCCTTTTAATTTAGGTTTATCCATATAAATGGCCCACCCTGGTGTATCCATATAAATGGCCCACCCTTGTATTCCTCACATCCTTAGTTATCACATTACAGGAGGAGAAAGCACTATTACTGCTTCCAGTACTTTATGCATAGCGCATATCCAATCCTGTGTGTACAGCAATCAGACAGACAGGAGTGGTTGTAAACCATCTCTGCCCTTTCAATGTTGAGTTCAGGCATTTCTACTTCTTCTTCTTATTGTTCATTTTTATAGCGCCATTTATTCCATGGCACTTTACATGTGAAAAAAGGGCATACATAGACAAGTACAATAAACATGAGCAACACAAGGCACACACAAGTACAGGAGAGAGGACCCTGCCTGCTCTCAGCTTCTACAGATGCATGATCTCCATATTAGAAATTTTTCTTGCAGTATAGATTTCTCTGACATTTTAAAAATTTAGGTTGACTTCAAAGAAAAGGAATATGAGTCACCATCACTCCATTGAAATCAATACAGAAAAATACTGCGCAAAATCAGTAAATAGAGGTCTTAGACCCACTATTAAAGGTTTGCAAGGGTGCAACCTGCGCCCATAATGCATGTATATGTAAGCTGATAACACCCCAATTAGTCTTTAGTTTAACAAAAATCTGTTTTCTCCAGAATGTGGAGTTTCTGAAATTTTCTCCTCTCGAAATCAGCAAGATGGTGGTTTGCTGACCACCATTTTGCCTAACCACAGAGGGCCAGAAAATTTTATTAAAGTTTAAAAAAAAAATAAATAAATAATACTCTTCTTATCGTTTTCCTCTGGGCCACCTTTCGTCACTTCTTCTTACCTCCACTGCACATTGAGTCCTGAATAAGCCTGGTACATCCCTGCCCATAGGCATCCTAAGATCGCGATGACTTCGATAAGTCAGGAAGCGCACTACACTCTTACGACGTGCACTATAGTTTGGGACTTTTGGCCATGCCTTGGCCCAGGACGTACCCATAGATAGTGATCAGCGAAGATGAACGGTGAGGTTAGCATTGTTTTATTTGTCTCTACATTTTACTTTTGTTATGCTCTGGAGTCTTTCCAGATCACAGAGCATAATCAGGGCCATTCAATTTGTGGATATTAAGTTTTCTGCAAATCAAATTTCCCAGTAAAATCAGTCCGATTTGCCAAATTCAAATCTCGTCAAATACGCTATTCTCTAAATCAGTGTTGCCTAACTCCAGTCTTCAAGAGCCACTAACAGGTCATGTTTTCGGAGTGTTTTTAGTATTGCACAGGTGATGAAATTCTTTCCTGTCCAGGTGATGCAGTTATCACCAGGGCAGTACTAAGGCCTGTTTCACATTTCAGTTATTCGACGTCAGTCCAAATCCACCAGGCTGTGAAAAAAACGGATCCGTCAGCGTTATGACACAAACGGATGCCACCGGATCCGTTTTTGAACAGATCCGCTTTAGCAGGTAGTAACAGAAATTTAAAGGAAATCGAGTCTGGGGAAAAAAGGAAAGAGAGAGAGAATTTTTTTTCTTTGCACAGCTGTTCAGGAATGCTACTCAGGGGTTTAAAGCCCTGCTCCAGCGAATCTGCCGGGCATGTGCGATATAAACGGATCCGTCAAAATACAGGTGGGACGGACAACCGTCAGTCAAGATCCGCCGCTAATATAAGTCTATGGGGGAAAAAACAGATCCGCCCCTTTTTTGGTGAATCCGTTTTTTTAGAAAATTGGCGGATTTTGACTGACGTCAAAAAACGGAAGTGTGAAACAGGCCTTAGGAAATCCTGAAAACATGACCTGTTGGCGGCTCTTCAGGATGCAAGTTGGGGAACACTGCTCTAAATGGTATGCAGTGCGCCAAAATGGCAAATAATGGAAGTACGCACTCACAGGACACAGCAATGACCAAAGTAATCCATTTTTTCAATACGCCCACTGCTCATGTTAACAATTCCAATAGCCCAGTATGGGTTAAACCCCAGAAAGCACTTTCCTAGACAGGCAAGAGTAATTTCTTAAAATTACATTAATAAAATAATAAAAAAAATTAAAAATAAATTATTTAAACAAATTTAAAAAAAACAATGTTACTAAACACTGTGATGGTGGTATAAATCAAAAAAGTCTGATTTTTATTAGAAATATTCAATTAGATAAAATAAATCTTATAATTCCGTCCATCTAGTTTAACATTCCTTATCATTTACACTTTTACATTATGTGCCTTATATTTACAATTTTCCCAGTGATGACATCACATCTTAAATATAAGCAATGATGACACAATGTAAAGAAATATTAGCTTAAGGCTACTTTCACACTTGCGTTTTTTTGCGCTGGGCACCGTGCGCAGTGCAAGCGCACATAAAAAACGCATCATGCGTTTTTTTGCGCGTTTTTTAAAAAAAACGCATAGACTATAATGGGTGGTTGAGTGAAAAAAAACCGCATTGCTTTTTTTTGGGACAAGTTGGACGCACAAAAAATGTAACAGGATGCATTTTGTGCGCCCGAGCGCACATTACAAAAAAACGCATGCGCATACAAGTGTGTACAAACGCATGTGTATGCGCACCCATGTAACGTATAGGAAAAAAAAACGCATGCTTTTTTTAGCGCAAAAAAAGCGCAAAAAAACGCAAGTGTGAAACCAGCCTAATTTGTATATTATTTAACATAAATAAAAAAAAGTCCTAAAACTTTTTAAATGCGGAAGAATGTATCTAAATAATTTATTGGTCAAAGCAAAGCAAATTCTAAATGCGCAACGGAACAACTTCCATTTCAGATCCGACTTTTTTTCCCTTTTTTTTTTGCACGGTCTATTTATTTTTATTGGTTTGTTTCTCATTAAATCCTTCAATTACTCTGCTGTGTAAAATGGGGAAAGTATTGGCATGTGCCACTTCTATCATGTATTTGGGTTTGCTTATTATTAGACTTGCAGAAAAATGCCTGAATGGTATTTGACTCTACTGTGTATTGCTATGGAGTTAATAAATATTATTTGCTGTATTTTTTTTATCCCTGAGAAGCCCTGCTTTTCTTGATTGTTTTTTACAGTTGAATTGGGAATATTGATTTATTTACCACTGTTACAATAATTGTATACAAGGAACAAGAAAAAAAAAAAAAAAGCGCGAGGTAACATTTCATCAGCGCTAACAGATTAATTAGCTGTAGTAGATTAGGCACAGTGTTACACTAAAAGATTTGCATTTAAAGGAATAGGAAAAGAAAAAAAAAAGAAAGTTTTATCTCGGAAAAAAAGAAAAAAGGAATTTAATAGAGATACCATACAGTAAGCTGCTTTTGCGATTATTCAATTAATACGAATCTTATGAGTATAAAGGGGCACATTTTTGTATTAACTCTGCTGTCAGGGAAAAAAAAAATGAAATGAAAAAGAAACAATCTCGCTTTAATTCTGTTAAGTTCAAGGAACAAAGAGTCACGGAGCGCTTTTCTCTGGAAGGGAAAATTCTACTGGGCTTAGTCAATGGGATTTCTAGAGCTTGGCAGCGTTGCCCTGATTGGCGGTATCTCAGCTTAATGAATAACCTCATATCTTCAATGTAATTTTGAAAATATACATTGAACTAAATAGTTCTCCTATGTCTGTTTTTAATTAAATATGGATTAAATAAATACAATTTCGGTGGCAAATGTGAAATTACTGAGCAGGTGATTTTAATAAGCTTAGATTGGGTGATAGGCAGAGTGCCTTTTTTTTTCTGCAGAATATCAGTCTAATTCACATGATATTGCCTACTCCTTCAGAAATGAATGTACATACACAATAAAACAGAAAAGAGTACAACTGTAACAAGTGTTCTGAATACAAAATCCTAATATGTTGTTTTTTATTAGAATATTTACTTTTTTTTATACTGAACAGATGAATGTAGTTTTGCAGGAAAGGCTCAGTAAGGCTGGTTTCAGATTTGCACTTTTTACATGCCACTAAGCCCGGCCCCCTGCCCGCCCCATCCGGTCATCGCTTCCTACTATCGCACACGGCTGCATGCGTGCATGCGATCTGCGCACCCTATCTTTAGCATAGGGTGCGCAGACCGTGCGCTCGCCGTGTGCTAGTAGGATTTTGGCGTGCGCTGCGCACTTTTGAAGGTGCGCCGAGCGTCCCAAAATGCAACATGGTGCGTTCGGCGCACCTTCAAACATGCGCAGCGCACGCAAAAATCCTACTAGCGCATGGCCAGCGCACTTTCTGCGCACCCTATGCTAAAGATAGGGTACGCAGATCGCATGCAGCCGTGTGCGATAGTAGGAATCGATGACCGGATGGGGCGGGCAGGGGGCGGGGCTTAGTGGCGCCGTGCGCTGCATGTAAAAAGCGCAAATCTGAAACCAGCCTAAGACTTGTCATTTGTTTTCTTTTATTTTTATACTTAAACCCTTACCTACAATTGACGTAATATTCCGTCCATGTGTCCATGGACCTAATTACCATGGACGGAATATTACGTCATCGCGATCAGCGGCACCCACGTGGTGAGCGCCGCTGATCGCGGCCGAGTGTCAGCTAATTATCATAGCTGACACCCGGCACAATGTGTCAGGGGCGGTCACGGACCGCCCCCGACACGTTAACCCCTTGCACACCGTGATCAAACGCGATCGCGGTGTACCGGGGGTTAAAGGGAAGCATCGGCAGGGAGGGGGCTCCCTCCGTGCTTCCCTGAGCCCCCCACGGCAGCGCAATGTGCAGCGCTGCTGCGGGGGGCTCTTTCCCTACAGGCCCCCGGATCCAAGATGGCGACGGGGGCCTGCAGGGAGCTGACTTCCTCACTGCCTGCAAAGCGCAGGCATGAGGAAGTCTGCAGCAGTGCCTGTGACAGATCGCTGATCTGTCACAGTGATCTGTGATGTGACAGATCAGCGATCTGTCACAGGACAGTGATGTCCCACCTGGGACAAGGTAATAAAGTAAAAAAAAAAAAAAAAAAAAAAAGTGTTAAAAATAATAAAAAAAAAATCGCTAAATAAATCAGTAAAAAAAAAAAAAATATTCCCCAATAAATCCATTTTTTCAAAATAAAAAAAACCAAAAACAATAAAAGTACACATATTTGGTATCGCCGCGTCCGTAATGACCTGCCCTATAAAACTGTCCCATTAGTTAACCCCTTTAGCGAACCCCTTAAAAAATAAAAATAAAAAACGAAGCAAAAAATAATGATTTATTATCATACCACCGAACAAAAAGTGCAATAACGCGCGATCAAAAAGACGCATATAAATATGCATGGTACCGCTGAAAACGTCATCTTGTCCCGCAAAAAACGATCCACCATACAGCATCATCCGCAAAAAAATAAAAAAGTTATAGCTCGCAGAATAAAGCGATACAAAAATAATTATTTTTTATATAAAATAGTTTTCATTGCAAAAAACCGACAAAACATAAAAAAAGACCTAAATGAGGTATCGCTGTAACCGTACTGACCCGAAGAATAAAACCGCTTTATCAATTTTACCGCACGCGGAACGGTGTAAACGCACCCCCCCAAAAGAAATTCATGAAACGCTGGTTTTTGTTCATTCTGCGTCCCAAAAATCAGAATAAAAAGCGATCAAAAAATGTCACGTGCCCGAAAATGGTACCAATAAAAACGTCAACTCGTCCCGCAAAAAATAAGACCTCACATGACTCGGTGGGTCAAAATACGGAAAAATTATAGCTCACAATATGTGGTGATGCAAAAACTATTTTTACAATAAAAAGCGTCTTTTAGCGTGCGACAGCCGCCAAACATAAAAACCGCCATAAATCGTAAATCAAACCCCCCCGTTATCACCCCCTTAGTTAGGGAAAAATAATAACACTAAAAGAAAATGTATTTATTTCCATTTTCCTGCTAGGGTTAGGGTTAGGGTAGGGTTAGGGCTAGGGTTAGGGTTAGGGCTAGGGTTAGGGCTAGGGTTAGGGTTAGGGCTAGGGTTAGGGCTAGGGTTAGGGCTAGGGTTAGGGCTAGGGCTCAGATTAGGGTTAGGGGTGTGTTGAGGTTCGGGTTGGAGTTATAATTGGGGGTTTCCAATGTTTGGGCACATCAGGTGCTCTCCAAAGGCAACATGGCGTCTGATCTCAATTCCAGCCAATTCTGCGTTGAAAAAGTCAAATGGTGCTCCTTCCCTTCCAAGCTCTGCCATGTGCCCAAACAGTGTTTTACCCCCACATGTAGGGTATCAGCCTACTCAGGACAAATTACAAAACAACTTTTGGGGTCCAATTTCTCCTGTTACCCTTAGTAAAATATAAAATTGGTGGCAAAAATATAATTTTGCGGAAAAAAATGTTTTTTTTATTTTCACGCCCAGGCGTTATAAACTTCTGTGAAGCACTTGGGGGTTCAAAGTGCTCTCCACACATCTAGATAAGCTCGGTGGGGAGTCTAGTTTCCAAAATGGGGTCACTTGTGGGGAGTTTCAATAGTTTAGGTACATTAGGGGCTCTCCAAACGCATATGACACCCGCATACCAATCCATCAAAGTCTGCATTCCAAAACGTCACTACTTCCCTTCCGAGCCCCGACATGTGCCCATACAGTAGTTTTCTCCCACATATGAGGTATCAGCGTACTCAGGACAAATTGGACAACAACTTTTGGGGTCCAATTTCTCCTGTTACCCTTGGGAAAATAAAAAAAATGGGGACTAAAAGATGATGTTTGTTGAAAAAATACGATATTTTTATTTTCACGCCCGGTCGTTATAAACTTCTGTGAAGCACTGGGGGGTTCAAAGTGCTCACCACACATCTAGATAAGTTCATTAGGGGGTCTAGTTTCCAAAATGGGTTCACTTGTGGGGGGTTTCCACTGTTTAGGTACATCAGGGGCTCTCCAAACGCAACATGACACCCGCAGACCATTCCATCAAAGTCTGCATTCCAAAACGTCACTACTTCCCTTCCGAGCCCCGACGTGTGCCCATACAGTAGTTTTCTCCCACATATGAGGTATCAGCGTACTCAGGACAAATTGGACAACAACTTTTGGGGTCCAATTTCTCCTGTTACCCTTGGGAAAATAAAAAATGGGGACTAAAAGATGATGTTTGTTGAAAAAATACGATATTTTTATTTTCATGCCCGGTCGTTATAAACTTCTGTGAAGCACTGGGGGGTTCAAAGTGCTCACCACACATCTAGATAAGTTCATTAGGGGGTCTAGTTTCCAAAATGGGGTCACTTGTGGGGGGTTTCCACTATTTAGGTACATCAGGGGCTCTCCAAACGCAACATGACACCCGCAGACCATTCCATCAAAGTCTGCATTCCAAAACGTCACTACTTCCCTTCCGAGCCCCGACGTGTGCCCATACAGTAGTTTTCTCCCACATATGAGGTATCAGCGTACTCAGGACAAATTGGACAACAACTTTTGGGGTCCAATTTCTCCTGTTACCCTTGGGAAAATAAAAAAATGGGGACTAAAAGATCATGTTTGTGGAAAAAATACGATTTTTTTATTTTCACGCCCGGACGTTATAAACTTCAGTGAAGCACTGGGGGGTTCAAAGTGCTCACCACACATCTAGATAAGTTCCTTGGGGGGTCTAGTTTCCAAAATGGTGTCATTTGTGGGGGGTTTCTACTGTTTTGGTACATCAGGGGTTTTCCAATCGCGACATGGTGTCCGATCTCAATTCTAGCCAAAAACGTCAAACGGCGCTGCTTCCCTTCTGAGCTCTGCTATGCGCCCAAATAGTCATTTACACCCACATATGGGGTATCAGCATACTCAGGACAAATTGCACAATAACTTTTAGGGTCCTGTTACCCTTGGAAAAATAAAAATTGGGGGTGAAAAGATCATTTTTGTGGAAAAAATATGATTTTTTAATTGTACCGCTGTACGTTATAAACTTCTGTGAAGCCCTTGTGGGTTCAAAGTTCTCACCACATATCTAGTTAAGTTCCTTGGGGGGTCTAGTTTCCAAAATGGGGTCACTTGGGGGGGTTTCCACTGTTTAGGTACATCAGGGGCTCGCCAAACGTGACATGGCGTCCGATCTGAATTCCAGCCAATTTTGCATTGAAAAAGTCAAACGGCGCTCCTTCCATTCTGAGCTCTGCCATGCGCCGAAACAGTGGTTCCCCCCCACATATCAGGTATCAGCGTACTCAGGACAAATTGCACAATAAGTCTTGCAGTCCAATTTCTCCTGTTACCCTTGGTAAAATAAAGAAAATTGAACCTGAAGTATTTTTTTTGTGAAAAAAAGTTAAATGTTCATTTTTTTTTAATATTCAAAAAATTCCTGTGACGCACCTAAAGGGTTAATAAACTTCTTGAATGTGGTTTTAAGCACCTTAAGGGGTGCAGTTTTTAGAATGGTGTCACTTTTGGGTATTTTCTATCATATAGACCCCTCAAAGTGGCTTCAAATGTGAAGTGGTCCCTAAAAATAAAATGGTGTTGCAAAAATGAGAAATCGCTGGTCAATTTTTAACCCTTATAACTTCCTAACAAAAAAAAATTTTGGTTCCAAAACTGTGCTGATGTAAAGTAAACATGTGGGAAATGTTATGTATTAAGTTTTTTGTGTGCCGTATCGCTGTGATTTAAGGGCATAAAAATTCAAAGTTGGAAAATTGCGAAATTTTCAAAATTTTCGCCAAATTTCCGTTTTTTTCACAAATAAACGCAAGTTATTTGAATGCAATTTTACCACTAACATGAAGTACAATATGTCACGAGAAAACAATGTCAGAATCACCGGTATCCATAGAAGCGTTCCAGAGTTATGACCTCATAAAGGTACAGTGGTCAGAATTGTAAAAATTGGCCCGGTAGTTAACGTGCAAACCACCCTTGGTAGTGAAGGGGTTAAAGGAGTTTTCCTCACAAACAAAGTTAATTTTTATGTTGATTTTAATCAATAGATCTTGGAATAATAATAAGTTCCACAATTGGATGTGTTTAAATAAAATGTTCCTGTGCTGAGATAATCTTATAAATGTGTCCCTGCTGTGTACTGTGCAATGGCTGTGTCTCACCGTGCAGAAACATGGTCTGATCATACCACAGCTCCAGGGCAGGGGAGGAAGTAAAAGAGTATACAGACAGAGGCTGTTGGAGCCTGGGGGCAGGTTGTCAGAGGCTGGGGCAGGTTGTCAGAGGCTGGTGGCAGGTTCTTAGAGCCTGGAAGAGCCTGGGGCAGGTTGTCAGAGGCTGGGGCAGGTTGACAGAGGCTGTCAGAGGCTGGGGGCAGGTTGTCAGAGGCCGTCGGGGCCTGGGGCAGGTTGTCAGAGGCTGTCGGAGCCTGGGGGCAGGTTGTCAGAGGCTGGAAGAGCCTGGGGGCAGGCTGTCAGAGGCTGGGGGCAGGTTGTCAGAGGCTGTCGGAGCCTGAGGCAGGTTGTCAGAGGCTGGCGGAGCCTGGGGCAGGTTGTCAGATGCGATCTGTGAAGAAAAGGTCACTCTGACCTCGGTTTTCAGCGTATTTTGGCATCGCAGTGCAATTTTCATGTGTGCAGTAGCATCAGCTAAGGATTCCTCAGATTTTCCCGCAAAAAACGCATATGTGGTTTTTAAAAACCGCAAGCAGTTTTTAAAAAACTGCATGCGTTTTTTGTGGGAAAATCTGAGGAATCCTTAGCTGATGCTACTGCACACATTAACATTTGACTGCGACAAAAAAATACCCCGAAAAATGGGGTCTGAGTGACTTTTTTTGTCACAGATTTAATTTTAAGTGTGTGCATTAGGATCAGGGCACCCCCCAAAGGCAGACTGTGTAAAAAAATTACTTAAAAACAGCCCCAAATCACTAGAACGGGGATGTGTAATGCATTCATAATCTAACTTTACTTTCTTACAGTCGACACCTGGTACACTGCTGTAAAGCTGGCAGCGCTGTTCAAGCACCATGTATTTCCTTCAGGAAATGCCCATCTAGTTATTTTATTTCTATTGCACCAGCTTATTCTGCAGCACTTTACAAATAAGGGCTTGTACAGATTACCATATTTTTGTTCTGAGTGCGATCCGCCAAAATATTGGATCGCACTCGGGCCAATGATATTTTATGGGGCCATGCACATGTCTGATTTTGTATCTTGCAAACTGTATCGCACTTGGCCATGCAAGTCAGCGGGCCCATCAAAAATTTTTTACCATGGTTG
Source organism: Dendrobates tinctorius (assembly GCF_039654945.1). Taxonomy (NCBI): domain Eukaryota; kingdom Metazoa; phylum Chordata; class Amphibia; order Anura; family Dendrobatidae; genus Dendrobates; species Dendrobates tinctorius. The sequence continues at coordinate 3,654,831 of NW_027361814.1, read as the reverse complement.
GATGACATACAAGTGCAGTCTAATTTCCAGAGACTGACAGGATGGAGAAGATGGAGAATTGTTTTTTCAACTTTTCCACATTCTAGAAAATTGATCACACTCTGATCACACACTGATCAAACTCTGATGAGAGTGTGATTAGCATAGTCTGTCCAATTTTCTTGGATGAGAGAAAATACAGTTGTGTGACCTTAGTCTTACATATAATTCAACACATTCCAAGAGGAGTTAAGACCCAGCTCCAAGCTTACAATCTAAAATAAAGTATGAGAGATGCAAAAGGTAAAAAAAAATTGTCATATAAGGTCCAGCCATCGGTTTGATAAATAGAGGCATTCAAATAAATTTGCATGAACCTTCCACCAGCCAGTATCTGAATAAGTACAGGTACAAAGTGCTATTGTGTGCATGGAGTATGTTGAGACAGATGACAAAATGAACCAGATTCTGGAGAAACTTTAGGAATGAAGAACAGGGTTAGATTAGTGAAGTGAGGTGATAGATAAGTCTAAAAAAATGTGTTTTTAGAGCACGCTTAAATCTGTGGATACTTGGAACTAACTGGATTGTCTGGGGTTATACATTTAAGAGAACTGTTCCAGCATGAAAAAAGTCATGGAGACGGGAAAAAAAGGTTCAGATTATAGTGAATGTTACTCTATGGTGACTAGGATAATGGACAGTAGGGTGATAGACAGAGATGGGGAAGGAGATGTAGGGCACAGCACTGTGGTGTGCTTTGTGAGAGTGATAAGTTTAAATTGTATTCTGTAAGAGATGGGCAACCAGTGCAATGGCTGACACAAGGTGGAGGCATCATTGTAGCGGCTGGACAAAAGTAGATATCTGGCTGCTGCTTTCAGGATGGAGGAAAGAGATTGCTAAGAGGGAAACTGATTAGTAGAGAGGTGCAATGGTTCAAACAAGAATAAAGCAGAGCAGCAGTAAGAGTTTTTGAAGCGTCAAAGGTAGGTAAAGGTAGATTTTTTAGATATTTTTGAGGTGCATGACATGAGTGAGCGAGTAGTTGGATTTAGGGAGTGAACGAAAGATGACAAATGTAAGTTGTCTCCTGCTATGTGGTATCTGAATGAACTTAAAACCATTATCAACTTGAATAACTTTATCCCAAAATTTCCCATTCACCGATTCCCAATTACACTTTATTATAAAGAGGCATCTTTTCGAATGAGGTTCCTGAATAAATTAGATCTTGTTTCCTATCTTGTTGTTACTTGATGTGCCGGTTGAAGGGATAGAATGAAGGTTGAGAGGTAATATTGAAAACTTTATTGTTTTCAGGTAAGAGACATATGTGAAAGCATGACTATTTTTGCTTGATACTTTAGATTTTCTATGTTATTACATGCTGTATTATGGACCTACTTTTTTTTCTAATGCATCAATTGCTTTATGAGTTCTTAAATACTTTTTAAATATCTTCTTTCCATAGAAACATCGAACACTAAGCTCGTGGACACAAGATAATCAGTTCACTTAAGACACAGCCAGCCATTACTCTGATGCCATTTCATGTTGACCTTGTGTCCATTGTTCTACTTATTTTGAGCTCGAGGAAGTCCTCAGCCTGATTGATGAGATACATGGAAGTGCAACGCAACACATGACACTGATAGCTCAAGTCACCGATGTAACAATTCACTGGTCAGATTGATGTGATAGCTTGCCATTGCTGACACGGCTACGTTGAATTAATGCCTCTTCACACTGACGGGTCTGATGTAACGCATTGATGACTTTGACATGACAGCAGTCACTTGACCAGGAGCTACTCGGATGCAAGTCTACTTGTCCTATGTTTTTATCTGTTCATTATGAGTATTGACATTGCATAAATTATTCATATGACTATATATCCACAGCCGCCTGATGAAGCTTTATCAGGTCATTCTACATAGTTTGTATTTGTTTAACTTTGATCCTTGATTCATTATTCCTTAGTGGGCTTATAGTGGAATTACATTTAATTAAATGGTCTTCTACTTCTTAATTTTTTCAAAACATGAAAAGCGCATGATAAAAATTATGCCACAGTTATTCTTAACAATGCAATATAGAAAATAATATAACAGAAATAATAGTAGAAAAAAGAAAAATATATATTCTCCTTGACATTGAAATTGCAACACCAAGAAGGAATATTTGTGAAGTAATGAAAATCACAGGATGAATAGACATGTTACTGATCTCTAAGTGATGTAAAAATGGAAATAAAATTTTCAAAACATTTTCATTCATACAATATCAAGTATGAGCGCCAAGAGAAAAAATATACACAGTTAAATGCCCTGGCTGATATAAATGAGGTTAGACAAATATTAGAATTTGAGAATCCACAGTGGTTGATTCCTTTTAACGGCTAGCTGAAAAGATGGTGATAAATAGCAGCATTTAAGACTACTCTGATTTTTTCATCAGGCATAGAATAACACAAAATCTGAAGCGTCACCTATTTATACACAACAGGACATAGAATAGTGCAGTAAATAATATAAGTGACGTGAAGCAGAGCTATCAATGTGGGAAAGGGAGAAATAGTTCTGGAAGTAAATATTGGAATAGCTCATAGATAAGGAGTGCGAAAGTTTTATTGTCCCCTGATTGAGGTCTGGTCCAGGGTTATGATGCTCCCAAATGGTCTGAGGAGCATAATCCTTAATTGCTGCAGAAATACATAAACCTATGCGACACATTCCTTTGTGCTCTGAATGTCAAAGGTCATCATAAGTTTGTACTCTCAGATTCTTCTGTCTACTGGCTAACACGGTACAAAGATACATTTTGCCTGCATCCTTAATGAGGTTATTAATACATTATGCCACTCCATAATCCAAGAAGTAGGATCAGCGAGATGAAGACATCTTCATGGAATTGCCAATTTGGTTTCCAGATGGAGACTGGAGGCTGGAAAAGAATAATGGAGGTTAACATGGAGATGCATCCTCTTCAGTGATGAGCTGAAGAGAGAAAAAGAAGTGCTGTGGTGAAGAAGAAAAGGAGAGTGGTGGTTGTGAGGGATTCCCTACTGAGAGGAGCATAAGCCGCTATCTGCTGACCGGACATTACCTCACGAGAAATGTGCTGTCTTTCAGGTATCCACATCAAAGATGTGTCTGATAGGCTATCAAGACTCCTCAGTGCTACAACCACACATGCCTACTAATACATGTAGGAACAAATGACACAGCAAAAAAGGACCTGGAAACTATCGATACAGAGACTTTGAAGATTTTTAATGTAAAGTGAAGGAACTGGGAGTGCAAGTAGTCTTCTCATTCAACCTCCCAGATCAACAACTAGCTATGTTGATGATGCCATGAGCAATGTTTTAGCTTTCTTGATAATGGAATGAATTACCTGTATGATGGATTTCTTACTAGAGATGGGGTGCATCTTACGAAAACTGGAAAACACATATTTGGTTGACACCTTGCTACACTCATCAGGAGAGCCTTAAGCTAGAGCTATATAGGATGGGAAATATACAGCAAGAAAATAATATGCTGTAAATTAATTCTTTTGTTGACCATGCTATTAGAAGTGGAAATAAAGAACAAATACAACAAACTCTGAAAATAGAGGAGCAGGAGAAACCAACTACAAACTAAATGTGTCTATACAAGTGCAAAGAGCATGGGAAACAAAGACAATTTGAGCTGATAACACAGAAAGAGAGATATGATGCTACAGATATCACCGAAACTTGGTGGGATGATACACGATTGGTATACAAACCTTACAGGCAACAACTTATTTATTAGAAACAGAATAATCAATAGGGAAGGAGATGTTGCATTATATGTTAGGAAAATGTATATCTCCACAGAGATCTAAGCTTCAGAGACTGGTAGCTCTGTAGAACCTGTTTGGGTAAGAATACAAGGAGAGAAGAACAGAAAGGACACTATCCTGCGTACTTACTATAGGCCACCTGGACAGACTGAAGATATGGATGACCTTTTTTTACATCAGATGTCTCTGTTCTCAAAAAAGAATGACATAGTGATCATGGGAGATTTTAGCTATCCAGATATTTGTTGGGAATCTCTCTCAAGTAAAAGTACTGGGTCCAGAAAATTCTTATCTTCTCTTGCTGACAACTTTATATGTCAAAAGGTAGAAGAGAGTACAAGAGGATCTACAATCTTGGAAATAATTCTTACCAATAGGGTGGAAATGGTTCAGAAAGTAAAGGTGGCTAGGAATTTAGGAAGCAGGGATCATGCTATCCTCGAATTTTGGATTACATAAGGAGGAAGACCTACAAGGACTCAGACTTTAAAGTTGGACTTCAGAAAGGCAGATTTTAATGGATTAAGAAAGAGGGTAGGAAAGGTCCAGTGACTGCATGTTCTAAAGCACAGAAATATCCAAGAAGGATGTGAGATTTTGTTAACTGAAATTCTCACTGCACAATCAGTAACAATCTCAAAACAAAAGAAGAATTGGAAGCATTTATAGAGGAAGGATGAACTCAGAACTTAATCACTTGTTAAAAAGGGAAACAATATATGTATATTAAATGGAAAGAGGAGGGTATATCTAAAGAAGAATATAATGCTGTTTGCATTGAATGCAGGACAAATGTTAAAAGAGCTAAAGCCAGTAATGAAGTGAGGCATGCAAGGGTGACCCAAAGCAGTAAAAAAGGATTTGTGGGTATGTCAAAAGCAAAACAATAGTCAAAGATGAAAAGGGTGAAGTGGTGAAAAATGATGTTGAAAAAAACAAACTTTTAAATTTCTATTTTGCATCTGTGTTCTCAAAGGAAGCAATTGTAACATCAACTGATCTTCATGGTGCTATCGAAGGAATAAAAGAATCCACACTATAAACAGAGATGGTGAGGGAACACTTAGCTAATTTACTGGAATTTAAATTTCCTGATCCAGATGAATTACATTCTAGGGTACTGAAAGAGTTAGCATAGGAATTGCAGAACCACTATCCAGAATCTTTGAAAACAGGAGAAGTCCCAGAAGATTGGAAAAGGTCAAATGTTGTTGTCCTTATCGTCAAAAAAGGAAAGAAGATGGAGCCAGGAAATTACAGGCCAGTGAGCCTTACGTCTGTACCAGGGAAGATCTTTAAACAAACGTTTAAGCCGTATGTATGTAAGTACTTGGATAAGAATACAGTGATTAGCCAAAGCCAGTATGTGTTTGTAGCAAACAAGTCATGCCAGACTAATCTAATTTCCATCTATTATGAAGTCACTGATTGAGTGGATTTGGGAAATGTGGTAGATATTGTATATCTCAACTTCAGCAAAACATTTGATAAAGTATGTCATTCTATCCTTATTGAAAAAATGACCAAGTTGGGATTGACAAGGCTACTGGTAGATGGATTCATAACTGGCTCAGTGATCATACTCAAAGAGTGGTAATAAATGGTTGCACATCCAATTTGAAAAGTGTTTCAAGTGAGGTTCCACAAGGCTTTCTCCTGGCCCCAATGTTGTTCAACATTTTTATAAATGATCTAGATAAGGGAACTGAAGGTAAATTAATCAAATTTGCAGAGCTAAATTTGCAAAGCTAGAAGGAATAGCTAACTCTAGAGAAGACAGAGAAAGGATTCAGAAGGATCTAGAGAAGCTTGAAAATGGGCACCGACTAATAGAATGGTATTTAACAGAGAGAAACGAAAGATTCTACATCTGGGCAAGAAATTAAATATTACATCTACAGAATGGGAGGAATAGAACTAAGCAACAGCACGTTTGAAAATGATTTGAGTATACTAATAGATCACAGACTGCACAGTTCTAGGATGTTTTAAGTGAAGCATAGAGTCTCGATCATGTGAAGTTATTTTTTCTCTCTACTCCTCCTTGGTCAGGCCTCATTTAAAATACTGTGTGCAGTTCTAGGTACCACATTTTAAAAAACACTTTGAAAAGCTGGTGCAAGTTCAGAGAAGAGAGACCAGGATGGTGAGAGGACTGCAATGTATGTCCTACAAGGACCGATTAAAGAATCTGGGAATGTTTAGCTTGCAAAAAAGAAGGCTAAGAGGAAACTTAATAGCTGTCTACAAACACCTGAAGAGACATGACAGGGTGGAGGGATGGATCATCCTTTTTCTCATTTGCACTTGAAAATACGAGTAGCAATGGAATGAAACTTAAAGGGAGAAGGTACAGATTAGATATTAGAAAAAACTTTTTGACAGTGAGGGTGATTAATGAGTGTAACAGGCTGCCATGAGAGATGGTGAGTTCTCCTTCAATAGAAGTCTTCAAACAGATGCTGGACAAACATCTGGCTGAGATGGTTTACTGAATCCCTGTGCTGCATTGAGCAGGGAGTTGGACACGATGATCCTGGATCTTCCAAAGCTAATATTCTATGATTCTATAAGTTCTGATTTTGTCTTGGACATGATGATCGCAAGAGATTGGTCATCTTTATAATGAATTTATTCTATGCTAATCGACTGTGTGTCATTAAACTCTGAGGTCTCTCCAGATCTAAGAAAATGATAAATGTAGAGCGAAAATAATTATTAAAAACAACAACACTCCTCTCTTCAGTCCTTCCCATTGGGTCATTTTTGACTGGTTATTTCAGACCACGGTCTTCTTTATCTCACAGATTCATTTTGGTTTCAGCATCAACTAGACTTTGTGGTCAAAAGCATGTTATGACTTCATGTGAAGCTTAATCAGTAAAATATTCAACGTCTCCAGGGAAAACTGGTCCTTATCATGTTGGGGTCCTAAGCACCTCATGGCATTATGCGAGGCTTAGACAGTGTCATGGATCCTGAAGACACCAAAGACCCGATAGGACTCATGCCATGAAGACTGGCAGCCTGTGAATGAAAACATTAATCTGAACAACCAAGCAAGAAGCTGCCCAGACAAAGTGAAGGCAGTGGATAAATGAGTATTATTTTTTTAAATTCATTGTAACCCCTTCACAAGCTTTTAAAATCTACCAAAATGGTAAATTGCTACTATTTTGAAGTATTTATGATGTTGAGAGGGCCGAACTTTTTAATTTCTATTTTTGTCAATCCAAATATTCTTAGTGAAATTCGAAGGGCATTTAAGCAATTTGCTCATCTCTACTGCTGATGAATTTACATTAGAGGGCTTTCTGGATTTTTTCCCACACAACAAAAGGACTTTTGTTTCAATGTCCCATTTTTATTTCTTTATTTACAAACTATAAGTGCAATTGTTCTGGACATGTCACTATTGGACATATTTTTTATCACTCCCAATGAGTCAGCAAAACACATACAAATTGAGTAGAAAATAAACGTATTCCTATGAAAAATAGTGAGAAAATATTACTTATAATATTGTGCTCTTACAAATATGAAAGTCTGGCATTATCTTATTCTTTAAATTCATGAAGTGCAATTTCGTAAGACTTGCTCCTAATATACTTGAGAGACGACTAAACAGATTAAGTTTTTTTATTATTCAAATCCCTTTCCTTTTGGTGCTCAGGTTAATGAAGATGGACAAATAGAATAAATATGATTGACTTTACAATATTTAATATAGATGAGCTCATAACTAGTAATATCTACTGACACCCAGGATATCCATTGAGTCAATGTAAGAACCTCTATGGAGACACTTACTTAGAGTTGATTAGAGACCATCTAGTCATGACCGTCCTACAATAAATGGATGCTCTCTTTGGTGGACACAATTACCTGTATAAAATGAGTAGCCTCCCTTGGTTCTTTCATCATTTTTCAATATCTAGAGCTGTGACCACATATTAACACAAAAGGAAAACACATTAGTAATGTCATTTGGGCTGTCTAATACCCTTAACAAATAATGTCTAATGTGCAAAATAATAAACTACAGACACTCGGGGAAATAATTCTAGAGCTTAGTTTGTGTCCATGATTTATCCATTGTTTGACATTGTGAAAGGGATCCCTGTATGCCTGTTCACACAGGTTGACAATAGGACTTGGTCTAAATCTACTTTGTGGGATAAATTAAGATTAGAGTTGTGCAAATTTCTTTGGGTCCCCGCTTATTCAGCAAACTATAGTGCTTGCCAAATAAGCTACAAAGGGAATCTGTCTGGATACATGGAATGTGCCGGCTGATCAGCTGATCGGCGCCGCAGCTGCATGTGTCACGACCCGAAGAAATTCGCTCAACTCTAATTAAGATCTCAACTTGCCACTTATGTTGCATAAACAGCTTCCAACATGGCATCACAAAAACATGTCTTTTTTCAGTGCTGGTCAACTAATGTCACTAATCTTCAGGTACAGAAGGTTCAGCCAAGAGGAAGGAGGGATGAATTTACCTTCCTGAGTGGAGATAAGCAAATCGATTCATAGCAAATCAAATTCACTACCAGTTGTGGTGTGAATCGGTTTACAGGACCCGCTCCAGTGGACACATTGATAATCTGAGACCTTTGGGTGGGAGCTCTACAGACTACTTTCTAACTGCCAGAATCCAAGGTTATTATTTTAATTAGCCAGACTAGCACAATGACACATGCACATCACCACAAAATGATGTCATCATACCAAGCTAGCCAATCCAAAGAAGAGCCGTGGTTGGCTAAGGCAAGAGGTGGTTCGCAGATCTCCTGTCAAGCGGCAACAGATTACTGACATGTCTGCTGGAATGGGTACTATATTTCATTTACCCTGATTCAGTTTCTTACGAATTTCATGAAAACTTTGAATTTCAAAAATCTGAATTTTTGATAATTTAATTTGCACTATTACATAAAATAGTGGCCAGTCAGTCTCCATTTTGCTGGATTTTCTGTAGGATTGGAAAGGGGTTAAAAAATAGTCAAAGATTATATTCACTTGTCCTTCATCTGCTCCTCATTTGTCATGCCACTGCTTCCTGTCCAATCCCCTGATCGCTATGGATTGTTCTTATTTTCCATCTTAACTTTCTCAGTCTTTCTTTGATCTTCTGGCACTGACTTGGCCTCACGTGTTCACATAGAACGTGAGGCAGGTTGATGACCAAAAATAAAACTGAAGAAAAGAAGACCAAAGAAGAAGACCTTAAGAGAAGGCCAAATCCAGAAATTGCAACACCAAAAAGACAAACTGTAAGATTATGCAAATCAAAAGCCTACCAGTTGTTGATAAGTTCTTCAAATAATCACATTTTCAAGCCAATAGCTCCAATCTGTGTCATGTGGAATGAGCATAAAAGCCAAAAAAAGCATTTTTTTGCCACATGAAGTCTCAAAAATGTGATCAAGTCTTGTGGGATGATTGTGCAATCCCTCCTTTTCATCGACATGCCAGTTATTGCCACTTGTCTCAAATAGAATGAGACAGAATTTTTAAATTGAGAGACCTTGGTTTATCAATCTTCTGTAGCCGATTGCTATGTGTATACATCAAGATGTTGACACTGTTCATTATTGCATGTCAAAGTGGTTAGGAGAACAACAATGAATTAGAATCACAGCAAGAGTTGCACAGAGGCATGGATGAATCATCAGATTAGAACACTGTTTCCAAAACTCCAGTCCCAAAGATCATGTTTTCAAGATTTCCATAGTATTGCACAGGTGAGATAATTCCTGATGCCTTGATGATAGTTCCACCACCTGTGTAATATTAAGGAAATCATGAGAATATGACCTGCTGAGGGACGTGAGGAATGGCGTTTAAGAAACACTGGAATTAGAAGAATGACGCTTAATGATCCATTCTGTACTGGTAATGAAATTGGACCTTACCAACCAAGCTTAAGATGTCAAATAGTGTCTTCACAAACCAGAAAGCAGTTTGTATAGTATTGGGCTTCGAGCCCAACATCCTGCTGCAGGTGCTCTAGTGACCTCATGCCACCACTGAAAGACTATAATTGTGAAAGAGAAGATGTCAGTGAAAGTTGGAATGTTCTCTTCAGTGATGAGTTCCACTTTTGTGTTTAACCCCTTAACTCCCGAGGTATTTTCGGTTTTGCGTTTTCCTTTTGTGCTCCCCTTCTTCTCAGAACAATAACTTTTTTATTTTTCAGTCAATATGGCCATGTGAGGGCTTGTTTTTTGGGGGATGAGTTGTACTTTTGAACGACACCATTGGGTTTACCATGCAGTGTACTAGAAAACATGCGGTGAAATTGAAAATAAAGTGCAATCCCACACTTGGTTTTTGTTTGGATTTTTTACTAGGTTTACTAAATGCTAAAAATGACCTGCCATTCTGATTCTTCAGGTGATTAGGAGTTTGTAGACATCAGATATGTCTAGGTTCTTTTTATCTAAGTGGTAAAAAAAGTTCCAAACTTTGTTAAAAAAAATAAATTGCATCATTTTCTGACACCCGTAGCGTCTCCAATTTTCGTGATCTCTGGTTGGGTGAAGGATTATTTTTTGTGTGCCGTGCTGACGTTTTTACTGATACCATGTTGATGCAGATAGATCTTTTGATCGCCCATTATTGCATTTTAATGTAATGTCGCTGCGACCAAAAAAGTGTAATTCTGGCATTTTGACTTTTTTTCTTAGTATGCCGTTTAGCGATCAGGCTAATACTTTTTTTTATTGATAGATTGGGTGATTCTGAATGCGGCGATAGCAAATATGTGTATTTTTTATTGTTTTATTTTGAATGGGGCAAAAGGGGGGTGATTTGAACTTTTATATTTTTAAAATTTTTTATATTTTTAAAACTTTTTTTTTACTTTTGGCATGCTTCAGTAGTCTCCATGGGAGACTAGGAACTGCCACAACCCGATCAGCTCTGCTACATAGAGGCAATGATCAGATCTACTCACTGACTATGAGTGCCAACCACTGGGTGGCGCTCATAGCAATCCAGCACTGACAACTGGAGAGGTACTCCAGGAGACCTCTGGTTGTAATGCCAATGAACCAGTGACCCATGATCACATGAGGGGGTCAGCTGTAATGCGCCAGGAAAGAAGTGAGCTCACCTCCGGAGCGCTCGTCAAAGGGAGAGAGTCCAACATCGGCATGAATGTATGCCCGATGTCGGAAGGGGGTTAATACAGTGATAGCTGACGTTTGATCTGGATATCACCAAATTCCCTATCAGTATGTCTTTGGAGTGTGGGAGGAAACCGGAGAACTCAAAGAAAACCCACACAAACATGGGGAGAACATACAATCTCCTTGCAGATTCTGTCCATGGTGGGATTAGAACCCAGGACCTGGAAGCTGTAAAGCATCAGTGGTAACCACTGAGCCACCCTGCTGCCATTGGCAACTGCAGTTGATGAATATCAGAATATGTAGAATATACCTGTGGAGGTCGAACAAGTGGTCGGTGCGCTCATAATTTCACCATCCAGGGGGCCTTCTTCTATTTGAGCCTTGGACTAGCTGCCAATTAGCTTGCCTAAAGTCAGCAAAATTATAGCCATAAATAATGTCATAAAATAAGCTAGATGTGACTGCTCCATATACTTTTATGAACATTAATAAGAAACAAGGAGAATAGAGCATCTACCTTTAGGTAGTCTTTAGCTTTAAACCTTTAAATGTTAAATTATCATCAAGACCACGGATGACATGGATTAAATAGGAACTGCAGTCAGTCAAGTTGGTTGAGACTGAAAATGTAGGCTCAGCAGGAATATAGCAATACTGCTCAAGATACAGTAGTTTTAAATGTCTTCTCCCTCATAACTAGATTATTCAGTACAATGTCATTTGCTGCCACTGACATTTTCTTTAAAGTCATAAAGGCCTATATAGTAATAAAAGGGCTCCGAATAAAATTAAGAATATCATGTATAAATTATCCTTAACCTTAGCTTCATTTGGACTGTGACTTTTTAGACCTGATCAATTTTCATGAAACTATTCACATAAAAGTCTGAAAAAATATTTAATTCTTATCTCCCATAAAGATAGCTGCAACCGGTTCAGCTCTTTGTTCATAATTAAGATCACAATTCATACCATGGAGAAACTCACCCATTTGGCAGAACGGGGTCTTGTGTATGTATTTTTTAACCTTTTCAACAAAAATAAACAATTCCATATTGAAATTGTTTGTCGAGATGACTTGTTTCCGGACTGAAATGTTTTATCTGCAATTGATGCAGATAATATGGAAGTCTACTTGCTTTGTTTGCATGCTTCAAAAATTAAATATAGATGTTTCTTTTTTTATTTTTTTTAAGCTGAAAATAAGTTAAGGAACATTTCAAACAAAAGGTTTCAAAAAGTAGAAACAATAAAAGTCCAGAAAACAGTAACAGCAACAGGACTTAAAGGGGTTGTCCAGGACTTTAACACTGATTGTCTATCTTAGATAGGTCATCATTATCTGATTGGTGGGGGTATGACTCCCGGAAGCTCCTCCACTGAGCTAAGTACTGCACAACCTCCCCCTATTAACCCCTTCATGACCCAGCCTATTTTGACCTTAATGACCTGGCCATTTTTTGCAATTCTGACCAGTGTCCCTTTATGAGGTAATAACTCAGGAACGCTTCAACGCATCCCAGCGATTCTGAGATTGTTTTTTCGTGACATATTGGGCTTCATGTTAGTGGTAAATTTAGGTCGATAATTTTTGCGTTTATTTGTGAAAAAATCAGAAATTTGGCGAAAATTTTGAAAATTTCGCAATTTTCAAATTTTGAATTGTTATTCTGTTAAACCAGAGAGGCATGTGACACAAAATAGTTACTAAATAAGATTTCCCACATGTCTACTTTACATCAACACAATTTTGGAAACAATTTTTTTTTGTTAGGAAGTTATAAGGGTTAAAAGTTGACCAATGATATCTCATTTTTACAACAAAATTTACAAAACCATTTTTTTTAGGGACCACCTCACATTTGAAGTCACTTTGAGGGGTCTATATGGCAGAAAATACCCAAAAGTGCCACCATTCTAAAAACTGCACCCCTCAAGCTACTCAAAACTACATTCTAGAAGATTATTAACCCTTCAGGTGCTTCACAGGAACTAAAGCAATGTGGAAGGAAAAAATGGACATTTTAATTTTTCCAACACAAATTTTCTTTTAGCATCATTTTTTTTATTTTCACATGAGCAACAGGATAAAATGGATCCTAAAATTTGTTGGGCAATTGCTCCTGAGTACTCCGATACCTCATATGTGGTCATAAACCACTGTTTGGGCGCACGGCAGGGCTCAGAAGGGAAGGAGCGCATTTGACTTTTTGAATGGAAAATATGCTGGAATATTTAGCGCTTGCCATGTCACGTTTGGAGAGCCCCTGTGCACCTAAACATTGGAGCTCCCCAACAAGTGACCCCATTTTGGAAACTAGACCCCCCAAGGAACTTACCTAGATGCATAGTGATCACTTTGAACCCCCAGGTACTTCACAAATTGATCCGTAAAAAAAAAAGTACTTTTTTTTCACAAAAATTATCATTTAGCCTCAGTTTTTTCATTTTCACATGGGCAACAGGATAAAATGGATCCTAAAATTTGTTGGGCAATTTCTCCTGAGCACACCAATACCTCATATGTGGTCATAAACAACTGTTTGGGTGCACGGCAGGGCCCGGAAGGGAAGGAGCACCATTTGACTTTTTGAATGGAAAATTAGCTCCAATCGTTAGCGGACACCATGTCGCGTTTGGAGAGCTCCTGTGTGCCTAAACATTGGAGCTCCCCCACAAGTGACCCCATTTTGGAAACTAGACCCCTTAAGGAACTTATCTAGATGTGTAGTGAGCACTTTGAACCCCCAAGTGCTTCACAAAAGTTTATAACGTAGAGCAGTAAAAATAAAAAATCATTTTTTTCCTCAAAAATGATTTTTTAGCACGCTATTTTTTATTTTTACAAGGGTAACAGGAGAAATTGGACCACAAAAGTTGTTGTCCAGTTTGTCCTGAGTACGCTGGTGCCCAATATGTGAGGGGGGAACCACTGTTTGGGTGCACGGCAGGGCTCAGAAGGGAAGTAGTGACATTTTGAAATGCTGACTTTGATGGCATGGTCTGCAGGCGTCATGTTACATTTGCAGAGCCCCTGTGTGCCTAAACAGTAGAAACCCCCCACATGTGACCTCATTTTGGAAACTAGACCCCCCAAGGAACTTATCTAGATGTGTGGTGAGCACCTTGAACCCCCAAGTGCTTCACAGAAGTTTATAACGCAGAGCCATGAAAATAAAAAATCATTTTTTTTCCTCAAAAAATGATTTTTTAGCTCGCAATTTTTTATTTTCACAAGGGTAACAGGATAAATTCGACCCCAAAGGTTGTTGTCCAGTTTGTCCTGAGTACGCTGATACCCCATATGTGGGGGATGACCACTGTATGGGAACACGTCAGGGCTCGGAAGGGAAGTAGTGACATTTTGATATGCTCACTTTGACGGAATGGTCTGCGGGCATCATGTTACATTTGCAGAGCCCTTGATGTACCTAAACTGTGGAAACCCCCCACAAGTGACCCCATTTTGGAAAATAGACCCCATAAGGAACTTGCCTAGATGTGTGGTGAGCACCTTGAACCCCCATGTGCTTCACAGAAGATTATAACGCAGAGCCATGAAAATAAAAAATCATTTTTTTTCCTCAAAAAATGATTTTTTAGCTCGCAATTTTTTATTTTCACAAGGGTAACAGGAGAAATTGGACCCCAAATGTTGTTGTCCAGTTTATCCTGAGTACGCTGGTACCCCATATGTGGGGAGGAACCATTGTTTGTGCACATGTCAGGGCTCAGAATGGAAGTAGTGACGTTTTGAAATGCAGACTTTGATGGAATAGTCTGCGGTCATCATTACGTTTGCAGAGCCCCTGATGTGCCTAAACAGTGGAAACCCCCCACAAGTGACCCCATTTTGGAAGCTAGACCTTCCAAGGAACTTATGTAGATGTGTCGTGAGCACTTTGAACCCCCAAGTGCTTCACAGAAGTTTATAATGCAAAGACGTGAAAATGAAAAAATCATTTTTTTTCCACAAAAATCATTTTTTAGCCCCTAATTTTTTATTTTCCCAGGGTAACAGGAGAAATTAGTCCCCAAAAGTTATTGTGCGATTTTTCCTGAGTACGCTGATACCCCATATGTTGGGGTAAACCACTGTTTGGGTACACGTCAGGGCTTGGAAGGGAGAGAGCACCGTTTGACTTTTTGAACGCAAAATTGGCTGGAATCAATGGTTGCACCATATTGCAATTGGAGACCCCCTGATGTGCCTAACCAGTGGAAACTCCACAATTCTAACTTCAACCCTAACCCCAACACATCCGTAACCACAGCCCTAACCCCAACACATCCCTAACCCCAACCCTAACCATAACCCTAACCCCAACACACCCCTAACCCTAATTCCAACCCTAACCATAACCCTAACCACAAGCCTAACCCTAGTTCCAACCCTAACCCTAATTCCAACCCTAACCCTAATTCCAACCCTAACCCTCTTTCCAACCCTAACCCTCTTTCCAACCCTAACCCTCGTTCCAACCCTAACCCTCTTTCCAACCCTAACCCTAACCCTCTTTCCAACCCTAACCCTCTCTCCAACCCTAACCCTAATGGAAAAATAAAAATAAAAATATTTTCTTTATTTTATTAGTTGTGCCCACCTATGGGGGTGATAATCGGGGGGTTTATTTACTTTTTATTTCATTTTGATCACTGTGAGAGTGATCAAAATGAAAGAATGGAATCTGCAGCCGGCAGATTGGGCGGGCGCACTGCGTATGCGCCCTCCATTTTCCAAGATAGCGGCGCCCACGATCCAGACCCGCGGGACACCGGGAGCGACAGTGGGACTCAGGAGGTACCAGGGGGGTAAGGGGGGGATCGGAAGCTGGCGGGGAGTGGAGGGAATGGGAGGGGGGGGGCAGATGATGACAGCGGCAGCAGATCGCCGCTGTCATTCAGTGGTGGAGGGGCGATCGCTGGTGGGGGGGTCGGATCGGTGTCTCCAGCCATGTCTGATGCTACAGCAGCATCGGCCATGGCTGGATTGTAATTTCATTGATGAAATACTACTATCGCTCTGATTGGCTGTTTCACTTTTAACAGCCAATCAGAGCGATCGTAGCCACGTGGGGGCAAAGCCACGCCCCCTGTGGTGAATTACAAAGCCTCATGTATCTGCGGGTCAGGTGACCTTTCATTGACCCCGGTCACACGACCCGCAGGGGGGCTTTGAAGTCATGACACGGGGTATGCGTCATGGGTCGGATTGGCACCGACTTTCATGATGCATACGCTGTGTTACAGGACGGGAACCGGTTAATTTGAATAGGGGCCACTATACAGCTGCCAACAACACCAGGAACAGCTAATCGGCAGATGTGCTGAGTGTCGCACTACCACTGATATTGATGCCTTATGCTAAGGATATATGCTAAGGATATATGCAGTACCCACTTTCCCTGATAAAGCTGTTTTACACTTATACGCATAGGGTGTCTGGGATAACCTGTACCATGGCTTTTCTATGGTGACTTTGACCTGTACATAGGGCTATAGCTTATGATTTTATCCAGCTTGTTTTGCTCTTTTTTGCTACTAATGCATTGTCATTCAGAATTATGCCTTAGCTAGGTTACTGACTAAACTGCATATTTGTCAAGTCTACATCAATTGTTTTGCACAATATTACTGCTAATACTTTGTGATGTTATTGGTATGTTTGTGTTTTTCATTGTTTATATCATTGTTATTGGATCATCCCCAGGGCAGTGGGGGTTTACTCGGTACCGGGCAGGTGTCTTAAAGGGAATGTGTCGCAGTGGCAGTCACCCGGTCCGTGGCCCTGGGTGTCCATGTAAAATAAGAGCAATAAAGTTTATGTGTAGATAAGTTCGTGATGCCACCTGTGGTATCTGGTCAGAAGGGGACCAGCGCTGCAGTGCAGATCCTCTGGGACAGATGGTGTGATGCAGCAGAGTTGTAATAGCTCTCCACAGGCAAAGCTGTAGTCCCAGGGCAGTTGTATTAGATGTTGAGGTGAGGTAGATGGTGTAGTGTTAGGCACAGAGATATAGCAGTGCTGAGTAGGTTGACGCAGGAAGAAGGCAGAGACACTGCTAAATGCATTTCCCAAGCTTTACTCACGTTTCTGGCATACACAGGTGCCCGCTTCAGTGCCGTGTCCTCCAGGTGAAAGGCTCAGCCAACTCCCAGGCAGATGGAGTACACCCTTCCAGAACTCCCTTCAGTGTGCCTTTTCTGAACGTCCCCTTACTAGCGCTAATCTGAAGTACTTGTAGTTATGAATTACACTCAAGTTCCTCTTTCTTGCTGTTACTTAGAACTCCACTCGCACGACAGGTAGCTGAAGCCTGCTTCAGGGACTCCTTACAATCATGTCCCGGGCTCACACACATTGCTGCTGTGTCGTCGTGTCTTAGGTGGGAATAAAGTGGTCTCAACTTCTATTCCTCCAGTTTCTGCTGTAGAACCATTAGTTTTCACACAGCTTCGGATACCGACGCTCGGCCTTTGGCGCTTAAACTTAGGGATGAGCTCTGCTCTAGCTCCAATCCCCAGCTCTCCTCCTCACGTTCCGTCCTTTCCTTTCTATCCTTCTGAAGAACTGATCTTTCTCTTCCTTTCCTTGCCAGCAGCTCCAGCTCACAGGAGGCTGCTGCATATACTCCACTATCACTCCATCGCTCTCCGGCGAACTGCTCTAACTTCATGTCAGTTTTCCCCCTCTCTAGTGCAAACTAAGCTCCACCCACCTCCCAGCACCCTTCATGAACCAAGCTGGGGTCATAGAAGGTGCCCTGCTGTTCTAAGTTTTCCATGCTGGGTGCAGCTGCTGGAGTCTGGTCAGGTGTCACCATCTTACCTGAGGAGTGGGGTACTACACCTCAGGAGGAGGTGCAGTAACTCTGTGGCGACTGAACCCTCAGGGGCGTCACATCATTATTGTCAGGGAGTGTAATCCCTTTCCTTGGCTGTGCGGTTGTCAAACTGTATATATGTATGTTATGTAAAATGCTGGATAGTTATACTGCATAGTCGGGACCTATTTCGCTGCACTAATTGATACTATGCACTTTTTTCACTAGTATCTGGAATGACATTATATATACCCCACTATACTAGGCTTTCACCAGAATTGTTGCCATTGATATAGGTTCAGGTTGTGTACTTGGTTTTATAAGTTTTATGATTATTGTTTAATAAAATCTTCTATTTTTACAGCTGTTTCGGGGTGTTGCCTAGCCAGAATCCTACTCCACACTGATGAGGGGCAACACCCCGAAACAGCTGTCTGTGGATGGATACCTGGCCTTGGTATTTCCCTTGCCATATCTGTAAACTCGTAAAGAGCTGGATATTGACTTAAAGGGCCACTTAATATGGTGGTAATGGTGGTTTCCGAAAGGAGCCACTACTTGGCTGGGTCCTTCCCTGGAGGAAGATCTGGCTAGTCCTGTGTTTAAGACTCTTAAATGAGGCTCCACGGACTTTATTTGCATATTCGTATTTCCCTGGGAGCAATGCACCTAGGATTTCACTGATTGAGCGCCTTTGCCGGCTGCCGCAGTGTTTTCTTTGACTGGTCTCCCTGAGGTCAGTGATTGTTTTGTGATGTTGGTCTACTAGGCATTGCTCTCATCTACCAGAATTCTACTCCACACTGATGAGGGGCAACACCCCGAAACAGCTGTCTGTGGATGGACACCTGGCCTTGGTATTTCCCTTGTCATATCTGTAAACTCATAAAGAGCTGGATATTGACTTAAAGGGCCACTTAATATGGTGGTAATGGTGGTTTCCGAAAGGAGCCACTCCTTGGCTGGGTCCTTCCCTGAAGGAAGATCTGGTTAGTCCCATGTTTGAGACTATTAAATGAGGCTCCACGGACTTTATTTGCATATTCGTATTTCCCAGGGAACAATGCACCTAAGATTTCACTGATTGAGCACCTTTGTCAGCTGCCGCAGTGTTTTTCTTTGACTGGTCTCCCTGAGGTCAGTGATTGCTTCGTATTCTTGACCAACCAGAAAGAAATGCTTAAATTCAAAAGTCAACATATAGATAACAGTCTACTCTTTCTGGCTTGCTAAAAATAGTCATATGGTTAATTAACATACAATGCTGTGTCTCCACACCAGTCGTGGCCACTATACATCTGCTGCCAACACCAAGAACAGCTAATTGGAAGAGGTGCTAAGAATCGCATCCCCACCAATCAGACATTGATAACCTATCATAACGATATGTCACCAATGTTAAAGTCCCAGAACCCTTTAATTCTATGGCCATATTTTGACTTTGCACAGAGGGGCCAACTCATCAAGATTGGCATAGTGCATGCTCATGCAATGCAAATCTTGCTGGAGTACATGGCGCCAAATTAATAAAGAGGTGCCTGCCACTTAATTAATTCTGCGCATCTCCTATGTGAGATACACTTCTGTTTGGTACATCAGAAATGTTACTACAGTCAGACTCCCCATAGTGCAAGAATTTAGTGACTTTTCAAAATTTTTATACCAGTTTTCTGGCTTAAAAATTTTAAAAAATTGGCCCCAAAATGCCTCCAGCTCCACAGTATTCATCCTCAGAGAGTCCATGAGTTGCCCTACAATCTCTAGCACATGAAGAGACTCTCTATGGCAGAATCCACATGCTACATGCAGAATTTGTAGTGAATTTTCAACAAATGCATTTCAAAAAGAAATTTGCAATGAAAATTTGTAGCTTTTTTCTTTTACAGTTGTGGGCAACTGAAAAACTGGCTTTAAACATTACACATGTAATAAATACTAAAATAAAGGGCATGATTGGAGCTCAGACTAAATGACTACATTCAACTCCCAAAATGTTTATTTGAATATACTGCAATTAAGAACATCAACATGAGTACATTTATGTAGAAGGCAGGTGCAGCTACTGTATGTGTTGCAAGGCAGTACACCAAACTGATCTCTGTACTCACTGTGCTTATAAAATATTGTAATAACGTCTACTACAAAATAAAATGGGATAGACATTTTCCTATTGCAGCGCAACCAGTAAGAAAAATAGACTTAATATTAAACACACACTGCCAAAGGTTGTCTGATATCCCAGCTACTTCAACATAGGTTTTGCCTTTTCCTTGTCAAGAGGCATGTGTTGGGGAGGGGAGGACAAGGTTATAAGGTGTAGCTACACCAATCATGGTGTGGAGAAAGATGTTTTGTGAACCACAAGACACTGACTGTGTCCGTGTAAAGGTGGAGGTATTGTGGCTACATGTAGCCATGTTTAAAATTCCACACTGGTTATAAACATCCCACATGGAATGCAGTGTAAATTATTGCAGTTTTTGAGTCCTAAACAATACACTGTGTGATGCTAGTCACTACTCACAGACAAGCCATGAGGCAGGGTTGTCAAACGTCCCTGGGTCAGATAGAGAGCACATAGTAAACTAAAGGGAAAAGACAAAGGCGTAGTCAGGTCACAGTACAAGGTCACAATACCAGGAAGGTTGTGGATCAGAGCAAAGGGGCTAGGAAAATGGATGGTCCAAGGTCAGGCAGCAATAGATCAACTACCGGAGTAAATGCTATGACTGGCAGAGAACTGGAATTGACAGCTTTGCTATGTAGCTGAGTAATCAATTAAAGCAGGTAACACCTGAATGAAGCTTGGCACCTCCCAGTCTTAGATTGGAAGACTGAGGTGTCTATCAAAACGAGGACATCTCAGTACGCCCCTGCACTAGACTGGATGTCTGAGCTGTCACTCACTGCATCCAGGTCACAACGAGCATAGGAATCATGACACCTAGACTTCTGAACATGCCCATAAATTATTCAAACTAGTAAAGATTTGTAAGATTAATTTAATTAAAATGTTTAAAATTACGTGTATTTTAAAGGGAAATTCGATTACCAGCAAAGTTATTCTATGCAAATTGAATGTTCTGCATAATGCTCCGGGGACGGTTGAGACTAGAATGTGAAACCCAGCACTCAAACAGTTACTGTACCTTAGATGCTTTTTATAACAGCGACATGTATTTCTTCTACTTAATAACTAACTCTATTGCCAGTAGAATCCTTCAAGAAAACTACAAACATAAGACAAATGTGTCGTTAGAATTGGCGGCTACATACACCAAACCGCAAATAAACATGCAAGTAATTAACATTTTTATTAGAAAAAATGACTTATGCTTGTTAAATTAACATGCATAGGGATTTCATTAATATGCATCACAACTTATCAGAATATAAAGCTATCAACAGTGCAAACATATGTTCACACACACAGGCTCATTGTATTCATGTATCCATACACAAGGACTCAAAATGCAAATTTGTCATTGATTTAGAATCCGCAAATTGCAAAAGGAAAACAAATCTTTGAAATGAGCTAAGTTTGATGTCGGTAGCGCTGTCCGTCCCTAGGTAAGTCGATTCATCATCTGTTGAGTATTTGTCGTGCTGTTGATTAACGAGGGAGGGGGGGAGAAAAAAAAAAAGTTTTGATAATTTAAGAAATGACAACCTATAAAATTAAGTGCCACTTCAAAATTTAGGTTTTATATCGAGTGTGTACATTTTTCAGTGCTAAGGGTTTAAAATATATTGCACAAGGGCAGCACTCCTATAGCTGAATTACATTTGGAAGCAGGAAAGTAACATAGGAAGTGAATTGAAATGGAAATGGAATATAATTACGCGGTCTCATTTCAAATATGACTGGCTTCAAAACATTTAATTTAAGCCAAGCCTAATTTGGCCATTATGGGCAGGATGCCAAGGTTGGATAAAGTATGCAATAACACTATGCGGTGGCTTTACTGTGAATTAACTGCACAAAGAGTAAAGGGGGGAAAAATCTGGTCTTCGGGGAGATTTTGGGAAAATTATTCAACTACAGATGTGGATAACGGAGAAATTGGCCAAAACAATAGCTAGATGGACCAATGCAGCAATGGACAGATAGAAGGGGGCCTCTATGCAAGAACAATATATGGAACCTTTTCAGTCCAAAATCTTATCATAATGCACATTTCCACCTACTTTGGAGATGATAGTGGTCCCCTTATCTCTTGGTCTCCTGAGCAGTTGCACAGGTTCCTTCAATGGTGTGTCCACACCTGGACCAAGGATAGGGGTGCATGGTATGCTCACAACAGTATAACAGCTGAGATCAATTGTTGGCCGAGCTTGGACACTATGATAGTAAAGTAGTTAGTCTGGATTGGTAGCAGATGAGTAGACAAGGTCAGGCGACAATACAGTTAATGCCAAAAATACAAATCAAGAATCACCATATAGATAACTGGTACCTGAAAGACCTAAAGAAGCCAAGAACAACTTGGTATTTTTGGAGCGTAAGGAGGGATTAATCAGGAGTGCTTTGTACAAAAGTTATGCCTTGTGCAAAAGTGGGGTGCAACATCAAAGGGAGAATTCCTCTACTATTTGTCACCCCCTCACTCCCAACACTAGTCATACAGTCTATCAGATTTTTCCTGAGTCCTTCTGCAATTTGATAGCAAAAATGCTCTTCTTAGCATTCACCTTTATATAGGCAAAATCAACTATAGATTTAGTACTACTTCATATATGTCCCAGTTTGATAATTCACCATTGGCAATTCTAGCAATGTTGACCAGAATTAGGCACATTTCATATTTTTGCAATATATGATTTTCCAAAAGTACATAAAAGACAATAAACAAATTCTTCCATGTTGTTTCTCTTCACAAGGTATATAAAACTGAATTATGGATAGCAGCACATCAAAGACAACATCCCATATCAAAGTAAATATGGCCAAAGGATGAAACAGACGGGGTCAAGAAGACATGTCTGTGATGAAAGTATGTAATAATCAGAGAGGAAAAAAGAGTGACAACATTTTAGAACACACACAAAAAAGAAAAGAAATAAATCAGAACGTCCATGGGGAAAATATAAAGAGCAACTAAATGGATATTCTTTGTTTAAAGTTTCAATATAGACAATATTGCTTTTTGCAAGTCTCTGTGTACTGAAGCAAGCTCTGTATATCTAAGCCTTCATCTGTAATATGTGGAGAGTACAGCACTTTACCAACCTTTCAGATAGGAACTGTATAAACATTGGGCATTACGTTTATATAGCATTCCACTGCTGGGTGTCTACAGTTGGACCCCGATCCTGCTCGGCCCTTATTTACATTGAGGTCATTTTTGACACATGGTAAGGTTTTAATACTAAAGGTTAGGACCATCATGACAGAGTCCACCTTGGCGCTGGTGGGATGGGTTCTACACTTTTTTATCAAAAACAGTGTTTACTAGAGATTAACAAGCACTAAACTGCTCGGGTGAAGCAATTTATTGTCAAACTACTGTGTTTTCTCTTTTTAAATCATAATGACAAGCCAAAACATCCAAATGACCCTGATCAAAAGTTTACATAACCAATTTCTTAATACTGTATATTGCCCCCTCTAACATTAATGACAGCTTGTAGTTTTTGTGGATGAGGTTCTTTATTTTCTCAGATGGTAAAGCTGCCCACTCTTCTTGGCAAAAAGCCTCCAGTTCCTGTAAATTCCTGAGCTGTCTAGCATGAACTGCATGCTTGAGATCTCCTCAGACAGGCTCAATGAAAATGAGTTCAGGAGACTGAGATGGCCACTCCAAAACCTTCAATTTGTTCTGCTGTTGCCAATGACAGGTCAACTTGGCGTTGTCATGTTGGAATGTCCAAGTACATCCCATGAGCAGCTTCAGGGCTGATAATTGCAAATTTGCCTCCAGTACTTGTTGATAAAGTGCTGCATTCATCTTTCTTTCTACTTTGATCAAGCTTCTTGTGCCTTTGTAGCTCACACTTCCCCAAAACATCAGCGATCCACCTCCATACTTTACAGTAGGAATGGTGTTCCTTTCATCATAGGCCTTGTTGACTTCTCTCCAAATGTAACGTTTATGGTTGTGACCAAAAAGTTTAATTTTGGTCTCATCAGTTCAAATTACCTTGTTCCAGAAGTTTTGCGGCTTGTCTCTGTGCTGTTATGCACATTGTAGGCATAAAACTTTGTGGCATTTGTGCAGTAATGGCTTTCTTCTGGCGAATGAACCATGCAGCTTATATTTCTTCAAGTGCCTCCTTATTGTGCATCTTTAAACAGTCACACCACTAGTTTTCAGAGAGTCCAGTATTGCAGCTGATGGTATTTGTGGGTTTTTCTTTGCATCCCGAACAATTTTCCTGGCAGATGTGGACAAAATTTTTGTTCGTCTACCTGACCGTGGTTTTGTTTTTACAGAACCCCTGATTTTCCATTTATTAATCACAGTTTGAATGCTGCTAACTGGCATTACCAATTTCTTGGATATCTTTTTGAATCCCTTTCCTGTTTTATACAGTTCAACTACCTTTTCCCATAAATCCATTGACAATTCTTCTGCTTTCCTCATGACTCACAATCCAGAAATGTTAGTGGCTGGATGAAAGATGCAAGAGTCTGTCTGGATCCCAGAAGCTCACTCAGCTTTTATGCACACACACTGATTGAAATTACAAGCAAACAGGTCACAGGTGAGGATGTTACCTTTCAAAGCCATTCAAAGCCATTTGTGTCAACTTCCATGCATGTTATCAGGCCTAAATCACCAGGGTATGTGAACTTTTAATGAGGGTCATTTGGATGTTTTGGGTTTTCATTGTGGGTTTTTCTTTGCATCCCAAACAATTTTCCTGGGAGATCTGGACAAATTTTTTGTTGGTCTACCTGACCGTGGTTTTGTTTTTACAGAACCCCTGATTTTCCATTTATTAATCACAGTTTGAACGCTGCTAACTGGCATTATCAATTCCTTGGATATCTTTTTGAATCCCTTTCCTGTTTTATACAGTTCAACTACATTTTCCCGTACATCGATGGACAATTCTTTTGCTTTCCTCATGACTCACAATCCAGAAATGTCAGTGGCTGGATGAAAGACGCAAGAGTCTGTCTGGATCCCAGAAGCTCACTCAGCTTTTATACACACACACTGATTACAATTACAAGCAAACAGATCACAGGTGAGGATGTTACCTTTAGTAGCCATTCAAAGCCATTTGTGTCAACTTTTATACATGTTATCAGGCCTAAATCACCAGGGTATGTGAACTTTTGATTAGGGTCATTTGGATGTTTTGGGTTTTTCATTCTGATTTAAAAAGAGAAAGCACAGTAGTTTGAAAATAAAGGATTCACCCAACAACTAACCATTGAGTGGAGAAAAAGTTTTGGTGTTATCGTTGATATTCTCTGAAAAAGGCCAAGAAAGCAAAATTTCTGCTGGGGTATGTAACGTTTTGAGCACAACTGTATGTGCCCACGTTGATCTATAAAGGCCCCTGTTTCTGTCTTTAACAGGGCAAAATCAAACTTTTCGGATTTTGGCGCGCACGGCGCACCGTCAAAAGTGCGCAGCGCAGGTCAAAGCGCAACTAGCGCACGGCCTGCGCACGATCTGCGCATCCTATGCTAAAGATAGGGTGCGCCGATCGCAGGCGCCGCTGTGCGCTAGTAGGCGGCGCTACAAGCAAGGGGCGGGCACGCTGGGCAGAGAGCCGGCTCGGGGGCGGAGCTACCCCCGGCCGTGTGTGCGCTTAAAAAGCGCTAATGTGAAACCACCCTAACATATTGAGTGTCATAAATTACAGAAATGTACCTCAGACCATGTAATACTGTGTATTTGAAATACGTAACACTAAAAAAAAATTGAATGCTTTTTTCAGTGTTATAGATCACAGGAAATGTCCCTCAGACCCCAGAATAGTGTATGGATGAGAACTGCAATTCAGTCAATATTTTAATTTTTTTTGTAGTTTTAGATAATATCACATAAATTTACCCCAGATTATGGAATAGTGTATGGCTGAGAAATGTAATCCAGCTAATTTTTTATGCTTTCTTGGAGTGTTAGATATCACAGAAATGTACCACAGAACCTGTGAAACTATATGGCTGAGAAATTTAAGACTGCAAAATAGCTGGGTGCCCACAGTTGGGCTTTGGTCCTGCCTGGCCCTTATTCACATTGAGGTTATTTTTGATACATGGTAAGGTTTTAATACTAGAGGTTAGGACAGTCCTGGCAGGGTACACCTTGCCACTGGTGGGATGGTTTTTACACTTTTTTTGATCAAATACAGTGTTTAAAGTACCCTATGCTATTTATACTGTATGTGCTATTGTTTTTTACCCTCTAATAGCAGGGGATTGGATATGTTTGCATGTATGTTGTTGTTGAGCTCTATATTTGATGATTTCATAGCTTACAAATAAAAGGTTTGAGAACATGCTATAACAGTTGGAAAATATGCTATGTTTTCAGCAATCCGAGCTTAACCCACATGTAGGGGAACATTGGCCTCAGCCAGGGCATGATGGCTTGTGATACAGCTCCTACTAAACAGTAGCTACTGGTTCACCATCTGTCACTACTGTTAGGTTATGGTGCCTGAGGCCAGAAGCATCTGTCTGTCACAATGCTGACTACAATAGCATCCAGATACTATTTTGATGTTTCTCATTAAAAGATCCAGATGTGTACTTCATCTACGATCTCTTCAGTCTCAGAAAACAAGACCAGACTGGGAATATGGAAAATACCTGGCATAAAATGCCTACCAGCTCACATTGGCAATGAGCATATTAAGTGTCGTCTTCTAGCATGAAATACTAAAGTTGGCATGTATTTTCCAAAGGACAACTAAAATTGGGTTCTTCTTCTAATATCTAGTTGACTAGTAAAAATGTACCTGATATCTGGCATAATTATAAAAATCTAGAAAATCTTTTTTTTTGGCTACAAGACTTCATAGCTGCACAGGCAGTATACTGTAAAGTGAGATTCTCAAGTGGTTCTCCATCCACTGTGTGACAATCCAGATCTCACTTGCCAAAGCAGCCATGCTGCTTCTCTCTCCAGTATTTGGTAGGCCACTGTATTTGTCTTCCCATTACGACTCCCTACCGTCTAGTTCTCCATCTCTGCAAAACAGCCTTCTGGAACTTCATCACAGAAGGACAAGCATTCTCCCTGGATGACCAAGGTGTAATTACTAGAATAACTCCTGTCTTTTACCTGATGGACCTAGTCTGGATTCACCATAAATGGAACTTAACCTTCTCCTTACATGCCTTTACTTCCACCAGAGGATAAGTTGGAGTAACCCCAGGATGTACCAACTACTTGGCAATCCTAAGCTGTCCTCCATAAGTCACCTGCAACTATCAGCCAGTAGACTTTCATTCCTTTGTCATACGTGCTGCTTTGGTAAAAACATAAAAAAATAGAAAGTGGTCAACCTTTTAAAATAATCAGACAACCATAAAAATACTTAGGCTGTCAATGAAATGCAGAAAAATTGGGGTCTCAAAGTTCTTCCTCCTTACAAGATCACTGATGTAAAGCTAAATCTTTATTTCTTGGTGTGCCTCGATTTTCATCTTGATGCAACATATTTGGGAACGACTAGTTCTAAAGGACTTTTATATAGACATACAATATTTTTTTAAAAGCTATAAAAAATCTGGTTTTGTTTATACACGTAGGAACAGCATGCAATATTTGATACTTAGTATTGTGAAATTCACCCAATATTTGATTCATGCAATGATCATTTGTAGACATTTTTGAACCAAATTGAATCTCATTAAAATCCCATATGGCATTCTAAAACTTCTTTCCACTCATTTTCGACACAAGATCAACAGTCAGCCTTAAAAAGAACTTTACATTGATAAAAGTCTTAAAGATTGCAGAGTTCGGCACTTGGTGACGTGAGAATCTTGTGCCGGTGTTTCTGATCTCTCAGGATATGTGATGAATCTCCAATGTGTGTGTTAGATGTAAGGATTAAATATTGCTTATCCTATAACGCTCCGGTGTGTTAGCTTGTAACTCAGTAGCAAAGACAATTATGCTCACATATTCAATCAAGATCAATTGACACAAAAGGGTCTCTGATGTACTGGGAACAGTAGTGGGTTTTTAAAGATTTCCCCCTGACAAAGCCTTTGTTTTGGAAGCGTGACATTCTGCCTGGTGCTCTTCATTTGGTTTGTGTATTCAATGAGATTTTAACAACTTTTCCCTACTCAGGTGAGTTCCACTAATCGCTAATTCAAAGCTGTAGAAGACATTGTGATGTCACAGGAGTCCTACGTGTACAAATTGTAGTCTTCACCATGCGTAGGCTGTGGGTCCACATTATATGTTCTCTAAAGCAAATATTCAGAAATAAATAGTTTAACTATTAAATGTTCTTACAAATAAATCGGGCGAAATGCAGATTAGCTTCTGTGTTATATTTTTCCCAGTTACCTAAAAATACCTCAACTTTTCCACGTGGACCATTGGAGCATAATAAGGTTGTAAAAGAGTCTTCTTCCACCACTGGTCTACTTGGAAGTACCATTGTCCAAAACCAATAGATTTGGAGAATAAGCCTTTTTTTATAGAATTTACAGAAAATTTAATGACCTTCAAGTGAAGTCGCTCACCTCTATTAACTTTAGTTTCACTTGCCTAAAACATATTGGCTCCGAATCATTGAAGCAATTTCATTAAAAATCTGACTTAAATTTAACATTTTAAATTTTGCAACTTTTGTCATTTTTTTGTGGAATTTTCACAACTTTGTCAAAATGGACATTGCTGAGATGGGAAGGCGGCGCGAACAGGCGTGTGAGGCCACTGTCTAATTCATGATCAGCTGTGGCATTCCTTGCATGAAAAATCTTCTAGCATTGCACATGAAAGAGCGCACCACTCATCAGACGCAGCAGATACATTAAGGGGCAGGCGCCGGTGTGGACCTGGGGCTGAAATTCAGCCCTGGTATTTGAAATCACAGAGGCCCATGCTGTCCCTGCCCCCGAGCACCAGATGGGATATATTACCCTGGATGAAGGAAAGAAAGATTTACTGCAAGACCAATATTTCTAATGATACCTGTGGCCTACTGGGGTAAGTGGTGGAGTCAGCGACTTTGTGCTCCATCACAACTCTTAACAGTATGGGTGTCTTGAGAACAATGAGTCTGTTAGCTACATAGCAGACAAGGCGGCCTGTGACCAGACAGGCCCTTCTGGCATTTGCCAGAATTGCCAGATGGCCAGTCCAGCCCTGGGCAGGCGCCTCCTGTCTGGCTTCTTGTGGATGACACATCCTACAACATCCAGACAGCACCTTTTTCACAGGCTTACTTCAGTCTGTCGTGTTAAGGGCAGAGCAAAGTCCTTTAAGAAGAGATGTAAAGGAGTGCCTGAAGTAAAGCCGGCGCATGCGCATTACAGTATTTTGCTCTGCTATAAGCATGACAGAGTGAAGTATGCCTGCACAGGATAAGATTGGGGCACTGAGTGGATGACGTAGGATGCATCATGCACATGAGCAGTACAGGAGAACAGCAATTGCAAGGATATAGGAGGTGACGAGCAGATCAGCGCCGAGCAAGATCAGCGACACCCATCAAACCAGACCATGCCTTATGGGTGATTATAAAAAGTAGTTTTTGGGATGTGCAGGATTGGTGACTTGTATACAGTTTGCTAGACTGCTGTAAAAGAGGCATTAAAGGAGGTTTCATTAAAGGTGGTTCCTTGTAAGAGTGGACAACATTGTTTTACATGGTCATGGAAGCAGATGCTTCCATTATGCAAAAGTTCTATGGATTTTTAAAAATGTTAACAACATCTATTTTAAAGAAAATTTCAAGATCTTGTCTTCTGACACAGCTTACAGCTTAATTTTCTGTATTATTGAGAAAACCAAGACTGAAACCTCAGGGATATAGTATTTAACAACATAGGTTTCAATGGTGCTTGCAAGTCCTTAATTCCCTCACCACACCAGTGGTCTCCTCTTGGGAGGTCTCAGTCCTTTGAGAGCCTTTCCATCTAATACATACAAAGCCCATAGCCCTAGTAAGGGTTGTGAGAGTGGTGCTCAAGTGTATAACACAACAAACATACGTTACATGTGCCGCAATGGCAAATCCCTATTCCCATTTGGAATATGGGGCTTCACAAATGTGCAAACCTGCCAGTTGCGTAGTCTAGTCTTTATTTCCCAGTAGAAGAGAATACTGTCACGATGCTGTACATTTATGAAATTGTGGGTTTTTTTTTCCTTATTTCATTTACAAAACACTGAATTTTACCATTGCATAAAATCTATCTTACAATAATAAACATGGTTATCAAATTTTACATTGGAAATTCATCAGTGAGGAGGTAAATGCTTGCATTGTTGTAGATGCTTGCTGTAAGTTGAAATGTCTGTCTGTGCTCCCACCGGGCCGACAGTACATAAGACTAAGTAATATGAGCTGAAATGTGAGCCGGCTGGATAGAATGGTCCCTAAAGGTATCAATATTGTCAGCTTGGAGGTGTTATGAAAAGGAAAGAGCTGTTTCCTCTATTTAAAATCTGTTTACGGCTTCAGGAACATGTAAAGCAGAATGTGATCTGATTATGGAAACGAAGGGCTCAGGTCTGCAAACTTCCTCCAATTGCATTGGCGCGATTAATAAGGCTGTAAAGGGTATTAAATGTGAACTGGAAAGTGAGGCAAGACATTAATTATGCAAAAAAATATATATAGTAATATTTGTATTGATGTAATAGAAATAAATTATAGTGCAAATCTACTTTTTAAGGCAGCTCTGGCATCTGAAAGATTCCCTAAGAGTTTTGGTGTACAGATGTAGCCCAGTTGACTGTTGTGAGCTCATTTTCTCGTTCACCTTTGATGTCCGATGAACTCCCTCTGCTGGTGAAAGGAGGTGGTGAAACTGATTTGGATGGGAGATACCTGTCACCTGAACAGGTGGATTGCGATTGGACATCCGGAATCTCTGAGTGGATATAATGCAGCCGACGCCCTGTAGGGTTGCTGGTGATTTCTCTGCTCTGAGCTCTGGCCTCCAGTTCAGTTCCTGTCTTCTAAAGCTAAGTTTACTCTGTTATTGTTCCATGAGATTTTGTCTGATTTGCTTAGTTTTGTGTTCTGCCAGACCTGGCTGGGGCTCTGCTGAATTTCCATTTTTGTCCCTGATCGGTTAAATCTCTTTTGCTCTGTCTTCAGAATATATCGGAGTGCTGATATAGGGATTTTGAAGTCTAGCGACTTCAGGGCCGTTTTTCCTATCAGACGTGTTGGAACATTTTTGGTAGGGTTTTTGCGGATTGCAGCCAGCATCTTTTCTGTCCTTTCCTATCTAGTTAGTTGGGCCCCATCATTTGCTCTGCCTGTCTTTCTGTCTGTGTTTGTATTTTCATCTGTTTTCACCGACAATACATGTTGGGGGCTGTCTATTGCTTTGGGGTCTGCTCTGGGGCAGTTTGGATTTCCCCTTTCTTTCTTTAGGCTTATTTAGTTCTCCGGATGTGAAGAGGCGTCTAGGTCCACCGTAGGAACGCTCTATGGCTACTGTTAGTTGTTGTGAATAGGATCAGGGGTCTGCAATCCGCTAGCTACCAACCTCTCTGGTTTTCTGGACTTAGCTTGCATTTTTGTTTTTTCCTCCTCCGGTGACTCATTCATAACAGTTGACCTTGAAGGGGTGGTCTACTTTCAGGAAATCTTTGTTCCTGGGTGTGGTTTGGTTTTCAGTGCCTTCCGTCTACACCACAAGGTGCACTGAGATCATTTATCGGTTGCCACACTGTCGAGGTGATGTCAGCGCCGCAGCCAATGCCAGTCACCGGGAGCGGTGGAGACTCACAGGTGGACCTAGGTTGTTTGTGCAATGTTAAAGGGAAGCTGTCAGCAAGTTTATTCCAATATAAGGTACTGACCCCAACTTTAGGCCCTTTTTTACAGTATTCATAGACTCATAGAATGATAGAGTTGGAAGGGACCTCCAGGGTCATCGTGTCCAACCCCCTGCTCAATACAGAATTCACTACATCATCTCAGACAGATGTCTGTCCAGCCTCTGCACTGACGACCAGCGGTGGACGCCGCGTCGCTTGTGGACACCCTCTGAAACGAATACAAGCTCCCCATTATATCACCAACGGTGCCATAGTGCATGAGTATACCTTGTTCCTAATGGGATCTATTTGTCCCTGATCATGAATTGCCAATTTTCATAGGACACAGTCGATTTAGTGAACCGTAACTGATGAAGGTCTGAATTGACCAAAGCATTTTTGTCTGTTCACTACAACCACTGGATGACATTAAAATTCATCACTAAGTTCATTAAGTTGAGTGCCGAGTTCTTTATAGATTAATCTATGGTGTGGGAACCTACTTTGGCACCTCCCATAGTAGTGCACACGGTAACATATCACTGTCCAGCCTCTGAAGACTTCCATTGAAGGAGAACTCATCACCTCTCATGGCAGCATGATCTTTGGAACAGATTCTTATCCCTCGTTGCTCAAAATGCAGCTCCCTTGTATAGGGAAAATTTGTAAAGGCTCTCGCAATCAAGCAGCAAAAGGAGTGGTGTGCACTTCTTTCCTATTTAGGGCTCGCTCACACCAGTGTATAAATCGAACGAGTGATATCTGACTTTTTTATAGGACAGCACTCGGACCAATGTTATTCAATGCGGCAGTGCTGATGCGCGATTTTTTGAACTAACAGACTTTGTAAGAAAATAATTGCAGTGTGCTGAGATTTCCCTTTGCAATCGGATCGCACCCACCCATTCAAGTCTATGGATGCGAGGAAAACATTGGACAGCACTTGGATGATATCTGAGTGCAGTCCAATTTCCATGGACTCACACAGTGGAAAAGATTGAGAAATCTTGTTCTCCAGCTCCTTACCTGTGCAACAATTCTCTCATCTGAATGAATCAGATGACACTATGCTGACACTCGGATCAAACTGACAATCTACAGTGGTCTGACTGTCGCCTTATGCTGTGTGTACCTTTTCCTCAAAGAATCAAACTATTGGGTATCAAGCTTTTACAATACTATGATGCACACTCAGGGATGTCCCGGGCCTAGTCGCAGTTGGAAAACCTGGTCTAGGTTGCTCCTCATATGGTCGTGGCGCACATCGTAACATCACAAAGTCACCATGACATTGTTATGCACATGAACAAAGAAACCCAGGGTCTAATCAGGGACACAACCTCACATGTTCTCTAGTCCAAGACTTCCTTGTTCACATTCTTGGAAAAGGGTCGGGACATCCTTTTTGCTAAAAAAAAAATTCAATAGAAATACAAATCAGCTTATATTTAAAAAAAATAGTAATTACAAGAGATAAAGTGCCTGTGATTGCTAAAGGCAAAATTTTCTAGCTACATCTATCTATCTATCTTTTATCTATCTCTCTTTTAGCTATTTTTTTTATCTATCTATCTATCTATCTATCTATCTACCTATCTATTATCTATCTATTATCTATCTTTTATCTATTTTTATCTATCTATCTATCTATCTATCTATCTATCTATTATCTATCTATCTACAGTATCTACCTTTATTTCTGTAATGTGTTTTACGTGTTGTATTATGAAGGCAATATACAATCCAAAGTGAACAGAGTTTGAAGGAAACAGAATCATTCTTTGAATTTCTAAAGGACTTGCAAGATTTGTATTTTGTGTTCCAAGAAATATCAATTACCATTCATTTCATAGACGATTTAAATATTTTACACTACATAGATTTCATGACCAACCATTTATTCTCCTATCTGAGGACATTTGGCTTTGGAGAAAACATGATATGCCGGTCTCCTAGTTTCTGAAAATGATTCAAGAACAGGGACATCTTTTCTATTTAATATGTCTACACATTCTCTATCTGCATTCGCATGTATTTTAAGTGTTCATGTATGTGCATGTATATATATATATATATATATATATATATATTTACATGCGGTATATACAGCTCTGGAAAAAATTAAGAGACCACTTCCAAATGTTCAGTTTGTCTGATTTTTCTTTTTGAGTAAAATGTAAATTGTTCTTTTAGTCTACAAACTTCTGACAACATGTCTCCGAATTTCCAAGCAATAAATTTTTGGGTTTTTTTTCTGAAAAGGAAAAATGGTCAAAATTAAAAAAAAAAAAAAACCCAGTGCTTTCAGACCTCAAATAATGCTAAGAAAACAAGTTCATTTAGAAACAACAATACTAATGTTTTAACTCAGGAAGAGTTCTGAAAACAATATTTTGTGGAATTACCATGATCTTGGCATGCTTGCGACCAGTCTTTCACACTGCTCCTGGTGCAAAAATGAAACAGTTCTTCTATGTTTGATGGCTTGTGACTATCCATCATCCTCTTAATTACATTCCAGAGGTTTTCAATGGGGTTCAGGTCTGGAGAATGGCCTGCCCATGACAGGGATTTGATGTGGTGGTCTCTTAGGTTTTGCCAGAGCTGTATATTCTCTCTCTCTCTCTATATATATATATATATATATATACACTATATATACACACACAGTATATAAAGAATGTACTCACATTTCTATATATTTTGAGCAAAGATAATATTTGTATATACACTGCTCACCTTAAATGAGTACACCCCCTTTGAAGACTAAGATTTCAATCACTGAACACAATAATAATTTCCCAAATGCTGACAAGACCTAGTTATGTAGAACAATTTTTGTATCCCATGACATGAAAGTTTGGCAAATCTATATTTGTACTCAAATTAATTGATGCAAAAATGAGTACCCCCACATCAAAAAACTACCACTTCAACAACTAAAACTACTACATCTAGTATTTTTTATGACCTCCATGATTGATTCTAGACAAGGCCAGTCTTAACGAATAGTCTGCTTTGTGTTATATCTTATTGGAAAAGTCTGCTTCTTTCACCTCCTGAATTAATAGTTCATTCTCAAAATTTTCAATGCAGGGGTAATATCTGAAATGTGAAGAAGTGATAACAGTTGGTGCTCATAAAGTTCTATGGAGAACTGTTGTTTCAGGAGAACTTGCTCCTCTCTCCTTCTCCCATAGAATTTTATGAGCATCAGCTGTCAGCTCCTGTCTCAGTAATGTGAAAATCTGACTTCACTGGACACAAATTCTATAGACTTTACCCCTGAAATGAGAGTGAAAGATCAGTCCAGGAGGAGAATTGAATTAATTGGATGATATAAATTAGAAAGGTGCTTATTTTCATATATACTATTAATTTATGGAAAAACATACCGTAATTTAAATGACAGTCTATGAATTATGAATAAATACATACAGGAGACGGGATTTCAGCACTTTTTGCTCTTTCCGCAGGCTGATGTGATGCCATCTGGCCTTGGTAATATAATGGAAGCATATTAAGCTTCATTAGCTTAAATGAAGGAAAACGCACTTCAGGGCCCAAAGAGTCACACCTTCACCTTGTGCGGGGCCAGTGAAAACCTGCTGTCCTCAAAGGGTTTCGGTTACAGATGACGGTAACTAATTTGATGTGCATCTTAATGAAGTGTCTCAGAAAAGGGAAAAGTTACAAAGTTTAGCCAATGTTCTACAGAGCGTTTACATTATATTGTTTTTAAAACTAAGACTAAAAGTAACACGATAAAAAAGTGACAAACTGACTCCATTAATAGTATTCCTTAAAAATAACAGTAATAGTAATCATAATGATATTCAATAGAGAAGATCGGAGGATCGAGATCGAGTCGAATTTCCTGTTTCCGTCTGCCAGTAGTTTGAGACTGAAACAAGACAATGATGCAAAGCATTCTGCTAAAACAACACTCGAGTGGTTTAACGGGAAACGTGTAAATGTTTTGGAGTGGCCTAGCCAAAGCCCAGACCTTAGCCACTTACTGCCATGTGACGTACTATCCCGTTCATGTGCCCTGGGACTTAATTCCCAGGGACGGGATAGTACGTCACAGCGATCAGCGGCGCCCACATGGTGAGCGCCGCTGATCGCGGCCGGGTGTCAGCTGATTATCACAGCTGACACCCAGCACAATGTGTCAGGGGCGGTCATGGACCACCCCCGACACTTTAACCCCTTGCACACGGCGATCAAACACGATCGCGGTGTTCCGTGGGTTAAAGGGAAGCATCGGCAGGGAGGGGGCTCCCTTCGTCCTTCCTTGAGCCCCCCAAAGCAGCGGAAAGTGCAGCGCTGCTGTGGGGGTCTCCTTCCCTGCAGGTCCCCGAATCCAAGATGGCGACGGGGACCTTCGGGGGCCTGCAGGGAGCTGGCTTCCTCAGTGCCTGCAAAGCGCAGGCACGAGGAAGCCAAGTGCAGTGCCTGTGACAGATCGCTGATCTGTCACGGTGATCTGTGATGTGACAGATCAGCGATCTGTCACGTCAGTTATGTCCCCCCTGGGACAATGTAAGAAAGTTAAAAAAAAAGTGTAAAAATAATTTTAAAAAAATCGCTATATAAATTTAAAAAAAAAAAAATTCCCTAATAAATTCATTTTTTGGAAATAAAAAAAAAAAAATAAAAGTACACATATTTGGTATCGCCGTGTCCGTAACGACCCGCCCTATAAAACTGTCCCATTAGTTAACCCCTTTAGCGAACCACTTAAAAAAATGAAGCAAAAAATAATGATTTATTATCATACCGCCGAACAAAAAGTGCAATAACGCGCGATCAAAAAGACGCATATAAATATCCGTGGTACCGCTGCAAACGTCATCTTGTCCCGCAAAAAACGAGCCATGATACAGCATCATCAGCAAAAAAATAAAAAAGTTATAGCTCGCAGAATAAAGCGATGCAAAAATAATTATTTTTTATATAAAATTGTTTTCATTGCATAAAAGCGCCAAAACATAAAAAAAGACCTAAATGAGGTATTGCTGTAACCGTACTGACCCGAAGAATAAAATCGCTTTATCAATTTTACCGCATGTGGAACGGTGTAAGCGCTCCCCCCTAAAGAAATTCATGAAACGCTGGTTTTTGTTCATTCTGCGTCCCAAAAATCGGAATAAAAAGTGATCAAAAGATGTCACGTGCCCAAAAATGGTACCAATAAAAACATCAACTTGTCCCGCCAAAAATAAGACCTCACATGACTCGGTGGGTCAAAATATGGAAAAATTATAGCTCTCAAAATATGGTGATGCAAAAACTATTTTTACAATAAAAAGCGTCTTTTAGCGTGCGACAGCTGCCAAATATAAAAACCCGCTATAAATAGTAAATCAAACCCCCCGTTATCACCCCCTTAGTTAGGGAAAAATAATAAAATTAAAAGAAAATGTATTTATTTCCATTTTCCCATTAGGGCTAGGGTTAGGGCTAGGGTTAGGGCTAGGGTCAGGGCTAGGACTAGGGCTGGGGTTAGGGCTGAGATTAGGGTTAGGGATGTGTTTCCACTGTTTGGGCACATCAGGTGGTCTCCAAATGCAGCATGGCGCCTGATCTCAATTCCAGCCAATTCTGCATTGAAAAAGTAAAATGGTGCTCCTTCCCTTCCAAGCTCTGCCATGCGCCCAAACAGTGTTTTACCCCCACATATAGGGTATCAGCCTACTCAGGACAAATTGCAAAACAATTTTTGGGGTCCAATTTCTCCTGTTACCCTTAGGAAAATAAAAAATTGGGGGCAAAATTATCATTTTTGTGGAAAAAAAAGATTTTTTTATTTTCACGCCCGGGCGTTATAAACTTCTGTGAAGCACTTGGGGGTTCAAAGTGCTCACCACACATCTAGATATGTTCCGTGGAGGCTCTAGTTTCCAAGATGGGGTCACTTGTGGGGAGTTTCAATAGTTTAGGTACATCAGGGGCTCTCCAAACGCACATGACACCTGCAGACCATTCCATCAAAGTCTGCATTCCACAACGTCACTACTTCCCTTCCGAGCCCATACAATAGTTTTCTCCCACATATGGGGCATCAGCGTACTCAGGATAAATTGGACAGCAACTTTTGCAGTCCAATTTCTCCTGGTACACTTGGGAAAATAAAAAAATTGGTGACTAAAAGATCGTGTTTTTGGAAAAAATACGATTTTTTTATTTTCACGCCCGGGCGTTATAAACTTCTGTGAAGCACGGGGGGTTCAAAGTGCTCACCACACATCTAGATAAGTTCCTTGGGGGGTCTAGTTTCCAAAATGGTGTCATTTGTTGGGGGTTTTCACTGTTTTGGTACATTAGGGGCTTTCCAAATGCGACATGGTGTCCGATTTCAATTCCAGCCAAAAATGTCAAATGGCGCTGCTTCCCTTCCGAGCTCTGCCATGCGCCCAAATAGTGGTTTACCCCCACATGATGGGTATCAGTGTACTCAGGACAAATTGCACAATAACTTTTAGGGTCCTGTTACCCTTGGAAAAATAAGAATTGAGGATGGAAATTTCATTTTTGTGGAAAAAATATGATTTTTTAATTGTACGGCTGTACGTTATAAACTTCTGTGAAGCCCTTGGGGGTTCAAACTTCTCACCACACATCTAGATAAGTTCCTTGGGGGTCTAGTTTCCAAAATGGTGTCATTTGCGGGGGGTTTCCACTGTTTTGGTACATCAGGGGTTTTCCAATCACGACATGGTGTCCGATCTCAATTCCAGCCAAAAAAGTCAAATGGCGCTGCTTCCCTTCTGAGCTCTGCCATGCGCTCAAATAGTCGTTTACACCCACATATGGGGTATCAGCGTACTCAGGACAAATTGCACAATAACTTTTAGGGTCCTGCTACCCTTGGAAAAATAAAAATTGGGGGTGAAAAGATCATTTTTGTGGAAAAAATATGATTTTTTAATTGTACCGCTGTACGTTATAAACTTCTGTGAAGCCCTTGTGGGTTCAAAGTTCTCACCACATATCTAGTTAAGTTCCTTGGGGGGTCTAGTTTCCAAAATGGGGTCACTTGTTGGGGGTTTCCACTGTTTAGGTACCTCAGGGGCTCTCTAAACATGACATGGCGTCCGATCTGAATTCCAGCCAATTTTGCATTTAAAAAGTCAAACGGAGCTCCTTCCTTTCTGAGCTCTGCCATGCACCGAAACAGTGGTTTCCCCCCCACATATCAGGTATCAGAGTACTCAGGACAAACTGCGCAATAACTTTTGCAGTCCAATTTCTCCTGTTACCCTTGGATAAAATAAAAAAAAATTGAAACTGAAGTATTTTTTTTGTGAAAAAAAGTTAAATGTTCATTTTTTTTTAAATATTCAAAAAATTCCAGTGAAGCACCTGAATGGTTAATAAACTTCTTGAATGTGGTTTTGAGCACCTTAAGGGGTGCAGTTTTTAGAATGGTGTCACTTTTGGGTATTTTCTATCATAGACGCCTCAAAGTGGCTTCAAATATGATTTGGTCCGTAAAAATAAAATGGTGTTGCAAAAATGAGAAATCGCTAGTCAACTTTTAACCCTTATAACTTCCTAACAAAAAAAAAATTTGGTTCCAAAATTGTGCTGATGTAAAGTAAACATGTAGGAAATGTTACTTATTAAGTTTTTTGTGTGCCGTATCTCTGTGATTTAAAGGCATAAAAATTCAAAGTTGGAAAATTGCGAAATTTAAAAATTTTTTTGCCAAATTTCCGTTTTTTTCACAAATAAACGCAAGTTACTTGAATGAAATTTTACCACTAACATGAAGTACAATATGTCACGAAAAAACAATGTCAGAATCACCAGGATCCATGGAAGCGTTTCAGAGTTATTACCTCATAAAGGGACAGTGGTCAGAATTGTAAGAATTGGCCCGTCATGAACGTGCAAACCACCCTTGGGGGTTAATCCAGTTGAGAATCTGTGGTCAGAGTTGAAGATTGCTGCTCACCAGAGGAAACCATCTAACTTGAAGAAGCTAGAGCTGTTTTGCCTTGAGGAATGGGCAAAAATCCCAGTGGCAAGATAGAGACTTATCCAAAGCGACTTGCAGCTGGAATTACCGCAAAAGGAGGCTCTACAAAGTACTGACTTTAGGGGGGTAAATAGCTATGCACGCTGAAGTTTTCAGTTATTTTGTCCTATTTGTTGTTTGCTTTGTGATAAAAAGAAAAACAAATGTTCACAGTTGTAGGCATGATCTTTACATGGACTGATGCAAGCTCTCAAAAAAAAGTGAAATTCCAGGCTGTGAGGTAGCAAAATACGAAAAATGTCATGGAGGTGGATACTTATACAAACCACTGTACAAATGGGTGAATGGAAAATGTTGCACACATATCTGATGTTTAACAATTATTTTATGAGTAGAAATCTAATTTTGAGCTTTCATTTCAATGTCTCGGTCAGAGTATTGGGGGTTCAAAGTGCTAGAACGCGCACAGGAGTGAATGATTTAGTTGACTGTCCGGCTGAGCACACGCACCAGCTTCCATTTTCACCAGTTCAATATATAATATGAACTGGCATTTAAAATTCCACTCGGCAGCTATGATCCATAGGGAAGTTCTTATTTATTATTTTTTGGCAGTGTGAGCATGAACAATATCTGCGATCATTTTTTACCTTCTCCCTTCCAAGAATGTAAGAAAAATATATTTTTCTCAAGGAACTTGTTGTCTCGTGGAAACATTTTCAGGTTCTTAATGAAGGATAAATATATTTTTCTTACTGCATGTTGTTACCATTTAATTCAGGTGTTAAGACATCTTATCTTATATTATAGTGTCAGAGTTTTATACAGTTGCCACAATATATTGTTTTTTACATTGACAATTGTTAACCACTTGAAGACAAACTTTATTTCAACCCTTATGATAATATGGTTGGAGATGTTTTCCAGCTGTGTCATTAAAAAGTATTTTTTTCTATTTTTCTATCTTATGTCATAAATTTCCCATAGGTGGGGTCTTAGATAATAAAATCTGGGTTCATCTGACTCATTGGGCAATCCTGTCCTTTAGGGCATATGTTTAACGTAGACAGAGTTCCCTTTATGAGCCAGAGAGGAGACCCATTGACAATTTGGATGTTCTTTTCGATACATTTTCATCTTGTTCCTGTAAAAATAGTTGTTTGCCAGTATTAATGAAGCACTCCCATCAAAGTTTTTAAAATTCCAAATATACTACAATCATCATATTATGCGAACCAGGAGAAGCAAAAGAGCATACAGTCAAATAGTATAAGAAAAATATCAAAATACTTTATTAAATAGTAACAATACAAATCGCAATGAAGTGCTCATGAATGAGTGTGAACAATAAATCCCAAGGGTTACCCCCTCAACCACCCCAAGATGGAAAACCCGGCAAGTAATAACATACAGGATAGCACAAATTCTATCATATATCCTAATATGTCGGTAACCAAAAACCGAATCATTATAAGTCAGTGGCTAGATAGTAATTTAGTGCGGCCTATTAGGAGAATGTGATGGCGGTACATCACAAAAAATTCCCATAAAAGTTAAAAGGAACCATGTGGTAGCTTACCAAGAAGGGAGGGTAGAGGAGAGCCCAGCAGTGGGACCCCCGACGCGCGTTTCGCGGCGTCCCCCGCCGCTTTATCCTCCTGTTACTTTTCGGTGGTATATCACACACCAAAAAAGCTTTCAAAAATTTTTCTGGATAGAATTTGTCATCCATAGAGTATTATGTGGTTAATGTTACATTACTGAGGTATATAAACCTCAAAAAAAAGTTCCTAAATTTATTCGGGATTTAATTAGTAATCCGTATAGTGTACTGTGCTTAGTGGTCAACAAGGCAACAAATCTGGCAGAATCCCTTGAGACTGAGGGAGCAACAGGAGGAATATGGAAGCTAGACCAAGCTGGCACAATAGCAGAAGTGGCAGGAGCCTGTGGTCGGGAACCAGCCGCTTTCCCAGAACCACTAAAGCCCTTTATTACTGGGGGTTCTTTCAGACTGTGAACAGTAGAGCAAGTATCCTTTAACTAGTGAGTGGATTGTGGGGCCTTGACTGGTCAGATGAGAGAAGAAGGAGAGCCAGGACCAGAGGTGGAGACATGCTATCGGGCCTGCTGAGAGTTGTCATCCCCCAGGGAGGTTATTACTTATGACTGGCAGAGGAGATGGGAGTCCATAGAAGAGTTTGGGACCTGTCATCATGTCTTGTTCAACCAGAACAATTGCCTCAAAGGCTTGCAAGAGCAGACAGCTGGAATCAGAGTCAAAATCTTCAAAATGTAGGGACAACAACGCTTGTATGCAGGGGTGGGATCCATCATGGGAGCAGGCTGAAAACGTCTTGCAAAATGAATGGGCCTGAAAGAGGCTCCTCAAGATGGCTCGACATGGGGCTATCACCCCATAGAGATCGGATTAGCCTTCGGGTTCCCCACCTCCTATATGGAAGCTATGGAAGCAGGCAATGGTGCAGGTGACACCTGAAGCTGGGTCACTTACAGCCCAGGCACCTAGGAATAGGGCTCAGGAAGCAGGTGAAGGCAGTTCCCCCAGCCTCCTGAGCAAGGAGAAGAAACTGATACCTGAAGAGGTTTACTGTATTATTCTCCTTATCATTTTTGCCTGGCTTTGCATTTTGTGCAAAACCTTCATAAGTGTAGGAATCCATCAACTACACTTTCAAAACATTTGAATAAGGCCTGCAAGTTGTTGCCTTCAAGGGTTTATGGATGACTGGATGACCCTCCTTATAATTTTTTTTCTGGCTTTGCACCGTTTAATGCCTTTATGAGTGTAGAAGTGCCACAACTACACTCTCTTAATTTTTTTTTTGAGGTATTCCATTTGGTGCCTTCATGGATGTATGGATGACCCTCCTTATATTTTTTCTGGCTTTGCACTGTGTGCAGAGCCTTTATGAGTGTAGGAGTACCACAACTACACTGTTCTCACAATATTTGAATGAAGCACTACAGTTGTTGCTTTCAAGGGTGTATGGATGACCCTGCTTGCATTTTTCTGGCAGACTTTGCACTTAGTGCATTGCCCTTATGAGTCTAGGAGTACCGCTACATGACAATTTGAACATAATGTGCATGAGGCCCTTCTTTATGTCTAATACAGGGAGTATGAGTCCCTCTTCTATCTAATTTTGGCAGTTCTAGAATCTTTCATAAATTCCACTGAAATTTCCAATTTTTTAATAAAAAATAATAAAAATGTTATAAAAAATTATAAAAAATAAATAAATTTTGATTTAAGTAAATTATCCTTTTATCCTTTTTAAATTTTGGGTTATAAACAAGTAATTTAACAGGAAAGAATGTCAACTTTTTTCTTATAAACTTGTCTATTTTGAATGATCTGAGAGTCAGAGATGTTTCCAGGGGTCTTTACCATGCTGTTTTCCTTTCATTCAGCACTTTTTTACATCCATTTAAACATTTTCACTGCCCCCTGAGACATCCTTGTAGGGTCTGCTGGAAAACTGCTCGCATTTCCCATTGACTCCCATTCTTTGCCCCTGGGGTGATATCTTGCATGGAGCCCCAGGTGAAGGAAGATTGACAGACATTTTGTGTTTCTTCCATTTTCTAATAATTGTGCCAACAGTTGTTGCCTTCTTGGTCTAGGCCATGGTGGAGAGGTTGGAGTGTAATTGAGTGTGCAGACAGGTGTCTTTTATACAGGTAATGAGTTCAAACAGGTGCAATTGATACAGGTAATGAGTGTAGTGTAGGAGGGCTTTGTAAAGGAAAACTAATGGGTGTGTGAAAGCCAGAATTCTTGCTGATGGTAGGTGATCAAATGCTTACTTCACGCAATAAAATGTCATTTAATTATTTAAAAATCACAACATGTGATTTTCTGTTTTTTTTTATTTTTAGATTCTATCTCTCACAGTTATAGTGTACCTATGATAAAAATTACAGACCTCTCCTTTCTTTGTAGGTGGGAAAACTTGCAAAATCGACAATGTATCAAATACTTATTTTCCCCACTGTATCTTTACTTTTCTGATTTCAGAATAATAGTGCTTATATACCCTGATTTAGTGAAATAATATCCAGTTGTGCAAAAAAAATCACTATCTAATGTCAATATTGATTATACAATAGAATATACACCAATAATGAAGGAGACTGATGGGTCACATGAATGTACATGGCCCTTATGGTAGCAC
Source organism: Dendrobates tinctorius (assembly GCF_039654945.1). Lineage (NCBI taxonomy): Eukaryota > Metazoa > Chordata > Amphibia > Anura > Dendrobatidae > Dendrobates > Dendrobates tinctorius. The sequence goes on along the minus strand of NW_027361814.1, from coordinate 3,610,941 downwards.
TCCACCCAACACAGAGGGTTAAAGTAGAGCAGGCACCAAAGCACAACTTTTTTAAGAGATAATTTAATAATTGTGAATCACTTGTTGGACAATTATTAATTTGTTATAGTTGATCAGTGCCTTGATCCCATAGCAATGCTATATCCTCTTCTAGGTGTCATGATCCAGGTTGGATCTGACAGCTAAATGTACAAAGTAAATTTTTTTTCAATTAAGCTGTGTGCATAAGGTTGGTTTTTGCTCCCGGTGGCCATTAGGGTTATTGCACTGGTGTTTTTAGTTCTAGTTTGCCCCGGTGGTGGTTAGTGTTATTGCACGAGAATCACTAACAGGTGTGATTGCTCAATAAAGGTGTGTCAGTTGTGCTCACTCACTGTTGGTGATATTATTGGTCTTTTCCAACCATCCTTGGTGAAGGAAGGAGCAGGAGAGAGAGAGTCCCGGGCAGCTCAGTCAGAGTCCTGGAGTGGCAGCTATGGTGTCAGTGAGGAGGTCTTGCAAAGCTTGGTGGAGTGGCAGCTATGGTGTCAGTGAGGAGTTCCTGCAAAGCTTGGAGGAGTGGCAGCTATGGTGTAGAGCTGCACTGAGTTGCTGTACTCTGTTGCTGGACAGTTGCACTCAGGTGCTGGACTCTGTTGCTGGACAACTGCACTCAGGTGCTAGACTCTGTTGCTCCAAGGCAGCACTCGGGTGCTGGACACTGTTGCTGTAAAGCTGCTCTGAGGTGTTGGACACGGTCAGAGGAAGATGCACTCAGGTGTTGGACTCTGTTGCTGGGAGCATTAGCAACAGAGCAAAGCTAAGTGGTGTTCCCTGTTTGTCACTTTCCTTTATGTGTGTTTCAGTGCAGTGGTGGGATTAGTGTCTGCACCATCCACTTCACTAGAAAGGGCTAGGTGCTTGGCAAGCTAGGGATATTAGGTATCCTGATCGGCGCACGGTGAGGAACCAGCCTAGAGATCGTTAGGAGTGTAGAGACACTGACTCAGGGGAGTGCAGGAGGTCTCCACGTCCCCGTTCCCTATCGCAGGGCCACCATTGTAATTGTTTCCCTGTTTTCCCCCTTTATTCTGAAATTTGCCCTCCTGGAGGCGGTGTATCCAGACTTGCGTGTACTACTGAAATTCACCTGCTGGAGGCGGTTTATCCGGCTGCACGTGTTAATAATTAAATTCGCCCTGCTGGAGGTGGTGTATCCAGGGTCACGCGTGTCATATAAATTCGCCCTGCTGGAGGTGGTGAGTCCAGTTGCGCGTGATCATGACATTATCACTAAAGTTGAGCGAAACGGGTCGAAAAATTTCAAAAGTCGCCGACTTTTGGCAAAGTCGGGTTTCATGAAACGAAACCCGACCCTAGGGTGAGGTCGGCCACGAGGTCGGAGACTTAAGCGCCAAAGTCGCGTTTCAAAAGTTTGTTTTGCGCTCTTTTTCAGCCAATCAAGATCCACGGACACTGTGGGCAATGTGATGACATAGGCAGGGGTCACCACCATCTTTCAGAAGGGCATGCAAGTGATTGGCTTGCTTTGGTGGGCGTCACAGGGGGGATAAAAGGGCGTGCACGCCGACCGCCATGTTACTCATGCTGATCTCAGAATAGAGAGAGCTGCTGCTGATGATTTTGTAGGGAGAGCGTTAGGCAGGGAAGAAGACACCAAAAACTGCTTCTGCTGCTAGCGATTTTGCCTGTACAGCACACCAGTCACTGTGTGTGCAGTGCAAGTGGAGGCTATATTTTGCTGGATCAGCGGTGTTGGTTGTTAGGCTGCCTTCTAAGGCTTCCTGATGGCTGCATTGCTGTTTACCCACTGCTCTGCAAATTGCTTTTTTAAAAGCAATCCCAATTTTTTTTTTGTCCTGGTGAGGTACTGAGCGTGCATTTTTTCACACCATACAGCAGTGCACACTCCTCACACAGTACCGTGTAACGGCTGTTATCACAGCCACAGTGAAGCTATCTGTGTGTCACTCTGTAAGGATAAGTCGAGGACATGTTCCGTTCTTACAGACCTGCACCTTCTAGTTTTGTCTAGCTTTCAAACAGTTAAATATATTTGCTGTTTGATCACATTCAAAACTATAGAGAGACAGCGTGTGTCAGTCCGTATACTTAAAAAACACGGAGCTTGACAATTTTACGTACACCGTACAGCCGTGTACGTGCACGCTCCTCTCTCAGTCCCGTGTAACGGCTGTTATCACGGCCACAGTGAAGCTATCTGTGTGTTGCTCTGTAAGGATAAGTCGAGGACATGTTCCGTTCTTACAGACCAGCACTTTCTAGTTTTGTCTAGTTTTCAAACAGTTAAATATATTTGCTGTTTGATCACATTCAAAACTATAGAGAGACAGCGTGTGTCAGTCCGTATACTTAAAAAACACGGAGCTTGACAATTTAACGTACACCGGACAGCCGTGTACGTGCACGCTCCTCTCTCAGTACCGTGTAACGGCTGTTATCATGGCCACAGTGAAGCTATCTGTGTGTCGCTCTGTAAGGATAAGTCGAGAACTTGTTCCGTTCTTACAGACCTACACTCTAGGGAGATTCCTATTCTGCCCAATTCTATATACACCTTGTAGTTTGTCATACACTAGCCAATTTCTGCCTGTGACATAGCGCTGTGATATTCACTGGACCTCACACAATCCAAAAGTGTCCAGTGTCCACAAGTGTGTGCTGAAATTCAAAATCTCCGTTATCCTCTAGTGACATTTTTCACACCTGCGACATCAAGCCTGTGACATAGCGCTGTGATATTCAGTGGGCCTCACACAATCCAAAAGTGTCCAGTGTCCACAAGTGTGTGCTGAAATTCAAAATCTCCGTTATCCTCTAGTGACATTTTTCACACCTGCGACATCAAGCCTGTGACATGGCGCTGTGATATTCAGTGGGCCTCACACAATCCAAAAGTGTCCAGTGTCCACAAGTGTGTGCAGAAATTCAAAATCTCCGTTATCCTCTAGTGACATTTTTCACACCTGCGACATCGAGCCTGTGACATAGCACTGTGATACTCAGTGGGCCTCACACAATCCAAAAGTGTCCAGTGTCCACAAGTGTGTGCAGAAATTCAAAATCTCCGTTATCCTCTAGTGACATTTTTCACATCTGTGACATAGCGCTGTGATATGCAATGGGCCTCACACAATCCAAAAGTGTCCAGTGTCCACAAGTGTGTGCAGAAATTCAAAATCTCCGTTATCCTCTAGTGACATTTTTCACACCTGCGACATCGAGCCTGTGACATAGCGCTGTGATATTCAGTGGGCCTCACACAATCCAAAAGTGTCCAGTGTCCACAAGTGTGTGCAGAAATTCAAAATGTCCGTTATCCTCTAGTGACATTTTTCACACCTGCGACATCGAGCCTGTGACATAGCGCTGTGATATTCAGTGGGCCTCACACAATCCAAAAGTGTCCAGTGTCCACAAGTGTGTGCAGAAATTCAAAATCTCTGTTATCCTCTAGTGACATTTTTCTCACCTGCGACATCGAGCCTGTGACATAGCGCTGTGATATTCAGTGGGCCTCACACAATCCTAAAGTTTCCAGTGTCCACAAGTGTGCAGAAATTCAAAATCTCCGTTATCCTCTAGTGACATTTTTCACACCTGCGACATCGAGCCTGTGACATAGCGCTGTGATATTCAGTGGGCCTCACACGATCCAAAAGTGTCCAGTGTCCACAAGTGTGTGCAGAAATTCAAAATCTCCGTTATCCTCTAGTGACATTTTTCACACCTGCGACATCGAGCCTGTGACACAGCGCTGTGATATTCAGTGGGCCTCACACAATCCAAAAGTGTCCAGTTTCCACAAGTGTGTGCAGTAATTCAAAATCTCCGTTATCCTCTAGTGACATTTTTCACACCTGTGACATAGCGCTGTGATATTCAGTGGGCCTCACACAATCCAAAAGTGTCCAGTGTCCACAAGTGTGTGAAGAAATTCAAAATCTCCATTATCCTCTAGTGACATTTTTCACACTTGTGACATCGAGCCTGTGACATAGCGCTGTGATATTCAGTGGGCCTCACACAATCCAAAAGTGTCCAGTGTCCACAAGTGTGTGCAAAAATTCAAAATCTCCGTTATCCTCTAGTGACATTTTTCACACCTGCGACATCGAGCCTGTGACATAGCGCTGTGATATTCAGTGGGCCTCACACAATCCAAAAGTGTCCAGTGTCCACAAGTGTGTGCAGAAATTCAAAATCTCCGTTATCCTCTAGTGACATTTTTCACACCTGCGACATCGAGCCTGTGACATAGCGCTGTGATATTCAGTGGGCCTCACACAATCCAAAAGTGTCCAATGTCCACAAGTGTGTGCAGGAATTCAAAATCTTCGTTATCCTCTAGTGACATTTTTCACACCTGCGACATCGAGCCTGTGACATAGCGCTGTGATATTCAGTGGGCCTCACACAATCCAAAAGTGTCCAGTGTCCACAAGTGTGTGCAGAAATTCAAAATCTCCGTTATCCTCTACTGACATTTTTCACACCTGCGACATCGAGCCTGTGACATAGCGCTGTGATATTCAGTGGGCCTCACACAATCCAAAAGTGTCCAGTGTCCATAAGTGTGTGCAGAAATTCAAAATCTCCGTTATCCTCTAGTGACATTTTTCACACCTGCGACATCGAGCCTGTGACACAGCGCTGTGATATTCAGTGGGCCTCACACAATCCAAAAGTGTCCAGTTTCCACAAGTGTGTGCAGAAATTCAAAATCTCCGTTATCCTCTAGTGACATTTTTCACACCTGTGACATAGCGCTGTGATATTCAGTGGGCCTCACACAATCCAAAAGTGTCCAGTGTCCACAAGTGTGTGAAGAAATTCAAAATCTCCGTTATCCTCTAGTGACATTTTTCACACCTGCGACATCGAGCCTGTGACATAGCGCTGTGATATTCAGTGGGCCTCACACAATCCAAAAGTGTCCAGTGTCCACAAGTGTGTGCAGAAATTCAAAATCTCCGTTATCCTCTAGTGACATTTTTCACACCTGCGACATCGAGCCTGTGACATAGCGCTGTGATATTCAGTGGGCCTCACACAATCCAAAAGTGTCCAGTGTCCACAAGTGTGTGCAGAAATTCAAAATCTCCGTTATCCTCTAGTGACATTTTTCACACCTGCGACATCGAGCCTGTGACATAGCGCTGTGATATTCAGTGGGCCTCACACAATCCAAAAGTGTCCAGTGTCCACAAGTGTGTGCAGAAATTCAAAATCTCCGTTATCCTCTAGTGACATTTTTCACACCTGCGACATTGAGCCTGTGACATAGCGCTGTGATATTCAGTGGGCCTCACACAATCCAAAAGTGTCCAGTGTCCACAAGTGTGTGCAGAAATTCAAAATCTCCCCTGTCCTATAGACACCTTGTACCTTGTTTTACATTACTATATAGTTTGTTGGATTTTGTCTACATTTCTACAAAAAATGAGGAAGGCTGGTGGAAGAGGCCGTGGAATTGGGCGGGGGTTGGCAGCTGGTAATGATGGTGTTGGTGGTGGATCTAATGGTATTGGCAAAAGCAAAATAGGACCGAATGCAGGAAGTGTGGAGCCTGCGTCATCGTCTGGCTCAACAATGCCTCGAAGGCTTAGTTTTCAAGGAGTTGGCAAACCGCTTTTAAAGCCAGAGCTTCAGGAAAAAGTTTTGTCTTACATTGCTGACTCAGCCTCCAGCTCTATCGCCTCCTTTTCTGAAGTTGTAAAAAATAAAAGCACTGAGTCGTCATTGGAGGCTCATGTTCATGAACCACACCTTTCCTTGTGTCCTTCACCCCAACCAAGATTGAAGGATGACGCAGGCCTTACTAATGATTACTCCATGGAGCTGTTTTCACATACCATACCTGGATTATCAAGTGAAATGGTGAATTACCCAGGCCAAGATGAATCTGACATGGAGTGCACTGATGCACAGCCACTGATAGATGATTCTGCTGGTACATTCACTCAGAGCACTACACTGTCCTCGCAGTGTACAGAGCCAGATTCTGACCCTGATGAGACTCAGGCGCCCCTTCCCGCACACTATACCACCATACACGGTGACACAGAGGAAGGTGCACATGACATTGAAGAGGAGGTGATGGATGACCCAGTTGTTGACCCAGATTGGCATCCATTGGAGGAAGAGGGTGCTGCTTCCAATAGCTCAGATGAGGAGGAGGAGCTTCCACAGCAGACATCGACATCGCAACAGCTGTTATCTGGCAGGCTCGGAGCACTCCAAAGACAGGTTCCAAACATCAAAAGAGTTGCTGGACAGCTTGTCCAGAGGGTCAAAAGATCACAGCGTGCTAGGCCGCAAAATGTCTGCCAAAGTAGGAAGAGTGCAGTGTGGCACTTTTTTGAACAAAATCCTCATGATCAGGCCAAGGTTATCTGTAAGAAGTGCGCAAAGACCTGAAAAATCTGAAAAATTTGAATACCAGTTGCATGCTTAGACATTTAACCAGCATGCACTTGCAAGCGTGGGCACAACACCAAACCTCAAGTACCACATGTGCAACTGATCACAAAGAAGGTAGTCAGCAATGCTACATTGTTTCCCCCACTGTAAGCCCACCGGTTAGCACAGCAGCAAATGTTGACTTGTCGTTGCAAGGCCACAGCAGTCAGGGAATCCCACTGTTATATCAACGAAAGACTGAATCTAGGCCATCAGAAAGAACACCAACTCCATCACCATCATCAACCCTCTCTCAGTCCGCCCTGTCCACCGCTACTTCCACCATATGCAGCTCTCAAGTCCAGCTCACCATCCCAGAGACTATGAGTAGGTCAAGAAAGTACTCAGTCTCTCATCCGCGTACACTGGGTTTGAATGCACACATTGCCAAACTAATCTTGTTAGAGATGATGCCCTATCGGTTGGTGGAAAGCGCAGCTTTCCGCGAACTCATGGCCTATGCAGTACCATGCTATGACCTACCCAGTCGCCACTTCTTCTCTCGCAAAGCCATCCCAGCCCTCCACCATCATGTGAAAGACCGCATTGTCCATGCACTCAAGCAGTCAGTGAGTGGAAAGGTGCACCTCACAACTGATGCATGGTCCAGTCGGCATGGCCAGGGCCATTACGTGTCCATCACTGCTCACTGGGTTAATGTGGTGGATGCAGGGTCCACAGGGGACAGCGGTGGTGGGACAGTGCTGCCTAGCCCACGGTATAGGAAACAGTTGGCTGTAGGCGTTCGACCCTCCTCCTCCTCCAGAAGCGAAAGCTCGTCCACAGAGCGCAGTCGTACGAGCACTCCATCTGCAGCTGCCACTGTTGCACACGAGGTGTCCCCCTATCGAGCAGCTAATGGAAAGCGTCAGCAAGCTGTGTTGCAGATGATGTGTTTGGGCGACAGACACACCGCGGAGGTGCTGGCCGAGTACTTTCAGCGACAAACTGAGTCATGGTTGGGCAGTGTACATCTTGAGGCAGGCAAGGTAGTTAGTGATAACGGCCGTAATTTTGTGGCAGCCATAGCCCTTTCAAAACTCAGCCACATACCTTGCTTGGCTCACACCTTGAACCTGGTGGTGCAGTGCTTCCTCAATAATTATCCGGAGTTAACAGCCCTGCTCCAGAAGGTGCGAAGACTGTGCGCGCACATCCGCCGGTCGCCTGTACACTCCATTCGTATGCAGAAGCTGCAGCGATTGCTCCACCTTCCCAACCACCGCCTCATTATCGACATTGCACATGGTTGAGCGACTGTGCGAGCAGAGGCAGGCCATAATGCATTTGTGGGAGGATACACGGCCAGGCACTTTGAGAGCAGACATGGAGTTGACAGGTGTGCAGTGGTCGAAGCTGAAAGACCTCTGTAAAGTCCTTCAGTGTTTTGAGGAATGCACACGGCTGGTAAGCGCAGACGACGCCATCCTAAGCATTAGCATCCCACTTATGCGTCTGCTCATGCAAACTTTGACGCACCTTAAGGAGCAGGCGTCTGCAGTCAATGTTGACAAGGAGGAAGAGGTGGAGGGAATCCTTGATGACATTCAGCCATTGTCTGCTCAGGGACCTCTCCTGGACGAGGTGGAGGAAGAAGAAGAGGAGGAGGATGATGATGGGGATGATTACTTAGGGGAGGAGGATGCATCTCGTGGGGCAAGTGAAAATGTTGGCGTGGCAAGGTCTGGTACAGGGTTTGTGCGTGACTGGAGGGATGTGGATTTGCCAGAAAGTGCTCCTCCACCCAGCACTCGCAGTGCATCATTGACACCGGGAACATTGGCCCACATGTCAGATTATGCCTTGCAGATCCTAAAAAGGGACCCACGCATTGCCAAAATGATGAACGATGATGACTACTGGTTGGCCAGCATCCTGGATCCACGCTATAAAAGCAAATTACAAAACATCATGCCACATGAGAACCTTGACCTAATATTGGCTACTAAACAAGCAACTCTGGTTAACAGGTTGGTTGAGGCATTCCCAGCACACAGCAGCGGTGATGGTTCTCACATGAGCCGTACGGGCCGGGGGCAGCTTGGCAGAGGTGTTCGTGGTGCACACAGCAGAAGTGGCGTTGGAGACAGGGGTTTCATGACAATGTTGTGGACTGATTTTTCACGGACCGCTCACACAACTGGTAATACTGCATCGATGGAAAGTGACAGGAGACAGCAGATGTCAACTATGGTTAACAACTACTTTTACTCCCATATCGATGTTTTCCCGCACAGGTCATTCCCCTTTGACTATTGGGCCGCTAAACTGGACACCTGGCCTGAATTGGCACAATATGCCTTACAGGAGCTCGCTTGCCCAGCTGCAAGTGTGCTAACGGAAAGAGTCTTCAGTGCAGCTGGATCAATCCTGACAGAAAAAAGGACCCGTCTGTCAACCCAAAATGTGGATGATCTAACCTTCATTAAAATGAACCATGCATGGGTTTCCAAGGATTTTGCCCCACCTCCCCTTGATGACACATAGGTTGCCAGAAAAATGGCTTGCTTTGGTCCTCCTCCTATTCCGCGAACTTGACCTATTTCGCCTTTTGCAGCAGCTGAATGACCCACATCTACATATGCCACTTTGTAAACCTCCTTAAGTGGGCGGTCCCCCCCATGGCCAGGGTCACCACCTAGTGCAGAAAACCGTGCGAGTGCCATTGCCCTGGACAGGTGGGTAGGCCGACTCTTGGGCGCTGGCACTGGCATAGGGTCCCTCATAGTGCAATCAAGTGTCTCTGACAGTGGTGGTGCACACCCGCCGTCAGACACACCGCCGTACTATGAGGGGCCCAGTGCCAGTACCGACGCCCATGAGTGTGCCCCCCTTGCTTGGGCAGGGCCCCAGCATTTGCAATGTTTACCTCTCCCTGCTCCTCCGCTGTGTAGTCTGGGCTGCCAAATCCTCACTGGGACTGCCACTACAAATTGATTGAACTGAAAGATGATGGTTAAGATGTAGCTATGCCCTGTCCTACTGGCCAGGCTCTAGCTCCAGATGATCAGTGGCTTCCATTTCTTATGGATGTCGACTCACAATTACATGCAGTGGTGGTTTATCATCATCTTTCACAGTTTTCCTACTCACAAACGTGTTACATTCCGGCGCACATTTCAAAATGTGCCCTCTCATGCCAATCAAATAGAATCGCCTACGGCCTGTGGCTTCTGTCTTTTGCACTTCAAAGTTACGTGACAGATCATGATAGCCAGTGAGCACCATGTTTACATCGCTCCCTGTGATAAAAATTGGATTGAGATGATTAACAGTGATGGAATCAACGGAAGTGCGATACAGCAAGACTTTATTCACAAAAAAATGTTTTCACTGTCTCAACACACAAATTAATTGAGGGTCAGCATCGCCTATGAGAATTGTGACGGAAGTTTTTCCCGTGAATAATAATTCCTAGATTTCTGCAATCAATAGCCTTTTTGTCACTAATTGTATGCATCTCATTTCCTATTGCGGAGAGGCTGGACTGTATTACTGAGACAGAAATATATATGAAGATTTAAAAATAACACCAAAAGTATATAGTTGTGTACGCCTCAAATGCATTTCCTTTTTTCCACTTTTTAGATTGCTGTGTAATCCATACTGAGAACACGGAGATTTTACATGTTTAAACTATGCTATATATACCTGCTATCCAGTGATAAAGTACCCTTTCTCAACTTTGTACAATCTGGTCAAATCCATACTGGGCCTGAGAACATCTGAGTCTGCCTCCTGATCTATAGACATATATTTTTAATGTGTAAGCTAGGCTACATATATACGTGTTATCCGGTGAAACTGTACCCTTTATCAACTTTCTACAATGTTGTTGAATCCATACTGGGCCTGAGAACGGCTGCCGAGCTGTTAAGCAAGCTACAGCACCTGTGGTTTGGACACGTAATTTTTTCAGGAATGACGGTTAGGCCTAACTCTGGAATTGCGGTTGACCTGAACTTACTGGGAAATCATCGTTCGTGGGGAATAATCTGAATCCCAGATCCCCATCACTAATGGAGTTCAGCAGGTTATCTGCACCTGTAAGCGACAAAAGCTGGTCCTTTCAGTGTAGCGTGCATGCAGCCCCGGACATGTACTGGAATGCTAGACCTGTTATTGCTCGATCTCACGTGCCACAGCCTCGCGTATCCCTCTAGTAAGCTTGACGCGTACCGCGGGGCCATGCCGGAGTCTCGGTCGTTAACAGAATAAAGCTGAGAAATTGCTAACACACCTACAAACGGACATACCACACCACACACAGAATTGACAAAGCTTGCAATCTGTCCATCTTTTCTGTATCTTGTATGGTAGTGGTTTCCCGGGTGCAGTCCAATTAAGCCACAGGCTCCACTCCTGGTGGTGCCCTTTTAGACATTCCTTTAAGGTTCAGCTTTGCAATCATACTGCCCCCGGAAACCAAAAACTTTGCCTTCAGGGACGCTGTTTGGAGGTTCGTGGGAATAACGTCGCCCGATCAGCAGTCGGCATATGGGTCGCCCTCCCAGGGCTGTGAGATACTTGGTACCGGGCCGGTGTCAGTGGGATGTGGCACAGCAGCGGTGACCCGGACGGTGGCCCTGGGCGCCCAAGTAAATGGCGTGGTATAATGGTAAAGAGTTTATATAGATAGTTTGACGCCACCTGTGGTGTTCGGCAACATAGATGTTAGGCCGACGCTGCATGCAGATACTCTGGGACTGATGGTATTGTGCAGCAAAGATGGTGAAGCTCCCCACAGGTGGAGCTGGAGTCCCAGGGAAGTGTAGATGTAGTGATGGGGAAAGGCACAGGCGGTGTAGGTGCTGGTACCCAGATGTAGCGGTGCTGGAATAACTGTAGGACACCAGAGCGTTCAGTTCCAAAGCTTTACTCACAGTCTGCAGGTTACACAGATGCCTGCCTCCGTGCTGTGTCCTCCGGGTCAGGACCTCTGCCAACCTCCGGGACCAGAATGGAAAGCTCCCTTCCAACACTCCACCAACATGTACCTTCCTGAACGTCTCCTTTCTAGCGCTTGTGGGGGAAGCACTCACAGGACCGTGGTTCACTGAAACGCCTCCTGTCTAACAGATGTTCCTCAGACTTTACTTGTATGGCAGACAGCTGTAGTTTTCCTTCTGCCTCGCACACGTGGATGCTGGGGCCTCCGAGCCTTAGTTGGGTACAGAGCATTTATAGCTGCTACTTCCCCTGGTTTCTGCTGCAGGAACGTCAGTGTCCCTACAAACTCGGAGACCGGAATCTAGACCATGCGCTCCAGCTAGGAGTGAGCCTTAACTCTGCTCATCCTCCAGCTCCCCTTCTCACGTCCACACACTTCCCCTTCCCTGCACAGAGTGCCCTAACTTACCTCCTCCCGACCACAGAGAGCAGCTCCTCAGCAGTCAGGTTCAGAGGTCTCCCTGCTGGCCTGGAGTGGGAAATGTGTTGTGTGTTGGTTTCACTGCTAGAGAGATCCTTCGTTGCTCCCAAGCTTGACAACACACTCCCTAGGAGGAAGGCAATGCCACAGTGGCGACCGTACTCTTGGGGATGCCACAAGTGCACTGAGGCCCAGCCACTGCTGGATGATGCTGCTGGTACATTGACCCAGACCTCTACATTCCCCTTGCACTCTACACAGCCAGAATCTGACCCAGAAGAAACTCAGGTTCCCCTTCCCGCATACTATACCACCTTACACGATGACAAAGAGGAAGGTGCAGATGAAAGTGCTGGTTTCTTGAGCAGGTGGGGGGGCATACTCATGGGCGATGGCACTGGCACAGGGCACCGCATAGTACGAAAAAGTGTCTCTGCCGGTGGGAGGGCCTAAACAGCCAAGTGCAGTGAGATGGAAGATGGGGGCGACAAGGAGTTCAGAGTAGTGCAGGGATTCCCTAGCAAGGAGACTTATGTAATTGTTTTCAATGTTGGGACAGCAATTTTTGGGGAGCACTATACTCTGGTGAATGATATATGGGGCCCACCATACACTGGAGCATTCGAAAGGTGGACATCAGACACTAGAGCAGCATTTACAGGGCCCATTATACACTAGAGCAGTAGAAATGGGGCCCATTATATATGGGGCATTATTTGGGCCCATAAGACAGTGGAGCTTCATCCATTGGGACCAACATATACTGTAGCATTATGTGGAGCTCATCATATACGGTTTGAAACATTATATGGGAATAATGATTCCATATGGAGAAATATATGGGCCTCATTACTCTGTATAGCGCACTAAGCGCTGGCCATAATACTGTATGGAGTTATATACTGTCCGTTTTTGGAGGTATTGGAGAATTTAAAATGGATATCAGTCATGAGATGTAAGAAGTGAAGTATTTTTCATTGTACTATACTGCGATTTCTCTGCCATATCGGAGCATCATGAGTTGTGGTATGTGTTAAAGGGGCGCTCTTTGGCCCTGGGCCCACGAAAACCTGGAGCCAGCCCTCCCCCCACAACTGTAGCCAAATAACCCCCATTTTTCAGTGCGTAACTAGTATTATGAAGTTAATTAAGGTTGACAAGCTTCAGTAACAAGAATTTATGCTTTTGGCATTCAAATGGGCACTGTTGGTGTGTTTCCTGTCCTCCTCTCACTGCCGACTTTAATTCTCCATTGACTTACATTGGGTTTCGTGTTTCGGGACGACCCGACTTTTCCCTATAGTCGGACGATTTTGCTCGACCCGACTTTTGGAAAAGTCGGGTTTCATGAAACGAAACTCTACCCTAAAAAAACAAAAGTCGCTCAACACTAATTATCACCAACCTTACATTTTCTCTGGTGAGCCTTTGGCCATGTTCAGACATGTGAGCAATTGCTGCTGGGCCTCACTAGGGTGAGTGAGGAGCTGCATGGTGTGTTGAAGCAGTTCCAGCAGCAGTGATCAGGGTCTGGGGCCTCCCCTCTGGCTCAACCGGAAAATCAAATTGCAGCTCCTGCAAAGAAGCCCCCTAGAGTCCCTGCTGGGCAGCGGGACTTGCTCATACAGGCGGACGTACTCAGGCAGGTGGGTGGAGTTGGTGTCCCCTTGGTGCTGTCTGGGGTTCCCTGAGGTGAAGGGGTGCATTCCTGTAGTGAGCAGACTGGTGATATGGTCCACGGGTCTCACACCAAATCTTCCATACCACCAAAGAAGCCGCCCCCTCCTGGTCGTGTGGAGGAAGGCGACCAAGGAGTGTATTTTTCCTCCATATCCCAGGCCGCTTCCTCTCCAGTGTGAGCAGCAGGTGCGCTGCAGGGGAGTAGGGGCAAGTCTCAACCCTCACCATTAGCCAACCCAGAGAGGTGCAGACCTCGTGGTGGAAAGGGTTGGGGGGGTGTGCCCCTTGGTGGAGTGCAAGGGTGTGAGTGTGGTGACACAGGGGGACGCCTCTGTTGTCAATCCCAGAAAGAGTTCACCGAATATTGACAAACATTCAGGTCCAGACCTGTGTGTGAATGAGCATGTATGGGTGACCACCAAAATACATCCAGTGGAAATGTGTTGTGGAGTCTTACCAGCTCATACCAAACATACACATATGTAACTCGTTCCCCAGGTCGGCGCTTTGGAGATGTGTGGTGCCTTCAGAACATGCATTGCCAATACCAGTGGTGCGTTTGTCATAAACCTGAAGTGCAGGTAGTTGCTGGGGTGAACTCTGGATCTGGGCATCCCCTCTGTAGGTGGTTCCCTGATGAGGAGCGGTCTTGAGGGTCCAGAGGCCCCTCATTGAGGGAGGGTACTGTCATGATCCAGGTTGGATCTGACAGATAAATGTACAAAGTAACCTTTTTTTTCCTTAAGCTGTGTGCTTAAGGTTGGTTTTTGCCCCCGGTGGCCATTAGGGTCATTGCACTGGTGTTTTTAGTTCTAGTTTGCCCCCGGTGGTGGTTAGTGTTATTGCACGAGAATCACTAACAGGTGTGATTGCTCAATAAAGGTGTGTCAGTTGTGCTCACTCACTGTTGGTGATATAATTGGTCTTTTCGAACCATCCTTGGTGAAGGAAGGAGCAGGAGAGAGAGAGTCCCGGGCAGCTCAGTCAGAGTCCTGGAGTGGCAGCTATGGTGTCAGTGAGGAGGTCTTGCATAGCTTGGTGGAGTGGCAGCTATGATGTCAGTGAGGAGTTTCTGCAAAGCTTGGTGGAATGGCAGCTATGGTGAAGAGCTGCACTCAGTTGCTGGACTCTGTTGCTGGACAGTTGCACTCAGGTGCTGGACTCTGTTGCTCCAAGGCAGCACTCGGGTGCTGGACGCTGTTGCTGTAAAGCTGCACTTAGGTGTTGGACACGGTCGGAGGAAGATGCACTCAGGTGTTGTACTCTGTTGCTGGGAGCATTAGCAACAGAGCAAAGCTAAGTGGTGTTCCCTGTTTGTCACTTTCCCTTTTGTGTGTTTCAGTGCAGTGATGGGATTAGTGTCTGCACCATCCACTTCACTAGAAAGGGCTAGGTGCTTGGCGAGCTAGGGATATTAGGTATCCTGATCGGCGCCCGGTGAGGAACCAGCCTAGGGATCGTTAAGAGTGTAGAGACACTGACTCAGGGGAGTGCAGGAGGTCTCCACATCCCCGTTCCCTATCGCAGGGCCACCATTGTAATTGCTTCCCTGTTTTCCCCCTTTATTCTGAAATTCGCCCTCCTGGAGGCAGTGTATCCAGACTTACGTGTACTACTGAAATTCACCTGCTGGAGGCGATGTATCTGACTGCACGTGTTTTTATTTAAATTCGCCCTGCTGGAGGCGGTGTATCCAGGGTCACGCGTGTCATATAAATTCGCCCTGCTGGAGGCTGTGTGTCCAGTTGTGCGTGATCATGACACTAGGTATGTCATGTGTTTTCTATCAATGTTATCCCATACATGAGAAAAGAAGAAGAACATTTTTTCGAGGAGATTTTTATGATCCTCCATTAAATCTGTAACCCGTACATGTGAAGGATGATATCAAGTGAGTTTCAAGCTGAGAAAACATAGAGCAGTCAATGTGTCACCGAATGTTATCATTAGAGAGCTCGTACCAGAAAGGGTCAATGAAAAGCAGTGTTGACCTCCTAAGCACGCAGAGGGTCAGCAGAATTCATTAGCTTACAACCTATTTTGGAATACAGCAGAGCCATGATTTGGAAGATTTTTTTGTTTCTTCCTGCTCAGAGTTTTCCATGTATTACACAGGAAATTTCACAGAAAAAAGGTTGTAAATAAAAATGATCTCTGAAGAACATACATTGACCTTAAGTTCTTACTTCAACACCCCTATTAACTTTCTAAGCACCTGGGAAAATGTTGGCCGGCTGCGTAAGGTATGGAAGAGTAATTAGAAAATTAACTGAAGATCATTAGGTCAGATATACAGAGGAACCCTTGCATTATAATGTTACTTGCTTTAATGAGCGTCTATGTAGATCACTGTTAATCTTAGGTAGGTTTTTTATCAAATTTTAAGGGCTATGCATGAAAACTGGAGAAAAATTAAGGATAATTGTTTAGATTTAATTTGAGAAAAGTTAGAATAAGTACAGCAACTGAGTAATTTCTTCTGTTCTGTTTATACCCTGCCTTAAATTTTAGTCCAAAAAAATAAAATTTTATTGATGCATATTTGCTAACATTCCTGAATTTGAAAGGACATGGTGCCGCAAAAGGGATGAGGCTTATCAAGACCATACTCAAAAGTGACGATTTTTAAGGCTTTTTAGACTATTTTAGGGCCTTTTCTGTAAATATGTAAGGATGAGACTTAGATGTCTCAATTTCTGTCTAGTTGGTAAATAGGTTCATGTACTTCAAGCAGCAAAACTCCACCTATTCCCTGTTTCCCCAAAGCTCCTAAGTCCCAAAAGTTTCACTTCAAGGTTATGCTTAACATATAAGATTGCTTCTTGTTTTTGCAGTATTGTGGGTCAGTATCGAAACCATCTCCTTTTTTCTTATAATGTGATGGTCATATCAGAAAAATCCCGAACAAGAAAAATCTTTCCAGTGTTAACCACAAAACGGAAGAGAAGAAACCCAGAAGCATTGGGAGAAACAGACATTGTTGGAGCAACAGGTGCATTAGTTAGAAATAAACAACAATAATATGGATAATGCATAAATAAAGAGTGGATGTCCTACTATGAGTAAATACTGAACCTACAAACAAGAGTGAATAACCACAAAGATAATATTTATAAATATGGATATATTAATGCATACAAATTTTGTAAAATTTTTTTTTTGCATTAAAATAAAATAGAAGGTTCATGTAAATGGGTATCATTTAAGTAATCAGTGTTATATTCTCTAATGATTAAACAATGGTCTGTGTATTGAGGATATCGCATAAATACATTGTATTAAAAAGTTCTGTATAAAATACCACATTTTTCAGACTATAAGGGTGTGTGCACACGCTGCGGATTCTGCTGCGGTTCCGCAGCGGATTTGGCCGCTGCGGGTCCGCAGCAGTTTTTGCTGCGGTGTACAGTACGATTATTCCCTATGGTAATAAAAAAACTGCAGTGCAGACGGTGCAGATTTTTCAGCGCGGTTTTCCTGCGGTTTTGAAACCGCAGAAAGAATTGACATATCAATTCTTTCTGCAGATTCCGCTGCGGTTTGCCATCTCCTCCATTGTGGAGATAAAAAACTGCAGGGCAAAACTGCAGAGCAATCCGCAGGTAAAGCCGTAGGTCTTTTGACCTGCAGATTTACCTGCGGATTTTACAAAATCCGCGCTGCCAAATCCGCACCCCAATCCGCAACGTGTGCACATACCCTAAGACTCACTGAACCATAAGCCACACCCCAAATTTTCAGAAGAAAAATAGGGAAAAAAATGAATGCGTCAAATGAGGGTCCGTCTTACAGTCCGAATTATTCAGCTTACCGGGTGGTAGGGTGTCATCGGGAGCGCTGGTGGAGCGGGGTCACAGGAGGTGTTCGGTGACCTGGCGATGATCTGACTCATCTCAGGCTGGTGCGGCCGGTTCTGTGGTGCGGGGACTCCGTCATTTTGTGAAAACACCCACACATCCATCCCAGGCTGATGTGCGGCAGTTTCGCAAATGCTCGATGGTGCGGGGGCTTTGTCAGCAATTTGTGAAATCCCGAAGCCCAAACACATCCATCCTAGGCTAGTGTGCAGCAGTTTTGGATATGCTTGGTGGTGCAGGGGCTCTGCCAACATTTTCTGAAAGCCCGGAGCCCCCATGCTTCCATTGCTGTAATGCTGTGATCTCCAGGAAAATGGCCGATAGAAGCGGCACATGCACAGAATGAGATCTCGGGAGACAAGGCCTCGGGAGACGAGATCTCGCTGCCAAGATCTTGTCTCCCAAGATCTCAATCAACACATGCGCTGTCTCTGGTGACCATTTTCCTGGTGACCAATGCATTACAGCAATAGAACTGTGGGAGCTCCTGACCTTCACAAAATGTCGGCGGAGCCCACGCACCACCAAGAATCTTCAAAACTGCCATGCACCAGCCTGGGATAGATGTGTGGGGGCTCTGGAATTTCACAAAATGTCAGCAGAGCCCCTGCACCACCAAGCATCTGCGAAACTGCCACGCATCAGCCTGTATAAGACTCCTGGTAAGTACATCCGAACTATAAGACGCACCCCCATTTTCCTCCAAAATTTTTTGGGAAAAAAGTACGTCTTATATACAGTAAATATATCCAACAAGTGGATTAGTGCATTGATAAATAATTGAAAGAACTAAGTTCAAAAATAAAGTACAGACATACAATAAATACAAGAGAGCTACACAAAAGTCAAGAACCAAGGACACTGACATATGTTTCACCATTGGTTTTCTCAGGGAGTCAGGGGCATTAGTTAGTTAAATATAGCTACACAACAACATCTATTCATATTAAAGCTACATCTTACACCCTGAACAAATGGGGATGGTCTTTCGAATATACTGCACCAAGCAGTATAGATTTGCTTTACCTTGTCCCAGTGCATAGGAAAGCTTAGAAAATTAAATTGCTCTATACATAAAACAAGATATGCCCATGGATATCAGCCCAGCATAAGCCAAAGTGGACACATCAAACATATACATTTGGGGAATACTACTCCGAACATGAAACTTTAAGTAGTAGTAGTTCCAAAAATGTCATTATTTATCCTACAATATTTAGAAGTTAACGTCTGGTGTTACGAGCGGTAACACCAAATTTACCACAACATCTCCCCATTCACACCTGAGAACTTGTAACACTATTGAGTCACATGACACCGGGAACTGAAAATGGCAAATTGGGCACAATTTGGCCATTTTCACTTAAGGGGTGTACTCTTTTTTGTTGCCAGCGATTAAGACATTAATTGATTGCATTGAGTTATTTAGAGGGCACACCAAACTTACACTGTTAAAAAGTTGTACATTGTCTGCTTTACATTGTATCAAAGTGTCATGTCTTCAGTGCTGTCCCATGAAAAGATATAATAAAATATTTCCAAAAATGTGAGGGGGTGTACTCACTTTTGCCATTTACTGTAATTATTTATCAAAACCTAACTAAATCTCAGCAGCTTTAGAGACGGAACCATTATCTAAGTTTTGTTTTCTTCTCATAAACATTTTTTTTTTTTGCATTTAGCGAAACCGGCTAAATAAGATTAAAATAGATAAATCTCCGGGTCCAGATGGCATACACCCACGAGTACTAAGAGAACTAAGTAATGTAATAGATAAGCCATTATTTCTTATATTTAGGGACTCTATAGTGACTGGGTCTGTTCCACAGGACTGGCGCATAGCAAATGTGGTACCAATATTCAAAAAGGGCTCTAAAAGTGAACCTGGAAATTATAGGCCAGTAAGTCTAACCTCTATTGTTGGTAAAATATTTGAAGGCTTTCGATACTGTTGACCACCATCTCCTACTCTCTAGGCTCCAGTCACTAGGCATTAAGGACACTGCACTCTCCTGGTTCTCTTCCTATCTCTCTGACCGCTCCTTCAGTGTTTTGTTCTCTGGCTCCACGTCATCTCCTCTTCCTCTTGCTGTCGGGGTACCTCAGGGCTCAGTCCTTGGCCCCCTTCTTTTCTCTCTCTGCACGGCCCCAATTGGACAGACCATCAGTAGATTTGGCTTTCAGTACCATCTTTATGCTGATGACACACAACTATACACGTCTTCCCCCGACCTTACCCCCGCTGTACTACAGAACGCCAGTGACTGTCTGTCCACAGTCTCCAATATCATGTCCGCTCTCTATCTGAAACTCAACCTCTCAAAAACTGAACTTCTTCTGCTCCCACCGTCTACTAACCTCCCTAAATCTGACATTTCCCTCTCCGTGGGTGGTACCACAATAACACCCCGGCAGCAGGTGCGCTGTCTGGGTGTTATGTTTGACACCAATCTCTCCTTCACATCCCATATACAATCCCTTGCCCGCTCTTGCCGCTTACACCTAAAGAACATCTCTAGAATCCGCCCTTTTCTCACTATGGAAACAACAAAAACCCTCACTGTTGCATTGATCCACTCTCGCCTGGATTACTGCAACGCTCTATTAATTGGCCTCCCCGTCACTCGACTATCCCCTCTCCAGTCCATACTTAATGCAGCGGCCAGGATCGTCCATCTGGGTAACCGGTACTCGGACGCGTCCGCTCTTCGCCAGTCCCTACATTGGCTGCCCATTCATTATAGGAACCAATTCAAAGTACTTGTTCTCACCCACAAAGCTCTCCACAGTGTGGCACCCCCTTACATCTCTTCTCTCATTTCTGTCTATCGGCCTAGCCGATCGCTGCGCTCTGCAAACGACTTTCGACTAACCTCTGCACTAATCCGTACCTCCCACTCCCGACTCCAAGACTTCTCCCGTGCTGCTCCTATCCTCTGGAATGCTCTACCCCAAGAAATCAGGACTATCCACAATTTGCATAGTTTTAGGCGCTCCCTCAAAACACACCTGTTCAGAGCGGCCTATCACATTCACTAATCAAAGTCATTTTCTGTGTAAGTGTGCGTGTGTAGCCCGTTCACTATCTCCATCCATCCTTCACTCCCGCAAGATGGCTGGACCTTCATTGTAAATAAACAATTGTAAATACACACCTGTACTCTGTATCTCCCTCACCTCATTGTAGATTGTAAGCTCTCACCAGCAGGGTCGTCTTATTTCGTCTTATTTTGCTTTAATTATTGTATTGTTAGCGTTGTTACTTATGACTTGTGTTTTGAAACTGTTAAACTGTAAAGCGCTGCGGAATATGTTGGCGCTATATAAATAAAGATTATTATTATATTATTATTATTAAGGGTTTCTGAGGGATGTTATTCTGGATTATCTCAATGAGAATAACTGTGTAACTCCAAATCAGCATGGGTTTATGTGGAATCGCTCCTGTCAAACCAATCTAATCAGCTTTTATGACGAGGTAAGCTATAGACTGGCCCAAGGTGAGTCATTGGATGTGGTATATCTTGATTTTTCCAAAGCGTCTGATACCGTGCCACACAAGAGGTTGGTACACAAAATGAGAATGCTGGGTCTGGGGGAAAATGTGCGTAAATGGCTAAGTAACTGGCTTAGTGATAGAAAGCAGAGGGTGGTTATAAATGGTATTTTCTCTAACTGGGTCGCTGTGACCAGTGGGGACCGCAGGGGTCGGTGTTGGGACCTGTTCTCTTCAACATATTTATTAATGATCGAGTAGAAGGTTTACACAGTAAAATATCGATATTTGCAGATGATACAAACCTATGTAAAGCAGTCAATACAAAATAAGGTGGAAACTTGGGTGACAGATGCGGTTTAACATTGATAAATGCAAGGTTACACACATGGGAAGAAGGAATCAATATCACCATTACACACTGAACGGGAAACCACTGGGTAAATCTGACATGGAGAAGGATTTGGGGATCCTATTTATTGATAAACTTATCTGGAACAGTCAGTGCCAGGCAGCAGCTGCCAAGACAAACAGAATCATGGGGTGCATTAAAAGAGGTCTGGATGCACATGATGAGAGCATTATACTGCCTCTGTACAAATCTCTGGTTAGACCGCACATGGAGTACTGTGTACAGTTTTGGGCACCGGTGCTCAGGAAGGATATAATGGAACTAGAGTGAGCACAAAGGAGGGCAACAAAATTAATGAAGGGAATGGGGGAGTTACAATACCTAGAAAGATTAGCAAAATTAGGATTATTTAGTCTAGAAAAAAGACGACTGAGGGGCGATCTAATAACCATGTATAAGTATATAAGGGGACAATACAAATATCTCTCCAAGGATCTGTTTATACCAAAGAAGATGACGGTCAAAAGGGGGCATTCTCTACGTCTACAGGAGAGAAGGTTTTTCCACCAACATAGAAGAGGATTCTTTACTGTTAGGGCAGTGAGAATCTGGAATTACTTGCCTGAAGAGATGGTGATGGCGAACTCAGTCGATGGTTCAAGAGAGGCCTGGATGTCTTCCTGGAATTCAACAATATTGTATCTTACAGTTATTAGGTTCTTTAGCAGGACGTAGATCTGGAGATTTATTCTGACGGGAATATAGGCTGAACTGGATGGACAAAAGTCTTTTTTCAGCCTTGCTAACTATGTTACTATGTTGCTATATTTGTTCTTCATATATATATACAGGTAAGGAATTAAGTTTTTAAAACCCTTTTCTAATTCATTGAAATCTATATCTGTTTTTATGGTCACTATAGATTCTTAAGTTCTCATTGTTTCTCATGTTAAAATATGTTTGATCAAATGTAAAGCTAATAAAATCATGGAGAGGCCAATGCTCAGATTTTTGGAAACAATTTCTCAGCAATAAAGAAGCCGCCATCAATGTAATATTTCTTGCATAACATACAATGAGGTTGTAGGTGCTTAAATGAAGAACATGATTTAGAATCCAGGCTAAACTATTGTCTCTACTTTACCTCCAGATTATATATTATCTCATGTCCTTTATGTTGAAACAGAAGCCATAAACGCCGCTTATTCATCCTAATTTAACGCAGAAAATATTGTTTTATGGTTTTCTTTAAAACACTTCATTAAGGACATTCTCTTCCACTTTACATAAAAACGGCTTGCGTGTCCTCTCTGTCCGCTTCTTCCAATAAGACTATGCGGACATTTATTGCAAGACCGATGAAAGCTAATTTATTATTGAGCGGGGTTATCTAAGAGAGTGCAATGATTAAATTACAGACTTTTGTCTGACAAGAATCTTCACTGTCATTTTTCATTGTCTTGCCTTTTTTATTATTTGCTGTACCGGTCTTAGGTTCTTTGTATATTATATTTATCATAAAGCTTCTACTCATCATTATCGGCTGTCTGTAGCTTTTCCTAGATTATGTCTTTATCCCATTACATTTTCTATGATCTTCATTTTACAATTTTGCGACTCAAGCATAAAATCATTTGCCTTTTGTGCAGCCAGCGCTGCAACCAACGTGCCTGTGTTTGTGTGCCTTGTCGAAATGAAAGAGTCCATTATTGTCTGAAAGCTTTGATTCTCGCCTCACAAAAGATAACATTTTTAAGTCTAATATAACTACTGTAATGTTGATTAAGAATTATAGTTTAGCTATAAACATTGATGCCTTAGACAATAGATTCGTATTAAGTGAGTTTGCAGGGAAATGGATAATGCCGGCAATGCCATGTTGGTTGTCAGTTAGACCTGTTGGTTAGAAAAGCCATGCAATGTTGGTTACTGATTTGACCTGTAGGTTAGCCCGGTCATTTACCTCTTTATGCTATTTGACAGGAGTTGGTGCAAATCGATTTGCAAGCCCCGGTCTTGTGGCCAGTGCAGTATTCTGTTGCTGCTGGATGGGAGTCATGAGGAATACCTTCTACCATACGCTGCTCTTCTCTTCATTAGCTGACATGGTGCAACGTCACATCTATGTCATGACAAAAAAATTGCATTGCGCCAGGCCTGTTATTCAAAAGAATAGCCATGGATGCTGGATAGTAGGTGGTCTTGGCCACTGGACTGAGTCAACTTGTACCACTTCTAAAGTTGAGGTGTTCCTCTGTCCTCCCCATAAACATGGATATTCCAATTGTAAAGGAAAATAATCAAGCATGAATCATTGCATATTCTATTCAGAATTACCAACTTATTTCCATGTTCTTTGTTGTTCCAGAGGATATTTTGATCTACTTCAATACAGCTCCCATCTTCTTCTTCTTGGCTACATCTCCTCACATGGGATATGTTCAAAAATGACTGCTAAGTCAATCATTGATCAGAGGAGGCAGTCACTGGTGTTTGGCATTTCCAGTGTGTTAAGGACCAAGCAAGATCAGTGGGGACCACGTCAACCAGGGGATTCTGTACCTCAGCTAGCTGTAACTGTTTTGGCTCTTAACAGAACATAGTATAAATAATAGAAATTATTCA
Source organism: Dendrobates tinctorius (assembly GCF_039654945.1). Lineage (NCBI taxonomy): Eukaryota > Metazoa > Chordata > Amphibia > Anura > Dendrobatidae > Dendrobates > Dendrobates tinctorius. Next base: position 3,587,077 of record NW_027361814.1, on the reverse strand, counting down.
GCTTATACCAGGCTTTCCATCAAGAAATATTGCTAAGCAGTGCCTATATTTTCTTTAATGAAAATGGAATGGCGATCGTCAATGACAGAAAATACATCTCAAACTGCATCTGTTAATATTGGATTTTTAAGCCAATTATGCTGCCAGGGCTAATCATTTCCCAAAGAAATCCAACAAGCCCAACTGGTGTTTTGAATAACTAATGTTCTTCAGTCGATCATTCTTTTTGTCGAAACAACCAATGATTCTTTATTATGGTCAGAATTGCCCATGTTAGTCTTTTATCTAATGTGTATGGGCACCATAAAGTTTAGAAGAAATCAGCTGTTTTCTGGCATTCAGTGGAGGTATAACTATTTGGACCAATTTGGAGCCCATCAATAAAATTATGTGCCATTTTTCTGTGACAAACTTTGGAATGTGTTGAGAATAAACCACTTGCACAAGGAAAGACTAGAAGCAATGGGATGAAACTGAATGGGAGGAGACACAGATTAGATATTAGAAAAAACTTTTTGACAGTTAGAGTGATCAATGAGTGGAACAGGCTGCCACGAGAGGTTCTGAGTTCTCCTTCAATAGAAGTCTTCAAACAGAGGCTGGACAGACATCTGACTGGGATGAATTAGCGAATCCTGCTTTGAGCAGGGGATTGGACCAGATGGCCCAGGAGGTCCCTTCCAACTCTATGTTTCTATGATTCTGTGATTCTACTATTCACTACATTAAGAATTTTGGATCTCCTAAATTATTTCCTTAACCAGCAGCACAGCATATCTGCTTGACCATATTTTATCTTGATTTCTAGGTTGGATTTTCCAACCAGCAGAGCACCAGCAGCTGGATGCACTTTTGAGCTTTTATAAGAGTTGTGCTTCCTCACAACTCCACCAGTTGATCAGTTGCCATACCTCAGTAACACATTTATCTGGATAGCACCCTATATAAGTTTTTGTCCCTTCAGCTTTCTTTTAAAAAAAAAAGTTTTATTGTAAATAAAGTTTGAATTACGGTACGTTTTTGGGGATCTTTCACTAATAATCTAATATATAATGCTCAAGGTGGGTGTGTATGTATGTGTGTATGTCCGGGATTGGCATCTGCACCGTCGCAGCTACAGCCACAAAATTTTGCACAGTCACACGTCTGGACCCCGAGAGCAACATAGGCTATGTTGTGAGGCTAAATTTTAACCCTGCACGTTCCAATTCACCAAACAATTTTGCCCCTATCTACATAATGGGGAAAAAGTGAAAGGAAAAGTGTTGGAGGCAAATTGACAGCTGCCAGATGTGAACAAGGGGGAATTAAAGAATCAGAGCGATGGCGCCAAAGAGTATATACCGTACAGTTGCTAAGGTGGGGCCCTGACATGGGATACTCATCACACACGGGGATATGAACACACACACAGGATAGGATTAGATACACGGCTCAGCAGTCAGTATCACACAGGAGAGGATTAGATACACGGCTCAGCAGGCAGTATCACACAGGAGAGGATTAGATACATGGCTCAGCAGTCAGTATCACACAGGATAGGATTAGATACACGGCTCAGCAGTCAGTATCCCACAGGATAGGATTAGATACACAGCTCAGCAGTCAGTATCACACATGATAGGATTAGATACACAGCTCAGCAGTCAGTATCACACAGGATAGGATTAGATACACAGCTCAGCAGTCAGTATCACACAGGATAGGATTAGATGCACGGTTTTTCTGTGCAATATAATCATTATAATTTGTTATAACTAACCACAGTTGGTTACTATGCCCAGGCAAAGCCGGGCTCTTCAGCTAGTAGTGAATAGAGAAGACAGTGAAACCATAGTTACGAGTCCAATGAATTCATGGAGAATGCTCCACCAATGAACAATAAGAGATACAGTGTTTCCCCAAAAATAAGATCTACTTGCAGGATTTTTGCAGTATGCTTGAAATATAAGTCTTACTTCATAAACAAGCCATAAGTACAGTCAGAACTGGCATTTGGGGGAGGTGGGCAAATTGGTCAATTGCATTAAAACTACGTTAGGATTTTTGGCGACATCACAGTCATGTGACCGTGATGTCGCAAAAAATCTTTTAACTGCAGGATTGCAGAGGAGCTAAAGAGGAGACAGGCTGGCATATAGGACCAGCATTAGGGAGGAAGGTTTGCAAACTGGGCAATTTCCAAGGGGCCCCACTGTCTTAGGGGCCCTCAGCATTTGTATTCTGAGGTCATGACTGCTTAAGGACCTTTGGTGATTTCACGGTCATGGGACCATGATGTCACCAAAGGTCCTTTAACTGCAGAAGTCTAAAAGGACTGAAGAAGAGACAGGCTGGTACGTACCATATGTGCAGTGTATGTTTATTTACATGTGTATGTGCAATGCGTGTGTATACAATGTATATGTTCAGTGTGTGTAACTATATACATGTGTATGTGCAGTATATGTATGCATGTTGTAGGGATTGTACTCACTCAGGTGCGACAGGAGGAAGACAGGAGGCACATTCCTTTCAAGGTCCATATGGATTTATTCGCTTCTTAAACCCAGAAGCATCAATAAAAAGGAAAACAGTCTTTAGAGCAGGCAAAAACTAAACCTCAGTGTCCATAGCACAGTTCTCTAGCTCCTCTGAGCGCTATGTGGGAGTTCCTGCTTTCCCAAGACCCCAGCAGCCAGTAACTCACATGGCCAGGTCACATGACCCTGACCTCACACAAGTCCTGGCAGGATTCTTCTCCCTCAGGCCTGTGGGCACACAGGCTGAAGCAATGTCCAGTATGCAGGCTCAGTCTGGAGCCAATATGCAGGAAGACTTCTCCCTCTCTGCACTCAGACAATGGAGGTCTCCACACCTCCACCCACAGATCATGTGCCAAACAACAGCCTCCATTATGTAGGCTGTAGCCACACCCACAGTTGAGGTATGTAGGTAGCCAGACCTGCCTATCTCTCATAGTTACCTGCAACCCGGACCCATGTGCACTAAACGACATCTTAGTGCTCGCATGCACTAAAGCAAAATACTCCGGGTTGCATCGTAGGAAGCAGTCATCTCTGTGACACATACCTCCCATCGATTATATGGCCACTAGCCTCCATACATAGTGTATGTATGTGCAGTGTGCGTATACATGTGTATGTTTATTGTTTGTGTGTCTATATACATGCGTATGTGCTGTGTGTGTATACATGTGTATGTGCAGTATGTGTACATGTGTATGTGCAGTGTGTGTGTATACATGTGTATGTTCAATGTGTGTATATAACGTGTGTATGTGCAGTGTGTGTATACATGTGTATGTGCAGTGTGTGTGTATACAAGTGTATGTGCAGTGTGTGTATATACAAGTGTATGTGCAGTGTGTGTATATACAAGTGTATGTGCAGTGTGTGTATATACAAGTGTATGTGCAGTGTGTGTATATAACGTGTATGTGCAGTGTGTGTACATGTGTATGTGCAGTGTGTGTACATGTGTATGTTCAATGTGTGTATATACAAGTGTATGTGCAGTGTGTGTATATACAAGTGTATGTGCAGTGTGTGTACATGTGTATGTGCAGTGTGTGTACATGTGTATGTTCAATGTGTGTATATACAAGTGTATGTGCAGTGTGTGTATATACAAGTGTATGTGCAGTGTGAGTACATGTGTATGTGCAGTGTGTGTACATGTGTATGTTCAATGTGTGTATACATGTGTATTTGCAGTGTGTGTGTCATCACCTGATTTTATTTGAATAAATGCTTCAGAGCAAAAAATAATATCGGACCCCCTCTTATTTTTGGAGATACACGGTTTCTATGTGAAGGATGCCTACATCTACTAGCCAAAAACTAGAAGCTGCTATGAATTGTGCATCACTTTTATTTCTTCTCTCACAGGATATATTACATCTCAGATGTTTTTTTTTTAAACAGTAAAACATTTGGTATTTCCTTTTGATTATTATTAATCTAGTCCTTAAAAAGAACAGAAATAAGTGGGAGCCATTATAAACCATATCAGCGCAGTGTTAGAAACACAATGTGCATGATGCTGGGTCAAATGAGAAATGAAACCCTGGATGATTTTTCTGCAGTAATTGACACATGGTGCTTGTTTTTGATTAGTCACTCATGATGGATAACAAAATGTATGACCCTGTGTACTAACTGTTAACGATGCTCTCAACATCTGGCTTAACTTAGTCATATATTTCTCCAACTTTCACCAGAGCTGTGTACACAATATGAAACATCTGCTGCTGAAGTGCCATTTGCCGGAGAGATACATAATGTGCCACTTATATGTGAATCATCAATAACCGGCACGGCATATGCAGCAAAGGCTTTAAAAGTGATGAGTGAATTTTTTTAAAAAGGATTTATCATGTATGAGAAAATATGTCTGTATCCGGTGACACTTTCATCACCGCCGAATATGAAATCAACTGCATAATAATTATATGCGAGAGCAAGAAGAAATTTGGGGTTGGCATTTTTTTTTTTTTGCCAAAATGGACCATAAAGAGAAACTCTATTTGGGTGTAGATATGTATTCCATTGTGCACCAGTCACTACTAGAGAAGAGTGGATTAATTCACAGGACTCTGATCCGGCGTCAAGGTCAGTGGTCACTGGTGCCTAGATTGGAGGCCCACAAATCTTTTGGGTCGCCCCTCACACCCAGGGCAGCGGGGTACTCGGTACAGGGCTGGTGTCAGGGGGATGTGTCACAGCAGCGGTGACCCGGTCCGTGGCCCTGGGCGCCCAATATCAATGGCGGTGATGTCAATAGTGTTATAGCTTAGTTGAATAGTTCGTGACACCTCCCGTGGTGTTTGGCAAGGTAGATGGTAAGCCAACGCTGCATGCAGATCCGCTGGGACTGATGGTGTGGTGCAGCAAAGATGGTATAGCTCCCCACAGGTGGAGCTGTAGTCCCAGGGCAGTGTGGGTGCAATGGATGAGGAGAGGCGCAGAATGGTATAGATGCTGGTACCCAGATGTAGCGGTGCTGAAGGTGTTAGCAACGAATGAATGGAGGACACCAGGGCTTGTAGTTTCAAAGCTTTACTCACAGTTCGTGGTACCCACTGGTGCACGTCTCCATGCCGTGTCCTCCTGGGTAGAGACTCAGCCTCCTGGGCAAGTCAGGGTTCTCCTCTCCAACACTCCGCGAACATGTGACTTTCCTGAACGACTCCTCTATTGCGCCTTTTAATGTGAAGAGCTCCAGTACCGTAGTTCTCTGGAATTCCTCCTGTCAGATGTTCCTAGAACCTTACTTGTATGACAGACAGCTGTAGCCTCTATCGGGGACTCCTCTCAGAGTCCTGGCTCGCAAATCGGTTGCTGTTGTGTCCCAAGTCTTGGACGGGAGTAGTGCATTTACAGCTCACTACTCCACCGGTGTCTGCTGCAGAACCATAAGTGTCCATACAACCTCGGGGACTGGGCCCCGGCCTTGCGTTGAGAACCTATAGGCAGGGTTCCTCTTCCAACCCACAACTCCTCTCTGTTCTCCTACTCCTTCATTCCGCGCTGTTCCTTCTCCCTCTTATGGAAGCTTAGGTTGCAGGTCTACGTCTTTCTCCTTCTCTTCTCTTCCTCTCCTAGGGAGCTCGTTCCACTAAGACCAGTCCTCAGCCTCTCCTGACTGACTGCCTTCCTCCGCCTTGAGCTCCCCTCAGGCTGACCTGCTGTCAGCCTGCTCTCTCACTGGCCTCTCGTCAGGCTGACCTACTCTCCTCAACTTTCCCTCTCTTTTATACTAACTCCATCCACCTCCCAGCACATCTCATGTTACGAAGCAGGGTTCCACGAAGGGTGCTCTGCTACCCCCAGCCTGAAGCTGCTAGACGGACCTACTGAACTATCCTGTGTGTGGGATGCAGGTGTTGGAGTGTGGAAAGGAGTTCCCAACTTACCTAGTTGGTGGGGCACTACACCTTAGGAGAAGGTGCAGTACCTCTGTGGCGACTGAGCCTCAGGGGTGCCACACTTTTACCTTCCGACACCTCTGGGGCAACATTTAATTAGGGAACTATTTGTACAGAACAACTCTCCAGGGTTACAGATTCACATGTCCACATATGAAATGGGGTTATCTTCATGGGACAAACCCTTTAAAGGTTAAGGATGCATGACAACATTAATTCATATTCAATGGCAATGCTATAACTTGGTTACGATTCTTGTACCCATGAGAAGTTTAAGGCTGTGTGCACACGTTGCAGATTGTAAGCATTTTTGCCACAAAAACGCATACAAAACACAACCCATTGAATTCAATGGCATTACGCACATGCTGTGGTAATACTGCATATTTTTCCACGGCGGAATCACATCGCGGAAAAATACGCAGCATGCTCATTCTTTGTGCGGAATTGCGGGGATTCTGCACACATAGGAATGTATTGATCCGCTTACTTTCCGCATGTGGCTATGCCCACCATGCGCAAAGTAAGCGGAAAATGTGCGGATGGTACCCAGGGTCTGGAGGAGAGGAGACACTCCTCCAAGCCCTTGGTACCATATCTCTGTTAAAAAAAGAATTAAAATAAAAAATCGTAATATTTTCACCTTCTGGAGGCCCATGCAGCCTTCCCAGGCCTCAGCGATGCTCCCAGCAATTCCTGTTCCCAGTGATGCCTTGCAACAATGACCTGTGATGACTTAGCGGCCCCGTGTGATGCTATGTCATCTGGGGTCATTATCGCAAGGCATCACTGGGAACGGGAGTTTCCGGGAGCATCGCGAGGATCAGGAAGGCTGCAGGGGCCGTCAGAAGGTAAGAATATCATGATTTTTTTATTTTTTAATTATTTTTAACATTATATTTTTTTTACTAATGATGCCGTATAGGCAGCATCAATAAAAAGTTTGACAAGTGTGACCAACCTGTCAATCAGATTTCCAAGCGATGCTACAGATTGCTTGGAAAACGCTAGCATTTTGCAAGCTAATTACACTTGCAAAACGCTAGTTTCTCATGGGAATTCCGCCTGCGTATTTCCCACGTATTTCCCATGGCAGGGAGTTGTGGAATTGCCACAGAAACTTCCGCGGCAATTCCTAAGACGATCTTCTTAATCCCGCCAAGCCTAATTCTAATTGAGAAATGATGACCAAACTGTGCCATGTTTCCAAAGCTTATAGCCATAATAATATTAAGGAAATGCATAACTAAAAGATAATTTAATTTCTCTGACATTCACAAAAAAAAACTGAAAATCATGTTTAGAAAAAGTAAGAATTCTTATTATTTCATTATACTAATATGCCCAATTTTTTAGAACAAAAACATCATATGATCCCATTGTATTTAGCATAAGACCATGTATCCAAATGGTCTAATATAAAATGAAAGATTCTGAGGTCAGTTCGCTGCTTCTTGAGGCAGTAATTAGGAGATCTTATATGATTTACTAGTCCAGATGCACCTTTACCCCTCAGAGACTGCGTAATTAATGTCCACAACTGCTGATTGTCATTACACTGTTTTCCTAATAGTCACTTTCTGCCTTTGGTTACGAGGAAGAAAGACTGAACAGCCACAGTCAATGCACATTTTGACACAGGAAGCTGTTTTCTAATATTTTGATCCATATTATGTCATATTGGAGAATGATATGGAACATGGGTCAAGAAAAATTAAAAACATGTTTAATAACACTGTCATACTTTTTTGGCAGAGTTGCAAATAAGTTTTAGAAATGGATAGCAAATAAGACAACTGAAGATCATTGTGCAGTACTGAGAGTAGAGTGGATCCAAAAAAAAGAGCGTATAAAGGAAAGACTGATATTCTCTGCTTTGCATCTACATCTATGTATTGCTCAAAAAATTGCATAAAAAAACTTCAGGTATAAATTTAGCCTAAGGATACAGGCTACATTCACATACACAGACCATTTTTTCTCCTTCTGTATAATCCATTTTGCTCCTGCGTTATAACTATTTTTTTCTCATCCATTTTTAAAAATGATGGTGGTGGAATTTTGGAACTTTTTGTCATCCATTAACTTTTAAGAATGGATCAGTTAAAAAAAACAGATGAAATTTGGATGGAAAATTTAAGGAAAAAGGATGGCTTCCAATTTTCACGGATCCCCATAGTCAAGTCTGATCTTCAAAACGGATGAGAACAGGAGATACTTTGGTTTACACTTATTGGAGTCATGGATCCATTTTCAAAGTAAATGTGTATATCAATTAAACTCAACGGAGGATGATTCTTCAAGACCGACAATTTTTTTGCCGGTCTTGATGAGTGGGTGTTTTGGAGCCAGCACTCCTGATTCATAAAGAGGCTATGTGCTATGTCAACCTCTCCATAAATTTTACTCCAGGAGGCTGGAATAAGAGTTGTGGCATGAGGCTGATGAGAGTGGGGTCACCATACCTCGCCACACACCCGTTCCACCCCAAAATCTCCCACTTTTTCGAAACTGGGGCGAAAATGATGTGAAAATGCCAGAAGTTGCATTTTGTTGCGCAAAAAATGCTACTTTACAAAGCTTTTTTTTCTCCTGGAATGGATAAAAAAAGCTTTGATGAATTTTTCCCTATTTGCTTTTTGTTTCAAAAACACAGATGTGTACAACAGATGTGTGAATGCAGCCTAAAGGCTATGTTCACACGTTGCATATTTGCGGAATATTTTTGTAGCTTTTTATGCAAATTTAAAGCTTCTTTTTTACAACATCAGCAAAAGCAGAGATTTCAGAAATCTCATGCATAAGCTTAGTGTTTTCTTTCCTGACCGAATTGGAAAACCATAGTGATTTTGAAATCTGAAGCATGTCAATTCTTTCAGCATTATTGTAGCATTTTTCCCCTTTAGACAGTAACGAGAACGGCCAAAAATGATGCATAAAATCAGAGTTTTTGCAGAATTTTTGGTGATTAATACTCAACTTCTTAAGCACGTATTGGAGAACAATTAAGCATGTAATCTGCACCAAAAAAGTGGCAAAAAAAGCCACATTGGAAGTTTTAAATGCAGTGCTTTTACTGTCAAGAGAGTGGATTTTGGCAGCTGAAAAATGCTGCAAAAATGTAACATATGATCCAAGGTGGGTTGCGTTGAGCAGAATTTTTATGGTCAGAGTCATAGGGAAGAACAGTATGGGTTTAATGACTTCTAAAGGTTACTTGGAACTTGTTGAGAGAGATAATGATAATGTGTGCGTCATACCTTATGGAAACAGCTAGTTTGAACTCCAGTGGACTTCAGTGTAGATATTAATGAGATCCCCACGCATTTTACTACTGCAGAAAGTAATTTATCTCCACCCTCTTTTTCATGAATATCAATGATGTGGAGTCAACAAGTACCCCATTAATAACATCAATGAGTATGTCCTTTTTTTTTTCAGTGTATGATTGTATTTTGCAGGAGAGATTGCATCATGTGGAATACCTTTTTCGGTAACATTAACATTTCACTCTAAATAATCTTGTAAGTTGCTGAAAGTGTTCAAGTTTGTTATGTTTAATGCTTTAGGTTCCGTGCATTTTACATGCAATAAAATGTATTTTATGGTTTACCTATGTTTCTTGTAATTGTTTGATTACATTTTTAAAAGGGATTTCGGGATTATTTTGCATTTCCCCAAAGGGTTGAAATCATGGTATATAACAAGCACACATATTCAGATTCTCCAGGTCCAGCACTGTCTCTTTGCCACTGTCCCAGTGTTTGTTGACAGGCTGCAGCAGTGATGTCACAACTACAGTTCACTTGACCACTGCAGTCATACACTGGGTTCATAGGTGATGCTGAAAATGATGACATGGGCCGCTGATACCAAGGATTGGCTGCAGCGGTCCTGAGTGATCTACTTGTGATATCACCAACGCAGCCAGTTAGCTAAGACTAGAACAATGGCAGAGAAGCAGTATTGGAAGAATAATTACTCATTCACTTACTACAGGGTATTTGCTAATTTTGTTATTTTCTTGGGAATCATCTGTGAAATTGCCATAACATGCTCTTATGCATTGCACATATACCAACTTATGCTCTGGCTCATTTCTTTGGTTTTGCTGTAGTTTCTTGTACTCTGTACAAGCAGGGGTGTTGCTACTACTTTTGAGATAGGCATTTCTTCTACATAGATTCCCATGAGCAGGTGTCTAAACCATCAGGCCAGGGTCCAGCTCTGCCACCATCTACATTAAGGTCATCTGACACAAGATGAGGTTTTAATACTAGAAGATAATACAGTCCGGATTGGGGTACACCTTGTCAAGGTGGGATGGCAACATTAAATAAGCACTCCCATCAAAGTTTTTATTCTTTTAATATTTTGCAATCATCATATTATATAGCACTGCGTACTTACAATTGCTCATTTTGCCTTTCTACCCAGTTAATTCTTCTTTTTTCAACTAGGTTTATGAAATCATATGATTAAAAACTGACTATCTGAATCCTTCTAAGCTCTATGTAGAAACAAGAAGTCATCACTGCAAACATCCTTGGCAGGGGGAAGAGCAGAGCAACTGGGTCAGGGGTTGTAGAGGGGAATGATTCACATAATGATGAAAATGTAGTGGACCTCCTGGGTCATCTGGTCCAACCCCTGCTCAATGCAGGATTCAGTAAATCATCCCAAATGAATCATAGAATGGTATAGTTCGAAGGGACTTTGTTGTTCATCTGGTCCAAACCCCAAATTCATGCAAGGAGAAGAGACTTCCTGTTTCTACATTGAGCAGAGAATTGAGAATGATTAACTGGGTAGAAAAGCAAAATGAACAATCGTAAATACAGCGTGCTATAAAATGTGATGACTGCAAAACATTAAAGGCCCCATCTCACATAGCGAGATCACTAGCGAGATCGCTGAAGCGTCACCGATTTTGTGACGCAACAGCCATCTCGCCAGCGATCTCGCTCCACGTGACACATAGCGGCGACCGCCCCCCCCCACTGGATATCGCTGATCGTGCTCGAATGTCCAGGGCCATTTTTTCATCGTCAGCATCCCGCTGGCCAGCATGCATTGCTGTGTTTGACGTCGACAAGCGACCTCGTTGGCGATGCAGAACTCAGGGATGCAGGCTGGAATCGTTCAGAATAGCTGCTGTGTGACGAGGTACCAATGAACGCCGTTTTCGTTATACGGATCGCTGCTGCGTCGGTTTGATGATCTGCCGGTTTGACAGCTCACTAGCGACCATTTAGTGACGGACCACCGATCCTTACCAGGTAGAATCGTATTCGGGATCTCTGGTGCATCGCGTAGTGTAACGGTACCCTAAGAGGATAAAAACTTTGATGGGATGAGGAGTGCTTATTTAAGGGATTAATTTACTCAACATTATTCAATCAACTCAACTTTGGCCTTCATGCAAGAATTATGGCATTAGGATGTTATGTGGAGGGCAAATTCCAGTATTGCTCAAATACTGAGGGGGACGGGATATTACTTCTCATAGTGTAGGATCAGCGAAGAAGTTTCAGGCAATAAAGAACTCAATGAACAAAGATATATACGCTTTTGAACTAAAATATGGCACTGATTTTTTTTCTTTATACCTCTTTTACATACTAAAAATAAGAATCCAAATGAGAAAGAACAATAGCCATACTAATATAGCAGAAGTAATACAATTTACTGCTATCATTTTGCTTCCACTCCATGAAATGGATTAGGGTGTCACATTTAAAGCCGACAACTCTAGAATTGTCACGGCGTACTCGGAGGAAAGATCCATTGTTCAATGGACTTTGGTTAGTTACAAAGTTAGATTTCCTCTACATTGCTTCTTCATGTCACAAATTAAATGGAACTTTGGCGTAAACGACGATCATTTCAATTCCAACTGTCACCAATTGCCATTCTTTACAGCTATTATGGAGTCTGTATACTTTTTTTACAAGCCTTTATTGAGGATTGCAATCCTCCGTAACAGATTTTCTAAGATAGGAAATTCATCAGTTACATTCTACAGATGTAAGCTTTTATTGCGCTTTGGATGTATTCTAATGGCCGATGCAAATTTAGTATGTAGTTGTTTTATTGCATTTTTTAGCTGTAACTGAAAATGAGACAGAGAATTAAATATTAATATTTTATTTTATATATATATATTTTTTTTTTTTCTGTCGCGAACCCAAGATCTAAATCAACTTAGCAGCGTAATGACTGCCGATGAAGCTGACCTGAAATGAGATAGGGTATTAAGAAAAAGGAGCCTCCACTGAACATATATCAAAAACATAAAATGTCACATGTTGTTCTCAGATCTGAGAGATCATAGACTAGAGAGGCTGCGGAGCCGTGACATCAAAACACGTCTCATATTTTTTTTTTCTATGGAAGGAGGGGCAGGAGATACAAAGACAGATTCTTTGACTGCCCTTTTACTTTGCGACACCTAAACTATGGATGCCCTTGGGAATTGTGGTTCTACCCAATCTTCATACAAAAGAAAAAAAGAAAGAATTAATGTTTCATTTTCCGAGGTTGTCACACCCCATCTTAATGAACACTTAAAAGAGATGAATGTTCAAGGAATAAAAAGATTTATTTGGGATATTTAAATAATCGCTTTTGGCTATAACTAATCGGATACAGTCAGCGTATACAGTGGAGAATTTTTTTTCTTCATTTCTTCATTTGATGATATTCCTCCAAAGATGGTTTTCCCATAGATCACGTTTCGATTGTAAAGATTAAAGAAAATAATAAATATAACAGAGAAAATTAAAATGAGTATTTATTTTAAAGCCATTAAGATAAATATTGTAAATTTTACAATAGTGGAAGAAAATTAATACCATAAAAAAGATAAATGAGTACTTACTTTAAAACTTTTAGAATAAATATTGTACGTTTTCAAAATTCTAAAAAAAAGTGATGGAAAGTGATGGAGAAAAGGGTAAAAATAAAAAGATGTAATAAAAGAATTGAAATGAATACTTATTTTAAAACTCTTAAGATAAATATTGTAAATTTGCAAAAAAAATTAAAGTGTAAAAAAGGGGAGATTTACAAAGATTTCAGGAAATTAATACTACAACACAGTTTAAATACTTTACAACACAATAAAATTCCTTGGCGAGAGTTATGACAGTCTGTTACTATCAGCCATGAAGTACATTACAAAGGTAATGTGGTTTTAAGAAAGAACTACTGCAGAATGTATATTTTCATTATCAAAAACGTTAAGCCATTTATCCTGAGGAGTCAGAATAATCATTAATGGCTGGGAATTTATGGGGCCAGATCTTAAACTAATGTGAATGATTCCAGGTGTTACTAATGGCTTCGCTGAAATGTGCCAGTATCTCAGACTTCCACTAAATCTGAGATAATAGTCGAACACTTAATCTCGACAGATGAGTAGCAATTTAACTGACACGTTGATTGGATTCTCTCGGCTTAAATGGCACACATTGTAAAGGTACGGTCAAACAGCAATCGAGAGGGTGACTTGGAAGTCATTTGCTTCATTCAAGGCCTGTTACAGTATTTGTATTGGAAGGGATTCATTTTAACTACACTTAACACTCTGGGCACCTGGGGGGGTAAACTTTAGGGTCAGAGGGGTTAAATTGTCTTTTCATTTGTCTAATGTGCTTTCATGAATGGACTTGTTATTAGATGCTCATTCATTTTATTCTTGACTTAGGTTCATTTATAAATATATATTTTCTTTTTTTTTACCTATCTGCAACTAAAGCCAAGTGGAGGTTATTAGAAATAGTAAATAAACTCTTCAAGAAAATTATTAAGGGAAAAGTCAGACAGACGAAAAATTTGGACGAGGTTCTATCAGGCTCCTGACTGCGCCGGCGTGCAGCCTCCACTGAGCAGTGACTCACCTGTACTGTAGGGGCCCCGGGGACAGGAATATTATGCTGGGAAAAGTCAATATCCATGGATCTCCACAGCCTATTAACATCAACCTCCAGATGTCTGCTTTGCCTTTGCTGGTTCCAAAAATGGGTAGCTATAAAGCAAGGAGAGAGCATGTAACAGCATAAATAAAATATAACTTTTTATTATGTCACTTAAAAAAACCTATGGAATAGATGACCATCAATGAACATGACAAAATATGATAAAGCGCTAGTGCTCAAAGTAAACCATTGCTCAAGAAGTAGAAAAAATGGTTTGGCCTCACCAATATTCATTCAGATTCACTCCTATATCAACTGGTTTGAGGTGCAGGAGATGAAGGCAATTCAATATATATGGAGAGGAGGGTTTAGTCCTACAATCCCCTGACATGCCTTTGCATTGCTCCTGCTCTCACAAGGGCAGTCCCCAAGTGTTAAAGGGAATCTGTCACCCCTTTCTAGTGATATCATGTAAAGATATCACCCAATTGTGGTCCCATAAGGATTCTTTTAGGATTTTTTATTCCCCCCGACCCCGCACCTTTCATGCAAAAATACCTTTGTTATCTTGGTGAAGAGGTATGCAAATCACTGCGGTCCAGTCCGATGGGCATGGCTTGGTCAACTTCTTTCCCCCTTCCTCGGCTTGCTGAGCGTAATCTTCATCTGTGAATATCACAGATAGCGTTGTGTGCTGCGCTTGCGCATTCAAAAAGGCCTCAGGCGCCGGAAGCATATAAGCGGTACTGTGCATGCGCCGGTATTTTACAGCGCGGTCTATGCCCCGGAAGTCTTCACATGCAAGACTGTTGTGAGTTCATTTTCCCCTTCATTACTGAGGCCCGAGGAACTCCCTCTTCTGGTAAAGAAAGGTAGTGAGCCTGATTATCAAACACCTGAGGCAGATGATGATGACTGGCTGAGTGGAGTTACTGACTGGATATAAGGCTGCCGACGCCCTTCTGCCCTGCGGGTGATTTCTCTGTGGGATCCTTGGAGACCAGTCTGAATTCCTGCCCCTCTAAAGCTAAGTTTGCTGCTCGGCCTTTTGCTTTGGTGCTTTGACTTTGTTTTGCTTTGTTTTTCTGGATTTCTGCCATTCACTGCTGGGGTGTGCTGAATTCATTTAGCTCTTTCTTCTGAAAATACCTGAGTGCTGATTTAGTTTTTGAAGCCTAGCTGCTTCAGGGCCTTTTTCATATTAGCTTGTTGGCTTATGTCTTTGATAGGGTTTTGGCAGATTGCAGACAGCAGCCTTCCTGTCCTTTCCTATCTAGGTAGTTTTGGGCCCCGTCTTTGCTCAGTCTATCTTTCTGTCTGTGTTAGTGTTGTCATCTTGCTTCACCGTCATTATATGTTGGGGGCTGCCTATTGCTTTGGGGTCTGCTCTGGGGCAGTTTAGTTTTCCCCTTTCTTTCTTTAGGCCTATGTAATTCTCCGCCTGTGATCGAGGGGTCTAGGGCATCGTAGGAACCCCCCACGGCTGCTGCTAGTTGTGTTGATAGGTTCAGGGGTCTGCAATCTGATAGTTGCCAACTTCTCTGGTTTTCTGGACTTAGCTTGTATTTCTGCTTTTGCCTCCTACGGTGACTCATTCATAACAGAATCACCCGCCATACAGCAGATCCTAGGGTACTCAATAGCAGGAAAGAATTGTAAAAAAAAAAAAAAAAAAGGTGTGTGTGTATATTTTTTCCTCTATATCTCTGAGGCCGTAGGGGGAATTTTTTTTTCTCTCAATGGAGATAAAGCAATTGTCTGATCGTGTGGAGCAGCTCGCTGCGGAAGTGCGGGGAATTTCCGCCTACCTTGCTCATTCACATGCTGCTGAACCAAAGATTCCTACACCTGATGTATTTTTTGGGGATCGGTCTAAATTTTTGAATTTCAAAAATAATTGTAAATTATTTTTTGCCTTGAAGCCTAACTCGTCAGGGAGCTCCGCGCAGCAGGTTAAAATTGTCATCTCTTTGCTGCGTGGCGATCCCCAGGATTGGGCGTTTTCTTTGAAACCAGATGATCCTATTCTGACTAATGTGAACGCATTCTTTCAAGCTTTGGGGTTGTTGCATGACGAACCTAATGCCATTGATCAGGCTGAAAAGACCCTGCTGGCATTGAGCCAGGGTCGTGATTCTGCAGAATTGTACTGTCAAAAATTCCAAAAGTGGGCAGTACTTACTACCTGGAATGATAATGCCTTGGCTGCTCTCTTTCGGAAGGGGTTGTCAGAGGCCGTAAAAGATACTATGGTGGGATTTCCTGTTCCCTCTGGTCTTGACGATTCTATGTCATTAGCCATTCAGGTTGATCGGCGTTTGCGCGAACGCAAAGCTGCACAAGAGGTGTTGCCACCTGTTGAACAAATGTATGAACCTATGCAATGTGATAGAGTTTTTTCCAGAGAGCAGTGTCAGGAGTTCAGAAGGCGTAATAAGTTGTGTTTTTTCTGTGGAGATGCCTCGCATATTATTTCTGTCTGTCCTAAACGAGAGAAACGCTTTGCACACACGTTTTCTGTTGGGGGTGTTCAACCTAAGTTTCTTCTGGCTATTACTCTGATCTGCTCCCTGTCCACATTTTCCGCCAAGGCTTTTGTGGATTCGGGAGCAGCCCTAAACCTAATGGACTTGGATTTTGCTAAACGTTGTGGATTTCCGATGACACCTCTGCAGATGCCTATCCCTTTGAGTGGGATTGATGCTACTCCTTTGGCTAAAAATAAACCCCAGTTTTGGACCCAGGTGGTAATGCGGGTCGCCCCAGACCATAAAGAAAATTGCAGATTTTTGGTGTTGCATAATCTGCATGATACTATTGTTCTGGCGTTTCCCTGGTTAAAGATTCATAATCCAGTTTTGGATTGGAAATCTGTGTCTGTGGTGAGTTGGGGTTGTCGGTGTGCCTTTAGCGAGGCTCCGGTGTTTTCCACCTCTCCTCAGTCGCATGATGTTCCTGATAATTTGGCGGACTTTTATGATGTATTTAGTGAGCATGAGTCTGCGTCTCTGCCTCCTCATAGGAGTTATGACTGTGCAATTGAACTGAGCCCGGGGTGTAAATTTCCCAAGGGTCGGCTCTTCAATTTATCTGTACCCGAGCACGAGGCTATGCGATCCTATATTAAGGAGGCGTTGGAGAAGGGTCATATTAGACCATCCTCGTCACCCTTAGGTGCCGGGTTTTTTTTTGTAGCCAAAAAGGATGGATCATTAAGACCTTGTATTGATTATCGTGCCCTCAACAAAATTACTGTTAAATATCAGTATCCATTACCCCTGATTTCTGATCTATTCTCCAGAGTTAAAGGTGCTTGCTGGTTTACCAAGCTTGACCTCAGGGGGGCGTATAATCTTATTCGCATTAAGCATGGGGATGAATGGAAGAAGGCGTTTAATACTCCGGAGGGACATTTTGAGTACCTGGTGATGGCTTTTGGGCTCTCTAATGCCCCTTCTGTCTTCCAGTGCTTCATGAACGATATTTTCCGAGATTTTGTCGATAAATTTTTGATTATCTATCTGGATGATATTTTGATCTTCTCCAAGGATTGGGATTCTCATGTGGAACATATTCGGACTGTGTTCCGGATCTTGAGGGAGAATTCCCTGTATGTCAAAGAATCTAAATGCCTTTTTGGAGTACAGAGGATTTCTTTTTTGGGATTTATTTTGTCCCCGTCAACTATTGAAATGGACCCGGCCAAGGTACAGGCCATTCACGATTGGGTTCAGCCCACTTCTTTGAAGGCCCTCCAGAAGTTTTTGGGTTTTGCTAATTTTTATCGGAAATTTATAGCAAAATTTTCTAGTATTGCAAAGCCATTGACTGATTTGACTAAGAAGTAGAGTTGAGCGAAACGGGTCGAAAAAATTCAAAAGTCGCCGACTTTTGGCAAAGTCGGGTTTCATGAAACGAAACCAGACCCTAGGATGAGGTCGGCCACGATGTTGGCGACTTACGCGCCAAAGTCGCGTTTCAAAAGTTTGTTTTGCGCTCTTTTTCAGCCAATCAGGATCCACGGACACTGTGGGCAACGTGATGACATAGGCACGGGTCACCACCATCTTTCAGAAGGGCATGCAAGTGATTGGCTTGCTTTGGTGGGCGTCACAGGGGGTATAAAAGGGCGTGCACGCCGACCGCCATCTTACTTCTGCCGATCTTAGCATAGGGAGAGGTTGCTGCTGATTCTGTAGGGAGAGCGTTACGCAGGGAAGAAGACAGAAAAACTGCTTCTGCTGCTAGCGATTTGGCCTGCACAACACACCAGTCACTGTGTGTGCAGTGCAAGGGGAGGCTATATAGTGGTGTATCAGTGGTGTTGGTTGTTGGGCTGCCTTCTAAGGCTTTCTGACAGGCTGGCATTGCTGTTTACCCACTGCTCCGCAAACTGCTTTTTTCAAAGCAATCCAATCTCCCTTATCCTCTAGTCACTTTGGTCACAGCTGCGCCATCGAGCCTGTCACATAGCGCTCAGATATTCATTGGGCCTCAAACTGCTTTTTTAAAAGCAAGCCCAATTTTTTTTTTTTGTCCTGCTGAGAAGAAAAAAAAACTGCTTCTGCTGCTGATAGCAATTTGGCCTGCACAACACACCAGTCACTGTGTGTGCAGTGCAAGGGGAGGCTATATTGTGGTGTATCAGTAGTGTTGGTTGTTGGGCTGCCTTTTAAGGCTTCCTGACAGGCTGGCATTGCTGTTTACCCACTGCTCCGCAAACTGCTTTTTTAAAAGCAATCCAATCTCCCTTATCCTCTAGTCACTTTGGTCACAGCTGTGCCATCGAGCCTGTCACATAGCGCTCAGATATTCATTGGGCCTCACACAATCCAAAAGTGTCCAGTGTCCAAAAGTGTGTGCAGAGATTCAAAATCTCCCTTATCCTCTAGTCACTTAGGTCACAGCTGTGCCATCGAGCCTGTCACATAGCGCTCAGATATTCATTGGGCCTCACACAATCCAAAAGTGTCCAGTGTCCAAAAGTGTGTGCAGAGATTCAAAATCTCACTTATCCTCTAGTCACTTAGGTCACAGCTGTGCCATCGAGCCTGTCTCATAGTGCTCAGATATTCATTGGGCCTCACACAATCCAAAAGTGTCCAGTGTCCAAAAGTGTGTGCAGAGATTCAAAATCTCCCTTATCCTCTAGTCACTTAGGTCACAGCTGTGCCATCGAGCCTGTCACATAGCGCTCAGATATTCATTGGGCCTCACACAATCCAAAAGTGTCCAGTGTCCAAAAGTGTGTGCAGAGATTCAAAATCTCACTTATCCTCTAGTCACTTAGGTCACAGCTGTGCCATCGAGCCTGTCACATAGCGCTCAGATATCAGTGGGCCTCACACAATCCAAAAGTGTCCAGTGTCCAAAAGTGTGTGCAGAGATTCAAAATCTCACTTATCCTCTAGTCACTTAGGTCACAGCTGTGCCATCGAGCCTGTCACATAGCGCTCAGATATCAGTGGGCCTCACACAATCCAAAAGTGTCCAGTGTCCAAAAGTGTGTGCAGAGATTCAAAATCTCACTTATCCTCTAGTCACTTAGGTCACAGCTGTGCCATCGAGCCTGTCACATAGCGCTCAGATATCAGTGGGCCTCACACAATCCAAAAGTGTCCAGTGTCCAAAAGTGTGTGCAGAGATTCAAAATCTCCCTTATCCTCTAGTCACTTAGGTCACAGCTGTGCCATCGAGCCTGTCCCATAGCGCTCAGATATCAGTGGGCCTCACACAATCCAAAAGTGTCCAGTGTCCAAAAGTGTGTGCAGAGATTCAAAATCTCACTTATCCTCTAGTCACTTAGGTCACAGCTGTGCCATCGAGCCTGTCACATAGCGCTCAGATATCAGTGGGTCTCACACAATCCAAAAGTGTCCAGTGTCCAAAAGTGTGTGCAGAGATTCAAAATCTCACTTATCCTCTAGTCACTTAGGTCACAGCTGTGCCATCGAGCCTGTCACATAGCGCTCAGATATCAGTGGGCCTCACACAATCCAAAAGTGTCCAGTGTCCAAAAGTGTGTGCAGAAATTCAAAATCTCCCCTGTCCTATAGACACCTTGTACCTTGTTTTACATACTATATAGTATGTTGGATTTTGTCTACATTTCTACCAAAAATGAGGAAGGCTGGTGGAAGAGGCCGTGGAATTGGGCTGGGGTTGGCAGCTGGTAATGATGGTGTTGGTGGTGGATCTGATGGTAGTGGCAAGAGCAAAATAGGACCGAATGCAGGAGGTGTTGAGCCTGCGTCATCGTCTGGCTACATAAGGCCTCGAACGCTTAGTTTTCTAGGAGTTGGCAAACCGCTTTTAAAGCCAGAGCATCAGGAAAAAGTTTTGTCTTACATTGCTGACTCAGCCTCCAGCTCTATCGCCTCCTCTTCTTCAGTTGTAAAAAGTAAAAGCACTGAGTCGTCATTGGAGGCTCATGTTCATGAACCACACCTTTCCTTGTG
Organism: Dendrobates tinctorius; assembly: GCF_039654945.1. Lineage (NCBI taxonomy): Eukaryota > Metazoa > Chordata > Amphibia > Anura > Dendrobatidae > Dendrobates > Dendrobates tinctorius. The sequence goes on along the minus strand of NW_027361814.1, from coordinate 3,566,771 downwards.
TCCTTCACCCCAACCAAGATTGAAGGATGACGCAGGCCATACTACTGATTACTCCATGGAGCTGTTTTCACATACCATGCCTGGATTATCAAGTGAAATGGTGAATTACCCAGGCCAAGATGAATCTGACATGGAGTGCACTGATGCACAGCCGCTGATGGATGATTCTGCTGGTACATTCACTCAGACCACTACATTGTCCTCGCAGTGTACAGAGCCAGATTCTGACCCTGATGAGACTCAGGTGCCCCTTCCCGCACACTATACCACCATACACGGTGACACAGAGGAAGGTGCACATGACATAGAAGAGGAGGTGATGGATGACCCAGTTGTTGACCCAGATTGGCATCCATTGGGGGAAGAGGGTGCTGCTTCCAATAGCTCAGATGAGGAGCATCCACAGCAGACATCGACATCGCAACAGCTGTTATCTGGCAGGCCCGGAGCACTCCAAAGACAGGTTCCAAACATCAAAAGAGTTGCTGGACAGCTTGTCCAGAGGGTCAAAACATCACAGCGTGCTAGGCCGCAAAATGTCTGCCAAAGTAGGAAGAGTGCAGTGTGGCACTTTTTTGAACAAAATCCTCATGATCAGGCCAAGGTTATCTGTAAGAAGTGCGCAAAGACCTTTAGCCGAGGGAAAAATCTGAAAAATTTGAATACCAGTTGCATGCTTAGACATTTAACCAGCATGCACTTGCAAGCGTGGACACAACACCAAACCTCAAGTGCCACATGTGCAATTGATCACAACGAAGGTAGTAAGCAACGCTACATTGTTTCCCCCACTGTAAGCCCACTGGTTAGCACAGCAGCAAATGTTGAGGTGTCGTTGCAAGGCCACAGCAGTCAGGGAATCCCACTGTTATATCAACGAAAGACTGATTCTAGGCCATCAGAAAGAACACCAACTCCATCACCATCATCAACCCTCTCTCAGTCCGCCCTGTCCACCGCTACTTCCACCATATGCAGCTCTCAAGTCCAGCTCACCCTCCCAGACACTATGAGTAGGTCAAGAAAGTACTCAGTCTCTCATCCGCGTACACTGGGTTTGAACGCCCACATTGCCAAACTAATCTCGTTTGAGATGATGCCCTTTCGGTTGGTGGAAAGCACAGCTTTCCGCGAACTCATGGCCTATGCAGTACCACGCTATGACCTACCCAGTCGCCACTTCTTCTCTCACAAAGCCATCCCAGCCCTCCACCATCATGTGAAAGACCGCATTGTCCATGCACTCAAGCAGTCAGTGAGCGGAAAGGTGCACCTCACTACTGATGCATGGTCCAGTCTGCATGGCCAGGGCCGTTACGTGTCCATCACTGCGCACTGGGTTCATGTGGTGGATGCAGGGTCCACAGGGGACAGTGGTGGTGGGACAGTGCTGCCTAGCCCACGGTATAGGAAACAGTTGGCTGTAGGCGTTCCACCCTCCTCCTCCTCCTCCTCCAGAAGCGAAAGCTCGTCCACAGAGCGCAGTCGTACGAGCACTCCATCTGCAGCTGCCACTGTTGCACACGATGTGTCCCCCTATCGAGCAGCTAGTGGAAAGCGTCAGCAGGCTGTGTTGCAGATGATGTGTTTGGGCGACAGAGATACCGCCGAGGTGCTGTCCGAGTACTTGAAGCGACAAACTGAGTCATGGCTGGGCAGTGTACATCTTGAGGCAGGCAAGGTAGTTAGTGATAACGGCCGTAATTTTGTGGCAGCCATAGCCCTTTCAAAACTCAGCCACATACCTTGCTTGGCTCACACCTTGAACCTGGTGGTGCAGTGCTTCCTCAAAAATTATCCGGAGTTAACAGCCCTGCTCCAGAAGGTGCGAAGACTGTGCGCGCACATACGCCGGTCGCCTGTACACTCCGTTCGTATGCAGAAGCTGCAGCGATTGCTCCACCTTCCCAACCACCGCCTCATTATTGACATTGCAACAAGGTGGAACTCCACCCTGCACATGGTGGAGCGGCTGTGCGAGCAGAGGCAGGCCATAATGCATTTGTGGGAGGATACACGGCCAGGCACTTTGAGAGCAGACATGGAGTTGACAGGTGTGCAGTGGTCGAAGCTGAAAGACCTCTGTAAAGTCCTTCAGTGTTTTGAGGAATGCACACGGCTGGTAAGCGCAGACGACGCCATCCTAAGCATGAGCATCCCACTTATGCGTCTGCTCATGCAAACTTTGACGCACCTTAAGGAGCAGGCGTCTGCAGCCAATGTTGATGAGGAGGAAGAGGAGGAGGGAATCCTTGATGACATTCAGCCATTGTCTGCTCAGGGACCTCTCCTGGACGAGGTGGAGGAAGAAGAGGAGGAGGAGGATGATGATGGGGATGATTACTTAGGGGAGGAGGATGCATCTCGTGGGGCAAGTGAAAATGTTGGCGTGGCAAGGTCTGGTACAGGGTTTGTGCGTGACTGGAGGGATGTGGATTTGCCAGAAAGTGCTCCTCCACCCAGCACTCGCAGTGCATCATTGACACCGGGAACATTGGCCCACATGTCAGATTATGCCTTGCGGATCCTAAAAAGGGACCCCCGCATTGCCAAAATGATGAACGATGACGACTACTGGTTGGCCAGCATCCTGGATCCACGCTATAAAGGCAAATTACAAAACATCATGCCACAGGAGAACCTTGACCTAATATTGGCTAATAAACAAGCAACTCTGGTAAATCGGTTGCTTGAGGCATTCCCCGCACACAGCAGCGGTGATGGTTCTCACACGAGCCGTACGGGCCGGGGGCAGCTTGGCAGAGGTGTTCGTGGTGCACACAGCAGAAGTGGCGTTGGAGACAGGGGTTTCATGACAATGTTGTGGACTGATTTTTCAAATACCGCTCACACAACTGGTAATACTGCATCGATGGAAAGTGACAGGAGACAGCAGTTGTCAACCATGGTTACAAACTACTTTTCCTCCCATATCGATGTTCTCCCACACACGTCATTCCGCTTTGACTATTGGGCCACTAAACTGGACACCTGGCCTGAATTGGCCCAATATGCCTTACAGGAGCTCGCTTGCCCAGCTGCAAGTGTGCTATCGGAAAGAGTCTTCAGTGCAGCTGGATCAATCCTGACAGAAAAAAGGACCCGTCTGTCAACCCAAAATGTGGATGATCTAACCTTCATTAAAATGAACCATGCATGGGTTTCCAAGGATTTTGTCCCACCTTCCCCTGATGACACATAGGGTGACAGAAAAATGGCTTGCTTTGGTCCACCTCTTCCTGGGACTTGACCTATTTCGCCTTTTGCATCAGCTGAATGTCCAACATCAACATATGCCACTTTCTAAAACTCCCTAACTGTGCTGCCTCCCCCCCATGGCCGGGGTCACCACCTAGCGCACGATACCGTGCGAGTGCCGTTGCCCTGGACAGGTGGGTAGACCGACTCTTGGGCTCGGGCACTGGCACAGGGTCCCTCATAGTGCAATCAAGTGTCTCTGACGGTGGTGGTGCACACCCGCCGTCAGACACACCGCTGTACTATGAGGGGCCCAGTGCCAGTACCGACGCCCACGAGTGGGCCCCCCTTGCTTGGGCAGGGCTCCAGCATTTGCAATCTTTACCTCTCCCTGCTCCTCCGCTGTGTAATCTGGGCCGTCAAATCCATACTGTGCCTGACACCGTCTGAGCCTGCCTCCTGAGACATATATTTTGAATGTGTACGCTATCCATACATGTTATCCGGGGATACGGTACCCTTTCTAACCTTTGTGCAATCACGTGCAATCCATACTGGGCCTAACACCGTCTGAGCCTGCCTCCTGAGACATATATTTTGAATGTGTACGCTATCCATACATGTTATCCGGGGATACGGTACCCTTTCTAACCTTTGTGCAATCACGTACAATCCATACTGGGCCTAACACCGTCTGAGCCTGCCTCCTGAGACATATATTTTGAATGTGTACGCTATCCATACATGTTATCCAGGGATACGGTACCCTTTCTAACCTTTGTGCAATCACGTGCAATCCATACTGGGCCTAACACCGTCTGAGCCTGCCTCCTGAGACATATATTTTGAATGTGTACGGTATCCATACATGTTATCCGGGGATACGGTAGCCTTTCTAACCTTTGTGCAATCACGTGCAATCCATACTGGGCCTAACACCGTCTGAGCCTGCCTCCTGAGACATATATTTTGAATGTGTACGCTATCCATACATGTTATCCGGGGATACGGTACCCTTTCTAACCTTTGTGCAATCACGTGCAATCCATACTGGGCCTAACACCGTCTGAGCCTGCCTCCTGAGACACATATTTTGAATGTGTACGCTATCCATACATGTTATCTGGGGATACGGTACCCTTTCTAACCTTTGTGCAATCACGTGTAATCCATACTGGGCGTGAGAACGGCTGGCGAGCTGTTAAGCAAGCTACAGCACCTGTGGTTTGCACACGTAAGTTTTTCATTTTTTCAGGAATGACGGTTAGGCCTAATTCCGGAACTGCAGTTGACCTGCACTTACTGGGAAATCATTGTTCGCGGGTAATAATTGTAATCAGTGATCCCCATCACTAATGTTGTTCAGCGGGTTATCTGCACCTGTAAACGACAAACGCTGGCCTTTTCAGTGTAGAGCACATGCAGCCACGGACATGTAAGGGCATGACACACCAGTTATTGGCCAATCTCATGTTCCAGAGCCTCACGTGTCCCTCTAGTAAGCCGGACTCGGAACGCGGGGCATGACGGAGTCTCGTTCGTTAACGGAATTAAGCTTGCAATGTGTGCATCTGTTCTGTAGCTGGCATGGTTGAGGTTTCCCAGGTGGAGTCGAATTTAACCATAGGCTCCACTCCTGGTGGTGCCCTTCTGGACATTCCTTTAAGGTTCAGCTTTGCAACCATACTGCCCACGTAAAACAAACAATTTGCCTTCATGAACGCTGTTTGGAGGGTCATGACTCGTGGGAATAACGCCGCCCAATCAGTTAACCTGCTAGAGAGATCCTTCGTTGCTCCCAAGCATGACATCACACTCCCTAGGAGGAAGGTAATGCCACTGTGGCGACCGTACTCCTGGGGGCGACACAAGTGCACTGATGCCCAGCCACTGCTCGATGAATCTGCTGGTACATTGACCCAGACCACTACATTCCCCTCGCACGCTACACGGCCTGAATTTGACCCTGATGAAACTCAGGTTACCCTTCCCATATACAGTTCCATCTTACACGGTGACAAAGAGGAAGCTGCAGATGAAAGTGCAGGTTTGGCCCACCCGCCATCAGACACACCACCGTACTATCAGGGGCCCTGTGCCAGTGCCGTCACCAATGAGTGTGCCCCCCCTGCTTGCTCAGGATCACAGCACTTGCAAGGTTGAAATACTGTGCAGTGAGATGGAAGATGGGGACGACGAGGAGTCCAGACTAGTACAGGGATTCCCTAGCGAGGAGACTTATTTGATTGTTTTCAATGTTGGGACAGCAATTTTTGGGGAGCACTATACTCTGGAGAATGATAGATGGGGCCCACCATACACTGGAACATTCCAAAGGTGGACATCAGACACTGGAGCAGCATTTACAGGGCCCATTATACACTAGAGCATTAGAAATGGGGCCCATTATGTTTGGAGCATTATTTGGGCCCATAAGACAGTGGAGCTTCATCCATGGGGACCAACATATACTGTAGCATTATGTGGAGCTCATCATATACTGTTTCAAACATTATATGGGACCAATGATTCTGTATGGAGAAATAGATGGGCCTCGTCATGAGATGTAAAAAGTGAAGTATTTTTCATTGTACTATACCGCTATTTCTCTGCCGTATCGGAGCATGATGAGTTTTGGTATGTGTTAAAGGGGCGCTCTTTCGCCCAGGGCACATGAAAACCTGGAGCCAGCCCACCCCCCCCCACAACTTTAGCCAAATAACCCCCATTTTTCAGTGCGTAACTTGTATTATGAAGTTAATTAAGGTTGACAAGCTTAAGTAAGAAGAATTGATGCTTTTGGCATTCAAATGGGCACTGTAGGTGTGTTTCCTGTCCTCCTCTCACTGCTGACTTTTATTCCCCATTGACTTACATTGGGTTTCGTGTTTCGGGACGACCCTGACTTTTCCCTATAATCAGACGATCTTGCTCGACCCGACTTTTGGAAAAGTCGGGTTTCACGAAACGAAACGCGACCCTAAAAAACCAAAAGTCGCTCAACTCTACTAAGAAGGGTGCTGATGTGTTAAATTGGTCTCCGGAGGCTGTTTTTTCCTTTCAGGAGCTGAAGCGAAGATTTACCTCCGCCCCGGTTTTGCGGCAACCTGATGTCTCACTTCCTTTCCAGGTAGAGGTGGATGCTTCTGAGATTGGTGCAGGAGCTGTTTTGTCCCAAAAGGATCCTGTAACATCTAAAATGAATCCCTGTGCTTTCTTTTCCCGAAAGTTCTCTCCATCTGAACGTAACTATGATGTGGGGAATAGGGAACTGTTGGCCATGAAATGGGCATTTGAGGAGTGGAGACATTGGTTGGAGGGAGCTAAGTATCAAGTCGTGGTCCTCACTGATCACAAGAATTTGATTTACCTAGAGTCGGCTAAGCGCTTGAACCCTAGACAGGCTAGTTGGGCCTTGTTTTTTACACGTTTTGATTTTGTGGTTTCTTTTCTTCCTGGAACAAAGAATGTCAAGGCAGACGCCCTCTCTAGGAGCTTCTTTGCTGATTCTCCTGTGGTGACCAAGCCTGCTACCATCTTAGGCGAAGGGGTAGTTCTTTCTGCCATCTCGCCCGATTTGAGACATGCTCTGGAAGAGTTCCAGGAGGACAAACCTGAGCGTTGTCCCAGTGGAAAGTTGTATGTTCCTGACCAGTGGAAGAAGAGAGTGATGTCTGAAGTTCATTGCTCTGCTTTGGCTGGTCATCCAGGTATTTTTGGTACTAGAGATCTGGTGAGTCGGTTTTTTTGGTGGCCCTCCTTGTCTCGTGATGTCAGGAATTTTGTGCAGTCCTGTGGGACGTGCTCCCGGTCTAAATCGTGTTCTCGCTCTAGTGGGTTGTTGATGCCTTTGCCTGTCCCCAAGAGGCCATGGACCCATATTTCAATGGATTTCATCTCTGATATGCCTGTCTCTCAGAGGATGACTATTATTTGGGTGATTTGTGATAGGTTCTCTAAGATGGTTCATCTTGCACCACTCCCTAACTTGCCGTCTTCCTCTGAGTTGGTGCTCCTGTTTTTACAACAGGTGGTTCGTTTGCACGGGATTCCTGAGAACATTGTATCTGACAGAGGAGTCCAGTTTGTGTCTAGATTTTGGAGAACTTTCTGTTCCAGGCTGGGAATTCAGTTGTCCTTCTCCTCTGCTTTTCACCCTCAGACCAATGGGCAGACAGAGAGAACAAACCAGACCTTGGAGTCATATTTGAGATGTTTTATTTCTGCTGATCAGGATGATTGGGTTTCATTTTTGCCCTTGGCCGAATTTGCTTTAAATAATAGAGCTAGTTCTGCCACTTTGATGTCACCTTTTTTTGTAACTTTGGGTTTCATCCTCGATTTTCTTCAGTGCAGGTGGAGCCCTCTGCCTGCCCAGGTGTTGACACTGTGATGGAGAGAATGCACCAGATCTGGGACCAAGTGGTGGATAAGTTATCTCTCTCCCAGGAAAAGGCCCAGCGGTTTTCCAACCAACATAGGACCATTGGTCCCCAGTTTAAGGTTGGTGATATGGTGTGGTTATGATCAAAAAATATTGCTATAAAGGTGGCTTCTACTAAGTTTAAGCCTAGATTTATTGGACCTTACAAGATTGTGGAGATTATTAATCCGGTCTCTTTTCGTTTGGCTCTTCCTGTCACATTTAAAAGCCATAATGTGTTCCATAAATCTTTTTTGAAGAGGTTTGTTGAACCTGTTGTTCCGGGGGTGGCACCTCCAGACCCTGTATTGGTTGAAGGTAACATGGAATATGAGGTAGAGAAAGTACTGGATTCCCGTCTGGCTAGACGGAGACTCCAGTATTTGGTTAAGTGGAAGGGTTATGGTCAGGAGGATAATTCCTGGGTCTCTGCCTCTGATATTCATGCCAAAAGATTGGTGCGTGCCTTTCATCGGGCTCACCCTGATCGCCCTGGTGGCGTAGTTGAGGGTTTGGTGACCCCTCCTCAAGGGGGAGGTAATGTTGTGAGTTCATTTTCCCCTTCATTACTGAGGCCCGAGGAACTCCCTCTTCTGGTAAAGAAAGGTAGTGAGCCTGATTATCAAACACCTGAGGCTGATGATGATGACTGGCTGAGTGGAGTTACTGACTGGATATAAGGCTGCCGACGCCCTTCTGCCCTGCGGGTGATTTCTCTGTGGGATCCTAGGAGACCAGTCTGAATTCCTGCTCCTCTAAAGCTAAGTTTGCTGCTCGGCTTTTTGCTTTGGTGCTTTGACTTTGTTTTGCTTTGTTTTTCTGGATTTCTGCCATTCCCTGCTGGGGTGTGCTGAATTCATTTAGCTCTGTCTTCTGGAAATACCTGAGTGCTGATTTAGTTTTTGAAGCCTAGCTGCTTCAGGGACTTTTTCATATCAGCTTGTTGGCTTATGTCTTTGATAGGGTTTTGGCAGATTGCAGACAGCAGCCTTCCTGTCCTTTCCTATCTAGGTAGTTTTGGGCCCTGTCTTTGCTCAGTCTATCTTTCTGTCTGTGTTAGTGTTTTCATCTTGCTTCACCGTCATTATATGTTGGGGGCTGCCTATTGCTTTGGGGTCTGCTCTGGGGCAGTTTAGTTTTCCCCTTTCTTTCTTTAGGCCTATGTAATTCTCCGCCTGTGATCGAGGGGTCTAGGGCATCGTAGGAACCTCCCACGGCTACTGCTAGTTGTGTTGATAGGTTCAGGGGTCTGCAATCTGATAGTTGCCAACTTCTCTGGTTTTCTGGACTTAGCTTGTATTTCTGCTTTTGCCTCCTACGGTGACTCATTCATAACACAAGACACACTTCTGGGGCATATACTGTACTGGAAAATACCGGCGAATGCGCAGTAGCAATTATATGCTTCGCCCACAGTTTGGCAAAGCATACTGCGCAGGCATCGGAGGCCTTTTTGAATGTGCAAGCACGGCAAACAACGTTATATGTGATATTCACAGATGAAGATTACGCTCAGCAAGCCGAGGAGGAAAGAAGCCGACTAAGCCACGCCCATTGGATCGGACCGCGGCGATTTGCATACCTCTTCACCAAGATAACAAAGGCATTTTTGCATCAAAGTTGCGGGGTAGGGGGGAATAAAAAATCCTAAAAGAATCCTTATGGGACGCACAATTGGTTGATATCTTTACATGATATCACTAAAAAGGGGTGACAGATTCCCTTTAAAGCTGCTGAGATATAACCCACTAATTGATATATTTTCCTCCTGCACTTTTCCTCCTCTGTGTGGAGGATTCATTAGGGGAGTGCAAGAACTATGGGAACAAGTGGCAGGTTCCTGCAATGGCAAGCAACAAAATGTTAGGTCTGACAAGTCATGTCATGACCCCTATGGGAGATGTGGTCTGCGGGTTCCTCTCTCCCACCCTCCAGTAGAGTGTAAGCTGCTATGGTAAGCAGGGTCCTTTCTCTCTTCTTTAAAGTGTAAGCTCTACTGTTCAGCAGGGTCCTTTCTCTCCTGTAGAGTACAAGCTCTTAAGGTCAGCAGGGTCCTTGCTTGCTCTTGTAGAGAGTATGCTCGTATGGTGAGTGGGGTAATTTCTCTCTCCTGTAACGTGTAAGCTCCTATAGTCAGCAGGGTCATTTCTGTCCTGTAGAGTGTAAGCTGCGATGATCAGCAGGGTCATCTATCTCGACTGTAGTGTTTAAGCTCTTATGGACAGTGGGGTCTCTCTCTCTTTCTCTCCTCTCCCCATGTGTATTTTAGGAGCAGTTGCCAGCTTTCCAGTACTGAAATTCACACAAATTTATTTGCCTAAAATCGAATTTTGGGAATAATTTGATGAAGTCAGTGAATTTAAATTGCAAAATATCTACTCATCCCTAACACTATAGAATAGAATTGGCTCCATGTCAATATCAATAGAATAGATAGAATATCAATAGAATAGATTTATGATAGAAGTCATCCAATGCACCCCAGGGAGTAATAATGGGTCCCACGCTTTCTTTTCATGCCACCAGCAGTAACTGTGCCCCTAAGACGTAACAGTGCAACATTTGTACTGTAATAAGGGAACCTTGCTCCCTCTGTACTTCCACATGGTAATGTTGCCCAACTTGCACCTCTACATAATTAATAGTTCATCCTCGTGTCATAAATCAAAACTGTGCCCCCACACAGTAAAAGTGATATTTCTGAGCCCCTCTATGGTGATAGTCTCTCTTTTATGCCAAGCATTGTAACTATGCACCCATAGAAAAATATTAGTACCCCAAACAGTAATGGCCCCTCACAGTATTAACAGTGTCCCCACACAGTAATGGCCCCTCACAGTGTTAACAGTGTCCCCACACAGTAATTTACTACATTTGACTATAAATACTGCATTGGATTTACTGTGCCAAGCATTGTTCATGTGGGGGGAGTAGCTAACTCATGAGCAAAGGTCCATTGGGAAATTCACCTACTCTCCTTTGGGCCAGTCCAAGCCTGGAAGGATAGCTAGACAGACAGACAGAAAGATAAGCAGATTGACAGACAGAACGATAGATTGATAGATAAAAAATTTGAAAGCAGCACTAGAAACAATTGTAATAGTTATGTGCCCAACCCTACAGGCATAGACCTTTCCTCAATATAATTCAAAACGGCTTGAAAACGGTTCTCAGTAGAACTGAGATAGATAGATAGATAGATAGATAGATAGATAGATAGATAGATTTTTTGTTCTGTGCAGTTTTCCACTGGAGGTTGTGATCGCCTCCTTTCTGACTCTGCACTCCACCCATCAGCCCAAGGGTGTTTTTAATTAGTTCTGGTTCCTACCAGCCCAATTAAATGTGTAGGTTTGTATCCCAGGAGAGGCATGTTTGCCCATTCACACTGTAGGCTTATAGCCCAAGAGAGGCATGTTTTAAATGATAGGACCCAATCGAGAAGTGTCACCTTGTTGCAGTTGATGGGCTCACATGAATTGGCCAATTTATGCGCTAAGAATCTTCATTTTTGTAAGTACTTTTTTTCTTAGTACAGTTTATTCAGCATTTATGTTAGATTTTGTGTTTGCATATATATTGGCATGTTATGCAGTCATTGCAGCGAGCACCTGTTCACAGAGTTTTTTGTTCTATATAGATAGATAAACAAGTTTCTAGACTCTATTTGCTGGCATTTAATCGGTCTAACAGGCACACACTTTCTTTCTACCACCAGAGACTTATCGTCTGCAGCCGATGTGCAGCACTTACAGGTTCATCTGTCGGAAAGATAGATTCGGTGCAACAGCCTGTTCCAGTCCTCGGCAGTGACATGGGTGCCTGTCATGTTCTTATAATGGGGTCAAACAATTGGATGGGGATTTAATGCTCAGGAAGGCCAAATGTCTCATATATGGGATAACGGGAGAAATTGCAAGCTGCAGAACCTGTTTATTACAAGTTTTCTGCTTGACTGAGAAGTCATGATGGTTGTCATTGCAGTTGGTTTGATGGGTTTCTTTTTTGCCTTTTATTTAATGGTATTGCATTTAAATATATTTTATATTATTCATGTAACAATGTCTATAATATAAAACAACTACATATTTTACTTGCATATCTTCTATATACAGTGGGGCAAAAAAGTATTTAGTCAGTCAGCAATAGTGCAAGTTCCACCACTTAAAAAGATGAGAGGTGTCTGTAATTTACATCATAGGTAGACCTCAACTATGGGAGACAAACTGAGAAAAAAAAATCCAGAAAATCACATTGTCTGTTTTTTTTTCATTTTATTTGCATATTATGGTGGAAAATAAGTATTTGGTCAGAAACAAAATTTCATCTCAATACTTTGTGATATATCCTTTGTTGGCAATGACAGAGGTCAAACGTTTTCTGTAAGTCTTCACAAGGTTGCCACACACTGTTGTTGGTATGTTGGCCCATTCCTCCATGCAGATCTCCTCTAGAGCAGTGATGTTTTTGGCTTTTCGCTTGGCAACACGGACTTTCAACTCCCTCCAAAGGTTTTCTATAGGGTTGAGATCTGGAGACTGGCTAGGCCACTCCAGGACCTTGAAATGCTTCTTACGAAGCCACTCCTTCGTTGCCCTGGCGGTGTGCTTTGGATCATTGTCATGTTGAAAGACCCAGCCACGTTTCATCTGCAATGCCCTTGCTGATGGAAGGAGGTTTGCACTCAAAATCTCACGATACATGGCCCCATTCATTCTTTCATGTACCCGGATCAGTCGTCCTGGCCCCTTTGCAGAGAAACAGCCCCAAAGCATGATGTTTCCACCACCATGCTTTACAGTAGGTATGGTGTTTGATGGATGCAACTCAGTATTCTTTTTCCTCCAAACACGACAAGTTGTGTTTCTACCAAACAGTTCCAGTTTGGTTTCATCAGACCATAGGACATTCTCCCAAAACTCCTCTGGATCATCCAAATGCTCTCTAGCAAAATTCAGACGGGCCCGGACATGTACAGGCTTAAGCAGTGGGACACGTCTGGCACTGCAGGATCTGAGTCCATGGTGGCGTAGTGTGTTACTTATGGTAGGCCTTGTTACATTGGTCCCAGCTCTCTGCAGTTCATTCACTAGGTCCCCCCGCGTGGTTCTGGGATTTTTACTCACCGTTCTTGTGATCATTCTGACCCCACGGGGTGGGATTTTGCGTGGAGCACCTGATCGAGGGAGATTATCAGTGGTCTTGTATGTCTTCCATTTTCTAATTATTGCTCCCACAGTTGATTTCTTCACTCCAAGCTGGTTGGCTATTGCAGATTCAGTCTTCCCAGCCTGGTGCAGGGCTACAATTTTGTTTCTGGTGTCCTTTGACAGCTCTTTGGTCTTCACCATAGTGGAGTTTGGAGTCAGACTGTTTGAGGGTGTGCACAGGTGTCTTTTTATACTGATAACAAGTTTAAACAGGTGCCATTACTACAGGTAATGAGTGGAGGAAAGAGGAGACTCTTAAAGAAGAAGTTACAGGTCTGTGAGAGCCAGAAATCTTGATTGCTCGTTTCTGACCAAATACTTATTTTCCACCATAATATGCAAATAAAATGAAAAAAAAACAGACAATGTGATTTTCTGGATTTTTTTTTCTTAGTTTGTCTCCCATAGTTGAGGTCTACCTATGATGTAAATTACAGACGCCTCTCATCTTTTTAAGTGGTGGAACTTGCACTATTGCTGACTGACTAAATACTTTTTTGCCCCACTGTATTCTTTGACTTATTATCACCTTGTTATATATTCCTGCCAATGGTTGCATGAATACAATAGATTTGCCAATATTTTTGCATTTGTGACTTACTTTATTGTCTTCTTTAAAAACTCATACAGAAAACCATTTTAATCAGATGAGTGCAATCTGCCGCTTTAATGGATCACACTTGTACTCATGTTATTCTATGGGGCAGAGCACATGTGGTTGGCATATTATGGCAATACAATGAAAATTGTTATGAATATACTGTGAATGGCACACATGTTGATCACTGGAATAAGCTCTTGTATTGGGGAATAAGAAGTAACCCAAATTTACTTTTGTACATACTAAAATAAAATTTTGGCTACACATTCTAATCCAGCAAACTGTCCATCAGGGGCAGGGATCTAGATATTAGTGCTTACAGAGCATTTTAGACATCATGTTTCATTACTCCATTGGATTTAGAAAAGTAATAATTGCTTTTCAGATCTATAAAAGTTCTAAAAGCGTTTCATGTCGTTCTTCCCCTAACCTTGTCATCAAATCATTCAGCCTGTAAATGGTTAAACAAGTGCAGGACAACTCACCATAGATATTTACATTTTGTGTTGGATTCATTAGTTTGGGCAATACAACATTTCAAAGGTTTTTTGTTTACTTTTTTCCAAAATGTAGCAACTTTGTGGCAGTTGCCTCCATTGATTCAGATAAGACCTACTCATCAACGGAAAACCCTAAAATCAAAATTTTCTCCAACAGGACATTTGATTTTGTCTACAGCTGAACTTTACCTATCCTGCTTGAAAGACCATTAAGTGATTCACGTTTCTTCTAAAGAACCAAAGGGCAGAGCAAAGTGCAAACTACCTACAGAAGGGAAAGTGTGCTGAAACAGAAAGAGATCATAGATTGAGTAAAACAAACCATGAAAAACAAAATAAAGGACCAGATGCATACTGATACAGAATATGTCACCTACTTACTAAAAAGAAACAGAAGATAGGTGCAGGGCAAAGAACATAAACAGCAGAGAGATAAATATTAGATGGTCTTTCAATGACTGGCTTAAGCTACAACAGTATGGCTGGATATCCCAATGAGGCTATCACCAGCAGGAAACACTAGCAGGGGAAAATTATGTAAAGCTGCACTCATAAGTAGTGTTGAGTGATACCAGCCGATATTGAGAAATATCGGATCGGATTGGATCGGCCGATACCCAGAAAGTATCGGGTATCGCCGATTCCGATACCGGAAGTCCCATTCATGTCAATGGGACAGAAATATCGGAATTAAAAAAAACCCTTTCTTTACTTGCACATCCTGTTCAGGAGGGGGGAAGAGTGTGGGCGGTGCGTGGGCGGACACTGTGTGTGTCTGTGTGTGCGAGCGGGGTCTGTGCGGGCCTGCCGGGAGTCTGTTCGGGCCTGCCGGGGGTCTGTGCAGGCCTGCCGGGGGACTATGCATACTGCCGGGGGTCTGTGCCAGCTGCCGGGGGTCTGTACGGACAGCCGGGGGTCTGTATGGGCCTGCCGGGGGTCTGTACGGGCCTGCCGGGGGTCTGTGCTGGCTGCCGGGGGTCTGTACGGACTGCCGGGAGTCTGTACGGGCCTGCCGGGGGTCTGTGCCAGCTGCCGGGGGTCTGTGTGGACTACCGGGGGTCTGTGCGGGCCTGCTGGGGGTCTGTGCTGACTGCCGGGGGTCTGTGCGGGCCTGCCAGGGGTCTGTGCGGACTGCCGGGGGTCTGTGCGGACTGCCGGGGGTCTGTGCGAGCCTGCCGGGGGTTGTGTGTGTGTGCAGGCATCGTCCAATGGGACTACCAGTCCCATCGGGCTATGCCTACTACAATGACAGTGATTGACACATTAGCCAATGATGGGACAGTAGTAGTCCCATCATCTGGCTAATGTGTTGAATGTAAAAAAAAATATATATATATACATACTACATACATACTACATACATACTACATATATACAACATACATACTACATACATACTACATATATACTACATTCATACAACATACATACATACTACATATATACTACATTCATACAACATACATACATAAATACTACCATACATACTACATATATACTACATTCATACAACATACATACATACATAGTACATACTACATATATACTACATTCATACAACATACATGCATACATAGCACATACTACATACAGTATATACTACATTCATACAACATACATACATACATACCAATGTGTTGAATGTAAAAAAAAAAAAATATATATATATATATATATACTACATACATACTACATACATACTACATATATACAACATACATACTACATACATACTACATATATACTACATTCATACAACATGCATACATACATACTACATACATACTACATTCATACAACATACATACATAGTACATACTAAATATATACTACATTCATACAACGTACATACATACATAGTACATACTACATACAGTATATACTACATTCATACAACATACATACATACATACTACATATATACTACATTCATACAACATACATACATGCTACATATAGTCTACATTTATACAACATACATACATGCATACTACATACATACTACATATATACTACATTCATACAACATACATACATACTACATATAGTCTACATTTATACAACATACATACATGCATACTACATACATACTACATATATACATTCATACAACATACATACATACTACATACTACATAAATACTTCATATATAATACATTCATACAACATACATACATGCATACTACATACTACATACATACAACATACATACATACTACATACTACATACATACTTCATATATACTACATTCATACAACATACATACATGCATACTACATACTACATACATATTACATATATACTACATTCATACTACATACATACATACATTCTACATACATACAACATACATACAACATGCTACAGACATACAAAATACATACTACATACATACTACAGACATACAACATACATACTACATACAATACATTCATACATACATACATACTGCATACATACTACATACAATACATTCATACATTCATACAATACTTACATATAGACATACAGTACATATAACATAGAGTACATACTCACCATCACTTGTCACTTTGTTCCCTGAAGCCAGTGTCATCTCACTATAAATATATGAAAAAACAAACAAGCAATATACTCCCTGATCCGCAGAAATCCACGAGTGTCCCACGACGATCTCCTGCACTGCATCACTGAGAGGTTACTATGGTTCACTGGTCTCACTTTATGGCAAAAGTTGCTTGGGAACTTTCTCACACAGCAATGCCAAAAGTGAGACTAGGGACTATTTTTTTACAGTGGCGGAGGAATACAGTGCGGAAGGATACCTACCTCCCGTCATTGGATTCCTGGGGCCCATAGAGAGCGGTCGCATCAGTTGATGGTGCTGTGCTCCACGGGAGATCGTCGTGGGACACTCGTGGATTTCTGCGGATCAGGGAGTATATTGCTTACTTGTTATTTTCATATTTTTTTTATAGATGACACTGGCTTCGGGGAACAAAGTAACAAGTGATGGTGAGTATGTACTCTATGTTATATGTACTGTATGTCTATATGTATGTATTGTATGAATGTATTGTATGTAGTATGTATGTAGTATGTCTGTAGCATGTTTTATGTATGTTGTATGTAGTATGTACTATGTATGTATGTATGTTGTGTGAATGTAGTATATATGTAGTATGTCTGTAGCATGTTGTATGTATGTTGTATGTATGTAGTATGTATGTATGTTGTATGAATGTAGTATATATGTAGTATGTATGTAGTATGAATGTAGTATATATGAAGTATGCATGTAGTATGTAGTATGTATGTTGTATGAATGTAGTATATATGTAGTATGTATGTAGTATGTATGTATGTTGTATGAATGTTGTATATATGTAGTATGTATGTAGTATGTATGTAGTATGTATGTATGTTGTATGAATGTAGTATATATGTAGTATGTATATAGTATGTATGTATGTTGTATGAATGTTGTATATATGTAGTATGTATGTAGTATGTATGTAGTATGTATGTATGTTGTATGAATGTAGTATATATGTAGTATGTATGTAGTATGTATGTAGTATGTATGTTGTATGTGTATATGTTGTATGAATGTAGTATGTATGAAGTGTGTATGTAGTATGTATGTTGTATGTATGTTGTATATATGTAGTATGTATGTAGTATGTATGGTTTTTTTTTACATTCAACACATTAGCTGGATGATGGGACTACTACTGTCCCATCATTGGCTAATGTGTCAATCACTGTCATCAGACGATGCCTGAACACACAACCCCCGGCAGGCCTGCACTGACCCGCGTCGGCCGGCACAGACCCCCAGCAGTCCGCTCAGACCCCTGGCAGGCCCGTACAGACCCGCGGCAGCAGGCACAGACCCCCGGCAGGCCCGTCCAGACCCCCCGGCAATCCCGTACAGACCCCCGGCAGTCCGCACAGACCCCCGGCAGCCGCCACAGACCCCCAGCAGGCTCGTCCAGACCCCCGACAGCCGGCACAGACACCCGGCAGGCCCGTACAGACCCCCGGCAGCCGGCACAGACCCACGGCAGCCGGCACAGACCACCTGCAGGCCCGTACAGACCCCCGGCAGTCCGCACAGACACCCGGCAGCTGGCAAAGACCCCCGGCAGGCCCGTACAGACCTCCGGCAGGCAAGCACATACCACGTATCATGATGCGCACAGATCGCGCATCATGATGACATCATTTCAGCAGCCAATCACAGGCACAACAGTGGCTCATTGCATTATGGGAACTTCCGATTCCGGTATCCAATATTGTAAAAATATCGGTACTCGGTATTGGAATTCCGATACAGCGAATATCGGCCGATAACCGATATTTGCAGTATCGGAATGCTCAATACTACTCATAAGGTGATAGGGCAGAAAAATGAGTTAATGAAAACACTTGTTATCCTAAAAAGACGGAATCAAAGGTAACATAAACTAAACATTTGGAGAAAAGATGTATCTGCTGAGGCTCGGTGGACAGACAAGCTGACCGCAAAGCACAGGATAACGGGTTTAAACCCAGAAGAAAGACATGTATGATGACTTCTTTTGGTTAAATTGTGGCTTACTGCTCATTTACATATGTAGATTACCCCTTTTGGTCTAGCAAACATATGTTAACTGTAGTGCAAAAGAGTAACAATATTTTGAACTTTTGGCTTTCATACATTAAACTACCATCATTTAATAGACAATCATCTTGGCTGCATGATACATAAATTTGACTTGTTACTATTTAGCATATGATAAGTTATACAGATTCTTATCATGTCATTGCATTGTTACTGTTTTTCTCCTGGTGGTGGAAAAGTCTTTTTCATCCTGTACACTACAAAATTACAATCTGTTCTCACATTCCCTAATAGCTCTGTTTGTTATTGGATTGATTCAGAAGTGAATGGTCACTGATTTGAATCAAGGAGCAACCATGAAGATTTCAAAAGAAAAGAGAAACAGCATCATTCAGCTCATCAATAGCATTCTCTTGGCCAAGAAAATTGCCAAATTGCATCATGTGGTAGCCATGACAGTTGGAAGAATATGAAATGAAGTCCATCCATCCATTCAAAAGCCAAGAGCTGGACTTCCAGGCATAATATTGGCGTGAACAAGTGTACTCATCACAAAGTCTGTCACTTCTGGCGTGACAAACACAACAATGGAAGTGGCTTGTATGCGTTGTAATTGTCAGATCACAGACACCCGTGCAAGCACCGTGTGATGCATGTTACACAAGTCTGAAATGGTGAAAAAATGGTGAAGAAACATTGACTTCAATATCTGTCATAACAAGTGTAGGCTAGAATTTGCAAAAAAGTACAAAAAGTGGACAGTAGAAGATTGGAAATGGGTGCACCATTTAATGATAATGAAGTAGAAGTTCTGGATTGGTCCCCACAGTCCTCAGACCTCAACCCAATCGAACACTTGTGTGTAGAGTTGAAGAAAAATCTGTATACATACCCAAGTAAGTCAACCAGTATGCACCAACTTAGGAAAAATGTACAGTAGAAGAGACCTGGGATTTTTGTCAAGACATGCTTGAATCTTATAGAGAGCATTTCCAGAATGATTCAGGCACTGATGAAAGCCAAATGCGGATTTACAAAATACTGACAAAATAATAAAAATTAAAATTTCGATTTTTAGGAGCAAAATAGTAACTAACAATTCAGTGACATGACAAAAATCTGCAAAACTAATTATATGCAAAATAGTTACAAGTCAAATTTATGTAAGATAAATGGCTATAAAATGATGATAGTCTTACATTCAAGCAGTAGTGGATGGTGAGATATGGAGCCTGAAAATCAAAAGTTGAAAACATTGTTACCCTTTTGCTCGTCAGTGTGTATGGAATGGGTCTGGGCGGGTTATGTAAGCATCAAGGTGCCTTCGACAAGATACGTGAAATGCCCAACTGTGTTCATTCGACAATATGCAAAGCATCTTATTATAAATTTACAATATGAAATATGCAGTATTAATCAACAGCGGGCTGACCCACATGCTTGTCACTGTGACTGTGTTTCAAATGCGCACTAAACAATCTGTAATAGATCATTCAGCACGCATAGGCTAACATTGTTCTCATGAGCATGAGTTCTGTTTAGACAGAACATTGTGCAGCCAAGAACGATGATCTTTTGTACATTTCAAAAGATCATTTCATTTGATGAATGATCATTTTGCTTGTACATTGAGTGATGGGCAATAGGCTATTGTCTGAATGTTGACTAGTGAACTTATGTGTTTCTTCTTCGGTTGGTCAAGAAACATGGACTATTGTCATATTTTCTGAATGTTGACACTTGAGTTGATGTTTTTTGTAACTTATTGTTTGTTATCTCTGGAGCACAGGGACAAAGTCATGGAACAATATATGTTTGTTAATATGTTCAATACACATTACATCATACTTGTTATTTTATTTACCTGCAGAGAAGAGAAAACAGAGAAGGACAATCTATGCAGATTGATTAAATATCCAATCAATTAGAGTTAAAGTCATCCCACTTCCCCTTGACCTGAGGATGTTGACCTGAGCCACAGATGTTGGTATAAAAATGGATTTCTATTGTTCTGAAAGGAGAATCAGAGAAACTTTACAAAACCATAGTGAGGAACATTCTACAGGATGTCAACTTAGGGGACCACGGCCTTGACTGGGATAATCATGTCACTTGGCCACATGCCTTACCGCTCTCTGTCAACTTCCCAAGCTTGTCATCTTCTCCTTTTTGTGGGTGGCTGCCAACAGCGGGGTGCCCTTAGTGGGGGTAGTCTGCTCTGGAAGTCACAAAGTTGCAGAAACTCTAATCCCAGCGAGTCAGCGGAAGTGTGAAACTTTATAACTTGCACCATCTTGGGTATTTGCTGAGACTGTTCTATATGTTATTGTTTGCTGGTGGTTAAATAAACTATTGCCACACTGTTTTACCCTCATCCTGTGATGTCTTAGTAGTGTTTTGCCCAGGAGAAAAGAGAATGAGTGTTCAGTGGGGTGAGCCCTGGTCCATCCGGTATTTCTAAAGACAGTCAGTCCAGCAGACAAGAGCACCCATTGTCCCCCATGTCTCCACACACCTTGGAATGCTCGTTCACGATAATCACGCAGTGTAAATGTACCTTTAGACTAAACCTTTTCTGTATGGTGACTGAAGATAATCAGTAGCCTGATATCAACCTTCCTTACTCCTACTAGTATTGCAGAAGTGGTAAAAAGCTTTGAGCCTGTTTAGAAAAGATTATCAAAGCTATGCATGTCTGGCAAAAATTAAGAGACCACTGCAAAATTTTCAGTTTGTCTGATTTTTCTCTTAATAGGTATATTTTTGAGTAAAATGTAAATTGCTCTTTTATTCTATAAACTAATGACAGCATGTCTTTGAATTTCCAAGCACTAAGTTTTGCATTTATGTTCAGAAAATGAGAAATGGTTAAAAGTACAAAAAAATGCAGTGCTTGGAGACCTCAAATAATGCTAAGAAAACAAATTCATAATCATTTAGAAACATCAATACTGCGTCTTGGCATGCTTTCCACCTGTCTTTCACACTGCTTTTGGGTGACCTTTCACCACTCCTGGTACAAAAATTTAGGCAGTTCTTTGTTTGATGGCTTTTGATTATCCATCTTCCTCTTGATTACATTCCAGAGGTTTTCAGTGGGGTTCAGGTCTGGAGATTGGGCTGGCCACGACAGGGATTTGATGTGGTGGTCCGTCATCCACACATTGATTGACCTATCTGAGTGGCATGGCGCATTGATCTGCTGGAAAAAACAGTCCTCAGAGTTGGGGAACATTGCCTGAGCAGAAGGAATCAACTGTTTTTCCTGGATAACCTTGATTCATACGTCCTTTGCAAAGATTAACCTGCCCAATTCCAGCCTTGCTGAAGCATCCCCATATCATCACCGATTCTCCACCAAATTTCACAGTGGGTGCAAGACACTGTGGCTAGGGTTGAGCGATACCATCTGATATTCAAAAGTATCGGATCGGCCCGATACACAAAAAATTATCGGGTATCGCCGATTCCGATACCGGAAGTCCCATTAAAGTCAATGGGACAGAAATATCAGAATTAAAAAAACCCTTTCGGGAGGGGTGAAGAGTGTGGGCGGTGCGTGGGCGGACACTGTGTGTGTCTGTGTGTGAGGGTGGGGTCTGTGCGGGCTGTCGGTGGTCTGTACAATCCTGCTGGGGGCCTGTGCCGGCTGTCGGTGGTCTGTGCCGGATGCCGGGGGCCTGTACGGGCCTCTCGGGGGGCCTGTGCCGGCTGTCAGTGGTCTGTGCCGGCTGCCGGGGGCCTGTGCCGACTGCCGGTGGTCTGTATAGGCCTCTCGGGGGCCTGTGCTGGCTGTCGTTGGTCTGTGCCAGCTGCAAGGGGCCTGTGCCGGCTGCCGGTGGTCTGTACAGGCCTCTAGGGGCCTGTGCCGGCTCTCGGTGGTCTGTGCCAGCTGCCGGGGCCTGTGCCGGCTGCCGATGGTCTGTACGGGCCTCTCGGAGGCCTGTGCCGGCTGTCGGTCATCTGTGCCGGCTGCCGGGGGCCTGTGCCGACTGCCGGTGGTCTGTATGGGCCTCTCGGGGGCCTGTGCTGGCTGTCGGTGCTCTGTGCAGGCCTGCCAGGGGTCTTGTGTGTGTGCAGTCATCGTCCGATGGGACTACAAGTCCCATCGGGCGATGCCTGCTACACTGACAGTGACTGACACATTTGCCAATGATGGGACAATAGTAGTCCCATCATCCGGCTAATGTGTTGAATGTAAAAAAAATATGTAGCATGTATGTATTATATATGTATGTTGTATGAATGTAGTATATATGTAGTATGTAAGTAGTATATATGTATGTTGTATGAATGTAGTATATATGTAGCATGTATGTAGTATGTAGTGTATATATCTATGTTGTATGAATGTAGTATATATGTAGCATGTATGTAGTATGTATGTATGTTGTATGAATGTAGTATATATGTAGTATGTATGCAGTATATATGTATGTTGTATGAATGTAGTATATATGTAGCATGTATGTAGTATATATGTATGTTGTATGAGTGTAGTATATATGTAGCATGTATGTAGTATATATGTATGTTGTATGAATGTAGTATATGCAGCATGTATGTAGTATGTAGTATATATGTATGTTGTATGAATGTTATATATATATGTAGCATGTATGTAGTATATATGTATGTTGTATGAATGTAGTATATATGTAGCATGTATGTAGTATGTATGTATGTTGTATGAATGTAGTATATATGTAGTATGTATGCAGTATATATGTATGTTGTATGAATGTAGTATATATGTAGCATGTATGTAGTATGTATGTATGTTGTATGAATGTAGTATATGCAGCATGTATGTAGTATGTAGTATATATGTATGTTGTATGAATGTTATATATATATGTAGCATGTATGTAGTATGTAGTATATATGTATGTTGTATGAATGTAGTATATATGTAGCATGTATGTAGTATGTATGTATGTTGTATGAATGTAGTATATATGTAGTATGTATGCAGTATATATGTATGTTGTATGAATGTAGTATATATGTAGCATGTATGTAGTATGTATGTATGTTGTATGAATGTAGTATATGCAGCATGTATGTAGTATGTAGTATATATGTATGTTGTATGAATGTTATATATATATGTAGCATATATGTAGTATGTATGTATGTTGTATGAATGTAGTATATATGTAGTATGTATGCAGTATATATGTATGTTGTATGAATGTAGTATATATGTAGCATGTATGTAGTATATATGTATGTTGTATGAATGTAGTATATGCAGCATGTATGTAGTATGTAGTATATATGTATGTTGTATGAATGTTATATATATATGTAGCATGTATGTAGTATGTATGTATGTTGCATGAATGTAGTATATATGTAGTATGTATGTAGTATATATGTATGTTTGAATGTAGTATATATGTAGCATGTATGTAGTATATATGTATGTTGTATGAATGTAGTATATATGTAGCATGTATGTAGTATATATGTATGTTGTTTGAATGTAGTATATATGTAGCATGTATGTAGTATGTAGTATATATGTATGTTGTATGAATGTAGTATATATGTAGCATGTATGTAGTATATATGTATGTTGTTTGAATACAGTATATATGTAGCATGTATGTAGTATGCAGTATATATGTATGTAATATGAATGTAGCATATATGTAGCATCTATGTATGTATGTATGTTGTATGAATGTAGTATATATGTAGCATGTATGTAGTATGTAGTATATATGTATGTTGTATGAATGTAGTATGTATGTAGTATGTTTTTTTTTTTTTTTTACATTCAACACTTGTAGTCCCATCGGACGATGCCTGCACACACACAAGAACCCCGGCAGGCCCGCACAGACCACCGGCAGCCGGCACAGGCCCCCGAGAGGCCTGTACAGACCACCAGCAGCCGGCACAGGCCCCCGGCAGCCGGCACAGACCAACGACAGCCGGCACAGGCCCCCGAGAGGCCCGTACAGACCACCGGCAGCCGGCACAGGCCCCCGGCAGCCGGTACAGACAACTGACAGCCGGCACAGGCCCCCGAGAGGCCCATACAGACCACCGACAGCCGGCACAGGCCCCCAAGAGGCCCGTACAGACCCCCCGCAGTTGGCACAGACCGCGCATCATGATGCGCACAGACCGCACATCATGATGACTAGTGTTTTTCTGCCCTATCACCTTATGAGTAGTATTGAGCATTCCGATACTGCAAATATCGGGTATTGGCCGATATTCGCTGTATCGGAATTCCGATACCGAGTACCGATATTTTTTCAATATCGGATACCGGAATCGGAACTCCCCATAATGCAATGAGCCACTGTTGTGGCTGTGATTGGCTGCTGAAATGATGTCATCATGATGCGCGTCTGAGCGCATTCATGATGCGCGGTCTGTGCCAACTGCGGGGGGTCTGTACCGACTGTGGGGGGCCTGTACGGGCCTTCCGGGGGCCTGTGCCGGCTGTTGGGGGCTTGTACGGGCCTGCCGGGGGCTTGTGCCGGCTGTCGGGGGTCTGTACGGGCCTGCCGGGGGCTTGTGCCGGCTGTCATGGGTCTGTACGGGCCTGCCGGGGGGCCTGTGCTGGCTGCCGGGGGTCTGTAGGGCCTGCCGGGGGGGCTTGTGCCGGCTGCCAGGGGTCCGTACGGGCCTGCCGGGGGCTTGTGCCGGCTGCCATGGGTCTGTACGGGCCTGCCGGGGGCCTGTGCCGGCTGCTGGGGGTCTGTAGGACCTGCCGGGGGCTTGTGCCGGCTGCCGGGGGTCTGTACGGGCCCACCGGGTGCCTGTGCCGGCTGCTGGGGGTCTGTGCGGGCCTGCCGGGTGCCTGTGCCGTCTGCTTTGGGTCTGTGTGGGCCTGCCGGGGGTCTTGTGTGTGCAGGCAACGTCCGATGGGACTACAAGTCCCATCAGGCGATGCCTGCTAAAATGACAGTGATTGACACATTAGCCAATGATGGGACAGTAGTAGTCCCATCATCCGGTTAATGTGTTGAATGTAAAAAAAAAATATATATATATATATACATACTACATACATACTACATATATAGTACATGCATACTACATACATACTACATACATACAACATGCTACAGACATACAGTACATACTACATTCATACTACATACATACTACATATATACTTCATTCATACTACATACATACTACATACATACTACATACACACTACATTCATACAACATACATACATACTACATATATACTACATTCATACTACATACATACTACATACATACTACATACATACAACATGCTACAGACATACAGTACATACTACATACATACTACATGCATACTACATATATACTACATTCATACAACATACATACATACATACATATATACTACATACATACAACATATATACAGCATGCTACAGACATACAACATACATACAACATACATACTACATACAACATACATACATTCATATAATACATACATACTACATTCATACAACATACATACATACAACATACATACAACATGCTACAGACATACAATACATACATACTACATACATCCTACATAAAATACATTCATACAATACATACATATAGACATACAGTACATATAACATAGAGTACATACTGACCATTACTTGTCACATTGTTCCCCGAAGCCAGTGTCATCTATGAAAAAATATGAAAATAACAAACAAGCCATATACTCCCTGATCTGCAGAAATCCACGAGGGTCCCACGCCGTTTCCCGTGGAGAATAGCAGCATCAGCTGATGCGACCGCTCTCTACAGGGCTCCAGGAATCCAATGACGGGAGGTAAGGTATCCTTCCACACTGTATTCCTCCGCCACTGTAAAAAAATAGTCCCTAGTCTCACTTTATGGCAAAAGCTGCATGGGAACTTTTTCACACAGCAACGCCAAAAGTGAGACTAGGGACTATTTTTTTTACAGTGGTGGAGGAATACAGTGCGGAAGGATACCTACCTCCCGTCATTGGATTCCTGGAGCCCCGTAGAGAGCGGTCGCATCAGCTGATGCTGCTGTTCTCCACGCGAAATCGGCGTGGGACCCTCGTGGATTTCTGCGGATCAGGGAGTATATGGCTTGTTTGTTATTTTCATATTTTTTCATAGATGACACTGGCTTCGGGGAACAATGTGACAAGTAATGGTGAGTATGTACTCTATGTTATATGTACTGTATGTCTATATGTATGTATTGTATGAATGCATGAATGTATTGTATGTAGTATGTATGTAGTATGTATGTACTGTATGTCTGTAGCATGTTGTATGTATGTTGTATGTATGTAGTATGTATGTATGTTGTATGAATGTAGTATGTATGTATTGTATGAATGTAAGTATGTTGTATTTAGTATGTATGTAGTATGTATGTTGTATGTCAGTAGCATGTTGTATGTGTGTAGTATGTAGTATGTATGCATGCTGTATGAATGTAGTATGTATGTAGTGTATGAATGTATGTATGTTGTATGTAGTATGTATGTAGTATGTATTGTATGAATGTATTGTATGCAGTATGTATGTTGTATGTAGTATGTATGTAGTATATATGTTGTATGTCTGTAGCATGTTGTATGTATGTTGTATGTATGTAGTATGTATGTTGTTTGAATGTAGTATATATGTATGTAGTATGTATGTATGTATGTATGTTGTATGAATGTAGTATATATGTAGTATGTATGTTGTATGTCTGTAGCATGTTGTATGTATGTTGTATGTATGCAGTAAGTATGTATGTATGTTGTATGAATATAGTATATATGTAGTATGTATGTATGTATGTTGTATGAATGTAGTATGTATGTAGTATGTATGTAGTATGTATGTAGTATGTATATATATATTTTTTTTTCTTACATTCAACACATTAGCCAGATGATGGGACTACTACTGTCCCATCATTGGCTAATGTGTCAATCACTGTCATTGTAGCAGGCATCACCCGATGGGACTTGTAGTCCCATCGGACGATGCCTGCACACACGCAAGACCCCCAGCAGGCCCGCACAGACCCCCGGCAGCCGGCACAAGCCCCCGGCAGGCCCGTACAGACCCCCGGCAGCTGGCACAAGCCCCCGGCAGGCCCGTACAGACCCCCGGCAGCCGGCACAAGCCCCCAGCAGGCCCGTACAGACCCCCGGCAGCCGGCACAAGCCCCCGACAGGCCCGTACAGACTCCCAGCAGCCGGCACAAGCCCCCGGCAGGCCCGTACAGACCCCCGGCAGTCGACACAAGCCCCCGGCAGGCCCGTACAGACCCCCGGCAGCTGGCACAAGCCCCCGGCAGGCCCGTACAGACCCCCAGCAGGCCCGCACAGACCCCGCCCGCACACACAGACACGCACAGACCCCGCCCGCACACACAGACACGCACAGGGTCCACCCACGCACCACCCACACTCTTCCCCCCTCCCAAACTGGATGTGCAAGTAAAGAAAGCGGGTTTTTTTCATTCCGATATTTCTGTCCCATTGACTTGAATGGGACTTCCGGTATTGGAATCGGCGATACCCGATACTTTTTTTTGTATCGGGCCGATCCAATCCGATCCGATATTTCTCTATATCGGATGGTTTCGCTCAACGCTAATGATGACATCATTTCAGCAGCCAATCACAGCCACAAAAGTGGCTCATTGCATTATGGGGACTTCCGATACCGGTATCCGATATTGAAAAAATATCGGTACTCGGTATCGGAATTGCGATACAGCGAATATTGGCTGATACCCGATATTTGCAGTATCGGAATGCTCAACACTAACTGTGGCTTTTACGCTTCTCCAGGTCTCCATCTAACCATTAGATGACCAGGTGTTTGACAAAGCTGAAAAATACACTCATCAGAGAAGATTACCTTACTCCAATCCTCTATGATCCAATTCTTATGGTCTTTGGCAAACTTCAGCCTGGCCCTCCTTTGCTTCTCATAAATGAATGGCTTTTTGCAATGTTTAACTTAACTTGAGTCCTGCCTCTAGGAGCCTGTTATGAACTGTTCTTGCTGTACACTTCACCCCAGCTGCCATTTGCCATTCCTTTTGTAGGTCACTTGATGTCATCCTGCGGTTGCTGAGTGACATTCGAATAAGATGACGGTCATCCCGGTCAATGGAGAGTCATTTTCACCCTCTGCAAGTCTATAACTTTGTTGTCCCCATTATCTGCTGCTTGACCTTGCTGTAATGGACTGCTGTCTAAGAAATTTTAAGGATGGAGGCAACATGATGCTCACTGTATCACTCTACTAGTAAAGCCAGAATTGAGCCTTTCTTTTCCTCTCTCAAGACTTTTCTTTTTAACTCCTTTGGCAAGGTTAAAGATTATTTTTTCATTCCTATTACTTTTGGGATATTTCTAGCACTTGTTCTGCCATCCAGCTTGTCCTATTGCAAGAGAATTGTGAACACCACAGGAGGGATTTTTTATAATTTGCTTCTCTAAATAGGATTTGGTTCAGGTGATCACCAAATCAGAAACACATTATGTAGAATGAGGTCTACTCTGGTTGGAATTCAACTGACACTGGAATGGAATGGCTGTTAGACATGTAGAGAAGCCGATTTTTATAAAACTGTGCAGTGGTCTCTTAATTTCTGCCAGAGCTGTACATAGCTATTAAAATAAGTCCTAATATCATTTGGAAAGTGGTAATTGATTTAAGGTGCACTCCAGCTTTAATAGGAACACTTAAATACTTTTGACATAACAATTTGAAAGGGAATCTGTCAGCATGATTTCAGCGCCAAACTATTTATATGTGCAGCTCTTTTAAAGTCAAGTCCAGCAATTCTGGAACATGGTCAGTCTGTTCCTGTTAGGCATCGGATTCCTGCGGCTACACAGCAGGAGTCCAGAGCCTCCCATACTGCTTCCCAGCAAGTTACTCCTGAGGCTAAGTCCCTCTGCCGCTCCTCTGAGCATGCTCATGAGATGATCTCCCATTGGAGGTCGGGAGTCACGTGCTCAGGTCCTTCTCCTGAGCTGATTGGTCCATCTCAGAGATCTGGAAGGTCCTGGCAGCACACGGCTATAAAAGGGCCGCATGGCCGTTCGGTCATGCGCTAGTACAGACTTTACTTGCTAGATGTGTGAATGGTGATGGATGTATGATTCTGATGACTGACTTATGATTCCCCTCCCTCTGATATTAGGCATGTGGATAGGGAACTAGAGAGATAGTCAGTGCCAGTCAGTGGCAAGCCATAGGTCACTGTGCACACCGCACCTCTACACTAGCATCCGATTGTGTCACTTCTCACGGCACTATCGCATAGCGGCTGTGGTTACCGCTGCACTGCAGTCAGCAGCACTTACCGGCCTCCACGGTAGCGACGTCGAACGCAGGGTAGGTCTAGACGGAGACCGACCTCAGCCTTGGGTCCGTGTCCTGTGACCATATACCATGCGTGCAATTTAGCTGAGACCTGTGAGGCTAACAGGCTCGGCGTTTATGTTTATTTTACAGCGCCTCTGTGAGCTAACAGAGTCCGCTCAGCGCACATCGGGTGGCGTTTAACCCGTGCGCGTTATACCACCATATAGCGCATCTGCCATTACTCAGCAGCAGTGATATCACCTTCTGCAAGGTGGACCCCGAGCGGCGAACGCACTTTATTATTTATTTATTTAGTGCGTTCCGCCGTTCCTAACAGTTCCTGCCCTACTGAGAAATAAGTGTTTGAATTGATATGCAAATGAGACCAAAGTTCTATGGTAGATCTGAAGCCTCTGTCTTCCAACTCTATTCCCCACCCAGCACAGCCTCCTCCAGCTTGACTGACATGCTAACATACTCTATTCTATGTGACTTTAGGTCTTCAGGTAAAGGAGCCATCAATCAAGCAGGAGTAGGCGGCACTGGGAGGTGAAAAGAGCAGGAGTGGAACAGGCTGCCTTGAGAGGTGGTGAGTTCTCCTTCAGTTGAAATCTTCAAACTGAGGCAGGACAGACATCTGTCTGAGATGGTTTAATGACTCCTGCACTGAGCAGGGAGTGGGACCAGATGACCCAGGAGGTCGCTTCCAACTCTAACATTCTATGATTCCAGATCTTCCATACTGCTTCAGCATCATTTGCACATCAATTTAAATGATGATTTCTCAGTAACGGAGGATCTGATAGGTTATGTATAGGTATTGTTGGATCTGTCTTTGAAAGAGTTATATGCACATATAGTTTGTGGTGTGAACTTCTGCTGACAGATTTGCTTTAAGCAAGTTTCTGTTAGTTATACCATTATGAAGCTGATTTCATTACTGCTAACAATTTTGGTGACATTGTTCAGTACTTTCCTTATACTCAAAATATGAAGATGGAGTCAGATAAATGATCCAATTTTATGATAATTTGGTGTTACCAATTCAGATAGGAAACAACTTACGGTTTTGATCTGATTTTTTTGAGATTATCTCTAGAGATTATCTGCTCTACGGAGCCTTCAATAAAAACACCTGATATTTTGCCTGTTGATTCGAAAACTCGGCACAGTAAGAACCATTATATGTTATTGGCAAACTGATCGCTTCCTGCACTGTGCACTTCAGTAAACATATCAATATTCATTTGCACTGTGCAAGAATTCTCTGAAGGTCCCATGACCATTTATTTTTATAATCCGTATTCTAATGTCTCAAAAATCTTGTCATCTGGTCTCAGGAGCTTTAAATGATATAATGGTATATCACTGGAAAATGTCACAAATACTGAGGAGATGTCAGTAGACCACAGTTGAGAGGTCTGGAATTCAAATCAAGGATCTGATCTTTATCGTAAATGATGTGTGGCGAGATTTCTAACTAACTTCAAGCGTGTTCAATATGTTCTGCGAAGAAGACTGATAGAGAAAGCCTTTAATGCCAAGACGAACAACTAAAAAGAGTTGAAAGGTAATTAATTGCAAAATAAAGTAAAAATAACTTTAAAAAATTCTTATGTTATTTTAGAATAAAAAAAAGAAGATATTAAATAGTAACTAAAGTTTATGCCTATTTTTTCATAATTAGCAGACACTTAAATTGCGAGAAGATCGGTGGGGGTCTGCATCCTGAGATCTCCATCTATCACCAAATAGACTCCCTGAAAAGTGTGCAGCTCTGCAGACAGTAGCATGCACACACAGACAGGGGTACAGATTCAATAGAAAGCAAAGAAATAGACATCCCGGGACCTGGAGCCTTTTTTGTGGAATGAGCGATCTGAAGGAAGATTGATCTTGTGCAAGTCTAGATATCTTGATAGTATCATGCTGTCGGGTTGCTGGTCTTCCTCTTCTCTTGTCCCTTCTATTCTTCCGACCATGATGTCCTTCTCCGGTGTTTGCGTTCTCTGTATGATCATCCAAAGTAGGCAAGTTGTTGCTTGGTGATCATTACTTGGAGTGACATGTCTGGCTTGTTTTGTTTCAAAATTGATTTGTTTGCTCTTCTTGCCAACTGTTGTATTGATAGCATTCTTCTCCAGCACCACATTTCAAAGGCATATATGGAGTCTATATGGTCCCAACAGGTCTCTTTGACCCATATGAAATTACTATTATTATTACTTGTAATAAAACGGGACCCTGTTGGAGCTTTTTCACTGGGGTCCACAAACTTCAAGTTTCACCACTGGTCCAAAGTCAATACATCCTTCTTATGCTGCTATGCAGGCTTTGTCAACCATATGTATGGAGCTGCAGATGTGACTCTTTTTACTGTTCTTCTTTGCTTGACATATCATGTGATAAGTGGCTTAAGATGACTAGTGAGGAGACACGGGGGAGTCAGTGGGCGCCCAGGTCCGCTAACCAGAACTGCATGGACCAGGAAGAGTACTGCTGAATGCCCGCTCTCCCTTTAATGTAAGCATACCGCTACTCAGACAATACAAGGTGAGGGTAAAACAGTGTGGCAATGCTTTATTGAACCACAAAACAGGCATATAACACATAGAACAGACCCAGCAAAATACCCCAGGATGGTGCACATTACCGAGTCTCACTCTTCCGCTGACTCACCTGGATAATGGCAGCTGTTACCTCAGAGCACCCAGGGTTGGCTACCCCACCTGTGGCACGCATGCAGAGAGGAGGTAACGACAAGTGTAGGGAGATGACAGTCCATTCAGGTACAAGGCCAATTGACCGGAGGGTCACAACCTCACTTCTCCAAACATCTCCAAGGAGCCAAGAGACTGGCAGGTCCCTATCGTGGCTTTCTCCAAATGTATCCATGGTTCAGCGATGGTCAATGGAGCAGCTCTGTATTCTCCCAACTGGGGCTGAGAACCCCTTGGTTGTTTTCTGTAGAATGACAGATCCATGTCCCTCGTGATGGAACCATGATGCATTGGCAGCAGTCCTGTAGGATCCCCTGGATGTTTGGATGTCTTGGCAGAATCTCTATCTCTCTCTTTCTGTTACTCAGTTTCTCTGACTCTCTGTGTCTCACAATACAGAGGCATGTAACCTATTTTTATACTTTTATACTTAACAAGTGTCTTTCATTCAGTATTGACATAAAGGGTAACAATGGAGATGAGATCAAGTAGCACTACTTGATTAGTAAATCTATTTGCATAGTTCTTTCCGCCTCTATTTTTGATTTCAACAAACTATCTGGCCTAAACAATGCATAATTAGCATATCAGTAACCTCATTAGTCATCAAGGATAAGAGCACTCTATGTTATATCAAATTTTTTCAGCTAACAAGTTGATATTCCAGACATACACAAACAAAAGTCTGTTTTATTGACCAACACAAACTGAAAAGCCAACATACAGATAACAGTCTATTTTTCTTGGTTTGCTAAAAATAGTCGTCTGGGTAATTAAGATACAATGCTGTGTCTCCACAGATAGCTTTAAAAAAAACATGGTGTTGCTGCACTGTGCTGGGAGTTATTTATGCTATTTGTGTCTATGAGTTCTGTAAGGGTGTAGAAAGATAAGGTAGGACACATTTCTATTATCATTTAGGAACAATGCTTACAGGAGAGGAAAGCTCCAGCAATGTATATTACACATAAGCATGGTACATTTTTGTAGTGATAAAGCAGTGGACATCCTATGAACTTGCATAGAAACCCTATTTCAGCTCCACATAAAATGGACCTTAAATGCCCGAGGTCATATATGTCATATAATGGGCTAAGCTGTTCCCATTGCTCTAGAGGGCAAACTGAATTATAATCTATGTTCACGTCACAAAACACGAAAAAAAAGGTTAAAAGCTAAAGCTACATGTATTCTCTTTTTTTTTCTTTCCCTTTTGCCACCATAAAATGAGCAACTATTTTTAAAACATCTTGAGTGGCTTATTGAGAGCAAAGTCAAATTGTGTCACCTGTGTTGCACAGAAGTTGCACAGAGTGGTATAATTAATTCAAGCATTGAAAATGGTTATTTTTAACTATATTAACAGTTATGAGAGATTTTTTTTTGCCGAGCAGGTTGGAAACCAAAATTAGAACAGTAATAAATTATATAAACTATAAAGGTCACATTCTAAATTTCACAATGTTCTGGTGCTGTATCCTTGTGCAAAACAATGGTAATCAAAGCACCAAGTACAGCAAGAAGGAATAGGTGGTGTTTAGAGAGGCAACATGTTCTATATTTCAAAGCATACACACGTGGTCAAAACTGTTGGTACCCCTTGTTGAATGACAGAAAAACTCACAATGGTCACAGAAATAACTTGAATCTGACAAAAGTAATAATAAATAAAAAAATCTATGAAAATGAGCAAATGAATGTCAGACATTGCTTTTCAACCATGGTTCCACAGAATTTAAAAAAAAAATAAAACTCATGAAACAGGTCTGGACAGAAATAATGGTACCCCTGAAAATAATGTGACAAAAGGGACATTGTTATGAATGGGTCACCGAGGAGAAAAAGGCAAAACAAGCTAAGCCACAGAAAACCAGAGTGGTTGGTAACTAAGCAGATTGCAGATCCCTGATCTTACCACACAACTAGCAGTAGCCGTGGAGCGTGCCTATGATGTTCCTAGATGCCTTGTCACGGCCAGAGGACTACATAAGCCTAAAGCAAGAAAAGGGAAAACTAACTGCCCCAGAGCAGACCCCAAAGGAATAGATAGCCCCCACACATGTATTGACGGTGAAACAAGATGAAGGCACAAACACAGGCAGGAAAATAGGCTGAGCAAATGATGGGGCCCAAACTAACTAGACAGGAAAGGAAAGGGAAGACACTATCTGCAACCTACAAAAAACCCTACAAAAATAATGTCCAACACTTCTGATAGCAAAATTAACCCTGAAGTCACTAGACTTCTCCCACTATATCAGCACTCTGAAATATTCTGAGACAGAGCAAAAAGAGACCGAACTAGTAAGGGACAAAAAGCCAATTGGCAAAATACTGATAAATAAGAGTGGAAATTCAGCTCAGCCCCCATCCGGGGCTTGCAGACCACACAAAAAACTGAATAGACCAACAAAATCAAGGGTGAACATTAGCAGAAATGCTTAGCTTTAGATGACTGGAACAGAGCTGAAAACCAAGAGCTGACAAGCCAGAAGGAATCACCAGCAACTGAATAGGGCGTCGGCTGTCTTAAATCCAATCTGAGAATCCTGAGATCCAATCGTCATCCTCATTCTCAGGTGGCAGATCTCCACCGATCAAACCAGCCACACCACCTCCCGACACCACCAGAGGGAGTCCAGAAGGGGAACCAGAGAATGAACTCACAACAGGACATGTTAAATCAAGGTGTGTCCACTATTTGGCATCAGAGGTGTCTACAATCTTGGAATCAGTGAGTGGCCTGTATAGAGGGCTACAGATACTCACTGTGCTGTTTGGTGACATGGTGTGTATCACACTCAACATGGACCAGAGGAAGCAAAGGAAAGAGTTGTCTCAGGAGATTAGAAAGAAAATTATAGACAAATATGTTAAAGGTAAAAGTTAAAAGACCATCTCCAAGCAGCTTAATGTTCCTGTGACTACAGTTGCAGATATTATTCAGAAATTTAAGCTCCATGGGACTGTAGCCAACCTCCATGGACATAGCCGCAGGAGGAAAATTGATGACAAATCAAAGAGATGGATAATACGAATGCTCAGAAAAACTTCTAAAAAGATTAAAGGTGAACTTCAAGCTCAAGGAACATCAGTATCAGATCGCACCATCTATCTTTGCATGAACCAAAGTGGACTTCATGGGAGATGACCAAGGAGGACACCATAAAAAAGCCACACTGGAATTTGCTAAACTACATGTTGGCCAGCCACAAAGCTTCTGGGAGAATGTCCTATGGACAGATGAGACAAAACTGGAACTTTTTGGCAAGGCACATTAGCTCTATGTTCACAGATGGAAAAATGAAGCATATCAAGAAAAGAATACTGTCCCTACTGAGAAACATGGAGGAGGCTCTGTTATGTTCTGGGGCTGCTTTGATGCATCTGACACAGGATGCCTAGAATCTGTGCAGGGTACAATGAAATCTCAAGACAATAAAGGGATTCTAGAGAGAAATGTGCTGCCCAGTGTCAGAAAGCTTGGTCTCAGTCGAAGGTCATGGGTCTCGCAACAAGATAATGGCCCAAAAGACACCGCTAAAAACACCTAAGAATGGCTAAGTGGAAAACATTGTACTATTCTGAAGTGGCCTTCAGTGAGCCCTGACCTAAATCCTATTGAGCATCTTTGAAAATATCTGAAACATGATGTCTGAAAAAGGCAACCTTCAAACATGAGACAACTGGAGCAGTTTGCTCTTGAGGAGTGGGCCAAAATGGCTGTCGAGAGGTGCAGAAGTCTCATTGACAGTTACAGGAATTGTTTAATTGCAGTGATTGCCTCAAAAGGTTGTGGAACAAAATATTAAGTTAATGGTACCATCATTTCTGTCCAGGCCTATTTCATGAGTTTTATTTTTTTGAAAATTCAGTGGAAGCATGGTTGAAAAGCATTGTCTGACTTTCATTTGTTCATTTTCATAGATTTTTGATTTATTATTACTTTTGTCAGATTCAAGTTATTTATGTGACCATTGTTAGTTTTTCTGTCATTAAAAGAGGGGTACCAACAATTTTGACTGTGTATACAAAAACATCTTTATTACTTATCATAGAAGAAGTTGTGGCTTTTAGCAAGATTTTTGGGAAAAAAAAGACCCAGTACAAGTTGCCCTTTGTCTCTTCAGCAACGTCAAAGTGAGCCAACTTGGAAGGGAAAGAGACTCAATGATCAATTCTCCATTCTCTTCTTCAAGAGATGGGCCTAATATCCTTGGATAGGTGTGCTAGTGGTGGAGGCAGTTTAGGAAAACTGACATAGAACCTCAATAACACTACATACACTTTTTTTGCATATCATAAACACAGAGATGAGTGAATATGCCAAAATTTAAATTCCATACATTTGCTAAAATTCATCTGAAAAAATCAATTAGCAATAAATATATTTTGCGCGAATCGAATTGGTTTGGAAGGAGTAAAAAAAATTGAAAAACTGTTATACTAACATCTCATTGGTGCTCCCCATACCTCTCCCACCACTGCCAATCCAATGATGAGCTTTTCTGCCTTATGTTTTCTATCTTCTATCCTTTCTGAGACTCACGTGACTGGGTGCTGTGCCATGCACATCATTGATGCATTGCTTGTCATGTAATGGATTAGGACCCAGGGAAAAATGGCAGTGTCAGAGGCCTGGAAAGAGAAAAAGAAAAAAGATAGATGATAAAGGAGTTGATCTGTGGACTGGTAGGAGTGGACACATAAGAAGGGCATAAAGGAAGGTAATTATTTATAAAGATTTTTTTTAACTACTTCCTGGGCTTTTGAATTCAAAAAGGTGGTGGGCAGTTTTTAAAAAAACAAAATTATTTACAACTTTTTTTTTTTTTTTAGTAAATGTTCAGCTGACTATTTAGCCCTCATTCCCATTTCTTTGTGTTCCCAAGTATGGCATATTGGTCTTCAATCATTACATGAAATCTTGTATTGATCAAAGAAAATCTGGGTATCTAAAAGAATTAGAGAGGCTCAGAAGGGGCAAAAAATATTATAAAAATATTCTTTCTCCTTCCCTTAATATGGATACAGTATTGGGCGACATAAAAATGTTCTACACACCATTCCAAGTAATTGGCTAGATGAAATTCACTGTGGATAAATTCGTTCCAAATTAAATTTTTAGAAAAAAATTTGTCAAACCTCAAAAATTTTGAATTTCAAAATCGGCTATTATCTCAAGTTGTCACCCATCACATTCTGAAAACCCATTGTAATTGACAAAGATCTGAAGATGTTGGCAGCGGATTATTCAGGATACCCTCCAAGTGTGTGACAACAGAGCTGCTTTATTCAGGAACAAAAAGGAACAATATATGATAAGCTTAATAGATCAGGAATAAATCATTTGTGTGTCTATCTGTGCAGCATCTGCAGCAGGCTGCTTCTCTCATACACAGACACATGAAAAACAGGAAATACAGTCACATGCTTTCCCTGTGTGAGCCTCTGGGAGCTTTTTTTCTTGTTCTAACTTTATGAACAGCATACAAATCTAGCAACTAAACACTCATTGACAGGAATGGGGTTGTTGCACTAAACATATTCCAACAGAAGAAAATGCTCAAAGTGGATATTTGAAAAGATTTTCACAATGCAAGCTTCATACATTACTAATCAGACCTCTTAGATCAGATGAGGCTGGCATACTTACCTTGAAAACTCATTTGACAATGTCTGTATAATCTTTTTTGAAAGTTTTCACACCTGATATTAAAATTAGCATCTTGTGAATCCGGCCCTAGACGATCTTAATATTGATCATTTTGTAGTCATTCTGACATTGTGTTTCATAAGAAGTACACTAGTCTCGTCAGGTTTAATAGATGTATTACACTATGCATGCAGTTTGTACTGTAAATTTTGATGACAGGTTGTCTGTAAAAGAATCATACAAAAAGTTAACAGAAAATTATCTCTACAGTCTTTTATATTGAGAAGAAATAACAGCCTTTTCTAATAATGCCCTAGGAGCCTGGTTGGAAAGAGCATGGCCGCCATGTACCACATTTTCTCTTCTAACTAGCCAGAGCGATCAGTGGGATCAGCAGGGGCTCAACCATCACAGTTGCAGAACATGTAACTGCGAATGACCCCATGCATATTTCAACTGGATGTGCATCTGAGGACATATATACCAGGATGGGGGACATATAAATCAGGAAATAACTCAGGATAGGGGACATATATACGAGGAGAGAGGACATATATATCAGGAAAGGGACCAGAATGGGGGACATATATACCAGGATGAGCTCAGGATGGGAGACATATATACTAGGATGAGCTCAAGATGGGAAACATATGTACTAGGATGGATAGGAGACATATACATACCCGGAAAGGGCACAGAATGGGGGAAAATATATACCAGGATAGGGGCCATATGCATCAGGAAAAAAACAGGATGGGGACATATATACCAGGATGAGTTCAGGATGGGAGACATATATACTAGGATGGATAGGGCCAAGGATTGGGGATAATATACCAAGAAGGGTCCCCAGATGGGGACATTAGTACAGGATGGAGGACATTATTACATGATGAAGGATAGGGGAACCAAACAAGTATGTCCTTTTAAGATTTGGAATGCTGCCAGGGCCCATACATCTGACGGACATGTAGGTCCAAATTTTGCACCAATGCCCATCTGACTCCAGTTATTCCACTGCAGATCAGATTAATTGGCAAAAGGGGCTGACTTAAAAAATAAAAATACCCAATAAAAATATTTATATATGGCTTCATCCTTCTTACATCTGCTTGCCATGGCTGTTTTATGTGATATGCTTTTTTTTTTTTTTTTACTTCTTCCTTAGTATTACCAATAGTCTTTAGTGGTCAGTTAAAGCTGTCAACTATGCATTTGCTGTAATAAACCCAGTGAAATGTTGGTTTATTAGCATTTTAGGCTTCCGAGACTTCCTCTTAAATATGTTTTATACATTTGAAAACAAACCATCATCTTGACACTTCAGAGAGATCTTGTGTGTTATAACTATTCGCCCAGACTAACCTTTAATGCGACCCCCTGTGTTGGCACCTCCTGTACGCCTGTGGAATGCAGAGATAGACCATTCCTGCTCAACCTAGTCAAACAATACAGCTTTGTAGCATGACACCACTCCCCGGAGAATGGGAGAAAAAAATAAATACGTTGACCTACAACCTCCTATCTGTCAGGGGCACCACTAAGGCTTGTCATAATTACAGGACGTCCTTGTGCCAAATGAATACAGATTTTTATGTAATAGCCTGAATGTCCATAATAAGCAAAGGATTGAACTGAAGTTCTAGCCCAAATTTCCTGTACCCAGATGCACTCTGGAGAAGTTCATAGTTAACCACAAATGCTGATAAATGCATTTGGTGCAATACTGGACACTGTCGCAAAGTAAATGGCCAAACCTCTTCTTTACACCAAAGACACTTGTCTCTTCTGCTAATTATTTAATGCAAAATATACCTTACTTACGTGAAGTCATTGACGTGTATGCTGCTGATGTTGACTTTTAAAGGGGCTGTTTGGGTCTTTAAGATTGATGGCCTATACTTAGGCTAGGTCATCAACATCTGATCGGTGGAGGGGTGACAATCAGCACCCCCGCCAATCAGCTATTCCCAATGTCGGCGGCGACCGGAACAGCAGGGTGGAGGAGCTGCATAGCACAGCTCCATCGATTGTATAGTGGCAGCGGCCAGGTGCTGCACATCCGCCACCTATTCAAATCAATAAGGGTTGGATGTACAGTACCCGGCTGTGGCCATTTGATGGAGCTGTGCTGGCCAGCTCCACAACTGAGCAGTTCTATCCGACACCAGTAACAGCTGATCGGCGGGGATGCCGAGAGTCCCACCACCCCGATAAGACATTGATGATGTATCCTAAAGGTAGGGCATCATTGATAAAGTCCCGGGCAATTCCTTTAAGCCCATAATATACTTGATGTGGTTGTAGTTACAGAAACCGCATCGCCACACACACTTCACACACAAAGACTGGTCCACACGGCCCACGTTGTTAGCGCACACGGGCAGAGACACATTCACCTCAAAAGCCACCCTGCAAAACTCACCGGCTGTGACATCCCAGCTGCTGCGAGCTACAAACAGGGCTGCCGCCTTCAGAGTATCAGTGCGCAGCAGGCACAGGCCACATCTAGCTCCGTCGTGTCTAGAATGGAGTTGCTCCTGTGAGGCATGACATCAATGGAAAGGGAGGAGCCTCATGGATTACACCGCTGTGCTCATAACAGGAAGTTGCTGTGCACGTGTGAGGGGAAGAGAGGAGTGAGATGAAAATGAGAGGAGTGAGGGGGAAATAGTGGAGTAAGGGGAAAAAGACCGGAGTGAGGGGAAAATAGTGGAGTGAGAAGAAAATGAAAGTTGTAAGGAGAAAATGAGAGGAGTGAGGTGAAAATTGTGGAGTGAGGGGAAAATAGTGGAGTGAGGTGAAAATACTGGAGTGAGGGGAAATTGAGAGGTGTGAGTGGAAAATGAGAGGAGTGAGGGGAAAATAGTAGAGTGATCGGAAAATGAGAGTTGTGAGGTAAAAATGACACGGGTGGGGGGGAAATGAGATGAGTGAGGGGGAAAATGAGAGGTGTGAAGGGGAAAATGAGAGGAGTGAGGGGAAAGTGAGACATGTGAGGGGAAAATGAGAGATGTGAGGGAGAAAATGAGAGACGTGATGGGAAAATGAGAAAAGTGATGTGCTGCTGCAGTATGAGGCTGTGTATAGAGAAGAGTGAGGCGCTGCAGGTGTGGGCTGTGTATAAGGCCACATTCACTTGTTCAGTATTTGGTCAGTATTTTACCTGGTGACGTGTTTCTATTATACTTTTCCTCTGATTGTTTTACTCCAAGTTTTAACTAAATATATATGTGAAATGTTTTTATGTGCAATATAATCATTATAATTTGTTA
Source organism: Dendrobates tinctorius (assembly GCF_039654945.1). NCBI lineage: Eukaryota > Metazoa > Chordata > Amphibia > Anura > Dendrobatidae > Dendrobates > Dendrobates tinctorius. Next base: position 3,525,269 of record NW_027361814.1, on the reverse strand, counting down.
TAACTAGCCACAGTTAGTTACTATGCCTAGGCAACACCGGGCTCTTCAGATAGTATATATATTTACTCTATCAGCCCTCACCTATCCCAGCACAGAATCCGGTGGTCTTCTTCAATCTAAGGTAGCCTCTTCTGTCCAGTGCACTTCTATCCAGTGTGCTGAAGGAAGATACCACACCAGACAGAGGAAGAATCTGCACTTGACCAACGTTCATTGGACTGGAGCAGAATTGTGCAGGCGATAAGAATAATTTTTTTTAGGGGAGTACAATACTGCAGTTGTGCTGATAGAAAAAAAACAAGTGAAGATTGCAACACCCCAGATACACACTGATCCCACAGCCTATATTACTGGGGGAGATGCTCCCTGCAAATTGTATATCAGGGGGTCCGAAAGTGAATGATGGAATGAAAATTGCAAGGAGAAACAATTGTACTAACTAAAGGTTACTATAGTCTTAAAGTCTGTATACATCCATCATTGTCTGTTACAATTGTTAGGAAGGGGGGTAATCCCAAATATGATTATTTGTGACCCCCTTGACTTACATTTACATACCTACTGAACACCTGTGGTCTGGGCACAGACCCCGAACATGGACTTCTACAGGAAATGCACATGGGCAAGTGGGATAAGCGGGGAAAGTACCAAAGTTGGTGCATCTAATGGATGCACATTTTCTGGTGCAGCTGTTGGCTGCTCTTTTTAGGCTGGGGCCGATATCTACAGCCCCTTCCCAGTCTGAGAATGCCAGCCCCCAGCTTTTGCTTGGTTGGTTATTAAAAATGGGGAGGACTCCACATTGTATTTTTAAATATATTAATTTAAATAATTTAAAAACCGTTGTGGGGACTCCTGTATTTTTGATAACCCCGTTTCCTCAAACTGAATGTGGACAAATCTGAACTGATCATCTTTCCCCCATCCCACAGATCTTCCTTACCTGACGACATCACACTTTTCTCCGTACCATAGGTCCGCTGCCTCGGAGTAACCCTTTACTCTGCTCTTTCCTTCAAAACGCACATCCAAGCTCTTTCCACCTCCTGCCACCTCCAGCTCAAAAATATTTCCAGAATTCTTCCCTTCCTCAACCCTCACTCTACTAAAATGCGTGTGCATGCCCTCACCATCTCCCGTCTCGACTACTGCAACATCCTTTTCTGTGGCCTCCCTGCTAACACCCTCACACTTCTCCAGTCCATCCTTAACTCTGCTGCCTGACTAATTCATCTCTCTCCTCACTGCTCCTCCGCTTCTCCCCTCTGCAAATCTCTTCACTGGCTCCCACTCCCTTAGTGTATCCAATTCAAATTACTAATACTGATCCACAAGGCCATCTATAACCTGTCTCCTCCATATATCTCTGAACTAATCTCCCGATATCTTTCCTCACATAATCTCCGATCCTCCCAAGACCTCCTTCTATCCTCCACACTTATTCGCTCCTCAACCAACTGCCTCCAAGACTTCTCTCGAATAGCCCCCATCCTCTGGAATTCTTTGCCCCAACACGTCCGGCTATCAACCACACTCGGATCCTTCAGACGGAACCTGAAAACCCATCACTTCAGGAAAGCCTACAGCCTGCAATGATCCCTGCTGCCCTCTCACCACTACTGGAGCTACTGTCTCACCATCACTGGAGCTGCTGCAACCCCCCAACCTACTGTCTCCTTCCCCACCATCCTGTAGAATGTAAGCCCGAAAGGGCAGGGTCCTCTCTCCCCTCTATATCAGTCTGTGATTGTTAATTTGTTTACTGTAAGTGATATCTGTAATTTGTATGTTACCCCTTCACATGTACAGCACCATGGAATCAATGGTGCTATATAAATAAATATTAATAACAATAATAACCAGTCAAGATAACGCTCACAGCTGGGGGTTGCAACTCGCAGCTGTCAGCTTTACCTGCGCTGGTTATAAAGAAAAGAGGGGACACCATGCCATTTTTTAACTTTATTTATTTATTGCACAGGTGCCAGCTCGAGAATACTCTCATCATCATACACCTGCTCTCTCTGCTATCAGCGAGACCAGATGTACGCTGATGAGAGTAGTACCCTCATCAGCCAACGCCTGTGATTGGCAGTAACCTTCTTACTGTCAATCACAGCTGCTGTCTGTGTGACAGTGTGGGAACCACAGCACTCTGACCAGCGGAAACAAACTTACCACTGATCAGTTCCGGTGTTTCTCTCACTGTCACATATGACTGTTTGGGAAACACTGTATGTTCTTGTTCTCCATTCATTTCAATGGGGTCCGGGTTTGGGTTCGAGTTCGACTACCGTTTTTTCAAATGTTCGGCCGAACCCAACAGACCCAACATCATGGGTCCACCCATCACTATTCATATGTTTAAAGGGAATCTGACACCAGGTTTTGCCTTCTAGTCTGAGAACAGCATTTCAGCATTTTGTAGATATAGAGGTCGTGATTCCCTGATGTCAGTTACTGGGCTGCTTGCTGTAGTTTTTATAAAATCAGTGTTTTAGCAGCAGGATAATATCATTTAATGACTAATAAACCTACTGCCATGTAGTTCTCTATATTGAAGAGCTCTGTATTACACCGTCCCCAACTTCTGATTGGCAGCTTTCTGCCTATGCACAGTGTACACAGAACGCTGACAATCAGTGGTGTGGACGGGGTGATACACAGCTCAGCATTCAGCAAACTGGTATATCTTGCAGCAAATAAAACAATGATTTGATCAAAATTGCAACAAGCAGTTATGTAACTGACACAGCATGCTGCTAATAGAATTCCTAGCAAAACCTGGAGACTAGGGATGAGCGATATTGCCCAATATTATATCGGAATTCCGATTTCCGATATTGGAAAATATCGGATATCGGAATTTCCGATTTCCGATATCAATGCAAGTCAATGGAAGAAAAAAATCGGAATTACAAAATGACCACTACAGTGCTGTATAATGGATAAAATGGAGGGGAAACACCTCAGGATAATGGGGAAGGAGTTTGCAGAGGCAGAGGAGCAAAAAAGTCTCTAGAAAAATGCACAGAGCGAAAGGTGTAGCAGGAAAACTTGCCGCCATCTTCTTAACAGCGGTGTTTTTTCTTTGGGTTAGGATTAGTTGGGGTAGGGTTAGGGTTTATGGTTAGTAGGGTAAGGGTTAGGGTAAGGGTTAGGGGTTAGGGTTAGTAGGGTTAGGGTTAGTTAGGGTTATGGTTAGGGTTAGTAGGGTTAGGGTTATTAGGGTTAGGGGTTATGGTTATGGTTAGTAGGGTAAGGGGTTAGGGTTAGTAGGGTTAAGGTTAGGGGTTAGGATTAGTAGGGCTATGGTTAGGGTTTACATTTAGGGTTAGTAGGGTTAGGGTTAGTGGTTAGGGTTAGTTAGGGTTAGGGTTAGTGATTTTACATTATTAAATTAAAACTGCCGGTGGTGGTGTCAATATGCCCTTTGACTGACATGTGTCCGCGTTCAGCTCACCTTGCTTTGCAGGGAGTTTCCAGGAGCACCACGTGGAGGAACGGATACACTCCCTTTAAACCATTTTTAGTCTTCTTCTGCTGATTATGTTACTGTTATTCAGTAATTCTGCATATTGATATTCTGCTTTTGGATCATGTACATCTGCTCCTACTGCTTCCTAAACCTCCGTCTATGGTTATTCAGCTATTGACTGGTCGCAGAATATCCCAAACCCAGAGGAAATACACAGAAATAACAGTAGGCACAGGAACTTGAGAGAACCAGCTGGTGAGTCTGGAACCCGTATAGGCAGCAGAAATCAGCATAAGAGACAATGGAACTAACGGGCACCAGCTGATGTTACCGGAGCCCGTTAACTAAGCAGGAGGTACCTGTGCCAGAATGCACTACCAAGGACCAGCAGACGTTACTGGAACTCGGATACCACAAAGGAGGGACCTAAGCCATTGACTCTACTGAGAACCAGCTGAGGTTACTGGAACCTAGATAAGCAGCAGAAGGTAAAAGTGCCAGTGGCTGTACTGGGCAACAGCTGACATTACTGTAGCCCGGATATCACAATTTAATAGTGACATAAGCCAAAAGCACTGCTGAGAAGCCCAAAAAACCCCACAAAGATGCAAGTTCAAGAGCAAAAAGACAGGAGTCCGGGGACATCTCCATCTGTCTTCTTGTCTTGGGTCTTCTGCATCTGTCTTCCTGTCTTGGGTTTTCTGCATCTGTCTTACTGTCTTGGGTCTTCTGCATCTGTCTTCCTGTCTTGGGTCTTCTACCGGAGTAATGTCTTCTCGGCAGAAGGTGCAAGAGCCACATTTGCCCCCCCAACCCGGACACAGTCTTCTTTACTCCGCAGTCGCAGCAGGGGAGGAGCAGGGCCTACTGGCACTGTCGAGACCAGCCTTGAGCTCCAGGTCCCGGAGTCCACGTAGGGGGCTCCTACACTGCCGACATCAAGGATAACAGCAAACTGAGCCAGAATGATGTACGGCGGGGGCGTGGAACAGTGCGGCGGACTCAACCGTGTAACGGCTAGCGTTGTCGAAACACGGTTTGGAGCAGGAGGTCGCACTTCACTGACAGGAAACTCCCGGCGTGGCTGGATTCCGCCTCTTGTGCTTCTGCCTATAGGTGTTTGGCATCTGTCATCCTTTTTTTCCACTTTGGTCTAACGAGGTACAGCTGGCGGTACTGTTGCCCAGTAACACAGCATGCTATGAAAATGGCAGTCACAGAAATGGGCACTAGCTGGCGGTACTAAAGCCCAGAAACACGGCATGCTGTGAAATCAGCAGTCACAGAAATAGGCACTTGCTGGCGGTACTAGAGCCCATGGAAAACAGTATGAGGTGAAAGAGTCAGTCACAGAACCAGGTGCTAAATGTTGGTAGTAGAGGCCAGAGCACGGGCATAACAGATGACACTGTGTGCAACATAGGCACATGACAGAGCATGCATACTGCTACCAACCATGCATGTAACCTGTCTACTCTGGCCCAGGGCAGCAAAAGTCACCAGAAATCCATTCCTGGTTCATTTTTATGAATGTAAGTCGGTCCACATTTGCAGCGGATAGTCTGGTACATTGGTCTGTTAGTACATTGCCAGCTGCACTAAAGACACGTTCAGAAATCACACTGGCACCAGGACAAGCCAGGAGCTCCAAGGCATACTGGCTAAGCTCGGGCCTGTATCCAACTTGGAGACCCAAAACTTGAAGGGGGCAGATCCATCCTGAAGCACACTGACAGGGGTGTAGAGGTATTGTGCCACCATGTCACGGTAACGTTGACTCCTAGTGTGTTGCACTGTCTGTGCTGATGGTGCCTGAACTGTTCGCGGGTTCAGAAACCATTGGAACAGGTTGGGTACACTGAACCTGTCAGTAGCAGATGTACTGCTTCTGCTACTGGCTTCTGAATGGATTCCGCTGGGCCCAGGACGCACTGAGGTGCCTGCTAGTGCACGCGCATCACTGCTATGCGGTGGAAAAGAGTACATGAGTGAATTAACCAGTGCGTCTTGGTACTCCTGCATTTTACGCGCCAGGTTCAATGGTGTAATTAGGCTTTGAAGGCTGTCCCGGTAGCGTGGATCTAAGAGGGTGGCCACCCAGTAGTCATTTGTGTGGAGAATACGAGCCACGCATGGGTCGTTTCTCAGACACTGCAGCATGAAGTCACTCATGTGCTGAAGGCTGCCAACTGGCCATGCATCGCTGTCACCAGCTGAAGGAATGTGCTCTGGCTGCTCTGCATCACCCCATCCACACTCTATCTGGTGACTACTAGTAGAGCGCTGTGTACTTTCCTCCTCTGGCTCATGCTCATAGTCCTCCTCATCCTCCTCGCTTGCTGTGTCCTGCCTGGACCTTTGTGAGGCACCCACAGAGCTTTGTACCAACCGGACCGATGAAGATTGCCTGGTTGGTGCAAGTGTCTCATCATACTCCTCCTCCTCCTGAGAAACCTCATCCCTTAGTACTTTGAGTGATGATTCTATAAGGCATATAAGGGGAACAGTCAGGCTGAGTAGGTCACCATCCGCGCTCACCATCACAGTGGAGTCCTCGAAGAACTTCAAAATGGTGCATATGTCCTTCATGGATGCCCACTGTGTGGTTGTAAAGTGGGAGGGCTGAGATGTGTGTAGCCTACTTTGCGCCTGATGCAGCTGCAACTCCATAATTGCAGGTTGCTGCTCACACAACCTCTGCAGCATATGCAAAGTCGAATTCCACCTGGTGGGGAGGTCAACAATGATGCGGTGCTCGGGCAGGCCCAATCTGCGCTGCATGGCTGAAAGGCGCGATGCAGCCATGCTTGAACGCCGCAAATGAGAGCACTCCTATCTGACTTTGTGCAGCAGCTCCTCAAGGTCAGGATAGTTCCTAAGTAGTGTTGAGCGATACCACCCGATACTGAAAAATATCGTATCGGAATGGATCGGCCGATCTAAAAAAAGTATTGGGTATCGCCGATTCCGATCCCGGAAATCCCATTCAAGTCAATGGAACAGAAATATCGGAATTAAAAAAAACCCTTTCTTTCCCTGTCGGTTAATTCTACATGAAGAAAAACAACTAATAATAATGTAGAATGTATTGTGGGAGGTGTAGGAGACATTAAAGCCATAGAGGTTTAGCCCAATTAAATGGAATAGCAGGAATTTTTTTTTTTTTTTTAAAGACATTCGTAGTTACAAAGATATTGACTATGTTAAAGTCTGTAATTTTTTGTCAGATATGTATGTTTCACTACTTCCATGCTCTTCACCTTCTTTTTACTTCTCCCACACTTTCTCCATCATCTTCAGCAGCAGCAGTATCTTCTTCCTCTTCTTCTTCTTTTTCCCTGTAGTTGTTATCTATAAAAGTTTCAAGATTACACCTTCCGTTCAGCCTGTCACAAAAGATTTACAACAGGATTTGTCCATGTTCAGTATGGCCTGCAGCAGCAGGCCTTTTCCAGGGGCACCACGAGGAGGAACGGACTCACCCCCATACACTGCTTAGTCTTCTCCTGCTTATAAATTTGATAATCTCATTTGCTCAGAATTTTTGTCTTATGCTTAATGTTCTTCTGCTTTTGGTTTTTATGCTTCTTGTTCTTCTGTCTCTTGTTGTTCTGCATCTTGGTGGTTGTCTTCCTGTTCTTTGTCCTCTTGGTCAACTTCTTCAGGGTCATCTTTTAGGTATTCTTCCGTGTGGTCTTCAGGGTCGTCGTCTTCAGGGTCATTGTCAGGGAGATCCAGAGTGAAAATCAAAAACCATTTCCACAAGCTTGAACTTGGAAAAGTAGCAGAAGGTACAAGAAGGCTGAGGAACTGGCGAGAACCAGCTGATGGTACTGGAACCCGGAGTGGCAGCAGAATGAACAAGAGCCAATGGCACAACCGTGCACCTAGGCCAAAGGCACTGCCGAGAACCAGCTGACGGTGCAGGAACCCGGATGGGGAGCAGAAGCTGCAAGAGCAAATGAAACTAGCGAGGACCAGCTGACTGTGCTGGAACCCGGAGGGGCAGCAGAAGGAACAAGAGCCAATGGGACAACCGTGGAACAGCTGACGGTGCTGGAACACGGTTACTAAGCAGGAGGTACCTGTGCTCCAAAGCACTACCAAGGACCAGCAGATGTTGGTGGAACTCGGATACCGACAAGGAGGCACCTAGGCCAAAGGCTCTGCCGGGAACCAGCTGACATTGCTGGAACCCGGATGGGTAGCAGAAGGTACCCATGATTAACAAAGTGTCGCGTCCGCGAGCAGGCCGCAGTTACCGAAACCCACAGTCCTACAGGGGGTGCTTGTCCTATTGACACTACAGAACCAGTCTTTATTGCCAGAACCCGCAGCCCACATAGGAAGCACCAAAACTGCAGGCACCATAGACTCGGCTAACCCGACCACAACACGACAGGACAACGTATTGGTGGCAAAGTGACGTTGACACTACCCGGAAACAGCAGGCGTGCTGGAACCAGGCAGGGCAGGAGGGAGTACCCGTGCCAAAGACACTGCTGAGAACCAGCTGACGGTGATGGAACCCGGAGGGGCAGCAGAATGACAAGATCCAATGGCACAACCGTTGACCAGCTGACGGTGCTGGAACATGGTTACTAAGCAGGAGGTACCTGTGCTCCAAAGCACTACCAAGGACCAGCAGACGTTGGTGGAACTCGGATACCGACAAGGAGGCACCTAGGCCAAAGGCACTGCCGAGAACCAGCTGACGGTGCAGGAACCCGGATGGGTAGCAGAAGCTGCAAGAGCAAATGAAACTAGCGAGGACCAGCTGACGGAGCTGGAACCCAGAGGGGCAGGAGAAGGAACAAGAGCCAGCTGATGGTGCTGGAACATGGTTACTAAGCAGGAGGTACCTGTGCTCCAAAGCACTTCCAAGGACCAGCAGACGTTGGTGGAACTCGGATACCGACAAGGAGGCACCTAGGCCAAAGGCTCTGCCGGAAACCAGCTGACGTTGCTGGAACCCGGATGGGTAGCAGAAGGTACCCATGATTAACAAAGTGTCGCGTCTGCGAGCAGGCCGCAGTTACCGAAACCCACAGTCCTACAGGGGGTGCTTGTCCTATTGGCACTACAGAACCAGCCTTTATTACCAGAACCCGCAGCCCACATAGGAAGCACCAAAACTGCAAGCACCATAGACTCGGCTAACCCGACCGCAACACGACAGGACAACGTATTGGTGGCAAAGTGACGTTGACACTACCCGGAAACAGCAGGCGTGCTGGAAACAGGCTGGGCAGGAGGTAGTACCCGTGCCAAAGACACTGCCGAGGACCAGCTGACGGTGCTGGAACCCGGAGGGGCAGCAGAAGGAACAAGAGCCAATGGGACAACCGTGGAATAGCTGACGGTGCTGGAACATTGTTACTAAGCAGGAGGTACCTGTGCTCCTAAGCACTACCAAGGACCAGCAGACGTTGGTGGAACTCGGATACCGACAAGGAGGCACCTAGGCCAAAGGCACTGCCGAGAACCAGCTGACGGTGCAGGAACCCAGATGGGTAGCAGAAGCTGCAAGAGTAAATGAAACTAGCGAGTACCAGCTGACGGTGCTGGAACCCGGAGGGGCAGCAGAAAGAACAAGAGCCAATGGGACAACCGTGGAACAGCTGACGGTGCTGAAACACGGTTACTAAGCAGGAGGTACCTGTGCTCCAAAGCACTACCAAGGACCAGCAGATGTTGGTGGAACTCGGATACCGACAAGGAGGCACCTAGTCCAAAGGCTCTGCCGGGAACCAGCTGACGTTGCTGGAACCCGGATGGGTAGCAGAAGGTACCCATGATTAACAAAGTGTTTCGTCCGCGAGCAGGCCGCAGTTACCGAAACCCACAGTCCTACAGGGGGTGCTTGTCCTATTGGCACTACGGAACCAGCCTTTATTACCAGAACCCGCAGCCCACATAGGAAGCACCAAAACTGCAAGCACCATAGACTCGGCTAACCCGACCGCAACACGACAGGACAACGTATTGGTGGCAAAGTGACGTTGACACTACCCGGAAATAGCAGGCGTGCTGGAACCAGGCTGGGCAGGAGGGAGTTCCCGTGCCAAAGACACTTCCGAAAACCAGCTGACGGTGCTGGAACCCGGATGGGTAGCATTAGCTACAAGAGTCAATGGAACTACCGAGAACCAGCTGACGGTGCTGGAACCCAGAGTGGCAGCAGAAGGAACTACAGCCAATGGCACAACCGTGGACCAGCTGACGGTGCTGGAACACGGTTACTAAGCAGGAGGTACCTGTGCTACAAAGCACCACCAAGGACCAGCAGATGTTGCTGGAACTCGGATACCAAGAAGGAGGCACCTAGGCCAAAGGCACTGCCGAGAACCAGCTGACGGTGCTGGAACCCAGATGGGTAGCAGAAGGTACCCAGGAAAAAAACAAAGTTGCAAGGCCGTGAGCCGGCCGCAGTTACCGAAACCCACAGTCCTACAGGGGGTGCTTGTCCTATTGGCACTACGGAACCAGCCTTTATTACCAGAACCCGCAGCCCACATAGGAAGCACCGAAACTGCAGGCACCATAGACTCGGCTAACCCGACTGCAACATGACAGGACAACGTATTGGTGGCAAAGTGACGTTGACACTACTCGGAAACAGCAGGCGTGCTGGATCCAGGCTGGGCAGGAGGGAGTGCCCGTGCCAAAGACACTGCCGAGAACCAGCTGACGGTGCTGGAACCCGGAGGGGCAGCAAAAGGAACAAGAGCCAAAGGCACAACCATGGACCAGCTGACGGTGCTGGAACACGGTTTCTAAGCAGGAGTTACCTGTGCTAAAAAGCACTACCAAGGACCAGCAGACGTTGCTGGAACTCGGATACCAAGAAGGAGGCACCTAGGCCAAAGGCTCTGCCGAGAAACAGCTGACGGTGCTGGAACCCGGCTGGGCAGGAGGGAGTACCCGTGGCAAACACACTTCTGAGCAGCAACATGCGATGTTGAAGCCCAGGGGTCAATCATGCAGCAGGCTGAGGCCAACTTGGAGCGAGTTTTATATTGGTTGTACACAACTACTGATTGTAACCGTGCTCCACTTTGGCCTCTTGCTCTACTGTCTCTAGTATTTCCCCTGGCCTCCAACCACGCCAGTTGCTGCTCTGCAGTGTTGTCTGCACAATCCATACTTGTTCCTGAGTTACTGGGGCTCAGTCACATCAGTTGATCCCCTGATGTGTGTCCGGCAAGGTGTCCTGCTCTGTCCACATTCCCACAGCTATTAATGGGAATGGGGACAGAGCAGGAGACATTGCCGGACACACATCAGGGGATCAACTGACGTGACTGAGCCCCAGTAACACAGGAACAAGTGTGGATTGTGCAGACGGCACATCAGAGCAGCGACTGGCGGGGTTGGAGGCCAGGGGAAACACTAGAGACAGTACAGCCAGAGGCCTAACTGGACCACGGTTAAAAGTCAGTAGTAGTGTGATGTTGGAGGCAGCAGTACACTTTGCCATCCGCACAGGAGGGGAACAGCTGGCATTACTGAACCCCACAGACACAGGAGCGAGTGTTTCTATCTGTGCGGACGGCACTTCCAAGCTACAACTGGCTGTGTTGAAGCCCAGGATCAATGCTCCGAGCAGGCTGAGGCCTACTTGGATCAAGTGGAAAATAACATGTAGTATGATGTTGGAGGCAGCAGGAGACTTTGCCATCCGCACAGCAGGGGAACAGCTGGCATTACTGAACCCCACTAACATAGGAGCTAGTGTGTGTTTCTCTGTTAAGACGGCACTTCTGAACACCAACTGGCATTGTTGGAGCCCAGGATGAGGCATGGAGTTGGCTGAGGCCAACTTGCAACACGTTTTATACAGGTTGTAGACTACTACTGATTGTAACCGTGCTCCACTTAGGCCTCTGGCTCCACTGTCTCTAGTATTTCCCCTGGCCTCCAACCCCGCCAGTGACAGCTCTGAAGTGGCGTCAGCACAATCCACATTTGTTCCTGTGTTACTTGGCCTCAGTCCCGTCAGTTGATCCCCTGATGTGTGTCTGGTAAGGTCTCCTGCTCTGTCCTCTTTCACACTACTAGTAATAGGAATGTGGACAGAGCAGGAGACCTTTACGGACACACATCAGGGGATCAACTGACGTGTCTGAGGCCAAGTAACACAGGAACAAGTGTGGATTGTGCAGACGCCACTTCAGAGCTGTCACTGGCGGGGTTGGAGGCCAGGGGAAATACTAGAGACAGTGGAGCCAGAGGCCTAAGTGGAGCAGGATTAAAAATCAGTAGTAGTTTGAATGTGGATGGAGCAGGAGACTTTGCCGTCCACACAGCAGGGGAGCAGCTGGCGTTACTGAACCCCACTAACACAGGAGCTAGTGTTTTTCTCTGTGCAGACGACACATCTGAGCGACAACTGGCTGTGTTGAAGCCCAGGGATTATAGTTCAGGTGGTAGAAACATGAACACAACAGGAGACCTGGATACAGTTGCCAACTAATTATTTAGTCGGGAAGAGGACTGGCAAATTCTGGGGAGATCCAGGCCTTGTTCATTTTCAGAAAAGTAAGCCGGTTGACGCTATCGGAAGCAAGTCGCGTGCGACGGTCTGTTAGTACACCACCTGGGGCACTAAAGACACGTCCGATAATACACTGGCAGCAGGGCAAGCCAGCACCTCCAATGCATACTGGCTAAGCTCTGGCCATGTATCCAGCTTAGAGACCCAAAACTTGAAGGGGGAAGAGCCATCTGGGAGTACACTCACAGGGCAAGACATGTAGTCTGTCACCATCTGACGGAAACGTTGCCTCCTGCTGACTGGAGCCATCAGTGATGGTGTAGACAATTGTGGCGGACACACAAAACTTTGCCACATTTGGGTCATAGTGGTCTTGCCTTGTGCTGAGGCGCTGCTTCTGCTCCCTCTTTGTGCCGAGTTTCCTCCACTGGCTGGACGCACAGCGGTGCTTTGTAAAGCACTAGCACCACTGCTGTCGGGTGGAATGGAAAACATGATGGACTGCACCAGTGTGTCTTGGTACTCCCGCAGTTTACGCTCCCGGTTCAACGTTGGTATGAGGGTTTGCAAGTTGTCCCGGTAGCGAGGATCTAGGAGGGTGTACACCCAATAATCAGCCGTGTAGAGAATGTGGGCGATGCGGCGGTCGTTTCTCAGGCACTGCAGCATGAAGTCATCCATGTGCTGCAGACTCCCAACTGCCAAAGAACCGCTGTCCCCTGCTTGAGGCGTGATCTCTGCCTGCTCTGCATCACCCCACCCTTGCTATACATACTGACTAGAGCTTTGTGTACCTCCCTCCTGTGGAGAGATGTCTTCCTCCTCCATCGACTCCTCCTCATCCTCCTCACAAAGTGTCCCCTGCCTAGGCCTTTGTGAGGAAGCACGTAGCGCAGACTGTCCAGAGGCAGATGGCATTTGGGACTCCTCATCCTCCACCTCTTCCAAAACCTCATCCCTTAGTGCTTGCAGTGTTTTTTGAAGCAGGCAGATAAGGGGGACAGTCATGCTGACTAGTGCATCATCTGCACTCGCAATCCACGTGGAATCATCGAAGGTACACAAAATGAGGCAGATGTCCTTCATAGAGGCCCACTCAGTGGTGCTGAAGTGTGACCGGCGCACATTGCGACTTGTTTGTGCCTGATGCAGCTGGTACTCCATGACTGCTGCCTGCTGCTCACACAACCGCTCCAACATATGTAACGTTGAATTCCACCGGGTGGGTAGGTCACATATGATGCGATGTTCCGGAAGGCGTAATCGGCACTGCAGAGCAGCAAGGCGCGATCTTGCCATGCTGGAACGACGCAAGTGAGCGCACTCTATGCGGACCTTGTGCAGCAGTGCATCAAGATCCGTATAGTCCCTCAGAAAGCTCTGCACGACCAAGTTGAGCACATGTGCCAGACATGGGATGTGAGTGAGGTTGCCAAGGCCAAGAGCTGCCACCAGATTTCGGCCATTGTCACACACTAACAAGCCCGGCTGGAGATTCGCTGGCAGAAACCACACGTCGCTCTCCTGCTTGATGGCATTCCAGAGCTCCTGCGCTGTGTGGCTTCGATTCCCCAAAGAAATTAATTTCAGTACGGCCTGTTGACGTTTGGCCACGGCTGTGCTCATATCGGTCATAACAGGCTCCTGCTGCGCTGTTTCAGAGGAACTTGAGTAGGAGGAGGAGTCAATGTGTACAGACTGAATTCCTGCAATCCGTGGAGTTGGCAGAACACATAGAGCGCCACTCTCCAGATCTGTACCCGGCTCCACAACATTGACCCAATGGGCAGTGAGGGAAAGGTATCGTCCCTGTCCATGGTTACTGGTCCACGCATCGGTGGTCAGGTGGACCTTGCTACTGACGGCGTTTAGTAGCGCATGTTTTATGTTTGCCTCCACATGTTTCTGCAGGGCAGGGACGGCTCGCCTGCTGAAATAAAAGTGGCTGGGCACGGTGTATTGTGGGACTGCCAATGCCATGAAGTCCTGGAAGGTGTCAGTCTCCACCAGCCTGAATGACAGCATTTCAAGTGCCAGTAGTTTGGCAATGCCAGCATTCAGAGCTTGTGCTCAGGGATGGTTTGCCGAGTATGGCCGCCTTTTCTCCCATGCCTGTGCTACCGATGGCTGTCGAGTGGCCTGGGAGTGTGAGGATGACAGGGAACGTGGTGCTGTGGGTGGAATGTCACAGGGTCTCCGGACAACAGTGCCAGAGGTTCTTCCTTGGCGATCCTGTGAGGAAGCCGAACCAGCTGTGTGTGAGCTGGAGGAAGAGGCCCCAACATGAGCTGAAGAGGTGGTAGGTGGTGCTGTACGTTGGCCTACATCTTCAGTGTGTCTGTGTAACTCCACCTCGTGCTTGGTCCGCACATGTTTCCACATATTAGTGGTATTGAGGTTGCTGACATTTTTCCCTCTTTTGACTCTCTGATGACACAGTTTGGATTTGACAAAGCAAATGTCATCTGCAACTGTGTCAAAAAAGGACCACGCACTGCAAGTCTTTGGAGCGCCCGTTTTGCCTTTTGAAAGTGGAAGTGGAGGCTACAGGCAACCAAGTCTGCCCCCTCCCTCTCCCTCTGGTTTTGGCCAATCGGGGAATCTCTTCCTCAGAGCTTCTCCCACCACCTTCCTGTTCCTCACGCCATGATGGGTCAAGGACCTCATCATCTACACTCCCCTCTTCAAACACCTGCTTCTCCTGGGTTGTCTCGCCAGCACCGTACGCACCAGAAAGTGGTAACTGAGTCTCATCATCTGATGCGTACTGAGGAGTGCTGACCATAGGCACTGGCTCACCCGCCTCTTCAGATTCAGAGGGACAAAGAAGTTGCGCATCACTGCATACTCCCTCTTCTTCACATTCTGGAATGCTGCTTAGCTGGCCCCCTCTTTCCAAACCAACAGATTCCGAGAACAGAAGTAGAGACTGTGATGGCTCCTGTCCAGGGCTCTCTGACTGCCTGGGCACTTTGGCAGGTGGTGAAGAGACAGATGGTTGCTCTTCGGTGCTCTGGCCCTGAGAGGATGTGGAAGTAATTGAAGTCGATGCGTTAGCTGCCATCCATCCGACAACGGCTTCAATTTGTTCCTCCCGCAGCAGTGGGGTACATTGAGGTCCTACAAAGCTGCACATAAAGGACTGTTGCCTGCTAAAACTGGGGGATGCTGACTCACTGGTGCCAACAGCAGGCACAGAATCCCCACGTCCTCTCCCTGCAGAATCCCCACGTCCTCTCCTTGCAGAATCCCCACGTCCTCTCCCTGCTGAAACTCCAGGCCCACGGCCACGTGCCTTACTCCCTGCCTTCTTCATCTTGCTAGACTGAGAAAGATAGGCAGAAAAGTACAAAGGGGGGCCTTAGTGTGCTTATTCCTGAACAGCTGGTTACAGGTATAAGAAACACTAATTTTATGAAGTGTGTGTGTCGACTACACTTTAATGGGAGCTAATGTGGCCTACACAACTTTCAAATGTAGTGTTTGGTGAACTTTGTTGTTTTTTTTGGGGGGAAAAAAAACTAAAAGGATGTGACCAAAGATTTGAAAGTCAGAGTATCACCAACTTTCTGGAGCTATTACAATGCAGGCAGGTAACCTACAATGCAAAAGATGAGGCTCCAAAAAATTGGGTAATACTAATCTGGCTGCAGCTGAAGGGCACAAGCCAGAAAAAAGGCTCCTCTATCTACTCCTAGATAGTGTTTGCAACCAACCAATGTAGATGGATAGGGATGGATCCACACTAATAGGAGAAGAAAAATGAGCTGCAATTAAAGAAAAATATGTGTGAAGCAGTGACACATGCTGAGTGGCCTACAACCAGACGTAGCTGCAGGACACACTACTCAGCGTGAGCTGCACTCACACACAGTCAGAGACCTCTCAGACAGCCGTGAACAGTGCAGCTAAGTGGGCACTAGCACTGAAAGGCTGCAGAAAGGGTCCGCTGTGTACTCCTAGAGTGTTTGCAACCACCGTATATGGATACGGATGGATGCACACTAATAGGAGAAAAAATGAGCTGCAATAAAAGAAAAATGTGTGAGGCAATGACACGCTGAGCGGCCTACAACCAGACATAGCTGCAGGACACACTACTCAGCGTGAGCTGCACTCACACACAGTCAGAGACCTCTCAGACAGCTGTGAACAGTGCAGCTAAGTGGGCACTAGCACTGAAAGGCTGCAGAAAGGCTCCGCTGTCTACTACTAGTGTTTGCAACCAACGTATATGGATACGGATGGAAGCACACTACATAACATTTTTTAAAAATAAGCAGCTCAAAAAGAAAAATATGTATGAGGCAGCAGTGAGGCACGCTGGGCGGCCTACAACTAGACGTGGCTGCAGGACCCACTCCACAGCGTGAGCTGCACTCACACAGCCCTTGCAGACAGCTGTGAACACTGCTGCTAGGCAAAAGAAAGCTACAGTGGTGGTTTATGTAGCCTGGGTAAAGCACAATATTGTTTTTAGAATCGCTATTTCTAACTGTCCCTCACAGTCTTCAACAGCAGCCTGTCCCTAACTGAATTCACAGCAGAGTGACCAGAAATGGCGGCGGCGGTGGCTTTTATAGTGCATCATGACATCATTTCAGCAGCCAATCACAGCCATGCCAATAGTTAACATGCCTACATGCCTAACAGGATGTGCCCACACTTCTGAGGATTCCCATTGGCTGAATCAAAGCGAGCGGGCTGATAGCATTATGGGAACTTCCGATTCCGGTGTCCGATATGAAAAAAGTATCGGAAGTCAGTATCGGAATTCCGATACAGCTAAAATTGTCCGATACCCGATACTTGCGGTATCGGAAAGCTTAACACTATTCCTAAGGAAGCTCTGCACCACCAAGTTAAGGACATGGGCAAGGCATGGAATGTGAGTCAGACCACCTAGGCCCAGAGCCGCGACCAGGTTTTGACCGTTGCCACACGCCACCATACCTGGCTGGAGGTTGAGAGGCGCAAGCCACATGTCGCTCTGCTCCTTGAGCGTGTTCCACAGCTTGGTTGCGGTGTGGCTAACATCAGCCAGATAAACCAATTTCAACACGGCCTGTGGATGTTTGTCCGATGCAGTGCTGAAATCGGTTGTTGTGGTACATCTGGGTGCAGGCGAGTCTGACAAGGAGTATGAGGAGGAGTCAATTTGTACGGAGGAGAGGCCTGCAATCCATTGAGTTGGCAGGACCCACGCACTTGCACTGTCTACTTCAGTTCCAGGCTCAACTACATTTACCCAATGGGCGGTGATGGAAATGTAGCATCCCTGGCCATGCTGACTGGTCCACACGTCGGTGGTCACGTGGACCTTGCTACTAACTGCATTCTGTAGCGAAAGCTTAATTTTACGCTCCACATGCTGTTGCAGGGCGGAGACGGCTTGCCTGCTGAAGTAGAAGCAGCTGGGAACGCTGTATTGTGGGATTGCAAACCCCAACATATCGATAAAGGCTGGCTTGCTCACCAGCCAGAATGGTAGCATTTCCACTGCAAGCAGTTTGACAATGCGAGAATTCCTGCCCTGTGCTCGTGGGTGGTTTGCCGAGTACGGGTGCCTTTTCTCCCACACCTGTGTGACAGATGGCTGCACACTGGATTGGGAGTGTGAGGATGCCAGAGATTGGGATGCTGATGCTGACGGAGTACAGACAGTGTACCTCCTTACAACACTGCCTGCAGATGCACCCTGGCATTCTGGCGAGGAAGCGGTAGCAGCTATTTGCGAGCTGGAGGAAGAGGTGGCCGCTGTGGCTGAAGAGGTGGAAGGTGGGGGACCAGCTGCAGGTGGCGAATCATCTTGGATGTGATGCTGCCACTCCACAGGGTGCCTCTTCCTGACATGCGTCAACATATTGGTGGTATTAATGTTGCTGACATTCTTCCCTCTCAGCACAGTTTGTCGACAAAGCTTGCATCTGACTACTGTAACGTCATCTGCAACTTGGTCGAAAAAGGCCCATGCACCACAACTCTTGGGCGCACCCCTTGTGCTCTTTAAAAGAGCCCTGCTCCTAATGGGTGCTGAAGTTGAGGGAGCCGACAACCAATATTTCCCTCTTCCTATCCCACATGGACGGCCACGCTGCGTCACACCTGCAAGCTCTTCCTCTGAGCTATCCCCACTTGCTTGCTGCCCCTCAGCATGCCATGATGGGTCAAGGACCTCGTCATCCAAAACACTTTCGTCAGCAGAAACTGGCAGCTGAGTTTCATCATCATCTGCTGACTTTGGTCTGGTCACTGTGGGCACTGGCCCACCCTCCACTTCTTCCTCAGACGCACACAGTGGTTGCGCATCTGTGCACACTACCTCTTCTTCAGCTGCAGGAATGCTGTCTGGCTGGCACACAGATTCCAAGCCAACAGATTCTGAGAAGAGGATTAAGGTTGGCTCCTGGCCCTCTGAATGTCTGGGCAATTTAGTGGGCGGTGAAGAAGCAGATGGGTGCTGCTCTTCACTGGCCTGACCCGATGTGGTGGAGAGGTCCTGGGAGGATGCTGCGCTCATTGAGGTGGATGCCTCAGCTGCCATCCAACCAACAATGGTTTCTACTTGATCCTCTCTTATCAGCCTATGGCCCTGCGCTCCTAACAAGCTGCTCATAAATGACTGCTGCCGGGTGAAAGTAGGTGCTGAGTGACTTGGGCCTGCTGCTTGCTCTGGATGTGCACCATGTCTAGTTGCTGATGCACCTCTTCTGCCGCCGCCGCGGGGACGTCCCTTACTCCCTGCCTTCTTCATCTCTATCGATGGATTCAGAACAGCAAGAAAGTAATTATTAGGGATTAGTGTGCTTATTCCTGTAGGACTACAAACAGGTATAAGAAACACTAATGGCACTGTATGATGGAGTGTCTGCTACACTTTATTTGAATCTAATGTGGCCTACACAAAGAGTAACGTGTGTTTGTGGTGTTGGTGTACACGTTATGGTCGGATGTCACAGCGCAGTAAATGACACTGCTGTGATACCAAAAAAAAAAGGATTCTCCGGGACTGGGCCAGGTGCTGTGTGGCACCAGCCACAGAGGTTGTTTGGGCCCTCACAGTACAATCCCTATATAGTGTTTAACTTTAACCTCAATAGATGGTGTGAGGTAAAGTAACACTTTTAGGGGCACTGAGAGTGAATTTACTGGTGAAAAATTTGGGGGTGCACGATAGAACAGGCCACACTAGGGGTCCTGCAGTCTGATGTGACTACAAAGACTGACCTAGTGGGTGCTGCACTCCCCAAAAAAAAGCACACAGGCGGTCTGCGCAGCAGAGATGACTAAACGGTGCAAAGCGTACCCGAGCACCAGGAAAATTGAGAGATAAATGGGGGTAAGGGATTGGGGGGGAGGTTTGGGGGGGGAACCCCTCACTGAAAAATCCCTATATAGCGTTCACCAAAATGTACTGGATGGTGAAGCTACACTTTTAGGAAAAATACGGGAAGGGGATTTAAGGGATGAAAAGAAAAGGCTGTGAAAAGGCAGTGAGACACACACCACACAGTGCTGCAGCAAGAGGAGCTGCAGCAGCTGCAGTTAATGTGTGCTGCACTGTCTCATTAAGCACCTCACTGAGAGCCTGCACAGCACAAAAAATGAAACTGATGGGGTCAGTGAGGAAAAAGACTGCTTCTGTAACACACACAGGGGCTGCTACAGTCGCTGAAAAACAATTTCTATCGCTATTAGATCTGAGATCTCTCCCTATCTCCAACAGCAACCTATCCCTATCTGCTTTCAAAGTAGAGTGAGGTGTTGTGAACTCATTTTCTGGTCTGCCTCTGGTTTCTGGTGAGGGAGCTGACTGTGCTGACAGAGGAGTTGTGAGGTCTCTTTCTGGGCTCCCTCTGGTGGTGGCAGGAGGTAGTGAAGCTGATCTAATTAACAGAGACCTGCCAACTGATGATGAGGAAGAGGAGTGGACATCTGGAGTCTCAGACTGGATTTAAGACAGCCGACTCCCTATTCCCATGCTGATGACATTTACCTCCTGCCTCCTGAGGTCTTAGTTTCCAGCTCAGTTCCTGTCTTCTCAAGCTAAGTTGTCTTTGCTAATGTTTACATTTGATTTGGTTTGGTCTATTCAGTTTTTTGTGTGGTCAGCCAGCCCCGGCTGGGGCTGTGCTGAATTTCCACTCTTATGTCACTGTATGTGCCAGTTTGCTTTTTGTCCCTTATTAGATTGACCTCTTTTTGCTCTGTTCTCAGAATATGCCAGAGTGCTGATATAGTGGGAGAAGTCTAGTGACTTCAGGGTATTTTTTGCTATCAGAAGTATTGGACATTTTTGCAGGGTTTCTTGGCGTGATTGCAGACAGTATCTTTCCTTTCCTGTCCTTTCTAGCTACTGTAGGCCCCATCATTTGCTCAGCCTATTTTCCTACCTCTGTTCGTGTTTTCATCTTGTTTCACCGTCAATACATGTGTGCGGGCTGTCTATTCCTTTGGGGTCTGCTCTGGGGCAGTTTAGATTTCCCCTTTTCTTGCTTTAGGCTTATTTAGTCCTCTGGCTGTGTTGTGGCATCTAGAATCATCGTAGGTACGCTCCACGGCTGCTGTTAGTTGTTGTGGATAGGATCAGGGGTCTGCAATCCACGTAGTTACCAACCACCCTGGTTTTCTGTGACTTAGCTTGGTTTTGTTTTCCTCCTCGGTGACCCATTCATAACAGTGAGGCTAAAATGGCAGGCGCAGCCTTTTATACTGCCTGATCACACCATCCAGCCAATCAATCGCAGCGTAGCCCCTAGCTAGTAAGTTTGGACGCCTCCTACCAAGCTTAGGGGAGTTACACAATGTTGTCAGCAATTCTTCAGCTCCTGATTGGCTCCATGGAGCGATCAGAGGATGAAGGATTATGGTATTTCTGATTTCCGATGTGAAAAAAATATCGGAATCGGAAATCGGAATTTCGATATCGCAAATATCTGGCTGATTTCCGATATTTAAATATCGGAAAGCTCATCCCTACTGGTGACAGATTCTCTCCAAACAAGCAAAAATAGTCATAATGCACAATTGTAAGAACACAAACACATGGTTTCTTACACTTAATAATGCATTGAAATGTTCAGGTTCCAACCTGACCAAGTTACATTAATGAGTAACCACATAAGAAGTTGACAGAACATGAAACATTTGTGTCCCCCTCCTCCTTCCTTATTATTGTGCCTAATATAATCGGTTGATCTGCTCATATACATGCAGCAACTAGACATGAATAAAATGATAATAACTTGTCATTAAGAAACAATCATATTTTATAGCTCTCATCTTAATTTATGCTCTTTATTCATGAGAATTACCATTATACTAATTGGGATCCTCCTACTCAATCTATTGATTAATTGAAGAATTTGAAATGAACTTATAATTATTCTGAGGGACATTACGCAAGAGGAACAGGTACAAGTCTATAGCTGCTGTTTTTCTATCAAAGTGTAGACAAATTGAGAACATAGAGCATATTTACAACAGAAAATCACATGAAATGAGTTAAAGAGAACCTGTTAGTTCCCACGTGGACCCAGAACCACCAGCAGTTGTGTCTGCGTATATATATTCTGTGCCTAACTGTCCCTGTATTATATTACATACATAAATAGACAAGAGAAAAAGTAATTCTAAAGTCCAAAAGTGATCTCAAGTGCAGAGACTTCTGATCGTGCGCAGTGCTCCTCTCTGAAGCCAGGATGCATACCCCAACTTCAGGGGATCAATGATGAGAGGGAAAGATGCTGCGTGCATGCACAAGGTAGGTATGGCGCTTGTGATGACGTCGCACTTGTAAGCTATGTAATCACATGCACAGGGGCGTGATAGCATTCCAAGTGGGCCGACTAGTTTGGGGACACTATCGCCTCCTCGACTGGTCAAAGGCTTCTATTACATATCATAAATGGATTTTAGAAATACTTTTTATGAAGATCTGCTCATGTGTGTAATATAATACAGTGACTGTTAGGCACCGAATATATATATATATATATATATATATATATATATACATCTTGGCATGCTTTCCACCAGTTTTTCAGGCTGCTTTTGGGTGACCTTATGCCACTCCTGGTCCAAAAATGTAAGCAGTTCTTCTTTGTTTGATGGCTTGTGACTCTCCATCTTCCTCTTGATTACATTCCAGAGGTTTTCAATGGGGCTCAGGTCTGGAGATTGGGCTGGCCATGACAGGGATTTGATGTGGTGATCCTTCATCCACACATTAATTGACCTAGCTGTGTGGCATGGTGCATTGTTGTGCTGGAAAAACCAGTCCTCAGAGTTGGGGAACAGTGCCTAAGCAGAAGTAATCATCTGTTTTTCCAGGATAACCTTGTATGCGGCTTTATTCATACGTCCTTTGCAAAGATTAACCTGCCCAATTTCAGCCTTGCTGAAGCATCCTCAGATCATCACCGATCCTCTACCAAATTTCACAGTGAGTGCAAGACACTGTGCCTTGTACGCCTCTTCAGGTCTCTGTCTAACCAATAGATGACCAGGTGGTGGGGAAAAACTGAAAACTAGACTTATCAGAGAAGATTACCTTACTCCAGTCCTCTATGGTCCAATCCTTATTGTCTTTGGCAAACTTCAGCCTGGCCCTCCATGGCTTTTCATTGATGAAAGACTTTTTTCTAGCTTTACATGACTTGAGCCCTGCCTACGAGCCTGTTATGAACTGTTCTTGCCGTGCACTTCACCCCAGCTGACATTTGCCATTCCTTTTGAAGGTCACTTAATGTCATCCTGCGGTTGCTGAGTGACATTCGAATAAGATGACGGTCATCCCGGTTAGTGGAGAGTCATTTTCGCACTCTGCCGGTCTGTAGCTTTGTTGTCCCCAATGTCTGCTGCTTGACCTTGTTGTAGTGGATGGCCGTTTTAGAAATTTTAGTGATGGAGGCAACATGGCGCTCTCTGTATCCCTCTGCTAGTGAAGCCAGTACCAAAATGGAGACCGGTCTTGAGCAGTGTGAATTTTTTTGCTCATATCTAAAATTAGATTTAGTAATTGCAGACATATTTTTTTACCTTTTCTAGAGAAAGTGCTGAGAATTTCCAGGCAGGACTTCGACAGCAGCAGAAGTTTAATTTTCTACTAAATACTCTCAGATACCTCGCGGTGAACACCTGCCCAAATTAAGTTGAAACAGAAGAGATGAGCTAAGTAGAATGTAACAGTACAAGCAAAGAACCTGGTACCTGAGCTAAATTAAAAAGAACTTCCCTCCAGTGATGTGGGAATTCTCAAGCTGATAGTCGCCCAGGGTGGTACAAGAAATTCCTGCATGATGAGTGGTCACTTTTGTGTAGCAATACTATTGAACTGCTCTTTTTCCTGCCGGCAAAAATTCCTATCAGCTATTACTGAATTGGCATTCGTTTTGGCATTGCAACACTGATTTTCTTTATTTTCATCCTTGACACTTTTTTTTTCTGCACATACACACTGACACTTGGATAAGAAAATCTGAAATCCAAGGAGGCTACAGAGGAATAATATAGAACAGTCTTTTGCGTATGTTAAAGGGAAACTATCATCAGAAAATTATTTCTTGTCTTATTCAAGTTTTTACTGAAAAAAAAAAATATATATATATATATATATATATGTATATACATATAATTATTTTTCAATTTAAGATGGGTTTTCTTGACTATAGAATAGAATCTAACATTTGCTTCAAAAATTGTATTTCTATTTTTTACACTGGACAGTGATCTCCCCCGGTAGGCTGATGCTTTCTGAATGTACAAAGGGTGAAGGGTTAGCCATTAGTATCATCGTAGGGTAGGTTTACAAAAAAGTCTTCAACTCTACCATAAAGTCGGAAGCAGAAAACATTGAAACACACCATTGACAACTCAGCTTCTCCATCCTCACTTTTAGGGTATGTGCACACGTTGCAGATTTGCCTATGGAATTTTCTGCGTAGATTCTTCCTTTCTTGGCCGAAAACGCAGTTGAAAATCCGTGCGGATTTGATGCAGATTTTCATGCGGGTTTGTATGCATTCTTGTAAACTAAATAAAGATATATTATTTAACAAAAAAGGAATTGGGATGTCATTTCTTGTCCAACCTCCTCATTTACATACTCCATTGAAGACCATAATATCATCAGAAATGATGTTTAAATATAATGTTAAAACAAATGTAAGGGAATATATATATGTATCTCTATATATATAATGTATAAATATACAGTATATATATATCTATATAGATATAGATAGATAGATAGATAGATAGATAGATAGATAGATAGATAGATAGATAGATAATAACAAGCCCGATGTTTAGTAATGAGCATAATAAAATGGTACATAAAGAGTTAAATACACACACACAAAATCTGCATTAGGCCAGGGTCACACTTGCAAGAAATTCACACGAGTCTCGCACCTCAATGCCCGGCACAATACTCCCACAGTGTAGTTGATCAGAGTTCATGCTCTCACTTTACGTCACTACCACTGTGTGAGAATTTTCTCATGCAGCAGTGCCGCAACTGACAGGACTAACTCTGGTGACCTCCAGGCGGTGGAGTGATCCACTGCGGGAGGATCACCTCCTGTCACTATATCACCGGAGCCGTGTAGAGCGGCCACATCTCCCCATGTGACAGCTCTACACAGGAGATTCGAGTCATGGGACACTCGTTATTTAATGTATTAGATCGGAACAGGGATTATTTATGTTGGTTTATTATTCTAGTTTATTGCAGGCAATTGAGGGCATCAGGGATTAACTGTTTGGTGAGTATGTGTGCTGTATGTGTATATGTAAATGTTTTTGTTTTCCTATTCAACGTATTGCCCTGAAGGAACTTAGTGGCCTAAAGGATGTGGTCATTAAGCCGACAGATAAGGGGGGGAATGTGGTAATCTTGCCATCGGTGGTGTATGAAAGGGAGGCATTCCGTCAGTTAACGGACTGTGAGGAATATATTCTGTTACCCAATAATCCGGTGGACAAGTTCTCAGGATAACTATTTGAGATGGAGCATTTAGACAAGGTATAATCCCCCAAAAAATCTTTGATGACCTTTTGATGGAGAATCAGGTAATCCCTACATTCTTTTTATTGCCAAAAGTACAAAAGGACCCCTTAACACCACTGGGGCGTCCTATTGTCTCTGGCATTGGAGGGCTTTGTGATCCCATATGTAAATTTATAGACTACTACTTAAAGCCTTTGGTGGAGACGCTGCCCTCCCATGTCAGAGACACTACGGACATCCTCTGGAGAATTGGTGGTCTTACTATGGATTCCGATATGTATTTGGCCACTGTGGATGTGGATTCGCTCTATACGAGCATCAGGCAATCAGATGGACTGAGAGCGGGGGAGTTTGTTTTGGGCATGAGTGATCTTGAGCCTGCGCTGCGCTCACTTATCCTGGAGTTGTTACAATTTGTATTTACACTAGTGTTTAGAATCATAGAATCATAGAATCATAGAATTGTAGAGTTGGAAGGGACCTCCTGGGCCATCTGGTCCAACCCCCTGCTCAAAGCAGGATTCGCTAAATCATCCCAGTCAGATGTCTGTCCAGCCTCTGTTTGAAGACTTCCATTGAAGGAGAACTCACCACTTCT
Organism: Dendrobates tinctorius; assembly: GCF_039654945.1. Classification (NCBI taxonomy): domain Eukaryota; kingdom Metazoa; phylum Chordata; class Amphibia; order Anura; family Dendrobatidae; genus Dendrobates; species Dendrobates tinctorius. The sequence goes on along the minus strand of NW_027361814.1, from coordinate 3,499,684 downwards.
CATGGCAGCCTGTTCCACTCATTGATCACTCTAACTGTCAAAAAGTTTTTTCTAATATCTAATCTGTGTCTCCTCCCATTCAGTTTCATCCCATTGCTTCTAGTCTTTCCTTGTGCAAATGAGAATAAAGTTGATCCTTCTACAATGTGACAGCCCTTTAGATATTTGTAGACAGCTATTAAGTCTCCTCTCAGTCTTCTCTTTTGCAAACTAAACATTCCCAAATCCTGCAACCTTTCCTCATAAGACAGGGTTTGCAGACCGGTCACCATTCTGGTCGCTCTTTTCTGAACTTGCTCCAGTTTGTTGATGTCTTTTTTAAAATGTGGTGCCCAAAATTGGACACAATATTCCAGATGAGGTCTGACCAAAGAGGAGTAGAGGGAAATAATGACTTCACGTGATCTAGACTGTATGCTTCTGTTAATACATCCTAGAATTGCATTTGCCTTTTTTGCTGCTGCATCACACTGTTGACTCATATTCAGTCTGTGATCTATTAGTATACCCAAGTCTTTTTCACATGTGCTGTCACTTAGCCCTATTCCTCCCATTCTATATATGCTTTTTCCATTTTTATTGCCCAGATGTAGTACTTTGCATTTCTCCCTGTTAAAAACCATTCTGTTAGTTGCTGCCCACTTCTCCAGTTTATTTAAATCTTTTTGAATCCTCTCTCTCTCTTCTCTAGTATTAGCTATCCCTCCTAGCTTTGTGTCATCAGCAAATTTAATCAGTTTACCCTCAATTCCTTCATCTAAATCGTTGATAAAGATGTTGAACAATACAGGGCCCAGGACAGAGCCCTGTGGTACCCCACTTGAGACATTCTTCCAACTGGATGTGCAGCCATTTACGACCACTCTTTGGGTCCGATCACTAAGCCAGTTATGAATCCACCTAACAGTTGCCTTGTCCATTCCATACTTAATCATTTTTTCAATAAGGATTGTATGAGAGACTTTGTCAAATGCTTTGCTGAAGTCAAGATATACTATATCTACAGCATTTCCTTGATCCACCCAATCAGTGATACCGTCATAGAAGGAAATTAAGTTAGTCTGACATGACTTATTAGTTACAAACCCATGCTGACTCTGTTTAATCACTTCATTCTTATCCAGGTATTGACATACATGTTGTTTAATAATTTGTTCAAAGATCTTTCCTGGTATAGAAGTCAGACTCACCGGCCTATAGTTACCTGGGTCCACCTTCTTCCCCTTTTTGAAGATAGGAACAACATTTGCTCTTCTCCAGTCTTCTGGCACTTCTCCTGTTCTCCAAGAATTTTCAAAGATTATAGAGAGGGGTTCAAAAATTTCTTCTGCTATCTCCTTCAGTACTCTGGGGTGTAATTCATCTGGACCTGGAGACTTGAATTCATTTAGGCTAGCTAAGTGTTTCCTCACTATCTTTCTGTTTATAGATATCCTGGATTCTTCTATTCCCTTAATAGGACAGTGAATAACAGTTGATGTTACATTTCCTTTCTGAGAGAAAACAGATGCAAAATAGGAATTTAAAAGTTCAGCCTTCTCAACATCCTGTCTTACCATTTCATCATTTTCATCCTGTAAAAATCCTATAGCATCTTTGACTTTTCTTTTACTTTTGACATATCCCCAAAATCCTTTATTATTGCTTTTGACATCTCTTGCAAGCCTCAATTCATTTTCAGCTTTAGATAATCTGATTTGTGCCCTGCAGGTTCTGCAGACAGCATTATATTTTTCTTTAGATATGCCTCCCTCTTTCCATTTTATAAACATTTTATTCTTCCTTTCTAGCATGTGCTTAAGTTCTGTGTTCATCCATCCTGGTTTCCTTAACTGCTTCCTATTCTTCCCTCTTTTCAGAATTGTTAACAACTGTGCTTTGAGAATTTCATTTTTCAAGATTTCCCATCCTTCCTGGACATTTTTGTCTTTAAGGATATCCAGCCATTGGATCCCTCCAATTCTCTTTCTGAATCCCTTAAAATCTGCCTTTCTGAAATCTAACCTTGACGTCTGAGTCTTCACAGGTCTTCCGCCTCTAGTTATCCAAAATTCTAAAATAGCATGGTCGCTACCTCCTAGGGTCCCAGCCACTTTTACCTCCTCAACCATTTCCTCCCTGTTTATAAGGATTAGATCCAAGGTAGCAGTTCCCCTTGTTTTCTCCCTTACCTTTAGCATTCCGATACTGCAAATATCGGGTATCGGCCGATATTCGCTGTATCGGAGTTCCGATACCGAGTTCCGATATTTTTACAATATCGAATACCGGAATCGGAAGTTCCCATAATGCAATGAGCCAGTTGTGTTAGCCATGTCAACTAATGGCATGGCTGTGATTGGCTGCAGAAATGATGTCATCATGATGCATGGTCTGTGCGGGCCTGCCGGGGGTCTGTACGGGCCTGCCGGGGGTCTGTGCTGGCTGCCTGGGGTCTGTACGGGCCTGCTGGGGGTCTGTGCGGGCTGCCGGGGGTCTGTGTGGCCCTGCGGGGGTCTGTGCGGGCTGCCGGGGGTCTGGGCGGACCTGCCGGGGGACTGTGCGGGCTGCCGGGGGTCTGTGCGGGCCTACCGGGGGTCTGTGTGGGCTGCCGGGGGTCTGTGCGGGCCTTCCGGGGGGTCTGTGGGTGCTGCCAGGGGTCTGTGCGGGCCTGCCGGGGGTCTGTACGGGCCTGAAGGGGGTCTGTGCGGGCTGCCTGGTGTCTGTGTGGGCCTGCCGGGGGTTGGGTGTGTGTGCAGGCATCGTCCGATGGGACTACAAGTCCCATCGGGCGATGCCTGCTACAATGACAGTGATTGACACATTAGCTAATGATGGGACAGTAGTAGTCCCATCATCCAGCTAATGTGTTGAATGTAAAAAAAAAACATACATACTACATACATACTACATATATACAACATTCATACAACATACATACATACTACATACATACTTCATATATACTCCTTTCATACAACATGCATACATACTACATATATACTACATTCATACAGCATACATACTACATAATACATACAGTACATACTACATATATACTACATTCATACAACATACATACATACTACATACATACTACATATATACTACATTCATACAACATACATACTACATAATACATACATACTACATATATACTACATTCATACAACATGCATACATACATACTACATACTACATATATACTACATTCATACAACATACATACATACTACATACTTACTACATACATACAACATACATACAACATTCTACATACATGCAACATACATACTACATACAATACATTAATACATTCATACAATACATACATATAGACATACAGTACATATAAGATAGAGTACATACTCACCATCACTTGTCACTTTGATCCCCGAAGCCAGTGTCATCTCACTGTAAAAAATATTAAAATAACAAACAAGCAATATACTCCCTGATCCGCAGAAATCCACGAGTGTCCCACGACGATCTCCTGCAGTGCATCACTGAGAGGTTACTATAGTTCACTGGTCTCACTTTATGGCAAAAGTGAGACTAGGGACTATTATTTTACAGTGGCGGTGGAATACAGTGCGGAAGGATACCTACCTCCCGTCATTGTATTCCTGGAGCCCCTAGAGAGCAGTCGCATCAGCTGATGCTGCTGTTCTCCACGGGAGATCGTCGTGGGACACTCATGGATTTCTGCGGATCAGGGAGTATATTGGTTGTTTGTTATTTTAATATTTTTTACAGATGACACTGGCTTCGTGGATCAAAGTGACAAGTGATGGTGAGTATGTACTCTATGTTATATGTACTGTATGTCTATATGTATGTATTGTATGAATGTATGAATGTATTGTATGTAGTATGTATGTAGTATGTATGCAGTATGCATGTTGTATGTCTGTAGCATGTTTTATGTATGTTGTATGTATGTATTATATATGTAGTATGTACTATGTATGTAGTATGAATGTATGTATGTTGTATGAATGTAGTATATATGTAGTATGTATGTAGTATGTATGTATGTTGTATGGTTGTAGTGTATATATAGTATGTATGTAGTATGTATGTATGTATGTTGTATGAATGTAGTATATATGTAGTATGTATGTATGTTGTATGAATGTAGTATATATGTAGCATGTATGTATTATGTATGTATGTTGTATGAATGTAGTATATATGAAGTATGTATGTAGTATGTATGTATGGTGTATGAATGTAGTATATATGTAGTATGTATGTAGTATGTATGCATGTATGTTGTATGAATGTAGTATATATGTAGTATGTATGTATTATGTAGTATGTATGTATGTTGTATGAATGTAGTATATATGTAGTATGTATATAGTATGTATGTATGTTGTATGAATGTAGTATATATGTAGTATGTATGTAGTATGTATGTATGTTGTATGAATGTAGTATATATTATTATTATTATTAATTGTTATAGCGCCATTAATTCCATGGCGCTTTACATGTAGGGAGGGGTATACATAAAAACAAGTACAATAATGTTGAACAATACAAGTCATAACTGGTACAGGAGGAGAGAGGACCCTGCCCGCAAAGGCTCACAATCTACAAGGGATGGGTGAAAATACAGTAGGCGAGGGTAGAGCTGGTCATGCAGCGGTTTGGTCGATCGGTGGTTACTGCAGGTTATAGGCTTGTCGGAAGAGGTGGGTCTTCAGGCTCTTTTTGAAGGTTTCGATGGTAGGTGAGAGTCTGATATGTTGTGGTAGAGAGTTCCAGAGTAGGGGTGATGCGCGAGAGAAATCTTGTATGCGATTGTGGGAAGAGGAGATAAGAGGGGAGTAGAGAAGGAGATCTTGTGAGGATCGGAGGTTGCGTGCAGGAAAGTACCGGGAGACGAGGTCACAGATGTATGGAGGAGACAGGTTGTGGATGGCTTTGTATGTCATGGTTAGGGTTTTGTACTGGAGTCTCTGGGCAATGGGGAGCCAGTGAAGGGATTGACAGAGGGGAGAAGCTGGGGAATAGCGGGGGGACAGGTGTATTAGTTGGGCAGCAGAGTTTAGAATAGATTGGAGGGGTGCGAGAGTGTTCGAGGGGAGGCCACAGAGCAGGAGGTTGCAGTAGTCAAGGCGAGAGATAATGAGGGCATGGACTAGGGTTTTTGCAGATTCTTGGTTGAGGAATGAACGGATTCGTGAAATATTTTTGAGTTGAAGTCGGCAGGAAGTGGAAAGGGCTTGGATATGTGGTTTGAAGGAGAGATCAGCATCAAGGATTACCCCGAGGCAGCGAGCTTGTGGGACTGGGGAGAGTGGGCAGCCATTTACTGTAATGGATAGGTTCGTTGGGGGGGTCACGTGAGATGGGGGAAAGATGATGAATTCTGTTTTGTCCATGTTAAGTTTCAGAAATCTGGTAGAGAAGAAGGAAGAATTAGTGGACAGACATTGAGGGATTCTGGGTAGCAGGGAGGTGATATCTGGTCCAGAGATGTAGATCTGTGTGTCATCAGCATAGAGATGATACTGAAAGCCATGAGATTCTATAAGCTGTCCCAGGCCAAAGGTGTAAATGGAGAAGAGCAGGGGTCCTAGGACTGAACCTTGTGGGACTCCGACAGATAGGGGGTGAGGTGAGGAGGTGGTGTGTGAGTGGGAGACGCTGAATGTCTGGTCTGTTAGGTATGATGAGATCCAGGACAAGGCCAAGTCTGTGATACCAAGGGATGAGCGGGTCTGTAATAGTAGGGAATGGTCCACTGTGTCAATTGCAGCCAACAGGTCCAGGAGGAGGAGGACAGAGTAGTGTCGCTTGCTCTTGGCGGTTAAGAGGTCATTGGTGACCTTAGTAAGGGCAGTTTCGGTGGAGTGGTGTGACCGGAAGCCAGATTGTAAGCGGTCGAAGAGGGAGCAAGAAGAGAGATGGGAGGACAGTTCAAGGTAGACGTGTTGTTCCAGTAGCTTGGAGGCATAGGGGAGAAGTGATATAGGGCGATAGCTAGATACAGAGGATGGGTCAAGAGAGGGCTTTTTGAGGATAGGTGTGATTGAGGCATGTTTAAAGCTTGAGGGGAAAACACCAGTTGTTAGTGATAGGTTGAAGAGATGGGTTAGGGTTGGGATGAAGACTGTGGTGAGGTTTGGGATGAAGTGGGAAGGGATCGGGTCAAGTGCACAAGTGGTGATATGTGATCTTGAGAGTAGAGTGGAGAGTCGATCTTCTGTAATGGTGGAGAAGTTGGTTTTGGAGGTGGAGGGCTGGGAAGTCGGGAGGAGGGGCTCTGGGGGTTGTTGACCAAAACTGTCTCTGATGTTATCAATCTTCTGCTTGAAAAATGAGGCAAAGTCTTCAGCTGAGATGAGTGGGGAGGGAGGAGGTGCTGGGGGACGGAGGAGAGAATTGAAGGTGTTGAATAACTGTTTAGGGTTGTGAGACAGGGCGGATATGAGCGATGATAAGTAGGTTTGCTTAGCTGTGGTGAGTGTGGTCTTGAAAGTAGTGAGAGACTGTTTGAATGTGATGAAGTGCTCGTTGGAGTGGGATCTTTTCCATCTGCGCTCAGCAGCCCTGGAAGCTCGCCTCAGTTCTTTGGTCAGGCTGGTGTGCCAGGGCTGTCTGTTGATTTTGCGAGCTTTGGTATGTGTAAGTGGGGCAGCAGATTCCAAATCTACAGCTATTATGGTGTTATATAGAGCAGCAGCGTCATCCGCATTGTGTAAGGAACTTATATCTGTGAGAGGGAGGAGGGATTCAGAGAATGAGTGTAGGTCAAGGTGTTTAAGATTTCTGCGAAGTATGTATGTAGTATGTAGTATGTATGTATGTTGTATGAATGTTGCATATTTGTAGTATGTATGTAGTATGTATGTTTTTTTTTTTTTACATTCAACACATTAGCCGGATGATGGGACTACTACAGTCCCATCATTGACTAATGTGTAAATCACTGTCAGTGTAGCAGGCATAGCCCGATGGGACTTGTAGTCCCATCGGACGATGCCTGCACACACACACAACCCCCGGCAGGCCCGTACAGACCCTCGGCAGCCCGCACAGACCCCCGGCAGGCCCGCACAGACCCCCGGCAGCCCGCACAGACCCCCGGCAGGTCCACACAGACCCCCAGCAGGCCCGCACAGACCCCCGGCAGGCCCGCACAGACCCCCGAGAGGTCCGTAAGACCCCGCCCGCACGCACACACACAGTCTCCGCCCACGCACCGCCCACACTCTTCCCCCCTCCCGAACTGGATGTGCAAGGAAAGAAAGGGTTTATTTTCATTCCGATATTTGTGCCCCATTGCCTTGCATGGGTTTCCGGTATCGGAATTGGCGATACCTGATATTTTTGGGGTATCGGTCCAATCCAATCCGATCTGATATTTCCCGATATCGGAAGGTATCGCTCAACACTAATTTACACACATTTTTACTTTCAAAGTTTGTCTTTCTTTGCAGCAACGCGGCACTGCGATAGGCACAGCTTGTGCACATTAATAAGCAAACCTCATTCTAGGGTACTGGAAGAGGGACATTTTCGGTGGCGGCATGCTCGCCGCTTCCCAGGCGCAGTGCTGGAACAGGTTCATTGATGATATTTTTATTATTTGGCAGGGTTCCGAGCCTGATCTCATGGACTTCATCCATGAGCTCAATCAAAACAATTACAATATAAAACTCACTTATAAAATTGCTACCAGGGAAATTGATTTTCTTGACATTAAAATTATGGTGGATGTGGAGGGCAAAGGTCAGACTGATGTCTTTCAAAAAGAGACATCAGTGAACATATTACTACATGCTAATTCTGCTCATACCCCATCCACCAAACAGGCTGTTCCTGTTAATAATAATAATAATCTTTATTTATATAGCACCAACATATTCCGCAGCGATTTACAGTTTAACAGTTTCAAACCACAAGTCATAAGTAACAACATTAACAATACAATAGTTAAAGCAAAATAAGACGACCCTGCTTGTGGGAGCTTACAATTTACAATGAGGTGAGGGAGATACAAAGTACTGGTGTGTATTTAGAATGATGTATTTGCAATGATGGTCCAGCCATCTTGAGGGAGTGAGGGATGGATGGAGATAGTGAATGGGCTACACATGCACACTTACACATAGAATGACTTTAATTAGTGAACGTGATAAGCCACTCTGAACAAATGTGTTTTGAGGGAGTGCCTGAAACTATGCAAATTTTGGATAGTCCTAATTTCTTGGGGTAGAGCATTCCAGAGGATTGGCGCAGCACGGGAGAAGTCTTGGAGTCGGGAGTGGGAGGTACGGATTAGTGCAGAGGTTAGTCGAAAGTCGTTTGCAGAGCGCCTCCAGCAGGGTGAATTTATATGACACGCGTGACCCTGGATACACTGCCTCCAGCAGGGCGAATTTCAGTAGTGCACATATGTCTAGATACACCGCCACAACAGGGTGAATTTCAGAATAAAGGGGAAAACCAGGAAAACAATTACAATGGTGGCCCTGCGATAGGGAACGGGGACTGTTGTGAGTTCATTTTCCCCTTCACCATTGAGGTCTGATGAACTCCCTCTTCTGGTGAAGGAAGGTAGTGAGGCTGATTACAAAGTGCCTGAGCAGAATGATGATGACTGGGTGACTGGAATTGCTGACTGGATATAAGGCAGCCGACGCCCTTCTGCCTTGCGGGTGATTTCTCTGAGGGATTCTTGGAGACCAGTCTGATTCCTGCTCCTCAAAAGCTAAGTTTTCTGCTCTGCTTTTTGCATTTGTGATTTGGTTTTGTTTTGCCTTGTTTTTCTCGACTTCTGCCTTTCCCTGCTGGGTGAGTTGAATTCCTTTTTGCTCTGTCTTCTGAAAATACCTGAGAACTGATATAGTCTTTTTGAAGCCTAGCGTCTTCAGGGCTTTTTTCCCTATCAGTCTGTTGGCTCTTTTTTTGAGAGGGTTTTGGCGGATTGCAGACAGCAGCTTTTCTATCCTGTCCTGTTTAGTTAGCTTGGGCCCCATCATTTGCTCAGCCTATCTTTCTATCTGTGTGAATGTTTTTTCATCTTGCTTCACCGTCATTATATGTTGGGGGCTGCCTATTGCTTTGGGGTCTGCTCTGGGGCAGTTTAGATTTCCCTTTCTGTCTTTAGGCTATGTAGTTCACCAGCTGTGATCGAGGGGTCTAGGGCACCGTAGGAACCCCCCACGGCTACTGCTAGTTGTTGTTGTTAGGTTCAGGGGTCTGCAGTCCGATAGCTGCCAACTTCTCTGGTTTTCTGGACTTGGCTAGTATTTCTGTTTTTTGCCTCCTACGGTGACTCATTCATAACAGAATCACCCGCCATACCGCAGATCCTAGGGTACTCAATAGCAGGAAAGAATTGTAAAAAAAAAAAAGTGTGTATATTTTTTCCTCTATATCTCTGAGGCCATAGGGGGAATTTATTTTCTCTCAATGGAGATAAAGCAATTGTCTGATCGTGTGGAGCAGCTCGCTGCGGAAGCGCGGGGAATTTCCACCTACCTTGCTCATTCTCATGCTGCTGAACCAAAGATCCCTACTCCCGATGTGTTTTTTGGGGATCGGTCTAAATTTTTGAATTTCAAAAATAATTGTAAATTATTTTTTGCCTTGAAGCCTAACTCGCCAGGGAGCTCTGCACAGCAGGTTAAAATTGTCATCTCTTTGCTGCGTGGCGATTCCCAGGATTGGGCGTTTTCTTTGAAACCAGATGATCCTATTCTGACTAGTGTTGAGCATTCCGATACCGCAAGTATCGGGTATCGGCCGATACTTGCTGTATCGGAATTCCGATACCGACTTCCGATATTTTTTCAATATCGGAATTCGGCATCGGAATCGGAAGTTCAAAGTTGATTGACAGCCTGACGTCATCATGATGCGCGGTGTGTGCGCATCATGATGCGCCGTCATTTCGGGCCTTCCGGGGGTCTCTGCCGGCCTGCCGGGGGCTGTGTGGACTGCCCGGGGTCTGTACCGGCCTGCCGGGGGGCTGTGCCGGCCTGCCGGTGGTCTGTGCACCCTGTGGGGGTCTGTACCGGCCTGCCGGGGGGCTGTGCCGGCCTGCCGGTGGTCTGTGCACCCTGTGGGGGTCTGTACCGGCCTGCCGGGGGGCTGTGCCGGCCTGCCGGGGGGCTGTGCTGATGTCCGGGGGTCTGTGCAAGCATCGTCCGATGGGACTACAAGTCCTATCTGGCGATGCCTGCTACCATGACAGTGATTGACACATTAGCCAATGATGGGACAGTAGTAGTCCCATCATCCGGCTAATGTGTTAAATGTTAAAAAAAAAAAAAAAAAAAAAAAAAAAAAATACTACATACATACTACATACATACTACATGCATGCTACATACATACTACATGCTACATACATACTACATATATACTACATGCATGCTACATACATACTACATGCTACATACATACTACATATATACTACATGCTTGCTACATACATACTACATGCTACATACATACTACATGCTACATACATACTACATACATGCTACATACATGCTACATACTGCATGCTACATACATACTACATACATACTACATACATACTACATGCATGCTACATACATGCTACATACATACTACATGCTACATACATACTACATATATACTACATACATGCTACATGCTACATACATACTACATATATACTACATGCATGCTACATACATACTACATATATACTACATGCATGCTACATACATACTGCATGCTACATGCATACTACATACATACTACATACATACTACATGCTACATACATACCACATATATACTACATACATGCTACATACATACTACATATATACTACATACATGCTACATACATACTACATATATACTACATGCATGCTACATACATACTACATGTATACTACATGCATGCTACATACATACTGCATGCTACATGCATGCTACTTACATACTACATACATACTACATGCTACATACATACCACATATATACTACATACATACAATACATTCATACAATACATACATAGACATACAGTACATATAACATAGAGTAACATACTTACCAATACTTGTCACATTGTTCCCCGAAGCCATTGTCTTTTCCGGAATAAATATTAACATAACAAACCACAAAAATACTCACCCACGATCCGAAGCAGTCCACGAGTGTGTCCCACGACGATCTTGGGTAGAGAACTGCAGCATCAGATGATGCTGCCGTTCTCTACGGGCTGCAGGAATCCAATGACGGAAGGTAGGTATCCTTCCGCACTGTATTCCTCCGCCACTTAAAAAAAAAAGTCCCTAGTCTCACTTTATGCCATTGCTGCGTGGGAAATTCCCACACAGCAATGGCATAAAGTGAGACTAGGGACTTTTTTTTTTTAAGTGGCGGAGGAATACAGTGCGGAAGGATACCTACCTTCCGTCATTGGATTCCTGCAGCCCGTAGAGAACGGCAGCATCAGCTGATGCTGCAGTTCTCTACCCAAGATCGTCGTGGGACACACTCGTGGACTGCTTCGGATCGTGGGTGAGTATTTTTGTGGTTTGTTATGTTAATATTTATTCCGGAAAAGACAATGGCTTCGGGGAACAATGTGACAAGTATTGGTAAGTATGTTACTCTATGTTATATGTACTGTATGTCTATGTATGTATTGTATGAATGTATTGTATGTATGTAGTATATATGTGGTATGTATGTAGCATGTAGTATGTATGTAGTATGTATGTAGCATACATGTAGCATGTAGTATGTATGTAGCATGCATGTAGTATATATGTAGTATGTATGTAGCATGTAGTATGTATGTAGCATGCATGTAGTATATATGTAGTATGTATGTAGCATGTAGTATGTATGTAGCATGCATGTAGTATGTATGTAGCATGCATGTAGCATGTAGTATGTATGTAGCATGCATGTAGTATATATGTAGTATGTATGTAGCATGTAGTATGTATGTAGCATGCATGTAGTATATATGTAGTATGTAGCATGTAGTATGTATGTAGCATGCATGTAGTATGTATGTAGCATGCATGTAGTATGTATGTGGTATGTATGTAGCATGTAGTATGTATGTAGCATGCATGTAGTATATATGTGTTATGTATGTAGCATGTAGCATGCATGTAGCATGCATGTAGTATGTATGTAGTATGTATGTGGTATGTATGTAGCATGCATGTAGTATGTATGTAGTATATATGTGGTATGTATGTAGCATGTAGTATGTATGTAGTATGTATGTAGCATGCATGTAGCATGTAGTATGTATGTAGCATGCATGTAGTATGTATGTAGTATGTATGTAGCATGTAGTATGTATGTAGCATGCATGTAGTATATATGTAGTATGTATGTAGCATGTAGTATGTATGTAGCATGCATGTAGTATATATGTAGTATGTATGTAGCATGTAGTATGTATGTAGCATGCATGTAGTATATATGTAGTATGTATGTAGCATGTAGTATGTATGTAGCATGCATGTAGTATATATGTAGTATGTAGCATGTAGTATGTATGTAGCATGCATGTAGTATGTATGTAGCATGCATGTAGTATGTATGTGGTATGTATGTAGCATGTAGTATGTATGTAGCATGCATGTAGTATATATGTGTTATGTATGTAGCATATAGCATGCATGTAGCATGCATGTAGTATGTATGTAGTATGTATGTAGTATGTATGTGGTATGTATGTAGCATGCATGTAGTATGTATGTAGTATATATGTGGTATGTATGTAGCATGTAGTATGTATGTAGCATGCAGTATGTATGTAGCATGCATGTAGTATGTATGTAGTATATATGTAGTATGTATATTGCATGTAGTATTTATGTAGTATGAATGTAGCATGTATGTAGCATGTAATTTTATTTATTTTTTTTTACATTCAACACATTAGCCGGATGATGGGACTACTACTGTCCCATCATTGGCTAATGTGTCAATCACTGTCATGGTAGCAGGCATCGCCCGATGGGACTTGTAGTCCCATCGGACGATGCCTGCACAGACCCCCGAAGCCTGCACAGACCACTGGCAGGCCGGCACAGCCCCCCGGCAGGCCGGCACAGACCACCGGAGCCTGCACAGACCACCGGCAGGCCGGCACAGCCCCCCGGCAGGCCGGCACAGCCCCCCGGAGCCTGCACAGCCCCCCAGCAGGCCGGCACAGCCCCCCGGCAGGCCGGCACAGCCCACCGGAGCCTGCACAGACCACCGGCAGGCCGGCACAGCCCCCCGGCAGGCCGGCACAGACCACCGGAGCCTGCACAGACCCCCTGGCAGGCCCGCACAGCCCCCCGAAAGGCCCGTACATACCCCAGAGAGGCTGTACAAGGCAAAAACAGGGTTTTTCTTATTCCGATACCGGAAGTCCCATAGACTTGAATGGGACTTCCGGTATCGGAATCGGCGATACCGATACTTTTTTTAAAGATCGGCCGATCCATTCCGATCCGATACTTTGAAGTATCGGACGGTATCGCTCAACTCTAATTCTGACTAATGTGAATGCATTTTTTCAAGCCTTGGGGTTGTTGTATGACGAACCTAATGCTATTGATCAGACTGAAAAGACCCTGTTGGCATTGAGCCAGGGTCGAGATTCTGCAGAATTGTACTGTCAAAAATTCCGAAAGTGGGCGGTCCTTACTACCTGGAATGATAATGCCTTGGCAGCTCTCTTTTGGAAGGGTTTGTCAGAAGCCGTAAAAAATACTATGGTAGGATTTCCTGTTCCCTCTGGTCTTGACGATTCTATGTGATTAGCCATTCAGGTTGATCGGCGTTTACGTGAACGCAGGACTGCACGAGAGGTGTTGCCACCTGTTGAACAAGTGTCTGAACCTATGCAATGTGATAGCGTTTTGTCCAGGGAGCAATGTCAGGAGTTCAGAAGGCGTAATAAGCTGTGTTTTTTTGTGGAGATGCCTCGCATATTATTTCTGTCTGTCCTAAACGAGAGAAACGTTTTGCACACACGTTTTCTGTTGGTGGTGTTCAACCTAAGTTTCTTCTGGCAATTACTCTGATCTGCTTCCTGTCCACATTTTCCGCCAAGGCTTTTGTGGATTCGGGAGCAGCCCTGAACCTAATGGACTTGGATTTTGCTAAACGTTGTGGATTTCCGATGACACCTCTGCGGACGCCTATCCCTTTGAGGGGGATTGATGCTACTCCTTTGGCGAAAAATAAACCTCAGTTTTGGACCCAGGTGGTAATGCGGGTGGCCCCAGACCATCAAGAAAATTGCAGATTTTTGGTGTTGCATAATTTGCATGATACCATTGTTCTGGGGTTTCCCTGGTTGCAAATTCATAATCCAGTTTTGGATTGGAAATCTGTGTCTGTGGGGGTTGTCGGTGTGCCCTTAGTGAGGCTCCGGTTTTTTCCACCTCTCCTCAGTCGCATGATGTTCCTGACTATTTGGCGGACTTTTATGATGTATTTAGTGAGAATGAGTCTGCATCTTTGCCTCCTCATAGGAGTTATGACTGTGCAATTGTACTGAGCCCGGGGTGTAAATTTCCCAAGGGTCGGCTCTTCAATTTATCTGTACCCGAGCACGAGGCTATGTGATCCTATATTAAGGAAGCGTTGGAGAAGGGTCATATTAGACCATCCTCTTCACCCTTAGGTGCCGTTTTTTTTTTCGTGGCCAAAAAGGATGGTTCATTAAGGCCTTGTATTGATTATCGTGCCCTCAACAAAATTACTATTAAATATCAGTATCCGTTACCCCAGATTTCGGATCTATTCTCCAGAGTTAAAGGTGCTTGCTGGTTTACCAAGCTTGACCTCAGGGGGGCGTATAATCTTATCCGCATTAAGCCTGGGGATGAATGGAAGACGGCGTTTAATACTCCGGAGGGACATTTTGAGTACCTGGTGATGCCTTTTGGGCTCACTAATGCCCCTTCTGTCTTCCAGCGCTTCATGAACGAAATTTACCGAGACTTTGCGGATAAATTTTTGATTATCTATCTGGATGATATTTTGATTTTCTCCAAGGATTGGGATTCTAATGTGGAACATGTTCGGACTGTGTTCCGGATCTTGAGGGAGAATTCCCTGTATGTCAAAGGATCGAAATGCCTTTTTGGGGTACAGAGGATTTCATTTTTGGGATTTATTTTGTCTCCTTCAACTATTGAAATGGACCCGGCCAAGGTACAGGCCATTTATGATTGGGTTCAGCCCACTTCTTTGAAGGCCCTCCAGAAGTTTTTGGGTTTTGCTAATTTTTATCAGAAATTTATAGCAAATTTTTCTAGTATTGCCAAGCCATTGACTGATCTGACTAAGAAGGGTGCTGATGTGTTGAATTGGTCTCCGGAGGCTGTTTCTTCCTTTCAGGAGCTGAAGCGAAGATTCACTTCTGCCCCGGTTTTGCGGCAACCTGATGTCTCACTCCCGTTCCAGGTAGAGGTGGACGCTTCTGAGATTGGTGCAGGAGCTGTTTTGTTCCAAAAGGATCCTGTAACATCTAAAATGAATCCCTGTGCTTTCTTTTCCCGAAAGTTCTCTCCATCTGAACTTAACTATGATGTGGGAAATCGGGAACTGTTAGCCATGAAATGGGCATTTGAGGAGTGGAAACATTGGTTGGAGGGAGCTAAACACCAAGTCGTGGTCCTCACTGACCACAAGAATTTGATTTACCTAGGCTAGGTGGGCCTTGTTTTTTACACATTTTGATTTTGTGGTCTCTTTTCTTCCTGGCACTAAGAATGTCAAGGCAGACGCCCTCTCTAGGAGCTTCTTTGCTGATTCTCCTGTGGTGACCAAGCCTGCTACCATCTTAGGCGAAGGGGTAGTTCTTTCTGCCATCTCGCCCGATTTGAGACGTGCTCTGGAAGAGTTCCAGGATGACAAACCCGAGCGCTCTCCCAGTGGAAAGTTGTATGTTCCTGACCAGTGGAAGAAGAGAGTGATGTCTGAAGTTCATTGCTCTGCATTGGCTGGTCATCCAGGTATTTTTGGTACTAGAGATCTGGTGAGTCGGTCTTTTTGGTGGCCCGTGTTGTTTCGTGATGTCAGGAATTTTGTGCAGTCCTGTGGGACTTGCTCCCGGTCTAAACCTTGTTCTCGCTCTAGTGGGTTGTTGATGCCTTTGCCGGTCCCCAGGAGGCCATGGACCCATATTTCAATGGATTTCATCTCTGATATGCCTGTCTCTCAGAGAATGACTGTTATTTGGGTGATTTGTGATAGGTTCTCTAAGATGGTTCATCTTGTACCACTCCCTAAGTTGCCATCTTCCTCAGAGTTTTTGCAACAGGTGGTTCGCTTGCACGGGATTCCTGAGAACATTGTATCTGACAGAGGAGTTCAGTTTGTGTCTAGATTTTGGAGGACTTTCTGTTCCAAGCTGGGGATTCAGTTGTCCTTCTCCTCTGCTTTCCACCCTCAGACCAATGGGCAGACGAAGAGAACAAACCAGACCTTGGAGAGTCGTATTTGAGATGTTTTATTTACGCTGATCAGGATGATTGGGTTTCATTTTTGCCCTTGGCCGAATTTGCTTTAAATAATAGAGCTAGTTCTGCCACTTTGATGTCACCTTTTTTTTGTAACTTTGGGTTTCATCCTCGATTTTCTTCAGGGCAGGTGGAACCTTCTGCCTGCCCAGGTGTTGACACTGTGGTGGAGAGAATGCACCAGATCTGGGACCAAGTGGTGGATAAGTTATCTCTCTCCCAGGAAAAGGCCCAGCGGTTTTCCAACCGACATAGGACCATTGGTCCCCAGTTTAAGGTTGGTGATATGGTTTGGTTATCATCAAAAAATATCGCTATGAAGGTGGCTTCTCCTAAGTTTAAGCCTAGATTTATTGGACCTTACAAGATTTTGGAGATTATTAATCCGGTCTCTTTTCGTTTGGCTCTTCCTGTCACATTTAAAATTCATAATGTGTTTCATAAGTCCTTGTTGAAGAGGTTTGTTGAACCAGTTGTTCCTGGGGTGGCACCTCCGGACCCTGTATTAATTGAAGGTAACATGGAATATGAGGTAGAGAAGATACTGGATTCCCGTCTGGCTAGACGGAGACTCCAGTATTTGGTTAAGTGGAAGGGTTATGGTCAGGAGGATAATTCCTGGGTCTCTGCCTCTGATATTCATGCCACAAGATTGGTGAGTGCCTTTCATCGGGCTCACCCTGATCGCCCTGGTGGCGTGGATGAGGGTTCGGTGACCCCTCCTCAAGGGGGAGGTACTGTTGTGAGTTCATTTTCCCCTTCACCATTGAGGTCTGATGAACTCCCTCTTCTGGTGAAGGAAGGTAGTGAGGCTGATTACAAAGCACCTGAGCGGAATGATGATGACTGGGTGACTGGAATTGCTGACTGGATATAAGGCAGCCGACGCCCTTCTGCCTTGCGGGTGATTTCTCTGAGGGATTCTTGGAGACCAGTCTGATTCCTGCTCCTCAAAAGCTAAGTTTTCTGCTCTGCTTTTTGCATTTGTGTTTTGGTTTTGTTTTGCCTTGTTTTTCTTGATTTCTGCCTTTCCCTGCCGGGTGAGCTGAATTCCTTTTTGCTCTGTCTTGTGAAAATACCTGAGTACTGATATAGTCTTTTTGAAGCCTAGCGTCTTCAGGGCTTTTTTCCCTATCAGTCTGTTGGCTCTTGTTTTGAGAGGGTTTTGGCGGTTTGCAGACAGCAGCTTTTCTATCCTGTCCTGTTTAGTTAGCTTGGGCCCCATCATTTGCTCAGCCTATCTTTCTATCTGTGTGAGTGTTTTTTCATCTTGCTTCACCGTCATTATATGTTGGGGGCTGCCTATTGCTTTGGGGTCTGCTCTGGGACAGTTTAGATTTCCCTTTCTGTCTTTAGGCTATGTAGTTCTCCAGCTGTGATCGAGGGGTCTAGGGCACCGTAGGAACCCCCCACGGCTACTGCTAGTTGTTGTTGTTAGGTTCAGGGTTCTGCAGTCCGATAGCTGCCAACTTCTCTGGTTTTCTGGACTTGGCTAGTATTTCTGTTTTTTGCCTCCTACGGTGACTCATTCATAACAGGGGACGTGGAGACCTCCTGCACTCCCCTGAGTCAGTGTCTCTACACTCCTAACAATCCCGGGCGCCAATCAGGATACCTGAAATCCCTAGCTCGCCCTGAACCAATCCCTTACTAGTGAAGTGGACGGTGCAGAAACTAATCCTACCACTGCACTAAACACACATTGAGGAAAGCGACAAACAGGGAAACACCACTTAGCTTTGCTCTGTTGCTAATGCTCCCAGCAACAGAGTCCGACACCTGAGTGCATCTTTTCCTCCAACCGGATCCAACACCTGAGTGCAGCTTTACAGCAACAGAGTCCGACACCTGAGTGCAGCTCTCTTCCAGCAACAGAGTCCAGCATCTGAGTGCAGCTTTCACCATAGGTGCCACTCCACCAAGCTTTGCAAGAACTCCTTGCTGACACCATAGCTGCCACTCCTCCAAGCTTTGCAAGAACTCCACAATGACACCATAGCTGCCACTCCTCCAAGCTTTCCAAGAACTCCTCGCTGACACCATAGCTGCCACTCCTCCAAGCTTTGCAAGATCTCCTTGCTGACACCATAGCTGCCACTCCAGGATTCTGACTGAGCTGCCCGGGACTCCTCTCAAATTCCTTCCTTCACCAAGGATGGTTGGAAAAGACCAATATCACCAACCGTGAGTGAACACACCTGACACTCCTTTATAGGAAAGCCAGAGCAAAAACACCTGCTTCATTATGCAATAACACTAACCACCACTGTGGGCAAACTCGAACAAAAGATACCACTGTGTAATAACCCTAATGGCCACCGGGGGCAAAACTAACTCTAAGCAACCAGCTCAAAGGAAATAAAAGGTTACATATTCAAAACCTGTCATATCCAGCCTGGATCATGACAGACAGACAGAAATGAGGGAGGAGATGTAGGGGGTGCTGCACTGTTGGACAGTTTTTGAGAATTAGGAGAGTGTGCTCAATGGATGGAGCATTCGAGGGCCAGACTCGAGACCTCAGTTCCGTGAACGTGGCTACAGCAACAGGTGTATTAAAAGAGGATACTCCTCGCAACCAAATTCTCTGCGGATCGTTGCGTACCACAACTGATAATTTGCCTTTAAGATTCATTGCGACTTACAATAATCAGTGGTTTAATATGTGCCAGATCCTCCAGAGACATTGGTCTGTGTTAAAAACGGATCCATCTTTAAGCCAAATTCTACCGGAAAGTCCACTTATGACACTTATGAGAAGAGGGAAGAACCTGAGGGATTTGATGGTGAGGAGCCACTATGTGGTGACTCCCCCCAATCCCTTTGGCACCCAAAAACAGAGGTGGGGCTGCTATCCGTGTGGCTCTTGCCGTGCATGCATCAATATTATACGAGCTACGTCCGTTTCGTCATATGATGGGAGTAGGGATTACCGGATTTTGTCGTACATCTCATGCTCATGTAGCATGAGATATGTTGCATATTACGCTATGTGCCGATGCAATCTTATGTATGTGGGCCTCATGTCCCGCGAACTTCGATTCACTACAAGGGAACATGTGAGAGACATTGTGCCGGCTGGGGAATCTATGGATATTGAAAACCTAAAAACAATCCCTAGGCATTTCAGGCTGCACCATGATTCTTATCCAGCTGGATTACTAGTACGTGGTATAGATCGAGTTCACTATGGTATTAGAGGTGGTAATCCTAAACGTGTTCTGGCGCAGCTTGAGTGCCGTTGGATTGTTACGCTCGGCACAATGTCTCCTCACGGCCTCAATGAAAAGCTATCATTCATGTCATTCCTCTAGGATTCATGTTTTTAATCATGATATGTTTGCGTTGGGTTTCATTATATTTTTTTGTTTATACACAGTTATCTCGTTTTGTGGATGTCTGATGATATATGCCCCTTTCTGGCTGTATTACCTATGTATCACCAATGGATTAACCAAACTATTGATTTGGGAAAAGTGGAAATGGAACGGTGCTTTGTTATTCATCATCCTTAAGGATACTCGACCATGATACTGTCTCTTATATATATTGGATGGAACAATTGTATCCCTGTAGTATTGTATAATTGAATATATTTTGCTAGAAATTGTTGAATTGATACTTATGTACTCACCACTGTCTCGTGGTGCACTGCCCATATGTTTGCCCTCAATTGGAATGGCCACCGCCCTGCGTGCATGCGTGGTGGTGGCGCAGCCCTCTGCTTATTGGAAGGCATCCATTCGGCCCCGCTGTGTTACAGTGACATCATGGGAAATACTGCCTTGACACGCATCGGGTTCTGGGATAGCCGGAAATGATGTGGTGGGGTTCGCGTGCCCACCGCGCATGCGCCAATCAAGATGGCGGCGCCCATTCCAAATCTCTCAGGTGACGGCCGGTAAATCAGATCGCGAGCCATAGCATGAGCCACACAGCCCCCGAGGAAGCCTGCCAAGCGAAATGCACATCGGGGCGATGGCAGGACATACTGAGCACCCACATGGTAAGGATTTGTGGAGGAGCACTATTTGAGGCACTTTAGTTATGCGTTACTGGTTGGTCCAGGGTTTGTGGGAGCTATTTAGCGATATATATACACGGCCCTGCTGGTTATTTGTCTACACTCTCTGGGACCCATACAGCATTTAGAGACAATATGGTGCTTTGGTACTTAGTGTGTCCCATGATACTTACTACCAGTTAACTACTATGCTCAGGTGTCTTGTTTGTTTGTTCATCACTATATCTACTGATCTGGAATAACTTTATGGATTCTTATGTGCCATTTTTGATAAATAAAAAGCTTTTTTGATATACCCTAATGGTTGGTAACTGTCTAGTTCATTGAGCTAGCTATCTAGCATTTGGATGAATTATTTTGGGGCATTTAACTCAATTGTTCGTTGTAGGTTTGTATTCAATACAGTAGCCAGATGATGGGACTACTATCCCATCATCGGCTAATGCTGTCACTGTTCTATGTGACAGCAGACATATTCGGATGGGACTAGTAGTCCCATCAGACGATGCCTGCCTACACACAGACCTGCACACACACACAGCTGTGCACACACCTGCAGACCCCATCAGACACATGTGCACACACACAGATACAGACAGAAACCCGCAGACAGACACGCACATCTTCTCTGCATACAGTCTCCACCCACACACATATTCCCACCCACAAACTCTTCTTCCTGCCTTTCTACAGCGTTTTTCACATGCACATCCGCAGCAAATCCACAAATCTTTTTACACCTGCGGTTTTGCTGCGGATTTGACTGACTCAATGGAAGTCAATGGGTGCAGAAACGCTGCAGATCTGCAAAAAGAATTGACATGCTGCGGAAAATAAAATGCTGCGAATCTGCGTGGATTTTTCTGCAGTATGTGCACACCAATTCTGGATTCCCTTAAATTAACATTGGTTGTGCACTACATTGCAGATTTGGTGCAATTCCGTGCATCCAAAACACTGCAGATCCGCAAAAAAATCCGCAATGTGTACACATACCCTAAATGTTCACAAAATAACAATATACTAGGAAAATGACCAAATTGTGTCTGGAACTGCAGATCACCGAATCTGACAAATTTGCCAAATCGCATGGATGTTTTTGGGAGATACGATTAGCAGCTAGCAGCAAGGTTATTCTCCATGAATTTAATGTTCCCTATTATGTTTTGTGATCTCTCCTGACCCCAGTGCATAATAAACGCAAGATGTAAAAAAGAAAAATTTACACTCACCTTACAGCTCACCTGTCCAGCCCCACTGCTGCTCACTAGCCACCGTTCCCTCCTTAGAGACGTCTCTTCTTCCCCCTGTTACAAGCTGCCTCTCTCAGCCTGTTTACTATAGGTAGGTACTTCCGGACATAACTAGGCCTCAAAGCTCACTGCGAGTTGCACTTCGTGATGTTTGATTTGTAGTGGCCTATGAGGTCTGGTTGGGACCGCAAGTCCCTAGAGTGAACAGTTCATAGATTCGACAGCGGAATCTCGTTGCCCACCATCTGGTCTTCAGGGCTTTTTCTTTCTGCCATTGTTAGCTCACAGCTGGGGCTTCTGACTGAGACCAGGCCTCAGAGGTTACTGAGTATGAAACATGTCTGCAACTTCACAAAGTATAACATTCAATGATGTCCAAGCCCTGGTCGTGGATGGAAGTCTAGGAGTAGAATGAACATTGAGCAGCAAGCAACAGAGGAACTGGATAGGTGAGCTATGTATACATTTTTTTTAATGTTTACCCTGGTTGAAAAAAAGTCTAGCCATAGCTCTACTACAGAAAACCATAAGAATTATCTAAAGCAGCTGCCCAGGACTTGCATATTGATGACCTATCGTCAGGGTAGGTGGTATTCCGACACTGGGTTCTCCCAATCATCAGCTGTTTGCTGTTCAATGTAAGTAAACCTAGAACACCACATTGGGTACTGCAGCTCAGCTTTCGTTGAAGTGAATGAATAGTCACTGAATCGTGTTTGAAGCTGTGGTGTCCTTTCCCTATGCATTGATTAGTTCTGGTCATTGGGGGACCTTCAGACAACTGATTGGTGGGGGAGGATGTGTGCTGGATTTCCTCTAATCTAATACTGATGATCGACTCTAAGCCTAGGGTCACATGACTGTATGTTCTTCATCCGAAAAAATAGGTCAAACTGTGTAAATCACAATCTGATCACAATTTGATCAGAGTTTAATCAGAGTGTGATTTGATATTCTTGGATGTGGAGAATTAAAAAAAAAAGTTTCTCTGTTTTCTTCATTCAGTAAATCTGTGTAAATCAGACCTCACTCGGATGTCACCCAAGGGCGGTCTGATGTTTTCCACAGACTCATACATATGAAAGGCCGAGTGCCATCCGATATTGAGGCAAATAGGCAATACCACGATTTTTTCCTACTTTTTGGTTAATTTAGTAGAAGGTAGAAATAATCTTAATACCTTGTCCAGAACAGAATAGATAGCCATTGAGATAAGCCTATTTATTCTATGAAAGTCAAAGTTACTAAGTCCCATACAGAACAACACACACTAGCTCTTCAACTTGTCATTAATAATGTGGTGATAATTACGTAAAGCACAATACCGCTTTTCCCTTTCCGCAGAATAAGAAACAGCTGTTAGTCAGCACATGGCAACTCCAAATACTCTAAACAAGTCAAAATCAGCAACTGTGAAACTTCTTCTCACACACTGTAAAGTGGAAACACTATGTTACCTCTTACTTTATACCAGTTTTAACAAACAAAGGTATATTGCATATATGTATATTAAAGCTACAGAACTGTAAAACACAATGAAATAACAGTGCAGCCAGAAGTTACTACATGGAGAAATATTTCTTTGATGGCCAAATGTAAAATGCCTAGGTTTTTGGTGTGTGGTATATTTATAGTTTAAGTCTAATCTTTGGTGGGGGTGGGGAAGCCACGGTATTTAAAGTACTTGGGAAATATATTTTCCAGCATGGGATATTAGGTTGACACAATGGAACTATTTTCCACACATAAGTTAAAAATTAAATTTTCAGAAACAAGGGATCAAGAAAATAACAGCATCCACATGGTCCAAGAGGACATTTGACAGATACAGCATGTACAGTGTTGTGTGACTACATAGATAAAAATATTCCTACCACAATTTGCCATTTAAGCTATTTGCACACATCTGGAGTTCCCGCAGAAATTTCCGCGGGAATTCCGTAATTCCATGCCGCGGGAAATACGTGAGAAATCCGCATTTGTAATTCCCGCTTATTTCCCGCGAAAAACTAGCATTTTGCAAGTGTAATTAGCTTGCGGAATACTAGTGATTTAAGTGATCTGTAGCATCGCCTGGAAAACTGATTGACAGGTTGGTCACACTCGTCAAACATAGTGTTTGACGAGTGTGACCAACTTTTTACTATTGAGGCTGCCTATGCAGCATCAGTAGTAAAAGATAGGATGTTAAAAATAATAAAAAAAACTATATTGTTATTCTCACCCTCCGGCGTCCCTCGATGTCCTTCCCGCCTCTTACCACGCTCCCGGCATCTTCCGATCCCAGATATACTTTGCGCAAAGGACCTACGATGACATCACACTCGCGAGAGTGCGACGTCATCGAGGTCATTCACGCAAAGCATTACTGGGACCGGAAGATGCCGGGAGCGTGGTGAGAGGCATGAAGGACTCCGGTGGCCGTCGGAAGGTGAGAGTAACAAGATTTTTTATTTGTATTCTATTTTTTACAGGATTATGGTACCCAGGGCCTGGAGGACATTCTCCTCTCCTCCAGACTCTGGGTACCATCCCTACATGAAGTGCTCACTTTATGTATGGTGGGCATAGCCACATGCGTAAAGTGAGCATTTCAATGCAATCCTATGGGTGCGGAATCACCACGATTCTGCAAAAAGAATGAGCATGCTCGGAGTTTTCCGCTATGCGATTACGCAGCGGAAAAATCCGCACCATTAGCACAGCATTGCGGAATCCCATAGGATTGCATGGGATGCTTTTATTTTGCGTTTTCAGGGCGATATCGCTTGTAAAAAAAGCCGCAAAAAAAGCTACGTGTGCACACAGCCTTAAGAACAGAGATGAGAATAACCAGGCTAAGAGGCACTTGCACTCAAAGGAGCGAGGATCCAGCAGTGTAGAAGGATGAAATCTTTATTTATTTTATTTTTTATTTTCATTTTTTATATAGAAAACTTCAAACAAAGGATTACTAGAGAGTATATAAAACATTAAAGGACATGAACACAGCGAGTTTCGACTATCTAGGCTTCATCAGGTGTTATGGTCTACACAACCTATTTATACCTTTCATTAGTATTAGAGGGGGGCTGGTGGATTAACCGAATGCATCTGCCCCATATAACATCCCTCTATAAACCTTTATCAGTAGATGATCATGAACCACCCCACACAAGCTGCAACATAGATACTGCGAAACCTCTGAAATTATAAACCGAACGACGACTTACTTCAAAGTTCATAAACAGCCAAAAAATCTCTAATATAAAATAAAGGGAGAAATATATTTGCAAACATATTTCCTTGTCCCTGTTTGTGATCTTTTATCTGTCAAATCTATTTTATTCTATGTATATATTTCATATGCATTTGATGATTGTCATAATTTAAATTCTCTGCATTTTGTTTTATTTTCCTTAAATCTTAATTCTATAAACTGGGATTATACAGACCCCTTAGTGAAAAATTATGCACACATATAATAAAATCATCAAGATGCATACATAACTAAGATACAACCTTCATATTTTATTAAAATTCATATATATGAAATATGATTTTTAATAAATAGTTTTGAGTGAGTATACTCGTTGCTCGGGTTTTCCTGCGCATGCTCACATGTCCTCCGAGTATTTTGGCGTGCTCGGAGATTTAGTTTCTGTCTCTGCAGCTGCATGATTTGCGGCTACTTGACAGCATGAATACATGTGAGGAATGCCTGTTCGTTAGGGAATCCCCACATGTATTCAGGCTGTCTAGCAGCCACAAATTATGCAGCTGAGGTGACGAAAAATAAATATTCGAGCATCCCAAAATACTCAGAGGACACCCGAGCATGCTCGGGAAAATCCGAGGAATGAGTATACTCACTCATCACTAATAATAAAATAACAATGGATTTCAATTTATACCTAGAGCAAATCAAATAAGGATATAAAAAAACCTAATATAGGAAACATGATGGTTGTACCATAGTTATATTTGCATCTTGATGATTTTATCTTGATTATTTATTTGGTACCACTGTACCACTAATGTACTTAAAAAAGGTGTTATATATTTACAATTACAGCATGATTTTTGAACAATTAGTTTTGTTTTCTCTCCTTGAGAGTAATGACAGGTGTAGAGCATATACTGGACAATTTCACTACAATATCTTGGCTCATTTTTCCTCAACTGTCTGTTAACATAATGTGCCAAGGGCTTACCGCACCAGAGCGGAGCCAGAAGACTGCAGCATCTGGTGGCTCCTACAACGCCACTGAGAAGAAGCACTACTCATATGTATTAAATGTTTTGGTTTCTTTCAGCAGAACAGGGGTTAATCGGCCATGCAGGAAATTCCTGCATTCAACTGTGCTCGGTTAGCCTCTCCTCCCCCTATAAAAGCTGGGCTTGATTACCAAGCCCTTGTCTGAGTTAGCATTAGCTATGTAGATCTGGAGTGGGAGAAGCTGGTGTTGTGAAGAAGAGCTGGAGGAGTTTATTAGCAACTGTTGCTTGGTTTGTACGCTTGGAAATTCCTTATCCTTTCCTGTTTACTTTCCTCCCCCTCCCTACACACCCTCGTGAATACCTCTGTAATATGTGAGTGCATACTTTGTGTGTGTGTAGTTTTCTTTTTCCCTTGTCTTTGTCCCCCTGCCTGTCGGGTTGGTGTACTGCGGTACACAGCAGTGCCTCTCTTCCCCTTGTGGGGGAAGGGGACAGATGTAGGGCTGTTGTAGGAATTAAGGCAAGCGCGGAAGCCCCGGCATCTTTGCCATTTGAAGTATCCAATGGAACAGGGCAAGCTAGGGCACCCCCTAGTGTTAGGGCCAAGAAAGGTGCCCCCTGGTCCCAGGTCATTTGCTAGTCGAATCATGACATAATTATTAATTTATGATAAAATTGACTTATTTTCATAAGAACAAGTAATATCATTAGCCCTTTTATAACCTGTGACTTATAGGTCTCCTCCCCATCTTTGATGCGAGCTTTGATGCGAGTCCGCATCTTTTCAGGCACATAACAGCTGATTTAATCAACTTTCATGTGCCCTTAACAGCCTCGGGTGGATCAGCGATCCACCCTCAGCTGTTAACATATCCGCACCAGAAGACCGTCACAAACCCTGACCTTTGGTGTCCCTGTCACATGATCGCTGGGCGCCAATGGGTTGGCATGACAACCAGGGGTCTGCAGGAGACTCCTGTACTTGTTATTACAGATCTGCTATGAGCGACGCCCTCTGGCCAGCATTCACATCAGATGATCATTTTTGCTACACATAGCAGTGCTGAAGCACAAGCAATCAGGAGATCACAGCTTCTAGTCTCCTAAGGAGATAATTGAAATTAATAAAAAGACAAAAAATTTTACAAATATTTCAAAAATTAACAAAATATAAAAGTTCAAATTATCCCCCTTATGCTCCATTAAAAATAAAACTATAAACAAATACACATATTTGGTATCGCTGTGTTCAAAAACACTAGACCTAAAAAGAATTAATCCGATTGGTAAACGGCGTAAAGGCAAAATAAATCAAAACGCTTATGTTTTTTTGATTGCCGCAAAAATGCAACAAAATGCATTAAAAGGTAATCAAAAGACCGTATCTACACCAAATGGTATCAATAAAAGCTTCATCTCGGCGTGCAGAAAAAAGACCCTCACCTAGCTCCAGATTCCGAAAAATGGAGAAACTGCGAATCTCGGAAAATGGCACCTTGTTTACTTTTTTTTTTTACAAACTTTAGAATTTTTTTCACCTCTTAAATAGAAAAGAACCTAGACATGTTTGGTATCTGCGAACTTGATATGACCTGGAGAACCATAATGGCAGGTCAATTAATCTTTTGCATTTAGTGAACATGGTAAAAAAAACAAAACAAAATACAAATGTGGAATTGCACTTTTTTTGCAATTTCACAGCACTTGGAATTTTTTTCCCATTTTCCATTACATTATATAGTAAAACCAATGGTGTCTTTCAAAAGTACAACTCGTCCCACCAAAAAAAAAGCCTTTACATGGCCACAGTGACCAAAAAAATAAAAAAAAGTTATGGCTGTGGGAAAAAAGAGAGTGAAAAACAAGAAAGCAAAAATATAAAAAATTCCAAGGTGGAGAAGGGGTTAAGGAAAAGTAAAAGTAAATTATTGTAATTTCTTGCTTCAGAGAAGGTGTGAGGACAAACATGCCTTGTGATTATAAATCTGTTGCGATATCATTATTCCACAAGACGTATTACAATGAATGTTTTTAAAGCAAAGTTGTTAAGTCAAAAGTAATTATTACAATCTATTTTAATAATGTATTAATGTTATATTTACTGAGGTGTGAGGCGCCGTTCATTGATTTCCTACATTTTCAGATTTCATCTCCAGGACAGATGTTTTGCGTACTGACTTAATTACCAAAAGTTTTTTTTTTTTGTAATTATATTTCAAGAACATTAAGATTCCAGTGAGAGTGTAACAAATATTTTACTGGTGACTTATTGCGTGAAACACATTTTATTAAATCCATTTAGATGAAGCTTTAAAATTGTTGATCAGAAGGATTTGGAAAATAAATTACCTGTGCAAGAATGATGAGAAGTTACAACTCTACAATGGTGAAAACTTTGGGGCCTGATCCTAGCTCTTAGTGGCCAGAGCTGGATTAGGGGTGGCAAGATAGTGAGTGTAGGTGTTGTGTGTTTATACATAGTAAAAAAAAAATTATTTAAAAAAAAACAACCCCCCCCCAAAAATAAAAATATTTTTTGTTAATTTTGTATATTGTGTTATATTTAGGTTTGTTGTGGTGTGATGTAAAGGGGTGGCTGTAAGGTAAGGCAGTGGGACCAGTAGGTATTTGTTCTGTTTGCGGTGATTTGTAATATTCGGTTTAGTGTAATGCTTTATATTGTTTATATTGTATATAATATTGCATATAGGTCGGTGTGAATGTAGTGTATGGTTGTATATAATAGTATAAATGAAGCTGGGCCGGGGGTTTTACATGATTTTATACTATTTATTATTTATTATTTTAGGGGGGTATTCATGTAGTTATGGTTATTTTGTTTCTTCCCTTTTTAGTTTTGTTTTCTTTATTTTATTTGAATTTTTCTTTTTTTTCCCCTGTTTAGTAGGTCATGAACTTTCTCCATTTTGTTTCCATTTCTGGTTTATTTCTTTGTGATTTGTGTCTGATTCTGTCATCTTGTTGTCTGATTGGAAGTTTGCTCTTATATTTTTGTTCTGCTGTGTTTTTTATCTTGTAATGTATCATAGTGGTGTCATGGCAAGTATTTATATATATAATAAAAAAAACCTACAACTCTACAATGGTTTGTTTCTTGGAAGACAATTTTGATTTCCTATGTAGCTAGTATGGGGTCTTTAATGTCCTCTAACCCATCCAACCTAAAATGTCCTCACAGGGTAAAGGATGAGTTGCCCTTTGCTACCACAGCTTCAGAAGGCCTATTTTGTTTCTGCCAAGATGTCTGATCAAAGGCTCAAAACTTGTGCAGCTTTTGGAGTAGCCACCATGCTAAACCATTAGAAAGGACATTTTGAGCTGAGCTCCCTCTTTTTGAGTTAGGCATTTTGCCTATATTGCTTTTCGTGGGTGGGTGTCAGACCAGTTGGGTCTGGGTCCTTCTCCGGCCCCATTTATTTTGAGATCTGCTGACACATATAGAGGTTTAGTCCAAGAGATAGGACCATCTTGATTGGGTCACCTTGTCGTGGTAGGATGGCTTTTACTCTTTTTTCAGCAAAATACAGTTAACTAACTCCCCTATGTTATTTACATGTACGATTACTATTTGTTTATTTATTTACTTTCTACAGACTATTTGCTCATTTTGCTTTTATCTTAGTTTTTTTTCCTGCTAAATGGCCCCAGTGTGAACAAGCACCTATATACTGCATTTCTATCAACATATGGCCTGGCTCATTTATTTGGTTAAATAAGCAAGGAGGATCAGAGTCAATTATGCCATTAAAGAACAGTACATAATTTTATTATCACAAAAGGTACAATAGTGTTAAACACATAACAATTACGAAAGTTTTATGGGTATATATAGGTGCATATATGGATCTATGATCATAGCTTAGGGTAATAAGGGGGCCGAGGACAAGGCAAGAACAAGATAGTTTGTGTCAAACTGTAAGATGGCATACTCGGTATATATCTAAGAATGTGATTAGTATTGGTGAAAATATATATAAATAATTATATACCCCCACGAATCCCAAATAGTACTATGTTGTCCAAAAGGGAAAAACCTCTATCGTGCTGATATCTTGGGGCATAGACAAGTGTCAGTCACATTACTCAGAACCCATGCTTACCCATGCTTTGCGTCCTGCCTTGACGTTGTTCTGGTTCCCCAACGTACGTTTCGCGACGCTATGCTATGAAACAGCTGGCTGTAAAAAATGACTTTTTTTCATTTATTATGCCACTTTTTCTATTTAAAAAAATCATGAAATCTCTTCTCTGACCACGAAGCCTCATAATAGGGTGACAGTTCCAGTTGTGTAGAGATCTCGTCATCTCATCATTAACACTTGCAAGAGTACCATGATAGGAATCACCTATATATAGATGACAGAAGGTCACAGCATACAGCTTTCCTTCCACCTTGCTGCACAAATACCTCTGCACAGGTTACAGTGCATGCCCAGAAAATTGTCCCATAGAATTCTAAGAGCATCTTCAACCCAGCGCTTTTTATAGTATGGTAAACTATATCTGTGAGCATCAGACCCATCACCATAAAATAAAAGGTCCAATATCGATCCAGAAAAGTGGGACGAGTGTCATATGATTTTCATACGAGTACAATATGATTTTTTTAATGGAGCATCTGTATTACATACATATGTAATCCGTGTGCAGTAGAGTTGAGCAACTTTTGGTTTTTTAGGGTCGCGTTTCGTTTCGTGAAACCCGACTTTTCCAAAAGTCGGGTCGAGCAAGATCGTCCGATTATAGGGAAAAGTCGGGGTCGTTCCGAAACACGAAACCCAATGTAAGTCAATGGGGAATAAAAGTCGGCAGTGAGAGGAGGACAGGAAACACACCTACAGTGCCCATTTGAATGCCAAAAGCATCAATTCTTCTTTCTTAAGCTTGTCAACCTTAATTAACTTCATAATACAAGTTACGCACTGAAAAATGGGGGTTATTTGGCTACAAACTGGGGGGGGGGAGGGATGACTCCAGGTTTTCATGTGCCCTGGGCGAAAGAGCGCCCCTTTAACACATACCACAACTCATCATGCTCCGATACGGCAGAGAAATAGCAGTTTAGTACAATGAAAAATACCTCACTTTTTACATCTCATGACGAGGCCCATCTATTTCTCCATACAGAATCATTGGTCCCATATAATGTTTGAAACAGTATATGATGAGCTCCACATAATGCTACAGTATATGTTGGTCCCCATGGATGAAGCTCCACTGTCTTATGGGCCCAAATAATGCTCCAAACATAATGGGCCCCATTTCTAATGCTCTAGTGTATAATGGGCCCTGTAAATGCTGCTCCAGTGTCTGATGTCCACCTTTGGAATGTTCCAGTGTATGGTGGGCCCCATCTATCATTCTCCAGAGTATAGTGCTCCCCAAAAATTGCTGTCCCAACATTGAAAACAATCAAATAAGTCTCCTCGCTAGGGAATCCCTGTACTTGTCTGGACAGGTGCTGTAGCTTGCTTAACAGCTCGCCAGCCGTTCTCACGCCCAGTATGGCTTACACGTGATTGCACAAAGGTGAGAAAGGGTACCGTATCCCCAGATAACATGTATGGATAGCGTACACATTCAAAATATATGTCTCAGGAGGCAGGCTCAGACGGTGTTAGGCCCAGTATAGATTGCACGTGATTGCACAAAGGTTAGAAAGGGTACCGTATTCCCGGATAACATGTATGGATAGCGTACACATTCAAAATATATGTCTATACAGCATGAGGCAGGCTCAGACGGTGTTAGGCCCAGTATGGATTGCACGTGATTGCACAAAGGTTAGAAAGGGTACCGTATCCCTGGATAACATGTATGGATAGCGTACACATTCAAAATATATGTCTATACAGCATGAGGCAGGCTCAGACGGTGTTAGGCCCAGTATGGATTGCACGTGATTGCACAAAGGTTAGAAAGGGTACCGTATCCCTGGATAACATGTGTAGATAGCGTACACATTCAAAATATATGTCTATACAGCATGAGGCAGGCTCAGACGGTGTTAGGCCCAGTATGGATTGCACGTGATTGCACAAAGGTTAGAAATGGTACCGTATCCCTGGATAACATGTATGGATAGCGTACACATTCAAAATATATGTCTCAGGAGGCAGGCTCAGACGGTGTTAGGCCCAGTATGGATTGCACGTGATTGCACAAAGGTTAGAAAGGGTACCGTATCCCCGGATAACATGTATGGATAGCGTACACATTCAAAATATATGTCTATACAGCATGAGGCAGGCTCAGACGGTGTTAGGCCCAGTATGGATTGCACGTGATTGCACAAAGGTTAGAAAGGGTACCGTATCCCTGGATAACATGTATGGATAGCGTACACATTCAAAATATATGTCTATACAGCATGAGGCAGGCTCAGACGGTGTTAGGCCCAGTATGGATTGCACGTGATTGCACAAAGGTTAGAAAGGGTACCGTATCCCTGGATAACATGTATGGATAGCGTACACATTCAAAATATATGTCTATACAGCATGAGGCAGGCTCAGACGGTGTTAGGCCCAGTATGGATTGCACGTGATTGCACAAAGGTTAGAAAGGGTACCGTATCCCCGGATAACATGTATGGATAGCGTACACATTCAAAATATATGTCTATACAGCATGAGGCAGGCTCAGACGGTGTTAGGCCCAGTATGGATTGCACGTGATTGCACAAAGGTTAGAAAGGGTACCGTATCCCTGGATAACATGTATGGATAGCGTACACATTCAAAATATATGTCTCAGGAGGCAGGCTCAGACGGTGTTAGGCCCAGTATGGATTGCACGTGATTGCACAAAGGTTAGAAAGGGTACCGTATCCCCGGATAACATGTATGGATAGCGTACACATTCAAAATATATGTCTATACAGCATGAGGCAGGCTCAGACGGTGTTAGGCCCAGTATGGATTGCACGTGATTGCACAAAGGTTAGAAAGGGTACCGTATCCCTGGATAACATGTATGGATAGCGTACACATTCAAAATATATGTCTCAGGAGGCAGGCTCAGACGGTGTTAGGCCCAGTATGGATTGCACGTGATTGCACAAAGGTTAGAAAGGGTACCGTATCCCCGGATAACATGTATGGATAGCGTACACATTCAAAATATATGTCTATACAGCATGAGGCAGGCTCAGACGGTGTTAGGCCCAGTATGGATTGCACGTGATTGCACAAAGGTTAGAAAGGGTACCGTATCCCTGGATAACATGTATGGATAGCGTACACATTCAAAATATATGTCTATACAGCATGAGGCAGGCTCAGACGGTGTTAGGCCCAGTATGGATTGCACGTGATTGCACAAAGGTTAGAAAGGGTACCGTATCCCTGGATAACATGTATGGATAGCGTACACATTCAAAATATATGTCTCAGGAGGCAGGCTCAGACGGTGTTAGGCCCAGTATGGATTGCACGTGATTGCACAAAGGTTAGAAAGGGTACCGTATCCCCGGATAACATGTATGGATAGCGTACACATTCAAAATATATGTCTATACAGCATGAGGCAGGCTCAGACGGTGTTAGGCCCAGTATGGATTGCACGTGATTGCACAAAGGTTAGAAAGGGTACCGTATCCCTGGATAACATGTATGGATAGCGTACACATTCAAAATATATGTCTATACAGCATGAGGCAGGCTCAGACGGTGTTAGGCCCAGTATGGATTGCACGTGATTGCACAAAGGTTAGAAAGGGTACTGTATCCCTGGATAACATGTATGGATAGCGTACACATTCAAAATATATGTCTATACAGCATGAGGCAGGCTCAGACGATGTTAGGCCCAGTATGGATTGCACGTGATTGCACAAAGGTTAGAAAGGGTACCGTATCCCTGGATAACATGTATGGATAGCATACACATTCAAAATATATATGTCTCAGGAGGCAGGCTCAGATGGTGTTAGGCCCAGTATGGATTGCACGTGATTGCACAAAGGTTAGAAAGGGTACCGTATCCCTGGATAACATGTATGGATAGCGTACACATTCAAAATATATGTCTCAGGAGGCAGGCTCAGACGGTGTCAGGCACAGTATGGATATGACGGCCCAGATTACACAGCGGAGGAGCAGGGAGAGGTAAAGATTGCAAATGCTGGGGCCCTGCCCAAGCAAGGGGGGCCCACTCGTGGGCGTCGGTACTGGCACTGGGCCCCTCATAGTACAGCGGTGTGTCTGATGGCGGGTGTGCATCACCACCGTCAGAGACACTTGATTGCACTATGAGGGACCCTGTGCCAGTGCCCGCGCCCAAGAGTCGGCCTACCCACCTGTCCAGGGCAACGGCACTCGCACGGTGTCGTGCGGTAGGTGGTGACCCCGGCCATGGGGGGGGAGGCAGCACAGTTAGGGAGTTTTAGAAAGTGGCATATGTTGATGTTGGACATTCAGCTGATGCAAAAGGCGAAATAGGTGAAGTACCAGGAAGAGGTGGACCAAAGCAAGCCATTTTTCTGTCACCCTATGTGTCATCAGGGGAAGGTGGGACAAAATCCTTGGAAACCCATGCGTGGTTCATTTTAATGAAGGTTAGATCATCCACATTTTGGGTTGACAGACGGGTCCTTTTTTCTGTCAGGATTGATCCAGCTGCACTGAAGACTCTTTCCGATAGCACACTTGCAGCTGGGCAAGCGAGCTCCTGTAAGGCATATTGGGCCAATTCAGGCCAGGTGTCCAGTTTAGCGGCCCAATAGTCAAAGGGGAATGACCTGTGTGGGAGAACATCGATATGGGAGGAAAAGTAGTTTGTAACCATGGTTGACAACTGCTGTCTCCTGTCACTTTCCATCGATGCAGTATTACCAGTTGTGTGAGCGGTATTTGAAAAATCAGTCCACAACATTGTCATGAAACCCCTGTCTCCAACGCCACTTCTGCTGTGTGCACCACGAACACCTCTGCCAAGCTGCCCCCGGCCCGTACGGCTCGTGTGAGAACCATCACCGCTGCTGTGTGCTGGGAATGCCTCAAGCAACCGATTTACCAGAGTTGCTTGTTTATTAGCCAATATTAGGTCAAGGTTCTCCTGTGGCATGTTGTTTTGTAATTTGCCTTTATAGCGTGGATCCAGGATGCTGGCCAACCAGTAGTCGTCATCGTTCATCATTTTGGCAATGAGGGGGTCTCTTTTTAGGATCCGCAAGGCATAATCTGACATGTGGGCCAATGTTCCCGGTGTCAATGATGCACTGCGAGTGCTGGGTGGAGGAGCACTTTCTGGCAAATTCACATCCCTCCAGTCACGCACAAACCCTGTACCAGACCTTGCCACGCCAACATTTTCACTTGCCCCACGAGATGCATCCTCCTCCCCTAAGTAATCATCCCCATCATCCTCCTCCTCCTCCTCTTCTTCCTCCACCTCGTCCAGGAGAGGACCCTGAGCAGACAATGGCTGAATGTCATCAAGGATTCCCTCCTCCTCTTCCTCCTCATCAACATTGGCTGCAGACGCCTGCTCCTAAAGGTGCGTCAAAGTTTGCATGAGCAGACGCATAAGTGGGATGCTCATGCTTAGGATGGCGTCGTCTGCGCTTACCAGCCGTGTGCATTCCTCAAAACACTGAAGGACTTTACAAAGGTCTTTCAGCTTCGACCACTGCACACCTGTCAACTCCATGTCTGCTCTCAAAGTGCCTGGCCGTGTATCCTCCCACAAATGCATTATGGCCTGCCTCTGCTCGCACAGCCGCTCCACCATGTGCAGGGTGGAGTTCCACCTTGTTGCAATGTCGATAATGAGGCGGTGGTTGGGAAGGTGGAGCAATCGCTGCAGCTTCTGCATACGAACGGAGTGTACAGGCGACCGGCGGATGTGCGCGCACAGTCTTCGCACCTTCTGGAGCAGGGTTGTTAACTCCGGATAATTTTTGAGGAAGCACTGCACCACCAGGTTCAAGGTGTGAGCCAAGCAAGGTATGTGGCTAAGTTTTGAAAGGGCTATGGCTGCCACAAAATTACGGCCGTTATCACTAACTACCTTGCCTGCCTCAAGATGTACACTGCCCAGCCATGACTCAGTTTGTCGCTTCAAGTACTCGGCCAGCACCTCGGCGGTGTGTCTGTTGCCCAAACACATCATCTGCAACACAGCCTGCTGATGCTTTCCACTAGCTGCTCGATAGGGGGACACATCGTGTGCAACAGTGGCAGCTGCAGATGGAGTGCTCGTACGACTGCGCTCTGTGGACGAGCTTTCGCTTCTGGAGGAGGTGGAGGAGGAGGAGGGTCGAACGCCTACAGCCAACTGTTTCCTATACCGTGGGCTAGGCAGCACTGTCCCACCACCGCTGTCCCCTGTGGACCCTGCATCCACCACATTAACCCAGTGCGCAGTGATGGACACGTAACGGCCCTGGCCATGCCGACTGGACCATGCATCAGTTGTGAGGTGCACCTTTCCGCTCACTGACTGCTTGAGTGCATGGACAATGCGGTCTTTCACATGATGGTGGAGGGCTGGGATGGCTTTGCGAGAGAAGAAGTGGCGACTGGGTAGGTCATAGCGTGGTACTGCATAGGCCATGAGTTCGCAGAAAGCTGTGCTTTCCACCAACCGAAAGGGCATCATCTCAAACGAGATTAGTTTGGCAATGTGGGCGTTCAAACCCAGTGTACGCGGATGAGAGACTGAGTACTTTCTTGACCTACTCATAGTGTCTGGGAGGGTGAGCTGGACTTGAGAGCTGCATATGGTGGAAGTAGCGGTGGACAGGGCGGACTGAGAGAGGGTTGATGATGGTGATGGAGTTGGTGTTCTTTCTGATGGCCTAGAATCAGTCTTTCGTTGATATAACAGTGCGATTCCCTGACTGCTGTGGTCTTGCAACGACACCTCAACATTTGCTGCTGTGCTAACCGGTGGGCTTACAGTGGGGGAAACAATGTAGCGTTGCTGACTACCTTCATTGTGATCAGTTGCACATGTGGCACTTGAGGTTTGGTGTTGTGTCCACGCTTGCAAGTGCATGCTGGTTAAATGTCTAAGCATGCAACTGGTATTCAAATTTTTCAGATTTTTCCCTCGGCTAAAGGTCTTTGCGCACTTCGTACAGATAACCTTGGCCTGATCATGAGGATTTTGTTCAAAAAAGTGCCACACTGCACTCTTCCTACTTTGGCAGACATTTTGCGGCCTAGCACTCTGTGATCTTTTGACCCTCTGGACAAGCTGTCCAGCAACTCTTTTGATGTTTGGAACCTGTCTTTGGAGTGCTCCGGGCCTGCCAGATAACAGCTGTTGCGATGTCGATGTCTGCTGTGGATGCTCCTCATCTGAGCTATTGGAAGCAGCACCCTCTTCCCCCAATGGATGCCAATCTGGGTCAACAACTGGGTCATCCATCACCTCCTCTTCTATGTCATGTGCACCTTCCTCTGTGTCACCGTGTATGGTGGTATAGTGTGCGGGAAGGGGCACCTGAGTCTCATCAGGGTCAGAATCTGGCTCTGTACACTGCGAGGACAATGTAGTGCTCTGAGTGAATGTACCAGCAGAATCATCCATCAGCGGCTGTGCATCAGTGCACTCCATGTCAGATTCATCTTGGCCTGGGTAATTCACCATTTGACTTGATAATCCAGGCATGGTATGTGAAAACAGCTCCATGGAGTAATCAGTAGTATGGCCTGCGTCATCCTTCAATCTTGGTTGGGGTGAAGGACACAAGGAAAGGTGTGGTTCATGAACATGAGCCTCCAATGACGACTCAGTGCT
This sequence comes from Dendrobates tinctorius, assembly GCF_039654945.1. Classification (NCBI taxonomy): domain Eukaryota; kingdom Metazoa; phylum Chordata; class Amphibia; order Anura; family Dendrobatidae; genus Dendrobates; species Dendrobates tinctorius. The sequence continues at coordinate 3,461,964 of NW_027361814.1, read as the reverse complement.
TTTACTTTTTACAACTGAAGAAGAGGAGGCGATAGAGCTGGAGGCTGAGTCAGCAATGTAAGACAAAACTTTTTCCTGATGCTCTGGCTTTAAAAGGGGTTTGCCAACTCCTAGAAAACTAAGCGTTCGAGGCCTTATGTAGCCAGACGATGATGCAGGGTCAGCACCTCCTGCATTCGGTCCTATTTTGCTCTTGCCACTACCATCAGATCCACCACCAACACCATCATTACCAGCTGCCAACCCCCGCCCAATTCCACGGCCTCTTCCACCAGCCTTCCTCATTTTTGGTAGAAATGTAGACAAAATCCATCAAACTATATAGTAATGTAAAACAAGGTACAAGGTGTCTATAGGGCAGGGGAGATTTTGAATTTCTGCACACACTTGTGGACAGTGGACACTTTTGGATTGTGTGAGGCCCACTGATATCTGAGCGCTATGTGACAGGCTCGATGGCACTGCTGTGACAAAAGTGACTAGAGGATAAGGGAGATTTTGAATATCTGCACACACTTTTGGACACTGGACACTTTTGGATTGTGTGAGGCCCACTGATATCTGAGCGCTATGTGACAGGCTCGATGGCACAGCTGTGACAAAAGTGACTAGAGGATAAGGGAGATTTTGAATATCTGCACACACTTTTGGACACTGGACACTTTTGGATTGTGTGAGGCCCACTGATATCTGAGCGCTATGTGACAGGCTCGATGGCACTGCTGTGACAAAAGTGACTAGAGGATAAGGGAGATTTTGAATATCTGCACACACTTTTGGACACTGGACACTTTTGGATTGTGTGAGGCCCACTGATATCTGAGCGCTATGTGACAGGCTCGATGGCACTGCTGTGACAAAAGTGACTAGAGGATAAGGGAGATTTTGAATATCTGCACACACTTTTGGACACTGGACACTTTTGGATTGTGTGAGGCCCACTGATATCTGAGCGCTATGTGACAGGCTCGATGGCACTGCTGTGACAAAAGTGACTAGAGGATAAGGGAGATTTTGAATATCTGCACACACTTTTGGACACTGGACACTTTTGGATTGTGTGAGGCCCACTGATATCTGAGCGCTATGTGACAGGCTCGATGGCACAGCTGTGACAAAAGTGACTAGAGGATAAGGGAGATTTTGAATTTCTGCACACACTTTTGGACACTGGACACTTTTGGATTGTGTGAGGCCCACTGATATCTGAGCGCTATGTGACAGGCTCGATGGCACTGCTGTGACAAAAGTGACTAGAGGATAAGGGAGATTTTGAAAATCTGCACACACTTTTGGACACTGGACACTTTTGGATTGTGTGAGGCCCACTGATATCTGAGCGCTATGTGACAGGCTCGATGGCACAGCTGTGACAAAAGTGACTAGAGGATAAGGGAGATTTTGAATTTCTGCACACACTTTTGGACACTGGACACTTTTGGATTGTGTGAGGCCCACTGATATCTGAGCGCTATGTGACAGGCTCGATGGCACTGCTGTGACAAAAGTGACTAGAGGATAAGGGAGATTTTGAATATCTGCACACACTTTTGGACACTGGACACTTTTGGATTGTGTGAGGCCCACTGATATCTGAGCGCTATGTGACAGGCTCGATGGCACTGCTGTGACAAAAGTGACTAGAGGATAAGGGAGATTTTGAATATCTGCACACACTTTTGGACACTGGACACTTTTGGATTGTGTGAGGCCCACTGATATCTGAGCGCTATGTGACAGGCTCGATGGCACTGCTGTGACAAAAGTGACTAGAGGATAAGGGAGATTTTGAATATCTGCACACACTTTTGGACACTGGACACTTTTGGATTGTGTGAGGCCCACTGATATCTGAGCGCTATGTGACAGGCTCGATGGCACAGCTGTGACAAAAGTGACTAGAGGATAAGGGAGATTTTGAATTTCTGCACACACTTGTGGACAGTGGACACTTTTGGATTGTGTGAGGCCCACTGATATCTGAGCGCTATGTGACAGGCTCGATGGCACTGCTGTGACAAAAGTGACTAGAGGATAAGGGAGATTTTGAATATCTGCACACACTTTTGGACACTGGACACTTTTGGATTGTGTGAGGCCCACTGATATCTGAGTGCTATGTGACAGGCTCGATGGCACTGCTGTGAAAAAAGTGACTAGAGGATAAGGGAGATTTTGAATATCTGCACACACTTTTGGACACTGGACACTTCTGGATTGTGTGAGGCCCACTGATATCTGAGCGCTATGTGACAGGCTCGATGGCACAGCTGTGACAAAAGTGACTAGAGGATAAGGGAGATTTTGAATTTCTGCACACACTTTTGGACACTGGACACTTTTGGATTGTGTGAGGCCCACTGATATCTGAGCGCTATGTGACAGGCTCGATGGCACTGCTGTGACAAAAGTGACTAGAGGATAAGGGAGATTTTGAAAATCTGCACACACTTTTGGACACTGGACACTTTTGGATTGTGTGAGGCCCACTGATATCTGAGCGCTATGTGACAGGCTCGATGGCACAGCTGTGACAAAAGTGACTAGAGGATAAGGGAGATTTTGAATTTCTGCACACACTTTTGGACACTGGACACTTTTGGATTGTGTGAGGCCCACTGATATCTGAGCGCTATGTGACAGGCTCGATGGCACTGCTGTGACAAAAGTGACTAGAGGATAAGGGAGATTTTGAATATCTGCACACACTTTTGGACACTGGACACTTTTGGATTGTGTGAGGCCCACTGATATCTGAGCGCTATGTGACAGGCTCGATGGCACAGCTGTGACAAAAGTGACTAGAGGATAAGGGAGATTTTGAATTTCTGCACACACTTGTGGACAGTGGACACTTTTGGATTGTGTGAGGCCCACTGATATCTGAGCGCTATGTGACAGGCTCGATGGCACTGCTGTGACAAAAGTGACTAGAGGATAAGGGAGATTTTGAATATCTGCACACACTTTTGGACACTGGACACTTTTGGATTGTGTGAGGCCCACTGATATCTGAGCGCTATGTGACAGGCTCGATGGCACTGCTGTGACAAAAGTGAGTAGAGGATAAGGGAGATTTTGAATATCTGCACACACTTTTGGACACTGGACACTTTTGGATTGTGTGAGGCCCACTGATATCTGAGCGCTATGTGACAGGCTCGATGGCACAGCTGTGACAAAAGTGACTAGAGGATAAGGGAGATTTTGAATTTCTGCACACACTTTTGGACACTGGACACTTTTGGATTGTGTGAGGCCCACTGATATCTGAGCGCTATGTGACAGGCTCGATGGCACTGCTGTGACAAAAGTGACTAGAGGATAAGGGAGATTTTGAATATCTGCACACACTTTTGGACACTGGACACTTTTGGATTGTGTGAGGCCCACTGATATCTGAGCGCTATGTGACAGGCTCGATGGCACAGCTGTGACAAAAGTGACTAGAGGATAAGGGAGATTTTGAATTTCTGCACACACTTTTGGACACTGGACACTTTTGGATTGTGTGAGGCCCACTGATATCTGAGCGCTATGTGACAGGCTCGATGGCACTGCTGTGACAAAAGTGACTAGAGGATAAGGGAGATTTTGAATATCTGCACACACTTTTGGACACTGGACACTTTTGGATTGTGTGAAGCCCACTGATATCTGAGCGCTATGTGACAGGCTCGATGGCACTACTGTGACAAAAGTGACTAGAGGATAAGGGAGATTTTGAATATCTGCACACACTTTTGGACACTGGACACTTTTGGATTGTGTGAGGCCCACTGATATCTGAGCGCTATGTGACAGGCTCGATGGCACTGCTGTGACAAAAGTGACTAGAGGATAAGGGAGATTTTGAATATCTGCACACACTTTTGGACACTGGACACTTTTGGATTGTGTGAGGCCCACTGATATCTGAGCGCTATGTGACAGGCTCGATGGCACAGCTGTGACAAAAGTGACTAGAGGATAAGGGAGATTTTGAATTTCTGCACACACTTTTGGACACTGGACACTTTTGGATTGTGTGAGGCCCACTGATATCTGAGCGCTATGTGACAGGCTCGATGGCACTGCTGTGACAAAAGTGACTAGAGGATAAGGGAGATTTTGAATATCTGCACACACTTTTGGACACTGGACACTTTTGGATTGTGTGAGGCCCACTGATATCTGAGCGCTATGTGACAGGCTCGATGGCACTGCTGTGACAAAAGTGACTAGAGGATAAGGGAGATTTTGAATATCTGAACACACTTTTGGACACTGGACACTTTTGGATTGTGTGAGGCCCACTGATATCTGAGCGCTATGTGACAGGCTCGATGGCACAGCTGTGACAAAAGTGACTAGAGGATAAGGGAGATTTTGAATATCTGCACACACTTGTGGACAGTGGACACTTTTGGATTGTGTGAGGCCCACTGATATCTGAGCGCTATGTGACAGGCTCGATGGCACTGCTGTGACAAAAGTGACTAGAGGATAAGGGAGATTTTGAATATCTGCACACACTTTTGGACACTGGACACTTTTGGATTGTGTGAGGCCCACTGATATCTGAGCGCTATGTGACAGGCTCGATGGCACTGCTGTGACAAAAGTGACTAGAGGATAAGGGAGATTTTGAATATCTGAACACACTTTTGGACACTGGACACTTTTGGATTGTGTGAGGCCCACTGATATCTGAGCGCTATGTGACAGGCTCGATGGCACTGCTGTGACAAAAGTGACTAGAGGATAAGGGAGATTTTGAATATCTGCACACACTTTTGGACACTGGACACTTTTGGATTGTGTGAGGCCCACTGATATCTGAGCGCTATGTGACAGGCTCGATGGCACTGCTGTGACAAAAGTGACTAGAGGATAAGGGAGATTTTGAATCTCTGCACACACTTTTGGACACTGGACACTTTTGGATTGTGTGAGGCCCAATGAATATCTGAGCGCTATGTGACAGGCTCGATGGCACAGCTGTGACAAAAGTGACTAGAGGATAAGGGAGATTGGATTGCTTTTAAAAAAGCAGTTTGCGGAGCAGTGGGTAAACAGCAATGCCAGCCTGTCAGGAAGCCTTAGAAGGCAGCCCAACAACCAACACCACTGATACACCACTATATAGCCTCCCCTTGCACTGCACACACAGTGACTGGTGTGTTGTGCAGGCCAAATTGCTAGCAGCAGAAGCAGTTTTTTTTTCTTCTCAGCAGGACAAAAAAAAAAAATTGGGATTGCTTTTAAAAAAGCAGTTTGCGGAGCAGTGGGTAAACAGCAATGCCAGCCTGTCAGGAAGCCTTAAAAGGCAGCCCAACAACCAACACCACTGATACACCACTATATAGCCTCCCCTTGCACTGCACACACAGTGACTGGTGTGTTGTGCAGGCCAAATCGCTAGCAGCAGAAGCAGTTTTTTTGTCTTCTTCCCTGCCTAACGCTCTCCCTACAGAATCAGCAGCAACCTCTCCCTATACTAAGATCGGCAGAAGTAAGATGGCGGTCGGCGTGCACGCCCTTTTATACCCCCTGTGACGCCCACCAAAGCAAGCCAATCACTTGCATGCCCTTCTGAAAGATGGTGGTGACCCGTGCCTATGTCATCACGTTGCCCACAGTGTCCGTGGATCCTGGTTGGCTGAAAAAGAGCGCAAAACAAACTTTTGAAACGCGACTTTGGCGCGTAAGTCGCCGACCTCGTGGCCGACCTCATCCTAGGGTCGGGTTTCGTTTCATGAAACCCGACTTTGCCAAAAGTCGGCGACTTTTGAATTTTTTCGACCCGTTTCGCTCAACTCTAGTGTGCAGTGCATTTTTTTTCTCGACGACTATTATTCTAGAATCATTTACAGGACCAATTACAGTGCACTATGCTACAGAATGGTAATGTGTCCTTAAAAGTCAGAAGGCATATGGCTGGTCCATGTGCCATCTGCTTTTTTTTCTAGCACCTATAGACTTGCATTGGTGAGTCTTGTCCGATATATGAGGACAATCGCAGCGTGCCGCAAATTTTTTCTCAGTCTGATTTCAGCTGATGAGCAGGGACTCATAGATTCACATTGGTCCGAGTGCGATCTGATTTTTTTACCGGATTGCACTCGTCCATTTTTCTCACAGATGAGTATAAGCCCTGAATGTTGTTAACAGAAGCTCAGATAAGATGGTCGCCCCTACAATCATGTCTAGAAAGCAGAATTTAGAAATCTATAAACAGAAAGTAAAAACAGATGGGAATGAATACGTTATGCCTTGTTTTAATTAGAGAAAAACTAGAGTTGATACGTTCCTTTCAAATTGCAACAAGATCATTCTATCTAAAGTTTATCATCCGTCCCATCAGTCCTAGTCTCCAAAGAGATGCACAGCTTTCTTTCATATCTTAATGCTCACAAAGTCTTCTTAAAAAAAACTTTTGACGTGTGAAAAGGTTTTCATTGCTGGGGTCCAGGTGCTGAAAATGAAAGGAGCAGAATCACTTAGGCTGGTTCCACATTTGCGGACGGAGGGCTGCGGACTTCCTCCATGAAGCCCCGCCCCCTGACACGCCTCCTCTGGTTTGCTCCGCATATTTCTCCATGCGGCTTCATGCGGCCTGTGCACCCTATCTTTAATATTGGGTACGCAGGCTGTGCCGCAGTGTGCGTATGCCGCCGCATGCATCGTTTTGACTATGCGGCAACCCGCGTAGAACGCATCATGTTGGAATTTTATGTGGGCGCTGCATTGTCAAAGCAATGCATGCGGCGGCATCCACATACTGCTGCATGGCCTGCGTACCCAATGTTAAAGATAGGGTACACAGGCCGCATGAAGCCGCATGCAGAAATAGGCGGAGCAAACCGGAGGAGGCACGGCAGGGGGCGAGGCTTCACAGATGAAGTCTGCAGCCCTCCGTCCGCAAATGTGAAACTAGCCTTAGCTAATCAATGTGCCATTATGTTCCTGATTGTCTCTTTTCAGCTCTCCTGGTGTGGTGTGCGGATTTATTGACTTTCTATGGCCTCATCAACTATTTGCTCCAAAAGCCAATCGAGCTTTCAATGCTTTTGGAATGTAGAAGAAAAAAAACCTTCCAGTAGAAACCTACACAAACACTCTAAGAACTTACAGAATCCATTCAGATGTTGATCCACTGCCTTATTTACCGAGCTGTATTATTGTTTTGTGATAATAAGGAACATTTTGAAGCAGGGACATTTTGTACATTTGTATTACTCAAAGAGAGGGAGAGAGAAATAGGTTAATCTTTCAGATTTTGGGTGGAGGTAGTGGCATGCTTTATCTGTGGCCATGGGGCTCTGTACTTAGAAGTCCTTCAACCTGAAAGCACCTTAATTTGGTCTCCATGCTTAATATACTCCAAGCACACATTTCTGACATGTACATGAGCCCCAAGTAATACTCAAAGATCTTTACTTCTGGATGTAAAGAACAACATTCTATCATTTGCTGAAATTAATCAAATTTGATATTACGATGTATCTAAGTTCTACCTGCTTCTGCATGAAGTCTACTAACTACCCTCATTTCACATGAGTGGCATTCATCCTACACTCCAAACCATGGTCAATCAGTTGGCGTCCTATGTAATAATTTCAATTATGTTGCATCTGACAGTGGAAAATTAGTTTTGTGAGTGGCACATCCAAAATTATTTCTGTTGGTCTACCTCTTTATAATGCAGCTTGCACATTTTGTACAGTGAATTCTAGCATTAAAAAAAGTCTTGTTTCCTAGAGGAATTTTTTCCAGCATCGGTTTTACTATCTCTATTAGAACAGCATGTTGGATAACAGATTCCAACAAGTCATAAATATTCTGAAAAATAGTTCAATGAAAATCCTTTCTAATGGCATATATACTGTATGTCATGTCCAACATTGTCAGGAAATACTTCATCTATATATGGAAGAGAGGTAGAATAAGACATGATGACAGGAATATTCTAATATAGTATGTGACTTAACAAAGACCAGAAGGAAGCATGACTATCTTGTCTATGCTCTATAATCAATGTCATGACTAGTTTTTGATGTTACATTGATTTCTCTGAAATATTGTTGGAAATGTAGAAGATAAGGCATGAGGGAAGGGAAAGTTGTGACAAGTGTTCTATATTAGTGTGGCATATAAAGACATGTTTAGTAGGGAGTAGAGTTGAGCGAAATGGGTCAGTCAAATTCAAAAGTCGCCGACTTTCACTAAAGTCGGGTTTCGCCGAGCAAAATCCGACCATAGCGTGAGGTTAGCCATGCAGTCGCCAACCCGAGCGCCAAAGTCGCGTTTCCTATAATCCTTTCAGGCGCCTTTTCTCTGCCAATGAACAAGGACGTACACTGTGGGCAACGTGATGACATGGGCAGCAGCCACCACCATCTTAGATAAGGGCATTGCAGTGATTGGCTTGCTTTGTGTGGCATCACAGTGGCTATAAAAGCCCTGACCGCCGACCGCCATTTTACTTCTACCGATCTTAGCATAAGGAGAGGTTGCTGGCTGCCGCTGTTTCTCAATAGGGACAGTGTTAGGCAGGAAAGAAAACAGATAGGCAGCGAAGAAAAAACATTCTGTGCTTGTGCTGATAGCAATTGTGCTGTACAGTTAGTGTGCAGTGACAGGGGAGGGGAGGATTTTTTTGTGTGTAGCAGCGCTGGTTATTAGGCTGCCTTATGAGGCTACCTGATAGCTGCATTGCTGTGTGTACACTGCTGTACAGACTGCTTTTTCCAAAGCACTCCTACTTTTATTCTTTTTTTCTGAACAGTTACTGAGCGTTCATTTTTTTCCCACACCATATTGGGGTTATACGCTCCTCACACACTAACGTGTACCGGCTGGTATCATGGACAAATACATGCTATCTGTGTGTGACTCTGGAAAAAAATAGACGGAGATTTACACTTTTCCATACATACACCGTATAGAAAACTGGAGTCTGAACTGAGAAAGTAAATTTATGTGTATGCACAATGTAAGTGCATATTAACACAAAACCATAAACCAGAGAAAGCAAAAAGCACAAATATCCTGAAATAAAAAGTAAAAAATAAACTGCAAATAATGCATAAAAGTAATAATAATAATAATAATAATAATGGTATTTAGTAAGCATAATTTTGATCAAAATAAAGTACAAGCCATCCTGCCACGTCACGGCAACCCTTGTGGGACAGTCCTACTCTAGTTTAAAACCTTTTCACTTGTCAAGTGACGTGAATGTGAACAAGGATCGAGCGACTGAACCACTAGTAAAAGCTTAGGCCAGAAAGGATGGGTTTCCCAGCTCAGAAAGAGGGCGGTCACACCCTTAAATACACTCAATGCACAATGAAATGAATAAAAAACTGGAGTCTGAACTGAGAAAGTAAATTAATGTGTATGCACAATGTAAGTGCATATTAACACATGACCATTAACCAGAGAAAACAAAAAGCAAAAAGCACAAATATCCTGAAATAAAAAGTAAAAAATAAACTGCAAATAATGCATAAAAGTAATAATAGTAATAAGGGTATTTAGTAAACATAATTTTGATCAAAATAATGTACAAGCCATCCCGCCACGTCTTGGCAACCCTTGTGGGACAGTCCTAATCTAGCAAGCCCTGAAAATTTATGCCATAGTAGGAAGAGTGCAGTGTGGAACTTTTTTGACCAAAATCCTATTGATGAGGTAAAGGTTATCTGTAACAAGTGCGGAAGGACCTTTAGCCGAGGGAAAAATCTCCGAAATTTGGATACCAGTTGCATGCCTAGACATTTAACCACCATGCACTTGCAAGCATGGATGGACTACAAAACCTCAGGTAGCACATGTGCACCTGCTCCGACTGAATGTAGCCAGCAACGCTCCATCGCTTCCCCCACTGTAAGCCCACTGGTAAGCACACCAGCAGCAAGAAATGTTGAGGTCTCGTCGCAAGGCCAAAGCAGTCAGGGAATCACAATGTTTTTGCAACGAAGGACTGAATCTAGGCCATCACCACCACCACCATCACCATCACCAAACCCCTCTCAGTCCATCAGGTCCACTGCTAGTTCCCCCAAATGCAGCTCTCAAGTCCAGCTCACCCTACCAGACACTCTGAGTAGGACAAGAAATTACTCATCCTCTCATCCGTGTACACTGACTTTGAACGCCTACATTGCCAAACTGATCTCATTAGAGATGATGACCTTCCGTTTGGTTGAAAGCGCAGTGTTCCCAGAGCTCATGGCCTATACTCTCCCACGCTATGACCTATCCAGTCTGCACTTCTTTTCTAGAAAAGCCATCCCTGCCCTCCACCTGCATGTAAAAGACCGCATTGTCCATGCACTCAAACAATCAGTGAGTGGAAAGGTGCACCTCACAACAGATTTATGGGCCAGTAGGCATGGCCAGGGCCATTACGTGTCCATCACTGCGCACTGGGTTAATGTGGTGGATGCAGGGTCCACATGGGACAGCGACAGTGGGACAGTGCTGCTTAGCCCACGGTATAGGAAATAGTTGGCTGTAGGCGTTCGACCCTCCTCCTCCAGAAGCGAAAGCTCGTCGACAGAGCGCAGTCTCACGATCACTCCATCCGCAGCTGCCAGTGTTGCACACGAGGTGTCCCACTAGCGAACAGCTAGAGGTAAGCATCAGCAGGCTGTTTTAAAGATGATGTCTTTGGGCAACAACAGACACACCGCGGAGGTACTGGCCGACTACTTGCAGCGAGAAACTGAGTCATAGCTGGGCAGTCTAGATCTTGAGCCAGGCAAGGTAGTCAGTGATAATGGCTGGAATTTTGTGGCGGCCATAGCCCTTGCAAAACTCAGACACATACCTTGCCTGGCTCACACCTTGAACCTGGTGGTGCAGTGCTTCCTAAATAATTATCCGGAGTTAACAGCCCTGCTCCATAAGGTGCGAAGACTGTGCTCGCACATCCGTCGCTCGCCCGTACACTCCAGTCGTATGCACAGGCTGCAGCGATCACTCCACCTCCCCAAGTACTGCCTAATCATAGACGTTGCAACCTGGTGGAACTCCACCATGCACATGGTTGAGAGGCTGTGCGAACAGAGGCAGGCTGTAATGCATTTGTGGGAGGATAGATGGGCAGGCAGTTTGAGGGCAGACATGGAGTCTGGGAACTGTCCTGGACGAGGTGGAGGAAGAAGAGGAGGAGGAGGAGGAGGAGGAGGGGGATGATTATTTTGGGGAGGCGGATGCTTCTCGGGGGGCAAGAGAAAATGTTGGCTTGCCAAGGTCAGGTACAGGGTTTGTGCGTGACTGGAGGGATGTGTATTTGGCAGAAAGTGCTCCTCCACCCACCACTGTCAGTGCATCATTGACACCTGGAACATTGGCCCACATGTGTGATTATCTCTTGCGAATCCTAAAAAGGGACCCCCGCATTGTCAAAATTATGAAGGATGATGACTACTGGTTGGCCAGCATCCTCGATCCATGCTATAAAGGCAAATTACAGAACATCATGCCACAGGAGAACCTAGAGCTAATATTGGCGAACAAACAAGCAACTTTAGTAAACCGTTTGTTAGAGGCATTCCCTGCACACAGCAGCAGTGCAGGTTCTACCACGAGCCATACTGGGCCAAATGGTGCACACAGCCGAACTGGCATTGGAGACAGGGGTTTCATGACCATGTTGTGGACTGATTTCTCGAGGACCGCTCACACGACTGTTAATACTGAATCGATTGCAACAGACAAGAGACAGCAGTTGTCAACTATGGTTTAAAATTACCTCTCCTCCCCTATTGATGTTCTCCCTCACAGTTCATTCCCCTTTGACTGCTGGGCCTCTAAACTGGACACCTGCCCTGAATTGGCACAGTATGCCTTACAGGAGCTTGCTTGCCCTGCTAGTAGTGTGCTATCAGAAAGAGTCTTCAGTGCTGCTGGATCAATCCTGACAGAAAGAAGGACCCGGCTGTCGACCCAAAATGTTGGTGATCTCACCTTCATTAAAATGAACCATGCCTGGGCTTCAAAGGATTTTGTCCCACCTTCCCCTGATGACACATAGGTTGCCAGCAAAATAGCTCGCTTTGTCCTCCTCTTCCTCCGACTTCTGCAATTCCTCCATTTGCAGCTGCTGAACGTCCAGCCTACACCTCAACATATGCCAGTTTTTCCACCTCCCTAACTGGCCTGTACCCCCTCCCCCAGGGCCGGCATCAGCACCTGGCTCAACCTGGCAAGTGCCGGGGCCCTGAGCAGGTGGGGGGCCCACTCGTGGGCGATACCTCTGGCACAGGGCCCCTCACAGTACGCAAAAGTCTCTGACGGTGGGGGGCCCACTCGTCGTCACAGACACCGTCATACTATGAGGGGCCCTGTGCCACTGCCGTCGCCCATGAATGGACCCCCCTGCTTGCTCAGGGCACCAGCACTTGCAATACTTACCTCTGCATGCTCCACCTCTGTGACCTCTTCCGCGTTTCCTGACAGTGACATTCAGATCAGAGAGCGCGATGACGTCACGTCTGTACGCCCTCTGCCTGAACAGTCCTAGTGCAGAGGGCTGGAAGATGGAGACGCTGAGGAGTCTAGGGTAGAGCAGTGCCCAGCGAGGAGAGGTATTTCTTTTTTTAATGTTTGGAGCAATATATGGGGAGCATTATTCACTGGAGAATTATATATGGGGCCCATCATACACTTGAGCATCATAGATAGGGCCCATTATACACTGGAGCATCATATGGGGCCCATTATATATGGGGCATCATCCATGGGGCCCATTATACACTGGAACATTATAAATGGGGCCCATTTTATATGGAGCATTATACACTGTTTGCATAATTATTTTTTTTATATCAGGTAATTTTTTATTAAACATTTTCAAAAATTGATAAAACAGGTAGTCATATACAGGATATTTCCCAAATAGTGTATTACATAAACACAATAGAACCCCACAAAAATCCCTCCCAACTCACCCTCCACCCTCACCTGAAAAAACACCTCTTGTCTCTCCCGATGCATCTGGTCTCTCACAGCTACAATTTTTGGGTTATATCCTCCTCAACACTCTCATCCATGTTAATCTTGGAGGCGCCAACCCGGGTGTGTCCAACCAAGGTGCCCACATATCTTCCCATTTCTTAGTTGTTCTTCTCTTTTGATACACATATTTTATATTATTATTAACTGCATCGGTAACTTCCGTGATTGTGGGTACAGAAGATCCCTTCCAGTGAGCCGCCACCCTTTTTCAAGCTTGATATAATATTCGTGAGACTGCCAGCTGGTGCTCCTCCGAAAGCGGCAGTCTCCACCCGGCCCAGAAGAGCCATTTTAGGGTTTAGTACCATTTGACATTTATAGACAGTACACTGTGATCCAAATTATTATGCAAAAAATATTTCCTCATATTTTCTCTAAATTACCTATATGAATTGCAGTCATTGTTATTTTCCAGTCATCTAATATTCTAGTATAATTGCAATGTTTTTGAACAAACTGCCTATGAAAACAGTATATTTTTAAAAATAATAAACACTCAAAATGCATGTTCCAAATTATTATGCACAGCAGAGTTTTCAACCTTTTTATTTTTATTTTGAACAAAAAAATGGTCAATTGTGAAATTATAAGCATTATCAGCATATTACAAAATGAAATCAAACAGTTTTCAAGTCAAAATTTTATTCTATAGTAGGTGATGTTATTTTTGCACATAGGACCCCTTGTTTGAAAGAAGCTTCTGAACTCTCTCATCCATTGAATTTGTCAGTTTTTGGATGGTTTCTGCTTCAATTGTTTTGCATGTGGACAGAATACCCTCCCAGAGCTGTTGCTTAGATGTGAACTGCCTCCCGCCATCATAGACACTCCTTTTGATGATGCTCCAGAGGTTCTCAATGGGGTTGTGGTCAGGGGAAGATGGTGGCCACACCATAAGTTTATCCTCTTTTATGCCCATAGCAACGAGAGATGCAGATGTGTTATTTGCAGCATGAGACGGTGCATTATCATGCATGAAAATGATCTTGCTGCGGAAAGCACGGTTCTTCCTCTTGAACCATGGCAGGAAGTGCTGTTTTAGAAACTCCACATAGATTATGGAGTTCATCTTTTCCCTTTCGGGGATCCTAAAGTGGCCGACAATCTCTCTCCCCATGATTCCAGCCCAAAACATTACTCCACCTCCTCCTTGTTGGCGCCTTAGCCGTATTTTCATGGGGTGTCCATCAACCAGCCATCCTCCACCCCATCCATCTGGACCATCGAGTGTTGCACGGCACTCATCGGTGAACAAAACAGTTTGGAAGTCAGTCTTCATGTATCGTTTGGCCCACTGGAGCCGTTTCTGCTTGTGTGCAGTGGATAGAGGTGGTCGACAGAATGGCTTACGCACAGCTGCAAACCTCTGAAGGACCCTGCATCTTGTTGTTTGGGGGGACGTTGGAGGCACCAGCAGCTTCAAAAACTTGTCTGCTGCTATGACAAGGCATTTTCACAGCTGCTTTTTTAACTTGACGTAATTGCCTGTTGGAAAGAGTCCTCAATTTTTCCTTATCAGCACGCACACGTGTGTGCTGGGAATCAGCTGCATACTTCTTGATTGTGCGATGATCACGATGAAGTGTCTTGGCAATGTTGATTGTAGTCATGCCTTGACCTAAATACTCCACAATTTGTTGCTTCTCAGCAGCCGACACATCCTTTTTCTTTCCCATTTTGGCAAAAAATGTAGGCTGCTTAATAATGTGGAACAGCCTTCTTATGTAGTCTTGCCTTTATTTGGACACACCTGCCAAACTAATTTGCACAGGTATCTGCAATTGCTTTCAGTGATATAAAGAGCCCTGACACACATCACCATCAATGAGTTTAAATGACAAACAAAAAAATTCTAACCTTATCACTCCTAAACTCTTTTTGCATAATAATTTGGAACACAGTTTATTAAGTAAATCATTCACACCTCGCAAAAAACCTACGTAACCGAGGACAGTTCCTGGTCATGTGTATCAGATGCACATTGGGCGTTCCACATTTCCAACAATCTGCCTCTCTAGCATAGCCCATTTTTAACAGCCGTACAGGGGTTCGATAAACTTGATGAAGCAAATAAAGATGCGACACTCTCTGCGCCTCGCTAACCGAGACTTTCGTGGCTTCTTGCAATGCATCCTCCCATTCATCATCTGTTAAATCACCTGCATCAACATGCCACTTATTCTTCAGCGCCTCTAAACTTGCTACTCTCTTTTCCAACATGATTGCATATATCATGGATATAATACCTCTTGATCCTCCTCCCATCACTACTCTATCCAACAGCGGAGTTTTAGCTGGATTACCTAGTGGAGCGAGTCGCTGTTGTGCTTCACAAGCATGTCTCAGCTGGAGATATTGAAAAAATCTTTTATTAGGGATGGAAAATGTCTGTTTGAGATCCTCAAAAGATCGAAACTCCCCTTCCGAATAAAGCTGTGATACTAGGTTAAGCACTCTCCTCTCCCATAGCTCAAAACCCTCTAATTTATTTAGCTCTGTACATGTCAAGTTTCTCCAGATCAGGGAATGCGCCGTGACTCCCTGTATACCAAATATTTCTTTTGGCCATGTTCCATACCTTATCTAGCACTTCATTATCGGACTATTGATAGCTTGACCCTGACAGAACCGGCCTGAGTCTAGTGCCTGCACCAGTAAGTCCTTTCCCACTACGCATGTAAGCAGGGCCGCATCATCCATGAGCCAAGGTGAGAAGTCAGCTCAGGTGGCACAGAGTCTCTGAAGAGAGGGGGCGGCAGAGCAGCTTTGTCCCCTGCAATCAGATAAGCTGATGCCGTGCTCCTGGCTGCAATGCTGTTTGCGGTGATTGGTGAGTCACTTGTGTTTGTGTCACTGTGTGACACTGACGCTGTGTGAAGGTAAGAACCAGAGAGCTGCCTGGCTGGCTGTGATCAAGACCTGGGAGGGAGGACTGGGAGGCTGCCTGTCTCTCTGTAAATACTTTTGTTTCACTTTTATTTGAACAACAATTGGTTGGCTCTCTGCCTCCTCTGTGTCCACCCCCTGCAGCCAGGGAGTGTGATGAGATGATTGGTGATCCAGTCAGTGAGTCACAGTCACTCTACCTCTATGTATGTGTTCATCCCATGTCCTGTCCCAAACTCCCAGTGCAGACTGCAGACTACTGAAGAAGAACTTGGAGAACGGAGATCGAGATATAATACCCACATACATCAGCGATTGTAAGCTGCAGGACTGAGTGGAGGCTCCATTATTCTCTATGTGGAGTGCGGCTCTGCGGGTGGTGGTTGGTGCTGGAGGCCCCATTATTCTCTATGTGGAGTGCGGGTGGAGGTTGGTGCCGGAGGCTCCATTATTCTCTATGTGGAGTGCGGCTCTGCAGGTGGAGGTCGGTGCCGGAGGCTCCATTATTCTCTCTGTGGAGTGTGGCTCTGCGGGTGGAGGTCGGTGCTGGAGGCCCCATTATTCTCTATGTGGAGTGCGGCTCTGCGGGTGGAGGTAGGTGCCGGAGACTCCATTATTCTCTATGTGGAGTGTGGCTCTGCGGGTGGAGGTCGGTGCTGGAGGCTCCATTATTCTCTATGTGGAGTGCGGCTCTGCAGGTGGAGGTTGGTGCTGGAGGCTCCATTATTCTCTGTGGAGTGTGGCTCTGCGGGTGGAGGTCGGTGCTGGAGGCCCCATTATTCTCTATGAGGAGTGCGGCTCTGCGGGTGGAGGTAGGTGCCGGAGGCTCCATTATTCTCTATGTGAAGTCTGGCTCTGCGGGTGGAGGTCGGTGCTGGAGGCTCCATTATTCTCTATGTGGAGTGCGGCTCTGCGGGTAGAAGTAGGTGCCGGAGGCTCCATTATTCTCTATGTGGAGTGCAGCTCTGCGGGTGGAGGTCAGTGCTGGAGTCCCCATTATTCTCTATGTGGAGTGTGGCTCTGCAGGTGGAGGTTGGTGCCGGAGGCTCCATTATTCTCTATGTGGAGTGTGGCTCTGCGGGTCGAGTTCGGTGCTGGAGGCCCCATTATTCTCTAGCACCAACCTCCACCCGCAGAGCCACACTCCACATAGAGAATAATGGAGCCTCCAGCACTGACATCCACCCGCAGAGCCGCACTCCACATATAGAATAATGGAGCCTCCTTCACCGACCTCCACCCGCAGAGCCACAATCCACATAGAGAATAATGGGGCCTCCATGTGGAGTGTGGCTCTGCGGGTGGAGGTAGGTGCTGGAGATTCCTCATTACTGGGCACAGGGGGCAGTAACCTTTTCAGAGCTGAGACTAACTTGGTGCTTTTTTGTTGTCACTTTCTAAGAATCACAGCATTTTGTTCCTTTTCCTCTGATAGATAACACCAATGAAAGAAGCAGTCAAAAATCCATAAAATTAAGCATTTTATTGAAATTACATAAGTAAAATAGGACGCTACAGTACATGGAATGGGGAGGGGAAATATCTTACATAAACGTGCACAGTGGTACAAAGGATCAAACACACCATATCTACAATCCCAGGATAAACCTAGGGTATACAAATGATCAATATATGTCCCTGATAAGGGGTTTAAGGCAGCTTGTCATGGGCACACCAATGTATAGAATGTACAAATGATCAATATATATCCCTAATAAGGGGTTAAGGCAGCCCATCATAGACACACCAGTATATAGGCTAAAAGCTCAACCATTGCTGTTGCCCATAAATCCCTAACAAAGCATAATGAAGAAAAATACAGAGCAAATGCTCAAAACAAGCGCCATGTCAGCATCATCAATATTAAGGCAGCGTCAGTTGCCCAAGTCCATAGTAAAGGGACTCCTGTAAAGCAGGTGCTAGAAATAATGCTGCAATAGCGTTATTACCTGGGTGCAGTAAAGGCGGTGAGGGGACCGGATCTACCACACCGCCTTTACTGCACCCAGGTAATGACGCTATTGCAGCATCTATCTGCCTTAACCCCTTATTAGGGATATATATTGATCATTTGTACATTCTATACATTGGTGTGCCCATGACAAGCTGTGTGTTTGATCCTTTGTACCACTGTGCATGTTTATGTAAGATATTTCCCCTCCCCATTCCATGTACTGTAGTGTCCTATTTTACATATGTGATTTCAATAAAATGCTTAATTTTATGGATTTTTGACTGTTTCTTTCATTGGTGTTATCTTAAAAATTTTGCAGTTTTCCTGCTTAGTCCTATATTTATATTTATATGTATGTGGGAACATGATTTTTTGTACTTATTTAGGCTAGTTACTTCTTGCCCCCACATATATTATGTCTTCTACCTGCTTACTATAATTCCTCTGATAGATGCATATGACCCAAGTATGGAAACAGGAAGTAACGAAACACATATTACAATGTCCCTTTCCTGTCCCCACGGTATCACCATCCCCCCACATACAGTATAATGTTCCCCCAGTACCGCCATCCCCCACACGCAGTTTAATGTTCCCCACTACCGTCACCCCCCCACACAGTATAATATTCCCACAGTACTGCCATCCCCCACACAGTATAATGTTCCCCCAGTACCGCCATCCCCCACTTGCAGTATAATGTTCCCCACTACCGTCACCCCCACACAGTATAATGTTCCCCCAGTACGCCATCCCCCCCATACACAGTATAATGTGCCCCCAGTACCCAGTATCAGCCCTTGGTTTATGCAGGACTCTGCTGTCTGTGCTGGATCTCATCGTCCTGGATGAGGTGAAGTTTATGTGTGGGGTCAGGGAGGGTTTACAATGTGGATGTAGCAGAGCCGTGTGTGCGAGGTGTACAGAGCAGAGTCGCACGTGTGTGTATGGAGCGGCATGACGTGTGTGTGAGGTGTATGGAGCGGAACCGCATGTGTACAAGGTTTACGGAGTGGAGCCATTTGCGTACAAGGTTTACAGAGCGTGGCCACATGCCAATAAGGTGTACGGAGCAGAGTCGCATGTGTGCGAGGTTTACGGAGTGGAGCCATGTGTGTACTGAGTGGAGCTGTGTGTGTGTGAGGTGTACAGAACGGAGCCGTGTGTATGAGGCATAAAAAGCAGAACCGTGGGTGTATGATGTATGCGGAGCCATACATGTACAAGGTGTATGTGGGGAGCATTCATACCTCCCAGCGGGACAGTCCCGATTTTGAGAGAGATACTGCCCCGCTGGGAGCTTACTTTTCCAGCGGACACAGGAGTACACGGCGAAGCCCCGAGGAGCACTTTAAAATTCGCACGTGACGTTCCACCGGAAGTGACGTTATAGAAGCTGACCGGAAATGAGGTAAGTTCGGGTGGAGATTGTGACGGAACCATGGAGGCACTTCAGGGAATGCTTCAGATCCATCACCGTGTCCTCCTCCAACAGCGCGGATAGCAGGATCGCCTTGAACTCGGGGATGCCGGCCATGTGAGCGGATCATAATATGTCCTGCATCGGGAGGCTCAGGTGGGCACTACAGTGGGAGCCGGGCTGCTATAGTATCTTTATAGAATCTTTCTTTCTCTCTCTGTTTCTTTATCTCTCTAATCTTTCTTTTTCTCTTTCTCTCTCTCTCTTATTTCTTTCTTCTTTCTTTTCTTTCTCTGTTCTTTCTTTCTTCTTTCTTTTCTTTCTTTCTCTGTTCTTTCTTTCTCTCTCTCTGGTTTTTCTTTCTTTCTCTCTCTGTTTTCATTTTTCTCTCTGTTCTTTGTTTCTTTTCCTCAGTACCAGTCAACGTGCCCACAGTACCAGTAGAATAAGGGGGGTAGGAAACTAGGTGGCACTGGTCACTTTGAGCCTCTCATACTTTTTATTGGTGTATAATCATATGCCCTGAGCACCCCTTAAAGAGGGCCTCAGACAACAGGGTACAAGCAAATCACTATTACTATCAGTCCAAGTGGACAATTATATACGTAAAGGTAATGTTGTCCCTGTGCCAAGCAGTGCGGAGGATCAGAATACACTGAGGAGACCAGAGCAGCAGGGTTTGGGGAGAAGAATAGAAGAATTATATGGGGCCCATTATACTGTCTGGAGCATTATATGGGGCCCATTACACTGTATGAAGTAATATATTGTGCCCATTATGCTGTATGACGTAGTATATGGTGCCCATTATACTGTATGCAGTAATATATGGGGCCCATAATACTGTATGGAGCATTATGTGGGAATAAGGGATGACTTTCTGTTTGTTGTGGATCTGACCACTGGGACACCCATGATCCTAGGAAATTTAGCTTTGAAGAGCACCATGTAAATGGAGCTGTGGTCAATCATGCGCACTGTGGTGCCATTCACATGTGGCTCTTCAAATAACTCCTTAAAAAGAGTGATATGGGGACAACAAAGTATAGCAAAAATTCACTGATCAGGGTGAGGAGTGCTATAGTTTGTGGGCTGGTGGGATTTGTGTGGCAGGGCTGCATTTTGGTCCCAGTCCGGCCCTGTGGCAGGCCTACCATTGCCATTAATGGCCCTTGTTCTGGATACTTCTGTGTTGTTCTTGTATGTGCGTGTGATGGCACTGACATCCTTGTGTTTGGACACCTTTTTTTTCTATTTATCTAAATCAAAATGTCCACTATTGAACTCAGTTTTACAGGAAAGATATGAAAATTTACTTTGTGTGGGAGGGGGGCGTCATTTTGCTGTTCGCTTCAGGCAGCAGAGAGGCTAGGTTCACTCCTGTATGTAAGCATACATCCCAAGGAAGTTCGCATGAAGGAATCCTCCTCCCACCATCCTCTGAAATGCTGCAACTGCACTGCAAGATAATACAGAAAAGGGTCAGGAACCGCTAATCCCTCCAGATATTTAGATGTACGCAAAACCTCCAACCGAATTCTAGGAACACTCCTCTTCCAGATAAGCTCTCTAAATATTCTGTTTATCTGATAAAAGATTCGACCAGGAATCCAAATAGGCGCATTGTGGAGGGTATACAAAGCTTGTGGCATGAAAACCATTTTTACCAGGTTTGCCCTTCCCCCCATACTCAGTGGTAACTTGCACCAGTCCTTTATTTTTTGATGAAATTTAGCAAGTAGCGGGGTAATATTTAAACGCTCAAAATCTTGTATATTATACCCAATATGAATTCCCAATTATTGAAACTCTTTGACTACATTTAATCATCCGGCCAATTCCAAGGAGTTCTCGGGAGCATCTCCCACCGGCATAATTGAAGATTTTTCCCAGTTAATACATAAACCAGAGATCACTGCGAAGGATCCAAAGACTTCCATTGCCACCCTCAGAGAAGACGGTCACTCTCCCAAAAGCAAGAGCATGTCATCAGCATACAACGCTATTTTTTCTTGCAAAGACTCATACCCAAACCCCTTAATTTTAGGTGTCGCCCGAATTACTACTGCCAAGGGCTCAATTGCCAGAGCAAACAGTAGGGGAGACAGGGGGCACCCCTGTCTGGTCCCTCTGTGTAAGTTAATTGTACTTGAGATCTCCCCATTAATTCTAATTTTGGCCTCTGGTCTCGAATACAGCAGCTGTATCCAGGCAATAAAATGTTTACGGAAACCCATTTTGGCTAATATAGCCCACAGATATGGCCATTCGACGCTGTCAAATGCTTTATCAGCATCCAAAGATGCAACAGCCCTAGGTTCCTTTCCCTTTGATGGGATCTGTAAATTTAGATACAACAGCTGGATATTAATTGCAGTTGATTTCTCTGGCATAAAACCAGTTTGATCTGGATGAATAATACTAGATATTACTCTAGACAGCCGCATCGCCAGAATCTTTGCAAAAATCTTGACATCAACATTTAAAAGGAAGATAGGCCTGTATGACTCTGGAAGACAAGGATCCTTATCAGCCTTGGGGATCACCATTATGATTGCTTCATTCAAGGACCGGGACAAGTGCCCATCTTCCCTAGCCGCCTCAAACACCTTCAACAGCTGTGGAAGCATTATATTTGAGTACTGTTTATATACCTCCACAGGCAGCCCATCAGACCCCGGTGACTTATTCCCTGCCATAGAATCTAAAGACTCCTCTAATTCCTCCAGACTAATTGGTGCCTCCAGCCCAACAGCTTCCGATTCCGACAGAGTGGGCAGACCAGCAGTCCCCAAAAAGCTACTGAGCAACTCGTCAGAGAACCCGCCCTGCGAATTATATAATGTCTCAAAAAACTCGCTAAAAGTTGCTAGAATTGCCTCAGAAGATCTTTCTAGTTCACCATTTTTTTTTTATCTCCGCTACCATTGCAGGGCCCGATTGAGTCTTGATCAGGGTAGCTAGTAGATGTCCAGTTCCCTCCCCCTCCCCAAAATAGACTTGCCGCCGGAAGTATCGTTTATCCGCAGCTTTTGAAAGCTTATGTTAGGCTGATCGTTTTTCCGCATCTTTTAATGCGTTAAAATGTATATCCGACGGAGTTTTCAAATATTGCAATTCTGCAGAGATAGCTTCCTCCTGTAAAAGTTCCTCATATTCTCTAGACTTAGTTCTAACTGTATTCACTTCTGAGATCAACAGTCCTCCCCATATTCTTTCCCTGGGGGCTGTACCCTCATTAATAGCAAAAAATTCATTTCATAAGTCAGGGATCCTAGCATATGCTTGAATAATAGGTAACCAGAATGCATTAAACGACCATGGTGCCCGTTCCCCTCTCCTGCCATTTTCCCAAATAAATGTCGCCATAACAGGGGAGTGATCTGACAAGGCCCTAGGTTGATACTTGTTTGCATAATTATTACTAGGCAAGTTGTATTTGAGAGGATTCTTTTTATTATTGAACAACAACTATGTTCTCAATCAACCGAAAAGACTCATAAATATCAAAGCTTAATATTTTTGGAAGTTGGAGTGGGGTTTTTTCAGATTTGGCTATCTTAGGAGGATATCTGTTTGTGCAGGTAACTATTACTGTGCAGAATTATTAGGCAACTTAATAAAAACCAAATATATACCCATCTCACTTGTTTATTTTCACCAGGTAAACCAATATAACAACACAAAATGTAGAAATAAACATTTCTGGCATTCAAAACCAAAAAAAAAAAAGGGACCAACATAGCCACCTTTCTATACGATGACACTCAAAAGCCTTCCATCCATACATTTTGACAGTTGCTTGATCTGTTCACAATCAACATTGCGTGCAGCTGCCACCACAGCCTCCCTGACACTGTTCCCAGAGGTGTAATGTTTTGACTCCCTGTAGATCTCACATTTTATGAGAGACCACAGGTTCTCTATGGGGTTCAGATCAGGAGAACAAGGGGGCCATGTCATTATTTTTTCTTCTTTTAGACCTTTACTGGGCAGCCACGCTGTGGAGTATTTGGATGCATGTGATGGAGCATTGGCCTGCATGGAAATCATGTTTTTCTTGAACGATACCGACTTCTTCCTGTACCACTGGTTGAAGAAGATGTCTTTGATGATACCAGCCCATAAAAATACCCCACCTCCACCTTGCTGGCGTCTGAGTCAGAGGGGATCTCCCCGCCTTTACTGATCCAACCTCGGGCCCATCCATCTGGCCCATCAAGAGTCACTCTCATTTCATCAGTCCATAAAACCTTACAAAAAACTGTCTTAACATACTTCTTGGCCCAGTGTTGACGTTTTATCTTGTGTTTCTTGTTCAAAGGTGGTCGTTTTCCAGCCTTCCTTACCCTGGCTATGTCCCTGAGTATGGCACACCTTGTGCTTTTTGATACTCCAGTAACATTGCAGCTCTGAAATATGGCAAAACTGGTGGCAAATGGCATCTTGGCAGCTTCACGCTTGATTTTCCTCAATTCATGGGCAGTTATTTTGAGCCTTTGTTTCTTGCGACCCTGTTGGCTATTTGCCATGAAACACTTGATTGTTCAGTGACCACGCTTCAAAAGTTTGGCAATTTCAAGACTGCTGCATCCCTCTGCAAGACATCTTACAATTTTTTACTTATCAGAGTCCGTCAAATCTCTCTTCTGACCCATTTTGTCAAAGGAAAGGAAGTTACCTAATAATTAAGCACACCTTATATATAGAGTGTTGATGTCATTAGACCACACCCCTCCTCATTACAGAGATGCAAATAACCTGATTTACATAATTGGCAGTTGGCTTTCAAGCCTATAAAGCTTGGAGTAGGACATGTATGAAAAGGATGATGTGATCAAAATACTCATTTGCCTTATAATTCTGCACACAGTGTATAAGCCCATTATACTCTGGAGCATCATCGATGGGGCCTATCATATACTGGAGCATCATATGGGGCCCATCATATACTAGAGCATCATATGGTGCCCATTAAATATGGAGCATAATATAGGCCCATCATACAATGGAGCATCATCCATGGGGCCCATCATATATTGGAGCATCATATGGGGCCCATCATATACTGGAGCATCATATGGGGTTCATTATTTATGGGGCATCATATAGGGTATGGAGCATTATATGGAGCACATATGGGGCCTATTCTGTATAGAGCATTATATGGAGCCCATTCTGTATGGAGCAATATATGGGGCCCATCATATACTGTATGGAGCTTTATATGCGACTCATTGTACTGTATAGAGCAATATGTGGGTCTCATTCTACTCTATGGGGACCGTCCTATACTGTATGACACTTTATATGGGGACCATCATATACTGTAGCATTATGTGGAGCTTAAGGGAGTTAAGTAATGTGATAGACAGGCCTCGATTCCTTATATTTAAAGACTCTATAGAAACAGGGTCTGTTCCTTTTGATTGGCGGCAAGCAAATGTGGTACCAATATTCAAAAAGGGGTGTAAAAGGGAACCTGGAAACTATAGGCCGGTAAGCTTAACATCTGTTGTGGGTAAAATTTTTGAAGGGTTTCTAAGGGATACCATTATAGAATATCTCAATGTTAATAAATGTTTAACTCCATATCAACATGGATTTATAAAGATGAGATAATCCTTTAATCGTCCCACCATGGGGAAATTCAGAGCATTACAGCAGCAAGGCAGGAACAAGTACAGATACAGATGCATAAAGGCATTACATTGACAGTAGGTAGGTACATATACGAATAAAAAAAAAAAAATGTAACCGGACTGTCACACCTTTGGATCTATCAGTTCTCTGTTTGGGTCGTTCTCCGTTTTGGACAGTGCTGGTTATACAGCCTAACTGCAGCAGGAAGGAAGGACTTTCGATAGCGCTCCCTCTCACATTTAGGATGAAGTAGCTGGTCACTGACAGTACTGCACATCTTTGTCACGGTCTCATGCATGGGATGGGAATCATTCTGCACCATGTAGCTCACCTTGGCCAGTATCCTCCTGTTGCCTACTTCCTGAACTGGGTCAAGTGGGCATCCCAGGACAGAGCTGGCCCTTCTAATCAGTTTGTCCAGCCTATTCCTGTCCCTGGTTGATATGCCACTACCCCAGCACGCCACACCAAAGAAGATGACTGATGCCAGAACAGAGTTGAAGAAGGATGCAAGGAGTGCCCCTCTAACTCCGAAGGCTCTCAGCCTTCTGAGCAGATAAAGCCTGCTTTGGCCCTTCCTGTACACTGCATCCAAGTGATGGGCCCAGTCAAGCTTATTATTGAGGATCACACCAAGGTACTTATAGGTGTCGACTATCTCAATGTCATTTTCCTGAATGTTCACCACTACTGGTGGATTTTTGCCCTTGCGAAAGTCCACCACCAATTCCTTGGTCTTCCCGGAATTAATCCTAAGGTGGTTCCTCTGACACCACTCCACAAAAGCTTGGTTAGTATCACTGTACTCTCTTTCATCTCCTCCTGTGATGAGGCCTACTATTGCAGAGTCATCAGAATACTTCTGCAAGTAGCAGCTAGATGAGTTGCACCTAAAATCCGCAGTGTACAGTGTGAAGAGAAAAGGGGCAAGAACTGTACCTTGAGGTGCCCCTGTATAGCAGATCACCGTGTCTGACACACTGTCCCGAACCTTTACAAACTGAGGTCGGTTCATGAGGTAGTTAAGGATCCAGGTGGAGAGTTGGAGGTCCACACCAACAAGGCCTAGCTTGTCTCTCAGTAGACCTTGCTGTATGGTGTTAAAAGCACTAGAGAAATCGAAGAACATTATTCTCACAGTGTTCCCAGGTTTCTCCAGGTGAGAGAGAGTCCTATCTAGAAGGTGGATAATGGCATCATCCACACCAATGCCCGGCCTGTAGGCAAACTGGAGAGGGTCCATATCCGAGCTCAATAGAGGACGGAGACGTGTGAGAACCAATCTCTCTAATACCTTCATCAGGTGTTATGTCAATGCTACAGGTCTATAGTCATTAAGGTCTTTCGGATAAGGTTTCTTCGGAACTGGTACCACACATGATAATTTCCACAGTTGTGGTACTATACCCATTCTCAGGCTCATATTGAACAGATATGTAATGATCTCACTCAGCTGGTGCCCGCAGGTTTTGATTAGCCTTGCACTGATGCTGTCAGGACCTGCAGCCTTCAAAACTTTGATCTTATTCAGTTCTCTTGCAACCTGGGTACTTGTGAAGAACAGAACCTGGCTCTGTTGACAAGTTGCAGCAGGGGGTGAGCTTATTGTAGCAGAGAGGTGTGAATGGTATGCAGGGGCAGGAGCAAGCCAGTGTGTGATTAAATCTGTTAAAGAATAGATTAAGTTCATTAAGTCCCTCTTTATCTACAACCATCCTGGAGACATTCTGTCTATGCCCAGATATAGACTTTAGACCCTCCCAGACTTCATGGATCCTTTTCTGTGACAATTTCAGTTCAATCCTTCTCTTATAATTAGCCTTTCCCTGCCTGATTAGCTTCTTCAGATCCTTCTGAACCTCTCTCAGCCTGCCCTTGTCACCTGATCTGAAGGCCAACTTCTTCTCTTTGAGAAGAGCCTTTATTCCGGGGCTGATCCATGGTTTGTTGTTAGAGAAGCACCTCACTACTTTTGTGGGTACCGTGTTGTCTACACAGAAATTAATGTAGTCCGTTATACAGTGTGTGAGACCATCCATGTCATCACCATAGGAATCTTGCAGCACTTCCCAAGTGGTTGTTTCAAAGCAGTCTCTCAGAGCATCATCACTCTCCTCAGTCCATATCCTCACTGTGCGAGTGACAGCAGGTTCTCTCTGTACAAGTGGCTTGTACACGGGTTGGAGGGGCACTAGGTTGTGATCCGATCTTCCAAGGGGCGGTAGGGCTGACGAGGCATATGCCCCTCTCACATTGGCAAAGAACAATGTTTTGTTGTCTTTAGTGAGGCAGTTAACCTACTGTGTGCAACTGGGTAGTATGGATGCTGGAGACACATGATTGATGTCTCCCGAAACCAGAAGGAGTGCTTGGGGGTGAAGGGACTGCATCATGCTCACTATGGATTGTAGGACCTCAGTGGCGGCATCAGCTTTCGCAGAAGGAGGGACATATGCAGCTATCATGATTACATGCGATAGTTCCCTCGGTAAATAAAAAGGTCTCATGCCCACAGCTAATAGCTCAATGTCCTTACAGCATGTTTGCTCTTTGACCACGATGTGCCTAGAGTCACACCATCTATCATTCACAAATATCGCCAGCCCTCCGCCTTTCCTCTTACCGCTCTCCCTTGTCCTGTCTGCGCGAATGAGTTTAAAGCCATCGAACGAGACAACAGTGTCCGGAGTACCTTCGGTGAGCCAGGTCTCTGTAAACAGCAACATGCTGCTCTCCCTTAATTCCCGATGATGTCTGGTCAGCGCCGACAGTTCGTCCATCTTATTCCCGAGTGATCTCACATTGCCCATAATGACGGAGGGAAGAGCAGGTCTATAGCGCCTTCTTCTAGCTTTCCTGAGGGCTCCAGCTCTGCAAACTCTTCTCTTAGTCTTCCTTATTTCTGGTGGAATGACCTCTGGTCTATTAGCAGCATGCTGCCTTGCTGTATCCCTAAGCAGCAGTATAGCTTCTCTGGAGTAGACAATAGGGTCTTGTTCAGTTCCTGGATTTCCCAACACAATAGATCCAAGTAAAAACAAGGTAAAAAGTCCATCAAAGGTCCAGGTCCTCTTATGGTTTTCCATAGTGCAATGTCCCTTTGGAGTAACAATAAAAAAAAGAGAAAGGAAAAATAGAAAATAGAAAAAAGGAGAGCAAAGAAGGAGCTACTGTAACAGGCTGCCACTCCAGCGGCACCAGGAAGTGATGGATGGATAAAGGATCGCTCCTGTCAAACTAACCTGATCAGCTTCTATGAGGATGTAAGCTCTTAAATGGACCAAGGAGAATCATTGGATGTCATTTATCTCGACTTCTCTAAAGCATTTGACATTGTCCCACATAAAAGATTGGTAAGTAAGATGAGAAAGCTTGGGCTAGGGGACAATGTGTGTAGATGGGTAGGTAGCTGGCTTTGTGATAGAAAACAAAGAGTGGTTATGGTGCATACTCAGATTGAGCCAGGGTTACTAGTGGGGTACCACAGGGTTCTGTATTGGGCCCCCTACTGTTTAATATATTTATTAATGATCTAGTGGATGGCTTACACAGTAAAATATCAGTATTTGCAGATGATACAAAACTATGTAAGGTAGTTAACACAAAGGAGGACAGTTTGCAACTACAGACAGATTTGAGTAAATTGGAGAATTGGGCTGAAAAATGGCAAATGAGGTTTAACACAAATAAGTGTAAGGTTATGCACATGGGAAGGATAAACAGATGCTATAATTACTTACTAAATGGGAAACTGCTGGGGAAATCAGACATGGAAAAAGACTTAGGCATCTTAGTCAATAAGAAGCTAAATTAGAGTGCCCAGTGTCAGGCAGCTGCCACCAAAGCAAATAGGGTCATGGGATGCATTAGAAGAGGTCTGGGGACACGAGATGAAAACATACTTCTCCCTCTGTACAAATCACTCGTCAGACCACACTTGGAGTATTGTGTGCAATTTTGGACTCCGGTGCTCTAGAAAGACATTACTGAACTTGAAAGGGTTCAAAGGCGGGCTACTAAAATGATAAATGGAGTTGGTTCACTACAATACCCAGAAAGGTTATCAAAATTAGGTCTATTTAATCTAGAAAAGAGAAGACTAAAGGTACTGTCACACTTAGCGATGTACCAGCGATCCCGACCAGCGATATGACGCGGTCAGGATCGCTGGTGCATCGCTAAGTGGTCGCTAGTGAGCTGCCACACAGGCAGATATCACCAGCGACATCGCTGGGGACGGGGATCGCTACTTACCTGTCACACTAGGCGATCCTGCGTCCTCCCGCCCGGCTCCACGCGTCACTCGTCTCTCCACAGGAAGCGCCGCAGGAAGCAGACGACGAGAAACAGTCCTGGACGTTCTCGCGCGATCAGCGATAACCAGCGGGGGAGCCGGTCGGAGGTAAGTATCAGACACAGCGATATCGCTAGCAATATCGCTATAACGTCACTAGTTATAGCGATATTGCTAGCGATATCTCTTAGTGTGGCAGGCCCTTTAGGGGAGACTTAATATATATGTACCAGTATATCAGAGGGCAATACAGAGATCTCTCCAATGAACTGTTTGCACCAAGGACTGTGACAAGAACAAGGGGGCATTCTCTTCGTTTGGAGGAAAGACAATTTCTGTACCAGCATAGAAGAGGGTTCTTCACGGTAAGAGCAGTGAGGCTCTGGAATTCTCTTCCTGAGGAAGTGCTGATGGCCAACTCACTGAATGAATTTAAGAAAGGAATGGATGCTTTTCTTGTGAGTACCAGTATAGAAGGTTATGAATAACAGAATATTATAGGTAGATGGTTGACCCAGCTTAGGGGAAGGAATTTTTTTCCCTATGGATAAACTTGGCTTCTACTCTGTGGGTTTTTTGCCTTCCCCAGGATCAACAATGCAGAACAGCTGCACTAAAAATAGGCTGAACTAGATAGACATAAGGTCTTCCTTCAGCCTTCAAAACTATGTTACTATGTTACTATGTCATCATATACTGTATGGAATATTATATGGGACCAATTATTTTGTATGGAACAATATATGGGGCTCATTATTCTGTATGGCGCACTATGTGGTGGCCATAATACTGTATGGAGGAATATACTGTACTTTCTGTTTTTTTAGCTATTGTAGAATTTAAAATAGATATCAGTCATGTAATGTAAGAAGTGAAGTATTTGTCATTGCACTATACCATTATTTCTCTGCCGTATCGGAGCATCATGAATTGTGGTATGTGTTAAAGAGGCCCACTGACACTCTTTCACCCGGGGCACACGAAAACCTGGAGTCAGCCCTACCTCCCCACAACTTTAGCCAAATAACCCCCTGTTTTCAGTGCGTAACTATTATTATAAAGTAAATTAAGGTTGACAAGCTTCAGTAATAAGAATTGATGTCGTTGGCATTTAAATGGGCACTGTAGGTGTGTTTACTGTCCTCCACTCCCTGGCGACTTTGCTTCCCCATTGACTTGCATTGGGTTTCGTGTTTCAGTCGGACCTCAGACTTTTCCCGATAGTCGGCCGATTTCGTTCGACTCGGCTTTTGAGAAAGTCGGGTTTCATGAAACCCGACTCGACCCTAGAAAAGGCAAAGTCGCTCATCTCTAGTTGGGATATCACGGAAAAAGAATGTGGGAATTGCCTAAACTAGCCACTGCCATTTTATTAATTGTAGATGTGACGCTACTCACTTCTCACGCCCAAGCCGTGAGTCAGAATGGTCAAGGAGACCAAGGTCAGAATCCATGAGAGTACCTTATAAACAGGAGGGAGAGAAAAAAGAATGGCCAGGTAACATTTCCAAGGTCAGAATACCAGGAGGATAACGGATCAGAGCAGAAGGTGTTAAACAGACGGATGGTCAGAATGAAGTCTAAGATCAGGCAACAAAAGATCAAGCATACAGAACTCAAATAACAAAAGACTGACTGGCACTTCCAAGCTAATGTGAACAGGTGCATACTAGGAGCAGCTATCTCCATATACAATATACAAAAAAATTGCTCTCTGTCATGCTAAAGCATGTAGAAATGGAATATATGAAATATGGCTAGCAATACTGCTAGCTATGTAACGGATGCATTAAATGTATACACCATTAACACAATCTGAACCCAGCCTCAGGCTGAAGTCTGAATTCCTGGGTAAATGTGGATACCTCTCTCAGAAAACTGTATTTATGGATAGGTATGATCCTGCTGTAATTAAGATCACCACATCTTGAAGGGCAGAGTGCTCAGTCAGAGAGCTATGAGAGATGGGAGGGTCTGGCTACCCATATTACCTCACCTCTGGGTGAGAGTGCTAACTGTACCCCTTTTTCCCTGTGTGTATGTTCATGAGGTTCAGGACCTGCAGTGAGGTCATGACCATGTGACCAGCCCATGTGATCCATACCTGGAAAGGGGGTAATACCCAGGCTATTAATATCAGCTCACAGCTATATAATTAGCCTTTACTAGCTATTAAAATGGGAGATCCCCCAAAAAAATGATATGATGTGGAGTCCCCTATAATTAATAACCAGCAAAGGCTATGCAGACATCTGCGGACTGATATTAAAAGCCTAGAAAGGGGCCTTGAATACTGGCCCCCCACCAGGCTAAAAACATCCGCTCTCAGCCACCCCAGAAATGTCATATCTAGAGTTGAGCGATACCGTCCGATACTTCAAAATATCGGATCGGAATGGATCGGCCGATCTTTAAAAAAAGTATCGGTATCGCCGATGCCGATACCGGAAGTCCCATTCAAGTCTATGAGACTTCCGGTATCGGAATTGGAAAAACCCTTTCCTGCCCTTGTACAGCCTCTCGGGGGTCTGTATGGGCCTTCCGGGGGTCTCTGCCGGCCTGCCGGGGGGCTGTGCCGGCCTGCCGGTGGGCTGTGCGGACTGCCCGGGGTCTGTACCGGCCTGCCGGTGGTCTGTGCAGGCTCCGGGGGGCTGTGCCGGCCTGCCGGGGGGCTGTGCCGGCCTGCCGGGGGGTTTGTGCAGGCTCCGGTAGTCTGTGCAGGCATCGTCCGATGGGACTACAAGTCCCATCGGGCGATGCCTGCCACCATGACAGTGATTGACACAATAGCCAATGATGGGACAGTAGTAGTCCCATCATCCGGCTAATGTGATAAATGTAAAAAAAAAAAAAAAAATACTACATACATACATACTACATGCATGCTACATACATACTACATGCTACATACATAGTACATATATACTACATGCATGCTACATATATACTACATGCATGCTACATACATACTACATGCATGCTACATACATACTACATGCTACATATATACTACATGCATGCTACATACATACTACATGCTACATATATACTACATGCTACATATATACTACATGCATGCTACATACATGCTACATACATACTACATACATACTACATGCATGCTACATACATACTAC
Source organism: Dendrobates tinctorius (assembly GCF_039654945.1). NCBI lineage: Eukaryota > Metazoa > Chordata > Amphibia > Anura > Dendrobatidae > Dendrobates > Dendrobates tinctorius. The sequence goes on along the minus strand of NW_027361814.1, from coordinate 3,429,619 downwards.
ATGCTACATACATACTACATACATACTACATGCATGCTACATACATACTACATGCTACATATATACTACATACATACTACATATATACTACATGCATGCTACATACATACTACATGCATACTACATGCTACATATATACTACATACATACTACATGCATGCTACATACATACTACATGCTACATACATACTACATATATACTACATGCATGCTACATACATACTACATGCTACATACATACTACATACATACTACATGCATGCTACATACATACTACATGCTACATACATACTACATACATGCTACATACATACTACATGCATGCTACATACATACTACATGCATGCTACATACAATACATTCATACAATACATACATAGACATACAGTACATATAACATAGAGTAACATACTTACCAATACTTGTCACATTGTTCCCCGAAGCCATTGTCTTTTACGGAATAAATATTAACATAACAAACCACAAAAATACTCACCCATGATCCGAAGCAGTCCACGAGTGTGTCCCACGACGATCTTGGGTAGAGAACTGCAGCATCAGCTGATGCTGCCGCTCTCTACGGGCTGCAGGAATCCAATGACGGAAGGTAGGTATCCTTCCGCACTGTATTCCTCCGCCACTTAAAAAAAAAAAGTCCCTAGTCTCACTTTATGGTAAAAGCTGTGTGGGAAATTCCCACACAGCTTTTACCATAAAGTGAGACTAGGGACTTTTTTTTTGAAGTGGCGGAGGAATACAGTGCGGAAGGATACCTACCTTCCATCATTGGATTCCTGCAGCCCGTAGAGAGCGGCAGCATCAGCTGATGCTGCAGTTCTCTACCCAAGATCATCGTGGGACACACTCGTGGACTGCTTCGGATCATGGGTGAGTATTTTTGTGGTTTGTTATGTTAATATTTATTCCGTAAAAGACAATGGCTTCGGGGAACAATGTGACAAGTATTGGTAAGTATGTTACTCTGTTATATGTACTGTATGTCTATGTATGTATTGTATGAATGTATTGTATGTAGTATGTATGTAGTATGTATGTAGCATGTAGTATGTATGTAGCATGCATGTAGTATGTATGTAGTATGTATGTAGCATGTATGTATGTAGCATGCATGTAGTATGTATGTAGTATATATGTGGTATGTATGTAGCATGTAGTATGTATGTAGCATGTAGTATGTATGTAGAATGCATGTAGTATGTATGTAGTATGTATGTAGCATGTAGTATGTATGTAGCATGCATGTAGCATGTATGTAGTATATATGTGGTGTGTATGTAGCATGTAGTATGTATGTAGCATGCATGTAGTATATATGTAGTATGTATGTAGCATGTAGTATGTATGTAGCATGCATGTAGTATGTATGTAGTATGTATGTAGCATGTAGTATGTATGTAGCATGCATGTAGCATGCATGTAGTATGTATGTGGTATGTATGTAGCATGTAGTATGTATGTGGCATGCATGTAGCATGTAGTATGTATGTAGCATGCATGTAGTATGTATGTAGTATGTATGTAGCATGTAGTATGTATGTAGCATGCATGTAGTATGTATGTAGCATGCATGTAGTATATATGTAGTATGTATGTAGCATGTAGTATGTATGTAGCATGCATGTAGTATGTATGTAGTATGTATGTAGCATGTAGTATGTATGTAGCATGCATGTAGTATGTATGTAGTATGTATGTAACATGTAGTATGTATGTAGCATGCATGTAGTATATATGTAGTATGTATGTAGCATGTAGTATGCATGTTACATGCATGTGGTATATATGTAGTATGCATGTTGCATGTATGTAGTATGTATGTAGCATGTAGTATGTATGTAGCATGCATGTAGAATATATGTGGTATGTATGTAGCATGCATGTAGTATGTATGTAGTATGTATGTAGTATTTTTTTTTTTTTTTTTTTTAACATTTAACACATTAGCCGGATGATGGGACTACTACTGTCCCATCATTGCCTAATGTGTCAAGCACTGTCATGGTAGCAGGCATCGCCCGATGAGACTTGTAGTCCCATCGGACGATGCCTGCACAGACCCCCGGACATCAGCACAGCCCCCCGGCAGGCCGGCACAGCCCCCTGGCAGGCCGGTACAGACCCCCACAGGGTGCACAGCCCCCCGGCAGGCCGGCACAGCCCCCCGGCAGGCCGGTACAGACCCCCACAGGGTGCACAGACCACCGGCAGGCCGGCACAGCCCCCCGGCAGGCCGGTACAGACCCCGGGCAGTCCACACAGCCCCCCGGCAGGCCGGCACAGCCCCCCGGCAGGCCGGCAGAGACCCCAGGAAGGCCTGAAATGACGGCGCATCATGATGCGCACACACCGCACATCATGATGACGTCATTTCGGCTGTCAATCAACTTTGAACTTCCGATTCCAATGCCCGATATTGAAAAAATATCGGATGTCGGTATCGGAATTCCGATACAGCAAGTATCGGCCGATACCCGATACTTGCGGTATCGGAATGCTCAACTCTAGTCATATCTCTAAGATGTGCCAATCCTGGCACTTAGCCTCATTCTTACCACTTGCCCTGTAGCGGTGGCAAGAGGGGTGATAGTTTGGGCGGTTGATGTCACCTTTGTATTGTCAGGTGACATCAAGCCCCGAGGTTAGTAATGGAGAGTCGTCAATAAGACACCCCCCATTACTAACCCCATAGTCACATTGTAAGAAAACACAGACACCCAGAAAAAAGTCCTTTAAATGAAAGAAAGACACAGACTCCTTTAATAATCTTAATTAAACCATACTTATGACCTCGCCCATTCTTCCGATGCCCTCGTCATCTGCAAAAGAGGTAAAAAAAAAACAACAATATTCCTCTCGTTTCCTCATAGATACTTTTATTCCATTTGTCTCACGACGGGTCTAGCTCTGTTACATCTAGTTGGCAGGCTGCATGGATACATGATGCATCCATACAGCCTGTCATCCAGCAGACACTGAGCACCGTGTGCAATCACTGGATGTTCAGACTCCCCATTCAATTGAATGGGGCCCGAGCTTGGGTTCTGGTCCGGGTACTGTTTTGTGTACCCGAAGTTTTTTTTAACTGTTCGGCCGAATGCGCTGGACCCCAACATCCAGGGGTCCGCCCATCACTAGTATCATATTGTATGTTGAGATGCTCCAAACCTATTGAAAACATGCTCTAAACGAGCTGAATCATAACCAGACTTGTATGAGTTTAGGAGAAAATGTTGGAAAGGAAGGCAATTTCTACAACATTGATAACCGTGTTTTTCCTATTCTTAAAAGCTTCCCGACAGCTTCTTCCCCCTAGAGGGACCTGCAATAGAGCCCTTCTCACAATTTGCAAGACAGTATTAATGGGCTTTGCATAATTTATTGAGAAAGTTGTAACACGTGAAATGTATTTTATACGTCTGCAGATATTTGTATGGTATGTTTGGCCCTGTAACATGATTAGGAGGCTTCAACGGCTTCCTATGACAAGCATAAAGAATTATAGCTTACAGATGAGTTTGGGTCACTCACAAGAGGCAACTTAGAGGTTGTTGCAGTAGTATCTTCAGTCAGCAGGCGTGACATTTCTCCTCACAATCCTTTACTCCGTTGCTGACACGAGTCCAACTCTCCTGATGGATTTATTTTCAGTGGAAAGTGCAAGCAGAAAACCTAGACACCATCGAATAATTTATTCATGATGGCAGTTAGACATAACTTTTACAAATCAAGGTTGGATTTACAATGGATCCCTCTGGAGCATATTGTGAGTTATCATCGTAAACATCTGGAAACTCCTAAACTAAATGAAGAAAGGTTTCCCATTGTCTTAACACAATAGAGGAAGCTATTCCTTGGGCTGAACTTGGAAAATAGCTCCAATTGGTTTATCTTGTAACGTTCCGGAGGCATGAGGGATATGGTGCCTCAGGATGAGTGATGAGAATGGTTTGGAACAACCAAGAGACTTTTGCATGCTCGAAATATGTTCAGTTATTTAAGAATAACATCTCAGAATATGATTTCCCAGTAGATTTTGCTGTTGAGAAACTACATTTAAAGTGCACCTCCCATTTCACATACAGTATACAGTATGTGTCTGGAAGACATCATGTCTTCTATATACTATAGTTTATTTTCTGTGTCACAAAAATATTGCAGGAAGCATTTAATGGAAAAATATATTTTTTCTCTCTTACACACTCCTGTTCATTTTATTAGCAGCTGTACCATTAAAGGTTTATTTTTGGTTTTAGAAGAACCCTATCATCCAGCTGCTGTTTGCTTGAAGAAACAAACAAACGGCGCTTTATTCACCCTTCCCGGGTCCAGTGCTGGGTCCCCACTGCCACTTACAGTATTTACTATTGTCTGCAGTACTGAAGTCACGTCAACAGCAATGCAGCCAATCAGTGAGCTCAACGGCTTTGAGCAGCTTATGCCATCTACTCAGGCAGAGCCACTGAGTTCACAGATTGGCTGCAGCACTGTCAATAAGACACTAGCACTGTAGACAATAACAGATCCAAGAGCAATGGTGGAGACTCGGCAATATCTCGGGGAGAGTGAGTAAAGCACAGTTTTTTTGTAAGCAAACTTTGCCTAGGGACAGAGATTTGAGAAATTGGAAAACCCCTTGAAGGACATTCGAATATACACATAAGTCTGCCAATTCCTGTACATTACTGGAGAAAAATGATGAATTTTTATTTTGGTGGTGTAAATTGTGAATACAGATGTGCTGACCATTTTTCTTCTTCAAAGGCTGGGAAAAACATATTGTTTAAGGCACCTCTACTTGATGGGATGTGCCTGTGCAATGTGTTTAATCAGTTAGTCTGCATGCTTGCTAGTTCTCAGGTCCTCTGTGTCTTTCTGCCAATATCTGCTAGTTCTCACTAGAATCCGCTTGCTCTGCTCGTTTCTGCTTGTGCCTTCCAGCTGTAACTGCATGCACCTGCCACGACAGTCTGTATATCAGTCATACCTGTCTGCACCTGTTGTGCCAGTCTGTATACCAGCCAACTTGCCTGCACCTGCCATGCAGTCTGTTTACCAGCCATACCTGTGAACACTTACTGTGCCAGTCTGCATACGAGTCGTACCTGCCTGTGCCTGTCTTGTGTTCCAGCATTCCTGCAGTGTTAGCCTATACTTGCCAAGTCCATTCATTTTTGGTTGTTCCATCTTTCTGCCTCTTTGGGAGTCAGCTGCCTTATGTCCAAGGTCTGCCCTGTAGTAGCACTTGGCATCAATTGGGAGCCAAGTCTAATTCCACTATCAGGGGCTTTAGCAAAGAGATAGGTGCTTTCCTAGTTAAGCCCCTCCAGGCTCTCCTCTGGCCACATCACAGTGGTTCCTCTACCACGGAAATAACAAGGAGGCGCGTATGAAGATCCCAGAAGGTTTCTTTTCAAGCTGAATTTTTGCAATTATGCACAATTACAGTAGACAAAAAGACTATAGTGATCCAGAGCTGTGTATAAAGTTGATGGTCAAGCAAATATAGCTGACAACACTGGCACAGGAGGAAGAAGGGAAGAGTTTCTGACATCAGAGCTTTGGAGACAGACAGGAAGAACTTCTAAAAGGGGCAAATCTCATTGCAAAGCAATGAATCAGCAACAATACATTGATAATACAATACTGTATGATTCCCAAGTCATGGGACATGACACTGACAACCATGCAAAATGTCAGAGCCTTCCTCTTTATGCAGCCAGAAGCCATCCCCATGCATAAAAATGGCAAGCCGCCTGTCTTGTGATCCCAAGACAATGGAAATCAAGAATAGTCCTTTTCATGGTGCTGAGAGTTTTCTTATATGCAGCAAATAGAGAAACTAATGTCTGGGGATACTGGTCAAATTCTATATACCCTGAGGAGCCTGGTTCACGTTTTGATAATCTATTGCCATTAAAGTGTAGCCATTTGAGACAGTATAACACACACTCTTACTAGCACTTCCTGTATGACGTGTGCAGTGCTGCCTACTCCATTGGCGTTATGACAAGCGGGCATCCGAGGCAGGGCGCATGCGCCATCACTATGACGGCCCATGGTGTGCTTGCGCTCCATGGCCGTGAATAATGACGTTGGTAAGATGGAGGATGTCAGCGGCGCACGCGCGGTTACTACAGGAAGTTAACTTTTACTGACCCGGATCCCTTCCCTGTTACACAGCGGCATTAGATTTACAATTGCCGCCGGCAATATATAGGATGCACATCCCCTGCTTACAGCGTTTGCCTCCTGACGAAGGGACGAAACGCACATTGAGGCGCTTGTGGAGGACCGCATTAGCTGACCACCATTTACATGTAAGTGCCCGGTTAATTTTTTATTTGCACAGCGGCCATATTTAGGCAATATAACAGTACTGATGTATACTGACAGCCAATACTAAATTGATACTGATTATTTTATGGCTATATCTGTGTATTACAATGTGCACTATTTTGCATAAAATAGGTCAGGCTTCTGGCGTTGTTCTCCTATTTTATGATTAGTAGTGACCTTGAAATTGTGTTTTTTGTATACTAACTTTTACTATTAGTCTATTTTGAAGACTTATTAACTTTATTGGCATGTTGTACTGATTTTTGTTCTTGTGTGGTTTATCACTATTGTGAGTTGTGCCATAGGTCAAATTTTATTGTTTTTTTTGTGCTATACAGTATGACATACACGTCTAACATGGACTCTCTCTTTTCCTTCTTTTCTTTCTTTACATTTTTTCACCACATGTTGTCTTGCACTATGTTTTGTCTTCTATACTTACTGGTGAACTACAGCTTCTTTGGTTTTATGAACATATATTCATGAAATGGATCAAATATACATCTATAGGCACATATTGTGATGATGGTTTCAATGTGTGGCAATAAAATTTTATTGAATCATAATAGGAGCTGTATAACAAGGTTCCTGTGCTAAATATTACACGAGGCATGTGCTGCAATATCACATAGCACAGGAAAATATATAAAAAAGGAATAATGAACTTCATATTATAAAGCGGTATTTATCAAACTGTGAGACTGGGCTAACCAATGAGATGCCTCCTAGCTGTTGGGGAGGTGCATCTGGGAGGCAATTTTCAGTTATTTTCAGCATCATTTAGTTTATCAGCCTAATTGACTTAATATTATACTGGATTAAGAAGACAAAAAATGAAAACATTGAGACATATTTTTATCTTTCGAATGGACGCTTACTGTAGATGTTGAGCCCAAGCACCACCTAGGTATGTCTGGTGATGTCCGAGGCTTTATGTTGTTCTGATCATTGGAGCCTCAGTGTTAACAACTTAAGAAGTCCTCATGTAAAGTGCAAGGTACTCTATATAGCACTATAAAAATAAATTAGCCAAATGACACAAGGCTATTTTTGCAGTTAACATTATTTTATTCAATCAAAGCCAAAAACATATAAATGCAGCATTTCACTAGACAAGCGTCCTTCATCAGTCAAAGTGCATACCAATGCATGACTAAAAGATCACAGACACAAAACAAGCGTCTGTCTGGTCTTGTTGGTCAAACATGGGATGTGGTTGTGACATCATTGTCTTTGCTGCTGGAGAAGCTGCTGGGGACACAGGAAGTAACCTGTCAGCAAGATTTTGCACAATAACCTACAGACAGAGTCAGATTTTGTACAGTAACCTACAGACAGAGTCAGGTCGTTGCCTTTATATTGATTAAAATGATACTTTGGGTGATGAAATCCGCCTTGTGGTTGCTTTTTAATCTTTATTTTTATGAATGATAACAAAACTTTTTCTCCACTCATGGTTAGTGTTTGGGTGAAGCCATTTATTGTCAAACTACTGTGTTTTCTCTTTTTAAATCATAATGACAACCCAAAACATCCAAATGGCCCTGATCAAAAGTTTACATACCCTGGTGATTTTGGCCTGATAACATGAACAGAAGTTGACACAAATGGGTTTGAATGGGGCTTCTTTCTTCAAGGGCCTCCTTATTGTGCATCTTGAAACAGCCACACTGCTAGTTTTCAGAGAGTCCAGTATTTCAGCTGCTGTTATTTGTGGGTTTTTCTTTGCATCCCAAACAATTTTCCTGGCATTTGTCACAGGTCACAGGTGAGGATGTTATCTTTAGTAACCCCATTCAAACCCATTTGTGTCATGTTATCAGGCCAAAATCACCAGGGTATGTAAACTCTTGATCAGGGTCATTTGGATGCTTTCTGTTGTCATTATGATTTAAAAAGAGAAAACACAGTAGATTGACAATAAATGGCTTCACCCAACCACACACACACACACACACACACACACACACACACACACACACACACACTCTCATATCTTACTTTTTTCCTGTTGCACTTATGGAGGCTGTAGTCTTCTTAACTTCTTCTTAACTTCACTAGAATGGACACCATTAATCCTGACCAAATCCTAAACTCCATTTGCTGAAAATCAGCCCCAAAATGGTGAGGATCCTCCACTATGCTTCACTGTTTCTGGCAGACATTTTTCACTGAACTGATCTCCAGCACTTTGTGAACAAACTGCTTACTGTTTTAGCCAAATATTTCACATTTGACTCATTAGTCTAGAGCATCTTCTGACATTTTTTTGCACCACAGTTTCTATGTTTTCATACATAATTAATTAGTGGAGTTGCTTGGCCTTATTTCCATGTTGACATGTCCATGAATAACACTTCTGGCTAGACTTCTCTGAACAGCAGATGAGTGAAGCTAGCTCCCTAGTTTCTGCCAGTTCTGAGATGATGCCACTGCTGGATATCTTCTGATTTTTAAGGGATGTATGCATGGTGTGTCTTTCACCTACTGCACTAATTTTTTCTGCCAGCCACTGCCTCTACGGTCATCTACATAGACCAATCTTGATAATTCTTCAAAAGAACATGAATTGCACATCTTGAAACCCCAGCCTGCTTTGAAATCTTTGCCTGAGGAAAATCTTGCTGATGCAGAATAACTACCTTGTGTCTTAATGCTGTCCTTGATTTTTCCATGGTGTATGACCTGTGGCATGAAACTTTCTTCCACAACCTCATCTTTGTGGCAGAGTTTGGCTGTTCCTCACCCAGTTTAAATCCTCTTACACAGCTGCTTCTTTGTAATACTATTTGATTGGTTACTCATAGACCTGACTATAATCCAGCAAAATATGTGACATTCTGCATGTTTACCTGGATGAATTTATGCTGTTTTGAAGGCAAAGGTTGGTGACTCCAAATATTAATTCAATTTTGATTTATCTTTTGTTAATTCATTTTGCATTGTATTAATTGATTAAAATAAGCAACTAACACTTTTATTTTTAAAATCATTCCCAGTTTGCAGATTTTTTTCACACCTGACTAAAACTTTTCCACCGTACTGTATATTTTTTACATAAATTTTAGATGCATAAAAAAAATATAGATTATATTTGAAAGCTTCAGAAATATTTCATTATGTTAGTTGTACTTCTCTTAGAAAGTTACATACATTAAAGCAAGCATTAAAATTGTTGCTCCTTTTGACAAACTCAGTGCCATTAATTTTTATGTCTGGCGATGTTTTGCAACGCAGACTCAAAGCTATTTGCATTTTGTGTCTGCTCTTAGACTCACCTCCACAGGGATCTGAAAACCTTAAGTTTAGTTTAGCTCCTGTTCTTTACTGTATTATGCTGGATACTGTGAAATCTTCTATTGTCCTGGTGATTAATCATGGTAAATAATGTTCAGTTTATTCTTATAATTATTGTCAAATTTTGTTTGTTCTGCACAGAGGATCCGGGGAAATAAAACTGTAAGCTTGTTTATACACGTGTTCACTGTGCATCTTCTGGTTTATTCATAGTGGATAAAAGCTGTGCAATTTCATTTTTTTTCTCCAGGAAAGCTATCCACAATAAATACAGCAAAAGTTTTACAGATGCCAATGAGAAATACAATATTTAAAAATATAAAAAAATGCAAGGATTCTCAAAAATGTGTTGAACATTCTATTTTATAAGAGGCTATCAATAATCATTTCTGCATCTATCATTAAAAAAAGATTTGTGCGCTGCCATACAGTACTTCAATGAAGAATAATGTATTCTCCCATCGATGCTGCTCTTTTAGGGTAGAATACCTGTTGGATGAAACACATCGTGTATGAGATACATTGGGGAAAAAAGTATTTAGATAAAGTGACAGTTGGTTAGCTAGTTTCTAGTGGATATGTATGGCCTTCTGTATACAGTGGGGAAAAAAGTATTTAGTCAGCCACCAATTGTGCAAGTTCTCCAACTTAAAAAGATGAGAGAGGCCTGTAATTGACATCATAGGTAGACCACAACTATGAGAGTCAAAATGAGAAAACAAATCCAGAAAATCACCTTGTCTGATTTGGCAAGATTTATTTTGCAAATTATGGTGGAAAATAAATATTTGGTCACCTAAAAACATGCAAGATTTCTGGCTCTCACATATCTGTAACTTCTTTAAGAGGCTCCTCTGTCCTCCACTCATTACCAGTAGTAATGGCACCTGTTTGAAGTTGATATCAGTATAAAAGACACCTGTGCACAACCTCAAACAGTCACACTCTAAACTCCACTATGATGAAGACCAAAGAGCTATCGAAGGACACCAGAAACAAGATTCTAGCCCTGCACCAGGCTTGGAAGACTGAATCTGCAATAGGCAAGCAGCTTGGTGTGATGTACAGGACTCCCTTGATCTGGGGCTCCACACAAGATCTCACCCCGTGGGGTCAAAATGATCACAAGAACGGTGAGCAAAAATCCCAGAACTACATGGGAGATCTAGTGAATGACCTCCATAGAACTGGGACCATGATATCAAAGGCTACCATCAGTAACACACTACGCTGCCGGGGACTCAGATCCTGCAGAGCCAATGTGTCCCACTGCTTAAGCCAGTACATGTACGGGCCATCTGAAGTCTGCTAGGGAGCATTTGGATTCTCCAGAAGAGTATTGGAAGAATGTCATATGGGCTGATGAAACTAAAGTAGAATTGTTTGGTAGAAACAAAACTCGTCGTGTTTGGAAGAGACAGAATGCTGAGTTGCATCCAAAGAACACCATACCTACTGTGAAGCATGGGGGTGGCAACATCATGCTTTGGGGCTGTTTTTCTACAAAGGGACCAGGATGACTGATCAGTAGTGTTGAGCATTCCGATACCGCAAGTATCGGGTATCGGCCGATATCAGCGGTATCGGAATTCCGATACTTAATTCCGATACTTTTTTCATATCGGATTCCGGGATCGGAATCGGAATAGGAAGTTCCCATCATGCTATGAGCCTGCTTGCTTTGATTAAGCCAATGGGAATCCTCCGAAGTGTGGGCACATCCTGTTAGGCATGTAGGCATGTTAACTATTGGCATGGCTGTGATTGGCTGCCGAAATGATGTCATGATGCACTATAAAAGCCACCGCAGCCGCCATTTCTGGTCACTCTGCTGTGAATTCAGTTAGGGACAGGCTGCTGTAGAAGACTGTGAGGGACAGTTAGAAATAGCGATTCTAAAAACAATATTGTGCTTTATCCAGGCTACATAAACCACCACTGTAGCTTGCTTTTCCCTAGCAGCGCTGTTTTCACAGCTGTCTGCAAGGGCTGTGTGAGTGCAGCTCACGCTGTGGAGTGGGTCCTGCAGCCACGTCAGGCTGTAGGCCACCCAGTGTGATCACTGCTGCCTCATACATCTTTTATTTTTTGAGCTGCATTTTTTAAATAATTTCAATCTAGTGTGCTTCCATCCGTATCCATATACGTTGGTTGCAAACACTAGTAGTAGACAGCGGAGCCTTTCTGCAGCCTTTCAGTGCTAGTGTCCACTTTGCTGCACTGTTCACGGCTGTCTGAGAGGTCTCTGACTGTGTGTGAGTGCAGCTCACGCTGAGTAGTGTGTCCTGCAGCTACGTCTGGCTGTAGGACGCTCAGCGTGCGTCACTGCCTCACACATATTTTTATTTGAGTGCAGCTCATTTTTTCTTCTATTAGTGTGCATCCATCCGTCTCCATCTACGGTGGTTGCAAACACTATATAGGAGTACACAGCGGAGCCTTTCTGCAGCCTGTCAGTGCCAGTGCCCACTTAGCTGCACTGTTGACGGCTGTCTGAGAGGTCTCTGACTGTGTGTGAGTGCAGCTCACGCTGAGTAGAGTGTCCTGCAGCTACGTCTGGTTGTAGGACGCTCAACGTGCGTCACTGCCTCACACATATTTGTCTCTGAGTGCAGCTCATTTTTTCTTCTCCTATTAGTGTGCATCCATCCGTATCCATCAACATTGGTTGGTTGCAAACACTATATAGGAGTAGATAGAGGAGCCTTTTTTTCTGGCTTGTGCCCTGCCGGCGCAGCCAGATTAGTATTACCCAATTTTTTTGGAGCCTCATCTTTTGCATTGTAGGTTACCTGCCTGCATTGTAATAGCTCCAAAAAGTTGGTGATACTATCAGTTTCAATTCTTTGTTCTCATACTTTGAGTTTGTTTCAAACAAAGAAACCACATAAAAAGTTCACCAAACACTACATTTTGAACTTGTGTAGGCCACATCAGCTCCTATTAAAGTCTAGTCCACACACACACACTTCATAAAATTAGTGTTTCTTGTACCTGTAACCAGCTGTTCAGGAATAAGCACACTAAGGCCCCCCTTTGTCCTTTTTTGCCTATCTTAAGCAGTCTTGCAAGATGAAGAAGGCAGGGAGTAAGGCGCGGGGGCGTGGGCGTGGGCGTGGAGTTTCAGCAGGGAGAGGACGTGGGGATTCTGCAGGGAGAGGACGTGGGGATTCTACAGGTAGAGGACGTGGGGATTCTGGGCCTGCTGCGGGCACCAGTGGATCAGCATCCCCCAGTTTTAGCAGGCAACAGTCCTTTATGCGCAGCTTTGTAGGACCTCAACGTACCCCACTGCTGCGGGAGGAACAAATTGAAGCCGTTGTCGGATGGATGGCAGCTAACGCATCGACTTCAATTACTTCCGCATCCTCTCAGGGTCAGAGCACCGAAGAGCAACCATCTGTCTCTTCACCACCTGCCAAAGTGCCCAGGCAGTCAGAGAGACATGGACAGGAGCCATCACAATCTCTACTTCTGTTCTCGGAATCTGTTGGCTTGGAAAGAGGGGGCCAGCCAAGCAGCATTCCTGAATGTGAAGAAGAGGGAGTATGCAGTGATGCGCAACTTCTTTGTCCCTCTGAATCTGAAGAGGCGAGTGGGCCAGTGCCTATGGTCAGCACACCTCAGTACGCATCAGATGATGACGAGACTCAGTTGCCACTTTCTGGTGCGTACGGTGCTGGCGAGACAACCCCGGAGAAGCAGCTGTTTGAAGAGGGGAGGGAAGATGATGAGGTCCTTGACCCATCATGGCGTGAGCAACAGGAAGGTGGTGGGAGCAGCTCGGAGGAAGAGATTCCCCTACCGGCCAAAACAGGAGGCAGAGGGAGGGGGAAGACTTGGTTGCCTGTACCCTCCACTTCGGCACCCGTTAGGAGCATTCCTCCTTCCAAAGGCAAACCGGGCGCTCACAAGAGTTGCAGTGCGTGGTCCTTTTTTGACACAGTTGCAGATGACATTTGCTTTGTCAAATGCAAGCTGTGTCATCAGAGAGTCAAAAGAGGGAGAAATGTCAGCAACCTCAATACCACAAATATGTGGAAACATGTGCGCACCAAGCACGAGTTGGAGTTGCAGAGACACCCTCAAGACGTAGGCCAACGTACAGCACCACCTACCACCTCTTCAGTTCGTGTTGGGCCCTCTTCCTCCAGCTCACACACTGCTGGTTCGGCTTCCTCACAGGATCGCCAAGGAAGAACCTCTGCCACTGTTGTCCGGAGACCCTGTCAGATTCCACCCATAACAGCACGTTCCCATCCATCACAGCCATCGGTAGCACAGGCATGGGATAAAAGGCGCCCTTACTCGGCAAACCATCCCCGAGCACAGTCTCTGAATGCTGGCATTGCCAAACTTCTGGCAGTTGAAATGCTGTCATTCAGGCTGGTGGACACTGACACCTTCCGGGACTTAATGGCATTGGCAGTCCCCCAATACAACGTGCCCAGCCGCTTTTATTTCAGCAGGCGAGCCGTCCCTGCCCTGCAGAAACATGTTGAGGGCAAAATAAAACATGCGCTACTAAACGCCGTTAGTAGCAAGGTCCACCTGACCACCGATGCGTGGACCAGTAACCATGGACAGGGACGATACCTTTCCCTCACTGCCCACTGGGTCAATGTTGTGGAGCCGGGTACGGATCTGGAGAGTGGCGCTGTACGTGTTCTTCCAACGCCACGGATTGCAGGACTCCAGTCTGTACACATAGACTCCTCCTCCTACTCAAGTTCCTCAGAAACAGCAGAGCAGGAGCCTGTTACGACCGATATGAGCACAGCCGTGGCCAAACGTCAACAGGCTGTACTCAAATTAATTTCTTTGGGGAATCGAAGCCACACAGCGCAGGAGCTCTGGAATGCTATCAAGCTGGAGAGCGATGTGTGGTTTGGGCCAGCGAATCTCCAGCCGGGCTTGGTAGTGTGTGACAATGGCCGAAATCTGGTGGCAGCTCTTGGCCTAGGCAACCTCACACACATCCCATGTCTGGCACATGTTCTTAACTTGGTCGTGCAGAGCTTTCTGAGGGACTATCCGGATCTTGATGCACTGTTGCACAAGGTCCGCATAGAGTGCGCTCACTTGCGACGTTCCAGCACGGCAAGATCGCGCCTCGCTGCTCTGCAGCGACGATTTGGCCTTCCAGAACATCGCATCATATGTGACCTACCCACCCGGTGGAATTCAACGTTACATATGTTGGAGCGGTTGTGTGAGCAGCAGGCAGCAGTCATGGAGTACCAGCTGCATCAGGCGCAAACAAGTCGCACTGTGCGCCGTTCACACTTCAGCACCATTGAGTGGGCCTCTATGAAGGACATCTGCCTCGTTTTGCGTGCCTTCGATGAATCCACGCGGATGGCGAGTGCAGATGATGCACTAGTCAGCATGACTGTCCCCCTTATCTGCCTGCTTCAACAAACACTGCAAGCACTAAGGGATGAGGTTTCAGAAGAGGTGGAGGATGAGGAGTCCCAAATGCCATCTGCTTCTGGACAGTCTGCGCTACGTGTTTCCTCACAAAGGCCTAGGCAGGGGACACTTTGTGAGGAGGATGAGGAGGAGTCGATGGAGGAGGAAGACATCTCTCCAGAGGAGGGAGGTACACAAACCTCTACTCAGTATGTACAGCGAGGGTGGGGTGATGCAGAGCAGGTCGAGGTCACGCCTCAAACAGGGGACAGCGGTTCTTTGGCAGTTGGGAGTCTGCAGCACATGGTTGATTTCATGCTGCAGTGCCTGAGAAACGACCGCCGCATCGCCCACATTCTCGTCTCGGCTGATTATTGGGTGTACACCCTCCTAGATCCTCGCTACCGGGACAGCGTACAAAGGCTCATACCAACGTTGAACCGGGAGCGTAAAATGCGGGAGTACGAAGAGTCACTGGTGCAGTCCATAATGTTTTCCATTCCACCCGACAGCATTGTTGCAAGTGCTTTACAAAGCAGCTCTGTGCGTCGAGGCAGTGGAGGAAACTCTGCACAAAGAGGGAGCAGAGGCAGTGCCGCAGCACAAGGCAAGACCACTATGGCCCAAATGTGGCAAAGTTTTGTGTGTCCACCACAATTGTCTACACCATCAGCGACGCCTCGAGTCAGCAGGAGGCAACGCTTCCGTCAGATGGTGTCAGACTACATGTCTTGCCCTGTCGCTGTACTCCCAGATGGCTCTTCCCCCTTCAAGTTTTGGGTCTCTAAGCTGGATACATGGCCAGAGCTTAGCCAGTATGCATTGGAGGTGCTGGCTTGCCCTGCTGCCAGTGTATTATCGGAACGTGTCTTTAGTGCCGCAGGTGGTGTACTAACAGACCGTCGCACGCGACTATCTTCCGATAATGTTGACCGGCTGACTTTTCTGAAAATGAACAAGGCCTGGATCTCCAAAGACTTTGCCATTCCTCTTACAGACTAAATTAGTGGTTGGCAACTGTATCCAGGTCTGCTGGTGTGTTCATTTTTCTACCACCTGAACTATAATCCCTGTGCTTCAACACAGCCAGTTGTCGCTCAGATGTGTCGTCTGCACAGAGAAACACACTAGCTCCTGTGTTACTGGGGTTCAGTAATGCCAGCTGATCCCCTGCTGTGTGGACGGCAGAGTCACCAGCTCCATCAACATTCAAACCACTACTGATTTTTAACCGTGCCCAACTTAGGTCTCTGGCTCCACTGTCTCTACTATTTCCCCTGACCTCCAACCCCGCCATCTACATCTCTGAAGTGGCGTCAGCACAATCTACACTTGTTCCTGTGTTCCTGTGGCTCAGTCCCATCAGTTTATCCCCTGATGTGTGTCCGGCAAGGTCTCCTGCTCTGTCCACATTCCCATAACCAGTAGTGGGAATGAGGACAGAGCTGGCGAACTTGCCGGACAAACATCAGGGGATCAACTGATGGGACTGAGCACCAGTAACACAGGAACAAGTGTAGATTGTGCTGACGCCACTTCAGAGATGTAGCTGGCGGGGTTGGAGGCCAGGGTAAATAGTAGAGACAGTGGAGCCAGAGGCCTAAGTGGAGCATGGTTAGAATCAGTAGTAGTCCACAACCTCCATAAAAACCGCTGCCCATTGGCCTCTGCATGCGGCATGCGTAATCCTGGGCACCAACAGCGTCAGTTGGTGTTCAGAAGTGTCGTCTCCACAGAGCCAAACACGTTCGTTCAAGTGTTAGTGGGGTTCAGCACTGCCAGCTGTTCCCCTGCTGTGGAGATGGCAAGTCTCCTGCTGCCTTCACCTGCCAAAATCCAGTAGGCCCCAGCCTGCTCCTCGCCTAATCCTGGGCTCCAACAGCGTCAGTTGGTGTTCAGAAGTGTCGTCTCCACAGAACCAAACACATTCGTTCAAGTGTTAGTGGGGTTCAGCACTTCCAGCTGTTCCCCTGCTGTGGAGATGGCAAGTCTCCTGCTGCCTTCACCTGCCAAAATCCAGTAGGCCCCAGCCTGCTCCTCGCCTAATCCTGGGCTCCAACAGCGTCAGTTGGTGTTCAGAAGTGTCGTCTCCACAGAGCCAAACACGTTCGTTCAAGTGTTAGTGGGGTTCAGCACTGCCAGCTGTTCCCCTGCTGTGGAGATGGCAAGTCTCCTGCTGCATTCACCTGCCAAAATCCAGTAGGCCCCAGCCTGCTCCTCGCCTAATCCTGGGCTCCAACAGCGTCAGTTGGTGTTCAGAAGTGTCGTCTCCACAGAACCAAACACATTCGTTCAAGTGTTAGTGGGGTTCAGCACTGCCAGCTGTTCCCCTGCTGTGGAGATGGCAAGTCTCCTGCTGCCTTCACCTGCCAAAATCCAGTAGGCCCCAGCCTGCTCCTCGCCTAATCCTGGGCTCCAACAGCGTCAGTTGGTGTTCAGAAGTGTCGTCTCCACAGAACCAAACACATTCGTTCAAGTGTTAGTGGGGTTCAGCACTGCCAGCTGTTCCCCTGCTGTGGAGATGGCAAGTCTCCTGCTGCATTCACCTGCCAAAATCCAGTAGGCCCCAGCCTGCTCCTCGCCTAATCCTGGGCTCCAACAGCGTCAGTTGGTGTTCAGAAGTGTCGTCTCCACAGAACCAAACACGTTCGTTCAAGTGTTAGTGGGGTTCAGCACTGCCAGCTGTTCCCCTGCTGTGGAGATGGCAAGTCTCCTGCTGCCTTCACCTGCCAAAATCCAGTAGGCCCCAGCCTGCTCCTCGCCTAATCCTGGGCTCCAACAGCGTCAGTTGGTGTTCAGAAGTGTCGTCTCCACAGAGCCAAACACGTTCGTTCAAGTGTTAGTGGGGTTCAGCACTGCCAGCTGTTCCCCTGCTGTGGAGATGGCAAGTCTCCTGCTGCATTCACCTGCCAAAATCCAGTAGGCCCCAGCCTGCTCCTCGCCTAATCCTGGGCTCCAACAGCGTCAGTTGGTGTTCAGAAGTGTCGTCTCCACAGAGCCAAACACATTCGTTCAAGTGTTAGTGGGGTTCAGCACTGCCAGCTGTTCCCCTGCTGTGGAGATGGCAGTCTCTCCTGCTGTCTCCGCATTACAAAGACAGTAGGCCTCTGCCTACACCCTCCTATTTCCTGGGCTTCAACACAGCCAGTTGTAGTTCGGAAGTGCCGTCCACACGGAAAGAGACACTTGCTCCCGTGTCTCAGTGGGGTTCAGTAACGTCAGCTGATCCCCTGCTGTGTGGATGGCAGTCTCTCCTGCTGTAAACTCATTCAAAATACAGTAGGCCTCTGCCTACACCCTCCTATTTCCTGGGCTTCAACACAGCCAGTTGTAGTTCGGAAGTGCCGTCCACACGGAAAGAGATACTTGCTCCCGTGTCTCAGTGGGGTTCAGTAACGTCAGCTGATCCCCTGCTGTGTGGATGGCAGTCTCTCCTGCTGTAAACTCATTCAAAATACAGTAGGCCTCTGCCTACACCCTCCTATTTCCTGGGCTTCAACACAGCCAGTTGTAGTTCGGAAGTGCCGTCCACACGGAAAGAGACACTTGCTCCCGTGTCTCAGTGGGGTTCAGTAACGTCAGCTGATCCCCTGCTGTGTGGATGGCAGTCTCTCCTGCTGTCACCTCATTCAAAATTCAGTAGGCCTCTGCCTACACCCTCCTATTTCCTGGGCTTCAACACAGCCAGTTGTAGTTCGGAAGTGCCGTCCACACGGAAAGAGATACTTGCTCCCGTGTCTCAGTGGGGTTCAGTAACGTCAGCTGATCCCCTGCTGTGTGGATGGCAGTCTCTCCTGCTGTCACCTCATTCAAAATTCAGTAGGCCTCTGCCTACACCCTCCTATTTCCTGGGCTTCAACACAGCCAGTTGTAGTTCGGAAGTGCCGTCCACACGGAAAGAGATACTTGCTCCCGTGTCTCAGTGGGGTTCAGTAACGTCAGCTGATCCCCTGCTGTGTGGATGGCAGTCTCTCCTGCTGTAAACTCATTCAAAATACAGTAGGCCTCTGCCTACACCCTCCTATTTCCTGGGCTTCAACACAGCCAGTTGTAGTTCGGAAGTGCCGTCCACACGGAAAGAGATACTTGCTCCCGTGTCTCAGTGGGGTTCAGTAATGTCAGCTGATCCCCTGCTGTGTGGATGGCAGTCTCTCCTGCTGTCACCTCATTCAAAATTCAGTAGGCCTCTGCCTACACCCTCCTATTTCCTGGGCTTCAACACAGCCAGTTGTAGTTCGGAAGTGCCGTCCACACGGAAAGAGATACTTGCTCCCGTGTCTCAGTGGGGTTCAGTAACGTCAGCTGATCCCCTGCTGTGTGGATGGCAGTCTCTCCTGCTGTAAACTCATTCAAAATACAGTAGGCCTCTGCCTACACCCTCCTATTTCCTGGGCTTCAACACAGCCAGTTGTAGTTCGGAAGTGCCGTCCACACGGAAAGAGACACTTGCTCCCGTGTCTCAGTGGGGTTCAGTAACGTCAGCTGATCCCCTGCTGTGTGGATGGCAGTCTCTCCTGCTGTCACCTCATTCAAAATTCAGTAGGCCTCTGCCTACACCCTCCTATTTCCTGGGCTTCAACACAGCCAGTTGTAGTTCGGAAGTGCCGTCCACACGGAAAGAGATACTTGCTCCCGTGTCTCAGTGGGGTTCAGTAACGTCAGCTGATCCCCTGCTGTGTGGATGGCAGTCTCTCCTGCTGTAAACTCATTCAAAATACAGTAGGCCTCTGCCTACACCCTCCTATTTCCTGGGCTTCAACACAGCCAGTTGTAGTTCGGAAGTGCCGTCCACACGGAAAGAGATACTTGCTCCCGTGTCTCAGTGGGGTTCAGTAACGTCAGCTGATCCCCTGCTGTGTGGATGGCAGTCTCTCCTGCTGTCACCTCATTCAAAATTCAGTAGGCCTCTGCCTACACCCTCCTATTTCCTGGGCTTCAACACAGCCAGTTGTAGTTCGGAAGTGCCGTCCACACGGAAAGAGATACTTGCTCCCGTGTCTCAGTGGGGTTCAGTAACGTCAGCTGATCCCCTGCTGTGTGGATGGCAGTCTCTCCTGCTGTAAACTCATTCAAAATACAGTAGGCCTCTGCCTACACCCTCCTATTTCCTGGGCTTCAACACAGCCAGTTGTAGTTCGGAAGTGCCGTCCACACGGAAAGAGATACTTGCTCCCGTGTCTCAGTGGGGTTCAGTAATGTCAGCTGATCCCCTGCTGTGTGGATGGCAAAGTCTCCTGCTGCCTACACAGTCGTACCACTACTGATTTTTAACCGTGCTCCAATTAGGCCTGTGGCTCCACTGTCTCTCGTATTTCCCCTGTCCTCCAACCCTGCCAGTTACAGCTCCGAAGTGGCGTCTGCACAATCCACACTTGTTCCTGTGTTACAGGTGTTCAGTCCGATCAGTTAATCCCCTGATGTGTGTCCGGCAATGTCGCCTGCTCTGTCCACATTCCCATTATCGGAATGTGGACAGAGCAGGCGACATTGCCGGACACACATCAGGGGATTAACTGACCGGACTGAACACCTGTAACACAGGAACAAGTGTGGATTGTGCAGACGCCACTTCGGAGCTGTAACTGGCGGGGTTGGAGGACAGGGGAAATACGAAAATCAGTGAATCCACAGGCCTAAGTGGAGCTTGGTTCAAATTAGTAGTCTACAACCGATCTTAAAATTTCTTCAATGCAGCCTAAGCCTGCTCCGTGCTTGTCCCTGGGCTTCAACACAGCCAGTTGTTGCTCGGAAGTGCCGTCTTCACAGAGTAAAACACTAGCTCCTGTGTTTGTGGGGTTCAGTAACGTCAGCTGTTCCCCTGCTGTTTTGATGGCAATCTGTCCTGCTGCCTCCCAATTGACAGCACATCAGGCCTCAGCCTGCTAAGTGCTTGTCCTGGGCTCCAACATCGCCAGTTGCTGCTCATAACTGACTTTGGCACGGGTACTCCCTCCTGCCCAGCTTGGTTCCAGCCCTGCCTGCTGTTTCCGGGAAGTGTCAATGTCAGTTTGCCACCCCAAGTTGCCATGTCGTGTTGCGGTTGGGTTAGCCGAGGCTAGGGTGCCAGCAGTTTAGGTGCTTCCTATGTGGACTGCGGGTTCTGGTAAGAAAGGTTTGTTCCATAGTGCCAGTAGGACAAGCACCCCCTGTAGGACTGTGTGATTCGGTAACTGCGGCCAGCTTGCGGCATGCCAACTTTGCTTTTCAGGGGTAACTTCTGATACCCCTCCGGGTTCCAGCACCGTCAGCTGGTTCTCATCAGAGCCTTTGGCCTAGGTGCCTCCATCTCGGTATCCGAGTTCCAGCAACGTCTGCTGGTCCTTGGTAGTGCTTTGTAGCACAGGTACCTCCTGCTTAGTAACCGGGTTCCAGCACCGTCAGCTGGTCCTCGGTTGTGCCATTGGCTCTTATTCCTTCTGCTGCCCCTCCGGGTGCCAGCACTGTCAGCTGGTCCTCGCTATTTCCATTTGCTCTTGCAGCTTATGCTACCCCTCCGGGTTCCAGCACCGTCAGCTGGTTCTCGTCAGAGCCTTTGGCCTAGGTGCCTCCATCTCGGTATCCGAGTTCCGGCAACGTCTGCTGGTCCTTGGTAGTGCTTTGTAGCACAGGTACCTCCTGCTTAGTAACCGGGTTCCAGCACCGTCAGCTGGTCCTCGGTTGTGCCATTGGCTCTTATTCCTTCTGCTGCCCCTCCGGGTGCCAGCACTGTCAGCTGGTCCTCGCTATTTCCATTTGCTCTTGCAGCTTATGCTACCCCTCCGGGTTCCAGCACCGTCAGCTGGTTCTCGTCAGAGCGTTTGGCCTAGGTGCCTCCATCTCGGTATCCGAGTTCCGGCAACGTCTGCTGGTCCTTGGTAGTGCTTTGTAGCACAGGTACCTCCTGCTTAGTAACCGGGTTCCAGCACCGTCAGCTGGTCCTCGGTAGTGCCATTGGCTCTTGTTCCTTCTGCTGCCCCTCCGGGTGCCAGTACCGTCAGCTGGTTCAAGAGGACAAAGAACAGGAAGACAACCACCAAGATGCAGAACAACAAGAGAGAGAAGACAAAGAAGCATAAAAAAAACAAAGCAGAAGAACATTAAGCATAAGACTAATACTCTGAGCAAATGATATTATCTTATTTATAAGCAGAAGAAGACTAAGCAGTGTATGGGGGTGAGTCCATTCCTCCTCGTGGTGCCCCTGGAAAAGGCCTGCTTCTGCAGGCCAAACTGAACGCGGACAAATCCTGTTGTAAATCTTTTGTGACAGGCAGAACGGAAGGTGTAAACTTCTAACTTTTCTAGATAACAACTACAGGAATGCCTGACACAAACAAGAATATGATGAAGAAGAATAGGAAGAAGATGAAGAAGCTGAATATGTAGAATAATAATTGTTGAATAAGAAGAATATGAAGAATGTAAGAAAAGGAAGAAGAAGAAGAAGAAGAAGAAGAAGAAGAAGAAGAAGAAGAAGAAGAAGAAGAAGAATGTAAAAAAAGGAAGTAGAAGAAGAAGAAGAAGAATGTAAAAAAAGGAATAAGAAGAAGAATGTAAAAAAAGGAAGTAGAAGAAGAAGAAGAAGAATGTAAAAAAAGGAAGTAGAAGAAGAAGAAGAAGAATGTAAAAAAAGGAAGTAGAAGAAGAAGACATACATGTCTGGCAAAATATAAATGAGGCTAACATAGTCAATATCTTTGTAACTCCTAACATCTTTAAAAAAAAAAGTTTAATTCCTGCTATTCCATTTGATTGGGCTAAACCTCTATGGCTTTAATGTCTCCTCCACCTCCCACAATACATTCTACATTATTCTTAGTTGTTTTTCTTCATGTAGAATTAACCTACAAGGAAAGAAAGGGTTTTTTTTAATTCCGATATTTTGGCCCCATTGACTTGCATTGGTTCCCGGTATCGGAATCGGCGATACCGATACTTTTTTTTAAGATCGGCCGATCCATTCCGATCCGATATTTTCAAGTATCGGCTGGTATCGCTCAACTCTACTGATCAGTGTACATGAAAGAAGGAATGGGGCCATTTATCATGAGATTTTGAGTGCAAACCTATCAGCAAGGGCATTGAAGATGAAACATGAATGGGTCTTTCAGCATGCTAATGATCCTAAGCAGACTGCCAGGGCAATGAAGGAGTGGCTTTTTAAGAAGCATATGAAGGTCCTGGAGTGGCCTAGCCAGTCTCCAGATCTCAATCCCAGAGAAAACCTTTGGAGGGATTGAAAGTCCATGTTGCCCAGTGACAGGACCAAAACATTACTACTCTAGAGGAAACCTGCATGGAGGAATGGGCCAACATACCACCAACAGTGTGTGCCAACCTTGTGGAGACTTACAGAAAACGTTTGACCTCTATCATTGACAACAAAGGATATATAACAAAATATTGAGATGAACTTTTGTTTACGACCAAATATTTATTTTGCACCATAATTTGCTAAATAAATCTTGCCAAATCAGACAAGGTGATTTTCTGGCTTCGTTTTCACATTTTGACTCTCATAGTTGTGGTCTACCTATGATGTCAATTACAGGCCTCTCTCATCTTTTTAAGTTGGAGAACTTGCACAATTGATGGCTGACTAAATACTTTTCTCCCCACTATATATAGAAGTCCATATGTATCCACTAGCAACTAGCTAAACAACTGTCATTTTATCAGTGGTTCTAACCATGGGTGCCTAAGGTCCTGCAATGACTGCATATGGGAAAAGAGACATAGTGAATCAGAAAAACTATACTACATTTCTAATTGGAGGTATTTGCTAATATCATTCTTACAATTACACCTATTACATATTGGGATAGGATCTTGGAGACAGGAATACCCCTTTAAGTATGTCAATAATCAATCAATATCAAGGCCAAACACTAAGAAATATATAAAAAAGCAGCTTTATTTAAAACATGAGATACAAACAATAGACAAAAAATGCAATGTCAAAAATCCTATAAAAACTTGTTAAAAAACGCACGCGAAAACGCAAGTAACCTAATTTACACAATAGGAGCAGAATTTGACCATCATGAAAAAAATTGCCAAAAAGCTCATCGTAAGAATGTAGCTAATTGCTGAGACTTGCCACATTCACAAAATTTCTTGAACTTCAAAACATTTGATTTGCTTTTCTCTATTGAGAGCACATGAAATGTGAAAATCCAAAAGGATAAAAAACTGAGGAAATTAGCTTATTTCCTTTACATAAAAGTCATACTTCTGAAATTAAGTTGAGCAGAACATGTATTTAAAAAAGCGTAGCTTAAAAATGAAGTTTTTAAATTCCTCAAGTTTCTATCCAAATGATTGTGCCGCATTAAATTTGCACATTTCAAATATATAAAGTGGAGTTGAGTTTGTATATTTATTTAATGCATGTTCATCCTAACATAAGAGGGCGATGATTCGGAACTATTTAAACACATTGGTGACCTCCTAATGATGTGTTTAAACACTTGGACTCAAAGCGCAAATTGGCACAAAAGATATGTTTCTTTGTTGCACTTTCTTTCATGAATGTATAGGTAAAATTATTAGTTGTTAGTTAATGCTGCACAAAGGGTAAATAGTGTCCAGCTCAGTTCAAAGGTTAAACATTACTCTTCTACAGTTAAAATCCATTTTTGGTGTGGTTAGCTATCCAAAAAAAAGAAATTTCAAATGCAGCATGTGTTGTTAAAAGGGTATACTCAAGCTTCAAAGTTATTCCCCATCTGTGGGATAGGCCATAACGTCCTTGTTGCTCAGACCGATGGAACACCCATCGACTCCGATAATTGTGAGCAGGGGTTGATCAAGTGCACTACCTTTCCATTCATTCTTGTGAGAGTGTTGAAGACTAGAGTTGAGCAAATATCTTTAGTTCCCCACTTATTCGGCAAGCTCTAGCATTTGCCGAATGAGCTACAGCGAGAACCCGGTTTCCTGGATCGCACCGGCTGAACAGCTGATTGTCGCGGCTGTGTCACTGTCACAGCACATGCATGGAGAGCCTGCTGCAAATAACAAAATGAGGGTCTTAGAGATCATGAGAAAAAGGTAACTAGGGTGCAGGGATTGTGCATACTGAGATGAGCACTGAGTCCATGTAGGACTTGCAATCAGTATGTCTTTGTAGTGTGGGAGGAAACTGGAGGAAATCCACACAGACACGAGGAGAACATACAAACTCCTGGCAAATCTTACCCTTTGGTGGAATCTGAACCCAGGACCCCCAGCGCTGCAAAGCAATAATGCTAACTAGAGTTGAGCGAAACGGGTCGAAAAAATTCAAAAGTCGCCGACTTTTGGCAAAGTCGGGTTTCATGAAACGAAACCCGACCCTAGGATGAGGTCGGCCACGAGGTCGGCGACTTACGCGCCAAAGTCGCGTTTCAAAAGTTTGTTTTGCGCTCTTTTTCAGCCAATCAGGATCCACGGACACTGTGGGCAACGTGATGACATAGGCACGGGTCACCACCATCTTTCAGAAGGGCATGCAAGTGATTGGCTTGCTTTGGTGGGCGTCACAGGGGGTATAAAAGGGCGTGCACGCCGACCGCCATCTTACTTCTGCCGATCTTAGCATAGGGAGAGGTTGCTGCTGATTCTGTAGGGAGAGCGTTAGGCAGGGAAGAAGACAGAAAAACTGCTTCTGCTGCTAGCGATTTGGCCTGCACAACACACCAGTCACTGTGTGTGCAGTGCAAGGGGAGGCTATATAGTGGTGTATCAGTGGTGTTGGTTGTTGGGCTGCCTTCTAAGGCTTCCTGACAGGCTGGCATTGCTGTTTACCCACTGCTCTGCAAACTGCTTTTTTAAAAGCAATCCAATCTCCCTTATCCTCTAGTCACTTTGGTCACAGCTGCGCCATCGAGCCTGTCATATAGCGCTCAAATATTCATTGGGCCTCAAACTGCTTTTTTAAAAGCAAGCCCAATTTTTTTTTTTTGTCCTGCTGAGAAGAAAAAAAAACTGCTTCTGCTGCTGATAGCAATTTGGCCTGCACAACACACCAGTCACTGTGTGTGCAGTGCAAGGGGAGGCTATATTGTGGTGTATCAGTAGTGTTGGTTGTTGGGCTGCCTTTTAAGGCTTCCTGACAGGCTGGCATTGCTGTTTACCCACTGCTCCGCAAACTGCTTTTTTAAAAGCTATCCAATCTCCCTTATCCTCTAGTCACTTTGGTCACAGCTGTGCCATCGAGCCTGTCACATAGCGCTCAGATATTCATTGGGCCTCACACAATCCAAAAGTGTCCAGTGTCCAAAAGTGTGTGCAGAGATTCAAAATCTCACTTATCCTCTAGTCACTTAGGTCACAGCTGTGCCATCGAGCCTGTCTCATAGTGCTCAGATATTCATTGGGCCTCACACAATCCAAAAGTGTCCAGTGTCCAAAAGTGTGTGCAGAGATTCAAAATCTCACTTATCCTCTAGTCACTTAGGTCACAGCTGTGCCATCGAGCCTGTCACATAGCGCTCAGATATTCATTGGGCCTCACACAATCCAAAAGTGTCCAGTGTCCAAAAGTGTGTGCAGAGATTCAAAATCTCACTTATCCTCTAGTCACTTAGGTCACAGCTGTGCCATCGAGCCTGTCACATAGCGCTCAGATATTCATTGGGCCTCACACAATCCAAAAGTGTCCAGTGTCCAAAAGTGTGTGCAGAGATTCAAAATCTCACTTATCCTCTAGTCACTTAGGTCACAGCTGTGCCATCGAGCCTGTCGCATAGCGCTCAGATATTCATTGGGCCTCACACAATCCAAGTGTCCAGTGTCCAAAAGTGTGTGCAGAGATTCAAAATCTCACTTATCCTCTAGTCACTTAGGTCACAGCTGTGCCATCGAGCCTGTCTCATAGTGCTCAGATATTCATTGGGCCTCACACAATCCAAAAGTGTCCAGTGTCCAAAAGTGTGTGCAGAGATTCAAAATCTCCCTTATCCTCTAGTCACTTAGGTCACAGCTGTGCCATCGAGCCTGTCACATAGCGCTCAGATATTCATTGGGCCTCACACAATCCAAAAGTGTCCAGTGTCCAAAAGTGTGTGCAGAGATTCAAAATCTCACTTATCCTCTAGTCACTTAGGTCACAGCTGTGCCATCGAGCCTGTCACATAGAGCTCAGATATCAGTGGGCCTCACACAATCCAAAAGTGTCCAGTGTCCAAAAGTGTGTGCAGAGATTCAAAATCTCACTTATCCTTTAGTTACTTAGGTCACAGCTGTGCCATCGAGCCTGTCACATAGCGCTCAGATATCAGTGGGCCTCACACAATCCAAAAGTGTCCAGTGTCCAAAAGTGTGTGCAGAGATTCAAAATCTCACTTATCCTCTAGTCACTTAGGTCACAGCTGTGCCATCGAGCCTGTCACATAGCGCTCAGATATCAGTGGGCCTCACACAATCCAAAAGTGTCCAGTGTCCAAAAGTGTGTGCAGAGATTCAAAATCTCACTTATCCTCTAGTCACTTAGGTCACAGCTGTGCCATCGAGCCTGTCACATAGCGCTCAGATATCAGTGGGCCTCACACAATCCAAAAGTGTCCAGTGTCCAAAAGTGTGTGCAGAGATTCAAAATCTCACTTATCCTTTAGTCACTTAGGTCACAGCTGTGCCATCGAGCCTGTCACATAGCGCTCAGATATCAGTAGGCCTCACACAATCCAAAAGTGTCCAGTGTCCAAAAGTGTGTGCAGAGATTCAAAATCTCACTTATCCTCTAGTCACTTAGGTCACAGCTGTGCCATCGAGCCTGTCACATAGCGCTCATATATCAGTGGGCCTCACAAATCCAAAAGTGTCCAGTGTCCAAAAGTGTGTGCAGAGATTCAAAATCTCACTTATCCTTTAGTCACTTAGGTCACAGCTGTGCCATCGAGCCTGTCACATAGCGCTCAGATATCAGTGGGCCTCACACAATCCAAAAGTGTCCAGTGTCCAAAAGTGTGTGCAGAGATTCAAAATCTCACTTATCCTCTAGTCACTTAGGTCACAGCTGTGCCATCGAGCCTGTCACATAGCGCTCAGATATCAGTGGGCCTCACACAATCCAAAAGTGTCCAGTGTCCAAAAGTGTGTGCAGAGATTCAAAATCTCACTTATCCTCTAGTCACTTAGGTCACAGCTGTGCCATCGAGCCTGTCACATAGCGCTCAGATATCAGTGGGCCTCACACAATCCAAAAGTGTCCAGTGTCCAAAAGTGTGTGCAGAGATTCAAAATCTCACTTATCCTCTAGTCACTTAGGTCACAGCTGTGCCATCGAGCCTGTCACATAGCACTCAGATATTCATTGGGCCTCACACAATCCAAAAGTGTCCAGTGTCCAAAAGTGTGTGCAGAGATTCAAAATCTCACTTATCCTCTAGTCACTTAGGTCACAGCTGTGCCATCGAGCCTGTCTCATAGTGCTCAGATATTCATTGGGCCTCACACAATCCAAAAGTGTCCAGTGTCCAAAAGTGTGTGCAGAGATTCAAAATCTCCCTTATCCTCTAGTCACTTAGGTCACAGCTGTGCCATCGAGCCTGTCACATAGCGCTCAGATATTCATTGGGCCTCACACAATCCAAAAGTGTCCAGTGTCCAAAAGTGTGTGCAGAAATTCAAAATCTCCCCTGTCCTATAGACACCTTGTACCTTGTTTTACATACTATATAGTTTGTTGGATTTTGTCTACATTTCTACCAAAAATGAGGAAGGCTGGTGGAAGAGGCCGTGGAATTGGGCGGGGGTTGGCAGCTGGTAATGATGGTGTTGGTGGTGGATCTGATGGTAGTGGCAAGAGCAAAATAGGACCGAATGCAGGAGGTGTTGAGCCTGCGTCATCGTCTGGCTACATAAGGCCTCGAACGCTTAGTTTTCTAGGAGTTGGCAAACCGCTTTTAAAGCCAGAGCATCAGGAAAAAGTTTTGTCTTACATTGCTGACTCAGCCTCCAGCTCTATCGCCTCCTCTTCTTCAGTTGTAAAAAGTAAAAGCACTGAGTCGTCATTGGAGGCTCATGTTCATGAACCACACCTTTCCTTGTGTCCTTCACCCCAACCAAGATTGAAGGATGACGCAGGCCATACTACTGATTACTCCATGGAGCTGTTTTCACATACCATGCCTGGATTATCAAGTGAAATGGTGAATTACCCAGGCCAAGATGAATCTGACATGGAGTGCACTGATGCACAGCCGCTGATGGATGATTCTGCTGGTACATTCACTCAGAGCACTACATTGTCCTCGCAGTGTACAGAGCCAGATTCTGACCCTGATGAGACTCAGGTGCCCCTTCCCGCACACTATACCACCATACACGGTGACACAGAGGAAGGTGCACATGACAAAGAAGAGGAGGTGATGGATGACCCAGTTGTTGACCCAGATTGGCATCCATTGGGGGAAGAGGGTGCTGCTTCCAATAGCTCAGATGAGGAGCATCCACAGCAGACATCGACATAGCAACAGCTGTTATCTGGCAGGCCCGGAGCACTCCAAAGACAGGTTCCAAACATCAAAAGAGTTGCTGGACAGCTTGTCCAGAGGGTCAAAAGATCACAGCGTGCTAGGCCACAAAATGTCTGCCAAAGTAGGAAGAGTGCAGTGTGGCACTTTTTTGAACAAAATCCTCATGATCAGGCCAAGGTCATCTGTAAGAAGTGCGCAAAGACCTTTAGCCGAGGGAAAAATCTGAAAAATTTGAATACCAGTTGCATGTTTAGACATTTAACCAGCATGCACTTGCAAGCGTGGACACAACACCAAACCTCAAGTGCCACATGTGCAACTGATCACAACGAAGGTAGTCAGCAACGCTACATTGTTTCCCCCACTGTAAGCCCACCGGTTAGCACAGCAGCAAATGTTGAGGTGTCGTTGCAAGGCCACAGCAGTCAGGGAATCCCACTGTTATATCAACGAAAGACTGATTCTAGGCCATCAGAAAGAACACCAACTCCATCACCATCATCAACCCTCTCTCAGTCCGCCCTGTCCACCGCTACTTCCACCATATGCAGCTCTCAAGTCCAGCTCACCCTCCCAGACACTATGAGTAGGTCAAGAAAGTACTCAGTCTCTCATCCGCGTACACTGGGTTTGAACGCCCACATTGCCAAACTAATCTCGTTTGAGATGATGCCCTTTCGGTTGGTGGAAAGCACAGCTTTCCGCGAACTCATAGCCTATGCAGTACCACGCTATGACCTACCCAGTCGCCACTTCTTCTCTCGCAAAGCCATCCCAGCCCTCCACCATCATGTGAAAGACCGCATTGTCCATGCACTCAAGCAGTCAGTGAGCGGAAAGGTGCACCTCACTACTGATGCATGGTCCAGTCGGCATGGCCAGGGCCGTTATGTGTCCATCACTGCGCACTGGGTTAATGTGGTGGATGCAGGGTCCACAGGGGACAGCGGTGGTGGGACAGTGCTGCCTAGCCCACGGTATAGGAAACAGTTGGCTGTAGGCGTTCCACCCTCCTCCTCCTCCTCCTCCTCCAGAAGCCAAAGCTCGTCCACAGAGCGCAGTCGTACGAGCACTCCATCTGCAGCTGCCACTGTTGCACATGATGTGTCCCCCTATTGAGCAGCTAGTGGAAAGCGTCAGCAGGCTGTGTTGCAGATGATGTGTTTGGGCGACAGACATACCGCCGAGGTGCTGGTCGAGTACTTGAAGCGACAAACTGAGTCATGGCTGGGCAGTGTACATCTTGAGGCAGGCAAGGTAGTTAGTGATAACGGCCGTAATTTTGTGGCAGCCATAGCCCTTTCAAAACTCAGCCACATACCTTGCTTGGCTCACACCTTGAACCTGGTGGTGCAGTGCTTCCTCAAAAATTATCCGGAGTTAACAGCCCTGCTCCAGAAGGTGCGAAGACTGTGCGCGCACATCCGCCGGTCGCCTGTACACTCCGTTCGTATGCAGAAGCTGCAGCGATTGCTCCACCTTCCCAACCACTGCCTCATTATCGACATTGCAACAAGGTGGAACTTCACCCTGCACATGGTGGAGCGTCTGTGCGAGCAGAGGCAGGCCATAATGCATTTGTGGGAGGATACACGGCCAGGCACTTTGAGAGCAGACATGGAGTTGACAGGTGTGCAGTGGTCGAAGCTGAAAGACCTCTGTAAAGTCCTTCAGTGTTTTGAGGAATGCACACGGCTGGTAAGCGCAGACGACGCCATCCTAAGCATGAGCATCCCACTTATGCGTCTGCTCATGCAAACTTTGACGCACCTTAAGGAGCAGGCGTCTGCAGCCAATGTTGATGAGGAGGAAGAGGAGGAGGGAATCCTTGATGACATTCAGCCATTGTCTGCTCAGGGACCTCTCCTGGACGAGGTGGAGGAAGAAGAGGAGGAGGAGGATGATGATGGGGATGATTACTTAGGGGAGGAGGATGCATCTCGTGGGGCAAGTGAAAATGTTGGCGTGGCAAGGTCTGGTACAGGGTTTGTGCGTGACTGGAGGGATGTGGATTTGCCAGAAAGTGCTCCTCCAACCAGCACTCGCAGTGCATCGTTGACACAGGGAACATTGGCCCACATGTCAGATTATGCCTTGCGGATCCTAAAAAGGGACCCCCGCATTGCCAAAATGATGAACGATGACGACTACTGGTTGGCCAGCATCCTGGATCCACGCTATAAAGACAAATTACAAAACATCATGCCACAGGAGAACCTTGACCTAATATTGGCTAATAAACAAGCAACTCTGGTAAATCGGTTGCTTGAGGCATTCCCCGCACACAGCAGCGGTGATGGTTCTCACATGAGCCGTACGGGCCGGGGGCAGCTTGGCAGAGGTGTTCGTGGTGCACACAGCAGAAGTGGCGTTGGAGACAGGGGTTTCATGACAATGTTGTGGACTGATTTTTCAAATACCGCTCACACAACTGGTAATACTGCATCGATGGAAAGTGACAGGAGACAGCAGTTGTCAACCATGGTTACAAACTACTTTTCCTCCCATATCGATGTTCTCCCACACAGGTCATTCCCCTTTGACTATTGGGCCGCTAAACTGGACACCTGGCCTGAATTGGCCCAATATGCCTTACAGGAGCTCGCTTGCCCAGCTGCAAGTGTGCTATCGGAAAGAGTCTTCAGTGCAGCTGGATCAATCCTGACAGAAAAAAGGACCCGTCTGTCAACCCAAAATGTGGATGATCTAACCTTCATTAAAATGAACCATGCATGGGTTTCCAAGGATTTTGTCCCACCTTCCCCTGATGACACATAGGGTGACAGAAAAATGGCTTGCTTTGGTCCACCTCTTCCTGGGACTTGACCTATTTCGCCTTTTGCATCAGCTGAATGTCCAACATCAACATATGCCACTTTCTAAAACTCCCTAACTGTGCTGCCTCCCCCCCCATGGCCGGGGTCACCACCTAGCGCACGACACCGTGCGAGTGCCGTTGCCCTGGACAGGTGGGTAGGCCGACTCTTGGGCGCGGGCACTGGCACAGAGTCCCTCATAGTGCAATCAAGTGTCTCTGACGGTGGTGGTGCACACCCGCCGTCAGACACACCGCTGTACTATGAGGGGCCCAGTGCCAGTACCGACGCCCACGAGTGGGCCCCCCTTGCTTGGGCAGGGCCCCAGCATTTGCAATCTTTACCTCTCCCTGCTCCTCCGCTGTGTAATCTGGGCCGTCAAATCCATACTGTGCCTGACACCGTCTGAGCCTGCCTCCTGAGACATATATTTTGAATGTGTACGCTATCCATACATGTTATCCGGGGATACGGTACCCTTTCTAACCTTTGTGCAATCACGTGCAATCCATACTGGGCCTAACACCGTCTGAGCCTGCCTCCTGAGACATATATTTTGAATGTGTACGCTATCCATACATGTTATCCGGGGATACGGTATCCTTTCTAACCTTTGTGCAATCACGTGCAATCCATACTGGGCCTAACACCGTCTGAGCCTGCCTCCTGAGACATATATTTTGAATGTGTACGCTATCCATACATGTTATCTGGGGATACGGTACCCTTTCTAACCTTTGTGCAATCACGTGCAATCCATACTGGGCCTAACACCGTCTGAGCCTGCCTCCTGAGACATATATTTTGAATGTGTACGCTATCCATACATGTTATCCGGGGATACGGTACCCTTTCTAACCTTTGTGCAATCACGTGCAATCCATACTGGGCCTAACACCGTCTGAGCCTGCCTCCTGAGACATATATTTTGAATGTGTACGCTATCCATACATGTTATCCGGGGAGACGGTACCCTTTCTAACCTTTGTGCAATCACGTGCAATCCATACTGGGCCTAACACCGTCTGAGCCTGCCTCCTGAGACATATATTTTGAATGTGTACGCTATCCATACATGTTATCCGGGGATACGGTACCCTTTCTAACCTTTGTGCAATCACGTGCAATCCATACTGGGCCTAACACCGTCTGAGCCTGCCTCCTGAGACATATATTTTGAATGTGTACGCTATCCATACATGTTATCCGGGGATACAGTACTCTTTCTAACCTTTGTGCAATCACGTGCAATCCATACTGGGCCTAACACCGTCTGTGCCTGCCTCCTGAGACATATATTTTGAATGTGTACGCTATCCATACATGTTATCCGGGGATACGGTACCCTTTCTAACCTTTGTGCAATCACGTGCAATCCATACTGGGCCTAACACCGTCTGAGCCTGCCTCCTGAGACATATATTTTGAATGTGTACGCTATCCATACATGTTATCCGGGGATACGGTACCCTTTCTAACCTTTGTGCAATCACGTGCAATCCATACTGGGCCTAACACCGTCTGAGCCTGCCTCTTGAGACATATATTTTGAATGTGTACGCTATCCATACATGTTATCTGGGGATACGGTACCCTTTCTAACCTTTGTGCAATCACGTGCAATCCATACTGGGCCTAACACCGTCTGAGCCTGCCTTCTGAGACATATATTTTGAATGTGTTCGCTATCCATACATGTTATCCGGGGATACGGTACCCTTTCTAACCTTTGTGCAATCACGTGCAATCCATACTGGGCCTAACACCGTCTGAGCCTGCCTCCTGAGACATATATTTTGAATGTGTACGCTATCCATACATGTTATCCGGGGATACGGTACCCTTTCTAACCTTTGTGCAATCACGTGCAATCCATACTGGGCCTAACACCGTCTGAGCCTGCCTCCTGAGACATATATTTTGAATGTGTACGCTATCCATACATGTTATCCGGGGATACGGTACCCTTTCTAACCTTTGTGCAATCACGTGCAATCCATACTGGGCCTAACACCGTCTGAGCCTGCCTCCTGAGACATATATTTTGAATGTGTACGCTATCCATACATGTTATCCGGGGATACGGTACCCTTTCTAACCTTTGTGCAATCACGTGCAATCCATACTGGGCCTAACACCGTCTGAGCCTGCCTCCTGAGACATATATTTTGAATGTGTACGCTATCCATACATGTTATCCGGGGATACGGTACCCTTTCTAACCTTTGTGCAATCACGTGCAATCCATACTGGGCCTAACACCGTCTGAGCCTGCCTCCTGAGACATATATTTTGAATGTGTACGCTATCCATACATGTTATCTGGGGATACGGTACCCTTTCTAACCTTTGTGCAATCACGTGCAATCCATACTGGGCCTAACACCGTCTGAGCCTGCCTCCTGAGACATATATTTTGAATGTGTACGCTATCCATACATGTTATCCGGGGATACGGTACCCTTTCTAACCTTTGTGCAATCACGTGTAATCCATACTGGGCGTGAGAACGGCTGGCGAGCTGTTAAGCAAGCTACAGCACCTGTGGTTTGCACCCGTAAGTTTTTCATTTTTTCAGGAATGACGGTTAGGCCTAATTCCGGAACTGCAGTTGACCTGCACTTACTGGGAAATCATTGTTCGCGGGTAATAATTGTAATCAGTGATCCCCATCACTAACGTTGTTCAGCGCGTTATCTGCACCTGTAAGCGACAAACGCTGGCCTTTTCAGTGTAGCGCACATGCAGCCACGGACATGTAAGGGCATGACACACCAGTTATTGGCCAATCTCATGTTCCAGAGCCTCACGTGTCCCTCTAGTAAGCCGGACTCGGACCGCGGGGCATGACGGAGTCTCGTTCGTTAACGGAATTAAGTTTGCAATGTGTGCATCTGTTCTGTAGCTGGCATGGTTGAGGTTTCCCAGGTGGAGTCGAATTTAACCGTAGGCTCCACTCCTGGTGGTGCCCTTCTGGACATTCCTTTAAGGTTCAGCTTTGCAACCATACTGCCCACGTAAAACAAACAATTTGCCTTCATGAACGCTGTTTGGAAGGTCATGACTCGTGGGAATAACGCCGCCCAATCAGTTAACCTGCTAGAGAGAGCCTTCGTTGCTCCCAAGCATGACATCACACTCCCTAGGAGGAAGGTAATGCCACTGTGGCGACTGTACTCCTGGGGGCAACACAAGTGCACTGATGCCCAGCCACTGCTCAATGAATCTGCTGGTACATTGACCCAGACCACTACATTCCCCTCGCATGCTACACAGCCTGAATCTGACCCTGATGAAACTCAGGTTACCCTTCCCATATACAGTT
Organism: Dendrobates tinctorius; assembly: GCF_039654945.1. Taxonomy (NCBI): domain Eukaryota; kingdom Metazoa; phylum Chordata; class Amphibia; order Anura; family Dendrobatidae; genus Dendrobates; species Dendrobates tinctorius. The sequence goes on along the minus strand of NW_027361814.1, from coordinate 3,393,974 downwards.
CCATCTTACACGGTGACAAAGAGGAAGCTGCAGATGAAAGTGCAAGTTCGGCCCACCCGCCATCAGACACACCACCGTACTATCAGGGGCCCTGTGCCAGAGCCGTCGCCAACGAGTGGGCCCCCCTGCTTGCTCAGGATCACAGCACTTGCAAGGTTGAAATACTGTGCAGTGAGATGGAAGATGGGGACGACGAGGAGTCCAGACTAGTACAGGGACTCCCTAGCGAGGAGACTTATTTGATTGTTTTCAATGTTGGGACAGCAATTTTTGGGGAGCACGTTACTCTGGAGAATGATAGATAGGGCCCACCATACACTGGAACATTCCAAAGGTGGACATCAGACACTGGAGCAGCATTTACAGGGCCCATTATACACTAGAGCATTAGAAATGGGGCCCATTTTGTTTGGAGCATTATTTGGGCCCATAAGACAGTGGAGCTTCATCCATGGGGACCAACATATACTGTAGCATTATGTGGAGCTCATCATATACTGTTTCAAACATTATATGGGACCAATGATTCTGTATGGAGAAATAGATGGGCCTCGTCATGAGATGTAAAAAGTGAAGTATTTTTCATTGTACTATACCGCTATTTTTCTGCCGTATCGGAGCATGATGAGTTTTGGTATGTGTTAAAGGGGCGCTCTTTCGCCCAGGGCACATGAAAACCTGGAGCCAGCCCCCCCCCACAACTTTAGCCAAATAACCCCCATTTTTCAGTGCGTAACTTGTATTATGAAGTTAATTAAGGTTGACAAGCTTAAGTAAGAAGAATTGATGCTTTTGGCATTCAAATGGGCACTGTAGGTGTGTTTCCTGTCCTCCTCTCACTGCCGACTTTTATTCCCCATTGACTTACATTGGGTTTCGTGTTTCGGGACGACCCCGACTTTTCCCTATAATCGGACGATCTTGCTCGACCCGACTTTTGGAAAAGTCGGGTTTCACGAAACGAAACGCGACCCTAAAAAAACAAAAGTCGCTCAACTCTAATGCTAACCACTGAGCCACCATGTGGCTTGCAGTTTTTCAACAATATTTTTTCTATTTTGTTTTCTAATAAATAAAATTGTGAAAAATGTTAGAACAGTTTGTTATAAACTTTCAGCACATTAATATCCCTCAAAACACATATACAATGAATTGCCTATTTTTCAACATTAAGGCTGAGTTCACACGTGGCGTTTTTTTCGCGTTTCCGCGGCGGTTTTAACCGCGCGATTTTGCCGCGAAAACGCGAAAAATAAGCATCCCATGCATTCCTATGGGATTCCGCAATGCTTTGGCTAATGCTGCGGTTTTTACTGCGGCGGAATCGCTTCGCGGTAAAAACCGCAGCATGCTCATTAATTTGCGGAATCGCGGCGATCCCGCACCCATAGGAATGCATTTTTCCGCTTATTTCCCGCATGTGGCTGTGCACACCATGTGGAAAGTAAGCAGAACAATTGCGGATGGTACCCATGGTCCGGAGGAGAGGAGACTGTCCTCCGGGCTTTGGGTACCATATCCCTGTAAAAAATAGAATTTAAAATAAAAAATATTGTTATTCTCACCCTCCGACGTCCCGCGCAGCCTTCCCGCTTCTCTTCACGATCTCGTTCCCAGTAGTCCTTTGTGAAAATGCTCGCGATGACGTCCGTTCTCGCGGGATCGCGAAGTCTCGCGGTCATTCGCGCGACGTCATCGCGAATTACCGCGAGACGTCGCAATCCCGCGAGAACTGACGTCATCGCGGGCATTTTCGCCAAGGATTACTGGGAACGGATGCGCGGGACGTCGGAGGGTGAGAATAACACCGTTTTTTTTTTGGTTTTTTTTACATTCTATATTTTACTACTGATGCCGCATAGGCAGCCTCAGTAGTAAAAAGTTGGTCTCACTCGTCAAACACTATGTTTGACGAATGTGACCAACCTGTCAATCAGTTCTCCAAGCGATGCTACAGTTCGCTTGGAAAACGCTAGCATTTTGCAAGCTAATTACGCTTGTAAAATGCTAGTTTTTCCGCGGGAAAATCGCGGGAATTTAAAATGCGATTTTCCCGCGGACTGGAATTCCGAAATTCTCGCGGTAATTTCCGCGAGAGTTCCGGTACGTGTGCACTTAGCCTAACTGTTCAAATATAAATTTTAGAACTAAGATAGTAAAAATAAAGTTTAACTATTAAATTTTACTTTCCTATCAGAAAACTTTATTTTTCTTACCCACTGGAGACTTTTAGGATGTCAAGGTTAAAACGATCCCATTTGCATGCTTTTTGTACAAGTTGCCATCGAGTCAGTCCCAACATTCCAGACAATTCTTTCACATGTGTTCCTTAATTACGTCTTGTTTCCTCACTCAGACCTCATCTGGCCGCAGTGAAAAATGACGTGATGCCATTTTTTATTCTGTTCTTGACACTGCTATGGAAGGTAATACAGTTTAGTGATTCTAAAAGAGGTCAAAAAAGTAAAAACAGAGATGTTTTGGAAGGTTTCCAGGAAAAACCTAAAACTTGGACCATACACATCCAGAAAAACAAAGCTGTTAATTGTTACCTCGTCTGCTGCTATTAAACTGTGCGTTTAAACTGAACATATGTTCCATAATCATGTACTTTTATATTAAAACATTATTGAGTCACCAGGTGAAATGTATATTAAGTGCACAGCTGAAAATAGACAGTAGGTTACAACTCTGACAGCAAACATCTGTTAAGTTTCGAGAACTTAATTCAAATAATGAAATCCATAGGCCGCGATATGGTGTAACATTTCCCAAATAAACTCAAATGAAAAGTGATATCACGCACTGCAGTGCTCGGGGTGCAAACATATTGCATTGAAAGGAGGAATATAATGTATTCAACCTTAAAGATTGAGATAATTTTAGTTTTCAGGACTAATCTAATTTTCTGAAATTTTTGTTTCCTTGCACATTATTAGCCATTACTTTTTTTTAGGATATTATTTTTGTTGCAAAACAAGTTGTTTTTTACTATGTACTATAGTATTTGCTAGTGTTACTTATTTTATACTGTTCTATAATTATAAAAGTGCAATTGCTTTTTATTTGTACGAGCAGAAAATATAACATATTTTGTTAGTTTATTGTATGGGTCAGACTCATTATTAGTCTGGGGATACCAAATATGTCTGTCTATGTTTTCATTTTTCATTTACTTTTATGAAATAAAAATTCTGTTTTTAATAGATAACACTTTCACAGGTTTACAGTGACAGAGAGGAGCCAGAAGATCACAGTGTCTGATTTCTTTTATTCCTACACTGGTTAGAAGCACTTCACTTTCATATTAAATGGTGTAAATTTATTTTGGCAGTGCAGGGGGTTAATCTGCTCTGAGAGCTCTTGGAGCTTTAAGGCTCTCAGCTGTGCACTGTTAGTCACTCCCATCTCCAAGATAATCTGGGTCCTGGCTAGCGCTCATTGTCAGAGTAGCTTTTGCTGCATGGCAGGAAGTTGTTGTTGGTTATTATTAGAGAAGGCAGTTGGTGGATTTATCTGTGACTGTTGCTAGGTTTTGAGCATGTGATAAATCCCTTTCTTCTCCTACTTTGGTTTAGCCCCATCCTCTACTCCTCGGTGCATTCCTTTTATATATGTGAGTATATTTGTATGTTTGGCATTTTTCATTACCCCTGATCGTACTACTTTGTTAATCTGGTTGGTATACTACGGGACACTACTACTCCCTTCTTCCCTGGGTGAGGGAAGGGTGTAGACTGAGAACGGATTCAAGAGCTAAGGCAAGACATGTGGGCCCGGCGTCTTCACCATCAGGGTAATTCAGGGACCAGGGCGAGCTACGGCGCAGAGTCTTGACAAACTTTTTTTAATATAAATCAGTAATACTGTACATGTGAAAAAAAAGAAAATTTGTAATATATCTTATTAAGTAAAACTGCTTCCTTTCTCTGTCAGGACTGATCATTCATTCTCTAAATTCTTAATTCACACACAGGTAAAACCTGTGATTACTGATTTTCCCATTACTGAGATGGGAGATTACAGTTAGTGCTCATAAGCGCAATTTGTCTGTAATGTTTCAGTCATGCAGACGTACAGTGGCAAACATAATACTTAAAAGGAAACCTGTGAGACTACTGATCCTGTCCAAATTTCAGGCAGCATTAATTGCAGCCTGACCGCACCATTGCAGCCAAAGTATATTGTTTTCTGAAATGTTCTGGCATTTCAAAGAAAATATATTTTGACGATCCAGCTGGGAACCATAGCCAGGACCATAGCCATTTACCTAGAGCGGCACACGAAAGAGCATGCCAGGGGCAGCATTAGACTAGTCTAATTTCTAACTATGGTTCCTGGCCATATGGTCAAAGCATATTTTCTCTGAAACATTGGAGTGTTGCAGAGATTAATATGCTTGGCTGCAATTGTGCAGCCAGGCAGTGATTCATGCTGTCTGTGGTTTGGGCAGCTTAAACTGCCTGACAGGTTCACTTCAGAGAGAACCTATCAGCAGGCTTTCCGTATATCAAGTAGGGCCACCACCATTATGGTCTTTTTACAGCATACTGGGATGCTGTAAAAAAAAGTCCCCAATCCAGTCTGCAGATCCCAAAAGGTAACTTTTATTATACTTACAGATCTGGATGATCTGATCCGATGGGAATTTCTGGTCTTGATACGGCGCCTCCTTTCTTCTTGTGATTACCTTCCTCCTTTCCTGCTACGTGTGGGTGACGCATCCTACGTCACCCACACAGAGTGTCCTCCAGGTGTTTTATCTCTGACCTGTCGAAGTCAGAGCAAAGTACTCTAGTGTGCATGTGCCGGCTTTACGTCCGGAGTGTCGATAACCCGGAAATAAAGTCAGCTCATACACACTAGAGTATTTTGTTCTGCCCTCAGGGCAGATAGAAATGCGCCTGCTCAGGAAAGCAATGGGGGACACTGTGTGGTTGACGTAGGACACGTCATGCGTAAAAAGCAAGAAGGAGGATGCCAATAGCAAGAAGAGAAGAGGCACTGGATCAAGACCAAGAGATTACCATCTGACCAGGATTCACTCTGTCTCTAAGGCTACTTTTACACATGCTGGGCTGTTTGCGGCCCATTTTTACTGGCCGTTTTTGTGGGTCATGCAAAAACCGCAAAAATGAGCTGCAAAAAACCTTCAGGGATCGCCGTGTTTCCCTGTTGTAACAAATTGCAGGGAAAAAAACGCTGATCCGCAAATACGGTGTACCGCAAAAACAAGCTACCGTTGTTTTTGCAGCACCTTTGCTTTAAATGGAGGCCGTGTCCATGAGCCATGATAAATACCAAGCAAGCTCGCTATTTTTTCATGACCATGTATATGGCCCTCACAGCCATACGTCAGATGACGCTCCAATGTATTTTTGCGGGCCGTTTTTGCGGCCCCATAGAAATCTATTGACAAGTGTAAACGCAGCCTAACTATAATAAAAGCTATTTTTGGGGATCTGCGGACTGGATTGGGGACTTTTTTTTTTACAACATTTCAGTATGCTTTGCTTTGTAGGGGGGAAACCAGGAGGCAGGTTCCCCTTAAAGCTTTGTATTACAGTGTCAGAAGTTTCTATGTGAGGCTGTACAGTCTTCCCTCGAGATGTGACTGAGACCTTTGCTACAGTAAAGAAACTTGTATTTCTAGCTCTATAGTCATACGATACTTTTTCAGGTTAGTTTTTTTATTAATCTATAGGAATAAATAGTAATAATGATACCCAAATTTCAGAATTAATTCCTCACTAAGATACTGTATTAGATGCATATCTTGGTAATAAATCCAAGTTTTTTGACAGTGACATTTATATAACTTTTTTCCTCTTCTTATCATTGAGTTAGGAATGAGTAAAATCAATGATATGGTCAAAATAATTTCCAGCTTCGAGGCTTTAATCCTTCACAGGCTGCAGGATGATAGAGAGCTCGTGATAGAGGTTTTCCAGAATATATTTAATCGCTAGCCTTGGTATAGGCAGGTAATGTGTGCGCAACTGGTTGAAATATCATCGACATTGGCACATCTCTATTTGTGACGCTGCTTTGTCCTACAATTTAGCTCGAGCCTCAAAAAAAATAAAAGTAAATTTGTTCTATCTCTTTAAGAGTTAAATTGCAGATATACCTGCTGCCGGATGAGAATATGCAATGATTTAAAGTCTGATGACAGGACAATTACTTGCCTTGTGTTTATATGAGTATCATTATATCTCAAGACGACAATATATGTTCATGTATACTGGGTGCAGATGTGCGGCCAGATTACTAGAAGGTACATGCTCTCCTCTCTAGAGAGGCCATAATCACCTAATAGCTTTTTAATTTTCCACCTTTCATCCTTGCTTTGTAAGTCCAACATTCACATTTTATATTTATACTACTCACTGCAAGTAAAGAAAATTTCTGGTTTTGCATTTTCATTTTTCGCTCCCTTCTTCCCAGAGCCATAACTTTTTTATTTTTTCATCAAAATGGCAATGTGAGGGCTTGTTTTTTGTGGGACGAGTTGTATTTTTGAACTACACCATTGATTTTTACCATGTCGTGCAACAGAAAACAGGAAAAAAATTCCAAGTGAAGTAAAATTGCAAAAAAAAGAACAATCCCACACTTGTTTTTTGTATGGCTTTTTTACTAGGTTCACTAAATGGTAAAATTGACCTGCTATTATGATTCTCCAGGTCATTACAAGTTCACAGATACTAAACATCTCTCGGTTCTTTTTAAGCTAAGTGGTGAAAAAAAAATCCAAAATTTGCAAAAAAAAATCCCATTTTCCGAGACCCATAGCGTCTCTATTTTTCGGGATCTTGGGCTGGGTGAGGGCTTATTTTTTGCGCGCCGTGTTGATGATTTTATTGATACCATTTTGGTGCAGATACGCTCTTTTCATCACCCGTTATTGCATTTTATTGCAATGTTGCAGCGATCAAAAAAACATAATTCTGATGTTTCAATTTTTTTCTCACTACGCCGTTTACCAATTTGATTAATTCTTTTTTTACATTGATAGATCGGGCGATTTTGAATGCAACAATACCAAATATGTGTATATTTGATTTTTTTTAAAATTGTTTTATTCTGAATGGGGCGAAAGGGGGGTGATTTGAACTTTTATTTTTTAAAATATTTTTTAAAACTTTTTTTCACATTTTGCATGCTTCAATAGTCTCCATGGCTGAAAAGACTAAAATCTGCACTTGTCCCATTGCCTCTGCTACATAGAGCAGAGTTGCAGTCCTGCTCTATGTAGCAGAAATGGTCACTTGCTATGAGCGCCGACCACTAGGTGGCGCTCATAGCTATCCAGCAATGACAACCACAGGGGTCTTCTTCTGACCCCGGGTTGTGATGCCAATCCATCGGTGACCCGCGGTCATGTGACATGAGCACTAATGGGAGGAGGGAATGATGCGCTTCCTGTGCGTGCATGTTAAAGAGTTTGACAGCAGCATTTAACATGTTAACACCTGCAGGTGAATCGCAATTTCACTTGCGACTGTTCCAGGCACATGTCAGCTGATCAGATCAGCCGTCATGTCCCGGAAAAGGTGTGGCTTCATCACCGGAGCCCGCACCAAACACGGGGAGGCGTCCAATGACGTCATTGGACGCTAAGGGGTTAAAGGGAACTTTTAATGAAAAAATAGGGTTATTTACCCGTTCAGGTTTCCATGTTCAAATCAAAGCCTCTTTTTTAATAAGGGAGAAGCTAAACTTAAAAATTACCTTCTCTTACTAGTCATCTGGGCAGTGCAACAGCAGGGACTAGTCACAGCCTTCTTTGATTGATGGATTTACACAAAATTCTTAGAATGTTAGAGTTGGAAGGGACCTTCAGAATCATGGTGTCCAATCCCCTGCTCAATGCAGGATTCACTAAATCATCACAGACAGATGTCTGTCCAGCCTCTGTTTGAGACTTCCATTGGGGACTAATGTAAATTTTCACTAAAAAATGGTGACTTTTTAAAAAGTTGCATTTGATAAATCAGTCGAAAATATCTGGAAACCTCCAAACCTTGCACCTAACAATAAATAAAAAGAATAGATATATAAAATATGAATGTATAAAATAGACTTTAAAAGAGGTGTAAAGTAAAAGAAGAATAAGGTGAAAGTGAAAAAGCAGTAAAAATATATAAAAAATATATAAAAAAAAGTAGTCCAAAAAAATGTAAATACGCAACTGAATTAGGTCCATAAAGTATACAGACTAAATTCTTAAAGAATACAAAATGCATCTCAAATTTAGGATTTGGGTTCATTAAAAAAATTTAAACTCATTTTCTCATATTACTTTCTCTTTAAAAATAAAACTTTTGCATTAGCCTTTGGTATGACGCACTGCAGTGTTGCGACGGGATGAGTGGCAACAGTTTAATTTTTTTATTGATCTCTACTTAACAAACAGAATAATACCCCAGAAACATTTATCGAAGTGTCAAATCCATCATTCTTTTTAAATACACTTCCCCATATGGTGACTGTATTAATCTTACCTTGACACAAATTCGCATTGAAGATCATATATCAACGCCAAAAAAAAAAAGTCGTATTGAACTAATGTTCCTTTTTTGAAACCCAATCTGTCTGTGACACGACTGACACAATGTTACCTTGAATTTACAGCTCAGGATCGCTATGAAACGGGACAAAATATACATTCAAAATGCGTTGGTTATTTAGATAAAATCAATGCAAAGCGCAGTTAATCTGTCACCAGATGTATAAGGGAAATAAACATGTCTAGAGGAAAAATATGACATCCCTTATAGACAGTTAGGGTTCCAATTACAGAGTATTTAAATATATGGAGGGTGATTAGCAGGGTTTCACAGAGTTTCTTACCCACTTGGGACTATTTTGACATTGGCAGTAACTAAATTATATAGTTACATCTAAATAAAAGTCTAAGAATGTACAACATGGCATTCTTTAATGGAAAGATGCAAGTGGAATGGCAGATTCTTTCCAAGCATAACATAGTAAATATGGGTCAGAAATATAGAATTATGGCATAGGGCATAGTGGTAATTGTCAATGCCATAAAACATTAAGACTTTGACATTCTAACTTGGACTTTATTCCATAGTTTGCACACAGTGCCAGGTTAGATAGGAGCAAAAAAAGAAATAAAAGAACTCCAGGGTCTCTACTATTTGGGGGCCATTGGCCACAATTCCCAGGAATGATTCACATCAAGGACTAACTAGTATGACTAGTCTCTAATGCTTGGCTTAAAATCCCACGGTGTAGGAAATGGTATTCGTAGATTGTATGACACTGTTACGCACTTAATGTATAATTATATAATTATATAACAATATTTTGTTATGAAAAATGTCACTAATGAAAAATGTTAAATGGTTGTTCAGAACTTCAAAATTGATCGCCTATCCTTCCTGCAGATCAGCTCTTCCCTGTATCGGTGGTGGTTGAAATTGCTCAGTTACGTTGCTGCAAAGCACAGCTCTGTTGACAGAATAGTAGGGATGAGTGAACGTGCTGGGATAAGGTGTTATCCATATGCTCGAATGCTAACTGAGTGTCGTCGGCGTGCTTGAATAACAAGTTCAACTCCCCACACCTGCATGTCTCGCAGCTGTTCGGAAGCCACAACACATGCAGGGATTGCCTATCAAACAGGCAATCCATGCTTGTGCTGCGGCTGTCAAACAGCTGCGAGACATGCAGCCCCAGGGACTCGAACATATTTTTCGAGCACGCCGAAGAGACTCAGTTAGCACCCGAGCATATGGATAACACCTTATCCCAGCACGTTCACTCAACGCTATTACACCACACTGTCAAAGTGCCGACCAGCAGCAGGACAAAGTCTGTAACACTTGGAGCAAGTGTTGATATCAGATATAAGTCAGATCCACATAGTATAACTTCTTTGATGCTATAATAATAAGTGACCAAGGCATCTAAGCTGTTGGTACGGTCATTGGCTCCCTGTGTCACTTTCAAGACATACTCATGGGTTAAAATGCCAACTTAAAGGGAATCTGTCAGAAGGTTTTTGATACCTCATCTGAGAACAGCATAATGTAGGCAATGAAAAGCTGAATCCAACCATGTATCACTCAGATCACTGGGTGCAGCCGTTCTGACACAATCAGAGCTTTTATATTTAGAAAGAAGCAGAGCTGAGAAAGCTAACCCCGCCCACACCAGGCTCTGTATTTACTATATCTATAGATAGTGAGGTGCTAATCACAAGAGGGGGTTGCCAGATTAGTCCGGCAATGTTAATATCTTAGTGATAAATCCTTCACAGTTAATAAGCTATAGCATGCACTTTCACAAGTGACACATCCCTGAATTCTGTGCTTCATCCTCTGTCTCCTTTTGTCTTCAGATTGCATAGCAAAGACCTGCTGACAGATTCCCTTTAAGGCCAAATAAAGACCCAAAGTCTTTCCTCATATGTGGCCTACTCAGTTAATCATTGACAGTCTATGATGCTTCAGAAAACTGTGAATTCACAAGAATTATAGAAGAATGAAAGGATCACTGTTTGAAATGTCTTTGTGGGACAAAAAAAGGGTTTGATTAAACAAAAAGCCCTTGAAAAACACACACACAGTATATTGTTTTTTATTTAAAATTACTTAGTTAAATAAATTCACCATCATTACACTCAGAAAAAACCCAAGACTAAAGCTAACTTATTCGTCTGCTTGACACATAACATTAACCCCTTCCTGACATCCGACGTACTATCCCGTCCATGGGACCCGGGCCCCTATGCCCATGGACGGGATAGTACGTCTACCGCGATCAGCGGCGCCCACGTGGTGAGCGCCACTGATCGCGGCCGGGTGTCAGCTGATTATCACAGCTGACACCCGGCACAATGTGGCAGGGGCGGTCACGGACCGCCCCCAACACGTTAACCCCTTGCACACCGCGATCAAACATGATCGCGGTGTACCGGGAGTTAAAGGGAAGCATCGGCAGGGAGGGGGCTCCCTCCGTGCTTCCCTGAGCCCCCCACGGCAGCGCAATGTGCAGCGCTGCTGCGGGGGGCTCCTTTTCTCCAGGCCCCCGAATCCAAGATGGCGACGGGGGCCTGGAGGAAGCTGGCTTCCTCAGTGCCTGCAAAGCGCAGGCAAGAGGAAGTCTTCTTCAATGCCTGTGACAGATTGCTGATCTGTCACAGTGATCTGTGATGTGACAGATCAGCGATCTGTCACAGGACAGTGATGTCAAAACTGGGACTATGTAATAAAGTAAAAAAAAATTTAAAAAAAGTGTAAAAATAATTTTAAAAAAATCGCCAAATAAATTAGTAAAAAAAAAAAAAAATATTCCCCAATAAATTCATTTTTTGAAAATAAAAAAAACCAAAACAATAAAAGTACACATATTAGGTATCGCCGCGTCCGTAACGACCCGCCCTATAAAACTGTCCCATTAGTTAACCCCTTTAGCGAACCCCTTAAAAAATAAAAATAAAA